>NC_064920.1:966270765-966895765 GCF_023897955.1 Schistocerca gregaria | reverse complement strand
ATTGGATCGAAAGTAGAAAAACATTGATTTCCTAGCCAACAAGGAGATCTCGACGCCGACTGATTCACTCAGATATCTACTAAATGTAGTATGTAACATGGGACTATTCTGTACCTCCTTGTGTATTCTCGAGTGATTCTGTTACTGTCATTTGTTAAGCAACACTTTAAGTTAACAGCATTTTAATGATGCTACAGTTACGACCAATAACTGGGAGAGTTACCCTGACATTTTTGTTGTGAATGTAGTATTTAAATGCTACTTTTAATTACCCTAAAAATCTAACTGCTACTGCACGGAAATGTGGCAACACAATAACAAATAACCTAAGAATATGTTACAAAATGGTACTTAACTTTGGTACACTTTGATGCGAAGCACCTGATGTCCTAAACCTAATACTCTCTCTGTGCGAACAGGCATCGGAAGACCCAACAGTACTGACCAGCTGGATGAGGATATGAATGGGCATGTTGTCAGCATACGGCTCTCCTGGCCTTTGTGTTTTCGAAACCGAAGCCGCTTTTTCCCAATGAAGTAGCTCCTCAATGGGCCTCACGAGGATTGAGTGCACCCCGGTTACCAACAGCACTTGGCAGACCTGGACGGTCTTTCATCCAAGTTCTAACCAAGACTGAATTATGCCATTGTTAAACCACTGCATAAAAAAGGGGATACGTCTGATGTCAACAACTACCGCCCAATCTCTCTTCTGACTGCCTTATCCAAAATTCTTTAAAAAGTAATATATTGTAGAGTAGCTTCACACCTTTGTAAAAATAAAGTTTCAACAAAATGTCAGTTTGGTTTCCAGAAGGATTTTTCAACGGAAAATACTGTATATACTTTCACTAATGAAATATTAAATGCTCTGAGTAACCGGAAGTCACCCGTTGGGATTTTTTGTGATCTATCAAAGGCTTTTGAATGTGTAAATCGTGGAATACTTCTAGATAAGCTCAAGTACTGTGGTATGAATGGGACAGTACTTAAATGGTTTAAATCATACCTAACTGGAAGAGTGCAGAAAGTTGAAATAAGCAGTTCACACAATACGCAAAAAACTGGTGATTTCTCAAACTGGGCAACAATCAAGAATGGGGTGTCGCAAGGTTTGGTCTTGGGTCCTCTGCTGCTCTTAATACATATTACTGACTTGCCATTCTATATTCACGAAGATGCAAAGCTGGTACTTTTTGCCGATGATGTAAGTATAGCTATCACATCCAACAGACAAGAATTAACTAGTGAAATTGTAAACAATGTTTTCAGAAAATCGTTAAGTGGTTCTCTGCAAATGGGCTCTCATTAAACTTTGACAAAACACAGTATATACAGTTCCACACAGTAAATGGAATGACACGATTAATAAATATCGACTTCGATCAGAAATCGGTAGCTAAGGTAGAATATTCAAAATTTCTAGGTGTGTGCATTGATTAGGGGTTGAACTGGAAAAAGCACACTGAGGATCTGCTGAGACGTTAGAGTTCAGCTATTTATGTTATTAGGGCCATCGCAAATTTTGGCGATATACATCTCAGTAAATTAGCTTACCACGTCTATTTCATTCTCTGCTTTCGTGGCATCATATTCTCGGGGAACTTATCACTGAGTAAAAGAGTGTTCATTTCACAAAAGCGTGTAATCAGAATAATTGCTGGAGCTCATCGAAGATCATCCTGCAGACACTTATTTAAAGAGCTAGAGATCTTCACTGTAGCCTCACAATATATATATATATATATATATATATATATATATATATATATATATATATATATATATATTCACTTATGAAATTTGTTATTAACAATCGGAACGAATTCAAAAGTAATAACAGTATACATGGCTACAACACTAGGAGAAAGGATGATCTTCACTACTCAAGGTTAAATCTAACTTTGGCTCAGAAGGGGTAAATTATTCTGCCACAAAAGTCTTTGGTTACTTACCTAATAGCATCAAAAGTCTGACAGATTGCCATATAGCATTTAAAGGAAATTAAAAGAATTTCTTAATGGCAACTCCTTCTACTCATTAGATGAATTTTTGGATATAGTAAGTGGGTAATTTCCCAACACCCACAAAAAAATTAAAAATATTGAGTGTCATGTAATATTTTGTCTAACGTAATATCTTGTATAGAGACCTTTTATTAACCTGACACGTCCCACATCATTACGAAGTGTCGTATTCATGATCTATGGAACAAGTACTAATCTAATCTGATCTAAACCGACAGTGCTTAACTGCGGTGATCTGATGGGAACCGGTGTTACCACTGCATCAAGGTAGTTGCCAGAAACCTAATACAGTAACACATAAATAACTTTTCTGTCTCTTTTAAGGCTGTGATATTGTCGCTATAATAGATAGTGATGTGCAGATACTCTGTTAATGGGCCTATTCTCCATAAAGAGCAAGTGATGAGACAGAATATAGTCTTCAGAGTACTATACTGAGCTTACTGCAGGCACTGAACTGAACTGTCTAATTTCTGGTTCATAATTGCGAGTGTCTGAGGCACGACTCGTTTTGGTACCTGTTGGGGGAAGGATTTGCCTGTCTGCCAGTAAAAGGCAGAAGCAACGGTATCTATAGTTAGCTGTGTTCTCTAACTTGAGTGTCGACACTATCGGCAGTCGTATATGATGCTCTGGAGGAAGTGGCGTGGAAGCAGGAAGAGGTCCAGTTTTCTGAGTGCTATCTAGGCTGCTGCCTGAAACTGAGGGACACTAGTCAAATAATTGTGCATGTGTGGTGGTGGTAGCCTCACTCCGTGTCTGTTGTGTGTCTCTCGCTTGGTACACAAAAATTTTCTGTGTCGAAAACGAATTACGTTATTAATATGTAAGTGAAAATTATGATTTTTTGGCACCCATTCCCTCAAACATCCATGATATACATAACAGTGTGCAAGATATCTTCTAACATAGTCAATCGCTTCTCACACTGAACAGCAACAAGTTGCTATGAGCACCATATGGCCCAATATTTGCGCTGCTCAGACTCTCTCAAAATGGTTCAAATGGCTCTGAGAACTATGGGACTTAACTACTGTCGTCATCAGTCCCCTAGAACTTAGAACTACTTAAACCTAACTAACCTAAGGACATCACACACATCCATGCCCGAGGCAGGATTCGAACCTGTGACCGTAGCAGTCGCGCGGTTCCGGACTGCGCACCTAGTACCGCTAGACCAACGCGGCCGGCTCAGACTCTCTCAGACTACGGGAAAAACTCCTTGATATATTTCTGTAAGTCTCCAATCTAACACTTGAGAAAATATTGTTATGCGAAAATCTCTGTAATACCTAAAACTTCGAAGTACTGAAAATTCACTCAGGGCCCGATTGCGACGTGTTATGTCTCAAGGCTACGGACGTTAATCAGAGATAGGACTCACATGGATATCTCTCTCTAGATAGCATCCCAGAACTTTCTCAACAAGGTTGTCATGTAGCCCACAGTGACACAGATGAAGCCTCATGCTCATTCTTTGTACGGTAACTGTCTTGATACATAGTCGTTCTTGTTGAAGATATACGTCAACTGTGGGGGCACATGCAAACAGAAAGAAACAAATAGATGCCAACTACCGGACAATTATGATAATGTTTTGGTTAGGAGACATTCAACAGCCGATAAGTAATTGTAAAAAAGGCATTTTATCCATCAACTGTTTTTATTTGAACCTTAGTATCTACCGGTTTCGGTCGCTCCCCATCTTCACAAAATGTAAGGCACATAACAGATAAAGTAAATACATAAATATTTTCTTTGCTGATTGAAATAAATTCCAAAATGTCATAATAAGTATAAGGAAAGAGCACTGAAGTCTAATAAAGATGATCATTACGTTAACTGTTGTTACATTCAGCACTTCATCATTAGACTTTTGTGAAACATGCTGTGTTCCATATATTATGATATTTTAGATTTTCTATCAACCAGAAAAGAAAATGATTTATGTCATATGAATGCGTGGTGTATTTTCTTTCAGGTATGTCCAAAAGAGTAGACACTACTTGGAATCTGCAGCTTTGATACGTGTTATATAAATTGAAAGTGGAAAAGGGGAGAGAGAGGGAACGGAATGGAAAGGGAAGGAAATGATGACATTAACTGCATCGGGACTTTGTGTGGAATCACAGGTGACGAGTGAAAATGAGTACCGGACCACGACTCGAACTCAGGATCTCATGATTACTAAGCAATCGCATTAACCACTGCGGCAGACACACATAGGGTTTATTGCAGATGCGCGAACTATCTCGACACAGTCTTCGGCGGACTCTAATTCCCTCTCGGGACCACCATTTAGCCCCATGTCCCCATCCACGTCCTCTGTGCTCGTTAGATTTAGATTCCCGCTGGATGTCGAACGTGAACGTGTATTTGTACTGATGGTTGTGGATTCGTAGCCCATCAAGCCATTTCAGTTATAGGAATGCGTACTGTTGTATCAGACATGTCGGAAAGAACAGACACCTCATACGCTGCTCTTATGCACACATACACCAAAAAAAAAAAAAAATTGCATCACTCTGGTTCCCAGAACTCCAGAAGATAGACATTGACTGTGGATATTGTTTCACAGACACAACCCCTTTGATTGTTCAGAGATGTCACTAAAACCACCCAAATATGTAAGCAACCATGCACGAGCAGCCCCTATTAGACCGAGGGGGTCCGACAGCCGATCAGTTCCAGTCATTCCATCAGGAAGGAGGTACACGGCTCGTGCTGTCTGTAGTTCAACTACGCCTAGACGGATAATACCTCGATTCGATCGCGTCCGCATTGTTACTTTGTGCCAGGAAGGGCTCTCAACAAGGGAAGTATCCAGGTATCTAGGAGTGAACCAAACCGATGTTGTTCGGGCATGGAGGAGATGCAGAGAGACAGGAACTGTCAATGACATGCGTCGCTCTGGCTGCCCAAGGGCTACTACTCCAGTGGATGACAGCTACCTACGGATTATGGCTCGGAGGAACCCTGACAGCAACGCCTCCATGTTGAATAACACCTTTCGTGCAGCCTCAGGACGTCGTGTTACGACTCAAACTGTACGTAATAGGCTGCATGATTCGCAACGTCACTCCCGACGTCCCTGGCGAGGTCCACCTTTGCAACCGCGACACCATGCAGAGCGGTAGAGACGGGCCCAACAACATGCCGAATGGACCGCTCAGGATTGGCATCACGTTCTCTTCACCGATGAGTGACGCGTATGCCTTCAACCAGACAATCGTCGGAGACGTGTTTGGAGGCAACCCGGTGAGACTGAATGCCTTAGACAGTCTGTGCAGCTAGTGCAGAAAGGTGGAGGTTCCCTGCTGTTTTAGGCTGGCAATATTTGGGGCCGACGTACGCTGCTGGCGGTCATGGAAGGCGCCATAACTGGTGTACGATACGTGAATACCATCCTCCGACCGGTAGTGCAACCAAATCGACATCATATTGGCGAGGCATTTGTCTTCATGGGCGACAATTCCCCCCCCCCCCCCCCCCCCCATCGTGCACATCTTATGAATGACTTCCTTCAGGATAACAACATCGCTCGACTAGAGTGGCCAGCATGTTCTCCAGACGTGAACTCTATTGAACATGCCTGGGATAGACTGAAAAGCGCTGTTTATGGACGAATTGACCCACCAACAACTCTGAGGGATCCCCGCCGAATCTCCGTTAAGGAGTGGGACAATCTGGACCAACAGTGCCTTGATGAACTTGTGGATAGTATGGCACGACGAATACAGACATGTATCAGTGGAAGAGGACGTACTACTGGGTATTAAAGGTACCGGTGTGTACAGCAATCTGGACCACCATCTCTGAAGTTCTCGCTGTGTGGTGCAAAATGCAATGTATAGTTTTCATGAGCAATAAAAAGGGCGGAAATGATGTTTATGTTGATCTGTATTCCAATTATCTGTACAGGTTCCGGAACTCTCGGAGCCGAGGTGATGCAAAACTTTTTTTTGTGTGTGTATTATATAAACTGAAGGTGGAGGGGTGAGAAAGGAAAGGGAAGGGAAGGAAATGAGGATAATAACAGCATCGCGACCTTATTCCGAGTCAGCTGCGGCGAGTGAAAATGTGTGCTGGACTGTGACTCGAATCTGGGAGCTTACTTGCCAGTTGCGTTAACCACTGCGGCACCCGGAAACAATATTAATCACAAATGCATGGACTACCTCGGCACGCTTCTCGGCCGAGTCACACTCGCACTCAGCACCACCATCTATCCTCAGTCCCCGTCCATGTCCACGACAAACGTTAATTTTAGATTCCTGCTGGTGGTCGAACATAATCGTGCATCTGAACAGAGACTTGTGAATTCATAGCTCTACAATGTGTATCAGTTATATGAGTATATGATGTCTGTTCTTTTGGACATTTCGTAAATGCTTATGAGATCTTTTTGTATTAATGGATTCATTACTGTAATTCATATTACTCTCGTATGTTTTAAGACCACTGCAATACGCTGCATACATCTTATAGTTGATACTCGGTAATAATATGATAAATTTGTACCAACTTTTTGTCTTCTAATTTATACTTATTTGTGGTATATTTTCTTTAGAGCCTTCTGAAGAGGGCAGTAAGTGCCTAAAACCGGTTAAGAAAATAGAATTTCCCTTATGCAACTGATTACTGATTATTTCGATAAATCATTTGAGTGATGTTATGACAATAGCTGCCTTCACTCTTTCCTATATCGTTGCTTCTCATATATACACCTACACATTTTCATTGGCAGCTTACAGGTCATCAATTAATACGGTACGTCTTCAACTTCAAATTAAATACTGCACGCAAGTGGATGATTTGTACATCTGAAAAACAGACCACATTAGCATGGGGGCAAGATAGCAGTAATTACAATACATACACGTTAAGTCCTCTAATGAGTTAGCAAATTAAATTCCTTAGTGGCACATTAAGATACTAGACAACGGTTAACATTACACTAATTTTTAATAAAAGTAATACTCCATGCTCGAAGGTAAAAACTTACACGGGTACACTAGTTAAGTACAAAACAAAAACTTAAAAAAATACCTTAGCGTGCCCAGCGCAGTTTAAATTTCAAAAGCCCGAGACGACATCATTAGTATACCACCATAGTAATAAAAAGAATAAAAAGAAATGTTTCCTAAAATAGGTGCTTGCGAAGTGGTGCATTAGCCTTCAATATCCACGCCTGTGACTGAAGATCTTAAATAATTAATAGGGTTGGTAGCAAACATAACCCACCAGCAGGATAAAGACAATTAATGGCCAATGTACTATTGACACACGGCATACACTGACAAGTCGCGCCCTTAACAGATGACGCACGTTGCATATGTTTCATATGCAACACTAACTATTGTTTTTAAATTTTTATTTTTTATTTAATTTTCTTTTAGGTGGCTTAGCTGCGGCCAGAGAGTTCCTTAAACACAACTCTAACTAAATAAATAAAAAAACAAATTGTATGCCAGATGAATTGAGAGTAAACTGAAAGAGACAAAAGCAATTAGAAGTAGCAGAAATGAGAATAGCGAGAAACTTAACATCAAAATTGGTGATAACGCAGGACATAACTCATGACGGAAGGAACAAGGAGAACATAGGAAGCAGACTAGCACAGATATGAGGGTATTCCCGGCCAAGAGAAACCTACTGGCGTCATACATAGATATTAATTTCCGAAATAAATTCCTGAGAATGTTCGTTTGGAGCTCAGCATTGTACGTTAGTGAATCACGGACAGTGGGAAAACCGGAACAAAAGAGAATCAAATGTCTGAGATGTGGTGCCACACAAGTATGTTGAAACTTAGGTGGACTGATAAGGAATGAGAAGATTATTCGCAGATTTGACGAAGAAGGGAACATCTGGAAACCACTGACAACAAGAAGAGAGAAGATGATAGGACGTATGTTAAGATATCAGAGAATAACCTCCACAGTAGTAGAGGGGGCTGTAGAACGTGAAAACTATAGGGGAGGATAAAGATTGGAATACAACCAAGAAGTTATTTAGGATGTAGGTGCAGCTGGCACCCTTGAAGAAGAGATTGGCTCAGAAAAGAAAAGAATGACAACTCAAAACGTTTATTAATTAAAGACAAACAATTTGTTAATAAAATTTTTTAAGAAACAAAGCTCATATGTCAAAGAGTACAATAAAACAATTTACATAAATATAACGACACAATGAGAAGCACTGGTAGCTACTTAGACGGAGGGCTCGTCTACAGGATACGCCAATATAATACTTACTTTCCGTATTAAGCACTCAGTTACAGGATTTGAAATGATTCTGGTTATCTTGAAAGTAAACAATATCAGAGAATGTTACAATTATTATCGAACTAGCTTGCGCCTGTAGCCATTAGCTTCCTTCAATCTCTGCCCCATTCCATCTCTGGGCCAGATATGAATATTATAACCCACTTCCAAAACAAATTTAAATTCTTCAGAATGCATTAACAAATCTACATAACATACACCATAAAATGATTGTTATATACAAGAGAATATGCCCTTAAACTCACTCAGATCAAGATTCAACAGTTAACTAGCATATCAGTAAGATAATATTAAACAACTCGTTAGTTTTCTGTCATGAGGAGCCCCACTTACATTCTAAAACAACAAGGCAATCTGTTAGATATAAAATAACTTATAAGATGGAAGTGCTAATCATTGCAAGATATTTTATAATACGTAAAAATTTTACATCACACTTTCTGACCACCACTGTGGTCCATAATTTTAATCAGTTCAGTACAGCTTGCAACAGCATGAAAGTTATATTTGTAGCTAGTTAAGTCAGTAACAGCCACTACCAAACCGGAGACGATGCCTGCGAGCTCTGAACAAATTTCCTTATTTAAGCCGAACCACACGGGTTTGGACACGATGTACACTAAACAGGTCACTTCAGGTAACACAAGAAACGTACCACTTGTATTTCATATTCCTTGGAATGCCATATGTCCATTCACAAAAGATTTTCCCATCCTGGAAGTTCAGTTGTCTTCGTATAATAGTCCAAGGTGTCGTGGATAATCACAATTCATACAGTGTTGGGCCCTAATCCGGGGTCCAGTGGAAGCGCTATCCAACAATGTGCTCCAGAAAAACAAGGTCAAAAGTCAGACCTCTACTACGGTACACTTCCCGTAGCTCTGCCAGTTAACCGCAGCAGGCAGTTTAGAAATACCGCCGATACCTTCCTGCTCTTAGGTTCACGAGAGTATTCTCCCCGACCGCTATGGGCACACTTCCCGGTGTGTGGCACCACCGCACAAAGATCGCCATGACTGGCATTTGGCGCCCAAGTTATATATCGCGAAACGCCGCTGGGTAGAGTCCTGTCCCGATGTAGTGTAATCATTTTACATAAAAAGTAGTTTCGGCACACACTCAAGTTCAAGATTTGCGAAGAGGGGAGAGCCAGCCGGCCGGGGTGGCCAAGCGTTTCTAGGCTCTACAGTCTGGAACCGCGCGACCGCTACGGTCGCAGGTTCGAATCCTGCCTGGGGCATGGATGTGTGATGTCCTTAGGCTAGTTAGGTTTAAGTAGTTCTAAGTTCTAGGGGACTGATGACCTCAGAAGTTAAGTCCCATAGTGCTCATAGCCATTTGAACCATTTTTAGGAGAACCAAAATCAATCTTACAATTAGCGAGCACTTAGGTAGTAAACAAAATATCAATTCAATTCATTAAGTAGTGGTGTGAACTGCATCTGTCTTCACACATGTTTCCTCCTGATAATTCATTTGCTATAGAACAAATACACCAAAGTTTCGTTGACAGCAGCTTGGTCTAGCACGTGCGCAGTGCACCGCGCAGTACACGCTTTCCAGAACAGCCGATGATAAACAAGGCAACCAGTCCGGCAGATTACTAGTAGCATTACAACATGCTGCCCTCCTTCCCTTGCAGTACAATGGAAGTCCCGGTGCTATCACATTCCAGCCAATTACCGAACTGTGTTACATCTCCGAAAGGACAACCTTATCAAAGTCCAGTTAAGCACCTGCCCCTAGTACTCCTCTGCTGCGGCACATTGGGCACCAACAAGCTCAGTACCAAGGATCAATTTTACGGAGCTCAACTGAACGACAACAACTGCGATTTTACCAACAATATCTTGTAAATTTTTGAAATCATATGTGTGGAGTGGGGCATGCTATGGGTGTGAAACATGGACTCTCGGGACAGAGGAAGACCAGAAGCTAAATTCTTTTGAAATGTGGTGCTATAGACGCATGCTCAAAATAAAATGTATCGACAAGGTCACAAACGAAGTGGTTCTGGAAAGAGCAGGTGAGAAGAGAAGCTTCTGGAGTTTCTTTGTTAAAAGTAGAGTGCAATTTACAGGCCATCTGTTAAGACATAAAGGACTCCTGAACACAACCATAGAGGGATATGTCGAGGGAAAACGACCAAGAGGAAGACCACGACTGAGGTACACGGATCAAATCGTGAAAGATGTGGGATGTAACACCTATAAAGAAATGAAGAGAAAAGATGAAGGACGCACAGAATGGAGACAAGCTGACATTGTAGCTGTTGCAAGCCAATCCTTGGATTGACCACTACAGAGAGAGAGAGAGAGAGAGAGAGAGAGAGAGAGTCTTGTAAAATCACAGCCGATAATAAAGAATGCACCATATGTCAGCATAATACTTATTCCTGTTCACTGATTGTTGTTGCCAACTTTGAGCTGGTGACTGATCTTTTGCACTGTGAATGATCAGTCGTAGTCACACGCAGTGGTAGTTGAGAGGTGCCCATTCCATCAGCACGTTGTTGACCATGCCAAAATACTGGCGCCGCTCTCCTGCGAATCACAGTACTTACTGTAGTAAAGCCCTGTTCCTGCACTACTTCGAAGGAATCATCCAAGCATCGCGCACCGAAGATTTTACCTCTATAAAACGTTCAGATTGCGGGCTTTCACATAAAATGATGTGATGTGATGTCCCTCAGCTATCAGCTCAGAGTTGAAATATTAAAAGTTTTGGCTGGTTTCGTTGTCTAGGGGCTGGGATACGTGGTTGTCGCATTACAAGCCAAATACTGCTGAATCTATAGTACACAATACGAATATACACATGAATCGAATGGTCGAAGGTTCTTATCACTCGGAAACTGCGAATTTTGAACGTAACATAGACGTTTATAAATGAAAGATTGCCATTAAATAAATTCTGCAGGTACTATTTTAACGACTTTAAATGATGAGTACGATAGCAGAAGTACCTTTAAGAGTGCCCTTTATTAGTGTAAAACACTTATTGATGTCGATGGTCTAGCAGTTAAATAAGATATACATTGAGTAACAAGGAAACAATAGATTTCTGCATCATGTAGTTAGTTGCGAACAATAACATAGCTCACGAGATATTCACTTCTAATCGCATACTACATCTTCACTGCAGGAGCCACGGATATCTTACAAGTGCACTAGTCGGCACTACTTCCTTCTATCTTCCGTGACCACGCACAAACTGCTCCACTCTCCAAGTCTTAACCGTGACTGACCGTCGTTTCCCATCCAGCACCTCCCGTGTCCTGTGCCGTACCCTCCAGAACTCCCCTGTCCTCCCTCAAAACGATGGGCCTCCTCCACTTCCATAAAGTGTCTCCATGTGTCCTTTTTTGGAACGATCGCTGTGATTGGTCAGAGAGCTCCCGCCATGTCTTCAAGCCAATGCACATTCACAATAATATTGAAACACATACGAAATAATGGATTTACATTTAAATAACTTGAAATTAAATAAATATTCCTACTGTTAGACCATAAACATGCTCTAACATATATTATTAAATACATAAACAAATTAAATAAAAATATTTCAAAGGTATAGAACAGAACTAAGGCAGTAGCCCAATGTCTCTGTGCTTTCTAGAACACAGTGAATAATTGACCAATTTCTTCATGAATACTATATATCTGTTATAAACAAAGACATAGATGAATAAATATATTTACAAGCATGCTGCTACCGTTTTTTCGTATAACTATGGAGTACTTATAGCCTGAAGGAATCGATAGTAATCGGCCACTTTGACCTCCAATAACACATTTACTATTCAAGTTTCATGCCTTTAATTTATACTAATTTAGGTTTTCACTAATAGCTTACTAAAGGCACATCGATGAACAATATTGGATGAACCGTTTAGATTTTGGAGATTCGTTGCTGGGTGTTACTTGTTTAATTTATCGTCAGATACTAAACTTTAAATTAATAACGATATTGAAAATCTGATGACACCACCCCGAATCGTCGTGCAAATAATGGTAATATACAGTCGTGTACAAAACGAGCGAGACCCCTCACCTTTTCGTGATGACATACTATGCTCAGGCGTGAAATTGAAAAACTATCCGAACTTTGTCAGACTGTTAGCAATCATGTGTAAGACTATATTAATGCTAATTGTTGTGTTAAGCACAACACCTAAATGTAAGATATAAATGAAAGAAGAAACGCTAATTAATATGAACTGTACAAATAAAAATGAATTTCAGCTTATCGAGATAACATAACTGTTTTAGTAAGATAAAGTACCCCAAATGGTTACGAATTAGCAAAATATTATGCGCATTCTGCCGCAAAACGGTCTGTGTCAACGTTCAGACCAGTAATACTGGATTACCGTTGCTGACCTACCATGAAAGTGTGCAAATTTAGCAATGCGTGAAGATTCATAACGAAATTCAGTTAAAAATCGTTCAGTGCCACACTTAAGTCAATTCATTTATTGAAAGAAGTGGAAAAACTAGGCAGTAACAAGTATGAAATTCTACAACATGTTCATATTTACATCCACAGGGCGCCAGTACACAATAAAGGTAGCAGTAAAACGTATTGGGGACGCGAGAATTTCTTACCATTGCTTTACTGATAGTCTATCTGCCTACATCGAGATTAGAAATGAAAACAAACCAGACCTCTCTTGCAGTAGCAAACACCTTTCGCTACGCTAGCAGACAACCCGGGCAAACAGCCCTCTATTATTACCCCACACATGAAGAAGCTGGCAATTTAGCAATGAAAATGGCAAAATGATCTACAGTTTCTGTTGCATAGAGCTTTCTGGACTGAGAAACATGAATTTTCTACTTTTATGTCACAGCTTATTTGACAATCATTCGGGATGTTTATCGAAATAACAAAATACTCTTATTAGCGAGTAAATTTAGTAGGATAATTGTGCACCACCCCAAGAAATAAACGACTACATAGTTGCCAAACGTATTCTACAATGTTTCGAATTCTCCATTAGACTCGCCACAGCCAGAAAACGTTCATTAGCCGAAATGTTTCTTAACCTAGCTAACAATGGGAATGCTCTTACTTCTTAAACGCGGTGGAATTAATACTGGGATCTGAATTACCACGTGTATAGGCAAATGGATTTTATTTGCATTCCTGTAAACGTCATTTGGATCGAAAGCATAGCTTCGATTAATATACTGACGTATCGACTGCAACTAGAACATTTCGAATATAGAGTAGAGGGAAGTATTTATGCGTACAACAGCTTCAGTAAGTGTTGTAGCAATTTTCGTTGTTAGGATTTCGTCACCTAAATCGGTAAAAATGGAACCCTACTAGTCTCACTTTCTTGACCGTCTATCTGTCTACCCAACCCTTAAAACCCGTTTACCTCGAGTACAGGTAGGCCTCATAATCGGAAATGTATCGCGAAGTCTGTCAAAGTTCGTATAGTTTTTCATTTTCAAGCCTGTGCATAGTACGTTGGTAGAACTTCATCGTATTGCTTTTTATGCTGTGTAGCAGACTCTAAAGCTGTGCGGATCAGCATAACGAAATGGTGAGGGGTCTCGCTCGTTTTGTCCACGACTGTACATGTTTATTTTTAAGGATTATGATTCCTCTGGCTATCATTAATTTCTACGTGAGCTGTGTATTGTCTGCCGTTATGGTTTCACAAAGTCCACGGCATACAAATCTCCTTCATCGATACAAAGCCCATTCCGCGACACAGTGTCAACATGGAATTCTCAGCCACGTGGTCGGCATGGACCACGCGCTGGGGCTGCCTCTCTTGCTCCGGCTAACGTACGGCACCACGCGGTCGCTGACGAGCCGCGGCTTGCCGACCGGCCCGTGTGGCCACGACAACTCCGAACTTAGAATATTTTCAGGGCGCCACAACTCGCCCGTTACCTCACAAAATGGAGCGCGTCTTGCCTAAGATGCAGTCGAGTGTGATGCTAACGAACAATGCAACACCTCACGTTTCACTTGAGACGCCGAACTATTCGATCTGTCGTGCCGTCCGGAGCAATCTCCAACCATTCAGATGGGTACTATTAAATACATTGCTGGTAACTGAAATTGCGGCAGCAGGAAGGATAACAAATAACGAAAGTTAAACTCACTGTGCGTGTACAGCAGAGCAGAGAAAACGCATGAAGTTTGTAGGTGATTTGAGGTATGCAGGGTGTTAAATTTAGTGCACCGAGCTGCCATCTCTGGCAACAACAATGGCTCCAAACCAGTGGAGCATGGAGTTGAACTGAGCTTGACCGACAGATCTGCGTATGTCATTCGATGCTGCTTCAACTCTATACTAGTGTTCATCAGTTGCTGATGAACGGTGGTGCCGAATCAGTCTCTTGGCAACCCATGACCATTTTATCCAGGACTCATGAGCAACATGCGTTCGTTCTTGTGTTATCCTGTTGAAAGATGATATCACACAGAACTCAGTCATAGGGCACAGCCACCGACCTTAAAGCGTCAGAAATGTAATGGTCGCTGTTCAAATTATTGACTATGTGAAACAGAGGTTATAGTTTATGTATCACGTGGCACCCCATAGCATCGTTTCAGGTGCAATGACGAATGTAATCGGGCAATTTTTGCACTATTCGGAGTCTCCACACATAGATGCCTCCATTGTGACCGGGAGTGTAGTCACATCTTGTATTGGTCTGCTCTTAATGGCTAATAAGACTTCAAATTTGATAAACTTTACTGTTCCTGAACTTATTTCCGTTCCGTCGTTACAAATACAAGAAAATGCGTGTCTTCTCACCAGACGCGTTTCGTTTTATTGAGGTAAAGCATCATCAGTGGTCTGTAACTAAAGTTATTTACAATTTTATTTGTTCTTAAGATCGAAAAACACTTCGTTAACAATTTGTCAATAAGAAGCGGAGATTTCTGCTCGGTTTCTCGCCTACATCAGGAAATGCCGTCTACTAACACGTCTTAGGTATCTAACACACTGACACCTGTAGTATAATTTTTGTTGCTCTGCATAACTATGTGTTTCATACGTTTTACAGACCACACTATTTGTACACCACTGTTTACTATTTATTTGTATACGTCTATGTGTATTCTGTTTTGCAGTGTTGCCAACGTAACATTGCCACTAGTTTGTCTTTGACCTTTACTTTTTTTAGTTAATTGTATGTGTGTTATTCTATTTAATTATGTTGCTGTGTATTTATATACTGTGTAAGAGTAATGTCAATATTTTAAAATTGATTAAAAATTGAAGGTTGTTGCATTAAATTATAGTGGACAGAATTATCCAGAAAATAGTCAAAAAATGTCCTACGGTCAATAAAGACTGTTGTTGTCTTTCTAAGAATTCTAACTTAAAAGTCGGTGTTGACAGTTTGCCCACTTTTGGCCTGAAAACCAATGATGATGCCTTCTCGGAGATCAGATAAATCGCACAGTTTCCTCATTACGACAACGACTGCACTGTTTTGCGCATCCTTCCCGATACGATTTAATACCGTAAATTGCTAGTGCTACCATCTGCCGTCTGTGTGCGGTTATTGCTCTTGACATTGCAGTGGTCACGTTGATGTGACTGGACAGTGTAGTTTCAAGCGATGAAGTCAACGACCGAAAACATAATCGTATACGTGGATAACATTCCACTGCCAACTTTACCTATAACGCCGCGATTATATAAGGAACAATAGTCCAATAAGGACTTTTTGTGAACTGAGCTAACGGTTTGAACGTACGTGGAGTGACACAGGCAAATGAAAATATTCAGTGTACGGAAATAATTTTTGTATTGAAGTGAAGCGTATGCAGATTGAAGCCTTGGGCGACGTGTTATACCTCTACATAACTTCAAAAATCGGCTGTTGTTCAGTTTTTTCCGCGCCAGAAATTTGACGACTGAATTCCATGTAAGCCTGAGGCCAACATGCTTTTTCAATCTATTACATATATTCAGATTTTTCCTGTGAATTCCTCTCTGAGCTGATAGCTGAGTCTAAACATTTTATTTCATCTGCGACACTGACACGCATAGAGTAATAAATGTAACAATTATTATTTGTAGAAGTCCCTGCTATTGTACTCTATATCTCTTGAAAACTAATTATTTCTGTAAGACCGAGAAACATGAATGAGTTAGGAACCTATCTCGAGAGTGTTACAGCAGTAGTGAAACTTTCAGTATCTCATCGATAAGTTAGAAGCTATAAAAGTGGTGGTGGTTGGTGTTTAACGTCCCGTCGACAACGAGGTCATTAGAGACGGAGCGCAAGCTCGGGTTAGGGAAGGATTGGGAAGGAAATCGGCCGTGCCCTTTCAAAGGAACCATCCCGGCATTTGCCTGAAACGATTTAGGGAAATCACGGAAAACCTAAATCAGGATGGCTGGAGACGGGATTGAACCGTCGTCCTCCCGAATGCGAGTCCAGTGTGCTAACCACTGCGCCACCTCGCTCGGTTTAGAAGCTATAAAAGTAGATAATAGGAAGAGAGGGCGCAATGGCTAGAAATACGATTGTGCAATAGCGTTTGAATCCCCACTAAACTCGAATACCCATAGCTCTTTATGTTATGTTGTCTGCAAATAATAACAGAGTATGCAGGGTGTTAAAAAATGTTCTCCATATTTTAGAGGTGGTGGAATGGACCAAAAATGAAAAAAAAGACAAAAATGTCAAGTAAATATTGACTCTAAAACAAGTCCCTTAAGAGTTATGAACATTTGTTCATCTTCGCTGCTGTGAAACACATGTCTTCCACTGCAAGTTCTTTGCTATTGCGAGCGACCTACAGAATGCGGTAAACAAATGAAGATATAATCGTCAGTGGCTGCCCATGGACACAGCATGCAGTAAACGTTTTCGGTGTTGTTACTATAAACCGTATTCACAGTTCTGGATAAGTGCAGGTCGTACATTGATTGCAATGGGACCAGTCCATATTTTGGTAAGTCTGTAAAATGCTTTTACTCTGTTGTTCAGTCTTTGCACTACTATTCCACACGGGAAACGGCACACATGATATTCTGTTTTGGTGTGGCAAATGGTCGCAATAGTCGAGCCTGTGTTCTGTATGTTGAAAAATATCCAGAACTCAGGGCACCGTCCGATTACCTAAAAACCTCGGACAGAAGGCCTTACTATGAATGGTCACCGTACTGATAACCTGATTTAGCGATGGCTCACAAGTGCAGGTCGTATGTACAAGCGGATTACATTAGAAGCTCTGATGTTTATCCGTATTTCCTTATTCATTTGTTAACTGCGCTGTGAAGGTCGTTCGGAAAAGAAAGAGCTTGCCGTAGAAGACACGTGTTTCATAGTAACGAAGATAAAAGAGTTCATTGTTCTTAAGATACGCATTTAGGAGTCCTTGTTTACGGGAGTTCTTTTGTTGTTTTGTACCATTTTACCACCTCTAAAAATATGGAATTCTATTTTTAAGACCCTGAATGCAGAGGACTTTTTGTACCATGTATAATTAGTTTTTCTTTCCTTTGGGTCGTGTGTGAATTCTTGCGTGTGCGTTTCCCTGGACACAGTTGTTACATACATTTTAACTTCACTGTCCCTGTCTGGAAAGACCCGTTCCTAATTTTGCCGAAAGATACTGGATACGTTTTATTAAATGAGGCAGTGGTATGGGAGAGGTAGTAAGTCAAAAAAATCATTTTCAGATTTTTTAATCGGAAAGGTAGTAATACATGTCGCCAGTGGCATAGAAGCAGCAGAATGTCAAACTTGTGAGCGACTGCTTTCTTACAAACGACGCAATATGGGACTTCTAGTAATATGACATCAGGGGTACCATGGATATGGAAGTAAGTCAACAAGCCACCGAGTTATCAGCATTTACTCTGTGACCAGCCGTTATTATTTCTCCTAGTAACGCCCAACATGCATCTGTAATTCCTGTTCCTATACGGTCTTTCGACTACAAATTCATAATTTATCGGTGTATGTTAAAACTGGCAATACACTCTGATTGAAAACTTTATATTTAAAACACAAGAGAAACAGTTTTAAAATGTTATTTAATTAACCAATAGCAGTCCACGCCAGCTTTACTCTTTTTCTTTTGTTATCCATCCAGCTGTCTTCAGGTGGCCTAATTGCAAAAATAGTTCAATGGCTTTGATGTTAACTGGTAAATTTCTTTTCAGTGTTCTGACTATTCATGTAGTTTTACCACAAATGAGTTTAGCCATACTTTCAAAAACACTCTTACGTTCTTCGACACAATGTTGACGCTAGTCTGCTTCACACTGTGACGTAATCAAGCTCTTGACACCGTGCACACGTGGCGGGAAGTGGTGGTGTCTCTCTGTGAGGCTGCAGAAAGCAGACTTATTGTCCGAATTGTTAGTTCATATTGTGTCATTACAAGATGTAAAAAGTTTCAGAACACTACCTTTAGAAGTTCAGATACTTTGGATCATTACGTAATTTGAGAATTAGCAGATTTTCACAACCCTTTCATCATTTTCTACATACTAAAACGGCTTGCTGACGTTATCATACCTCTAAAGATGACAACTAAGCCAACATCAAGGCAACAAGGTAAGTGAAAAGTATATATCTTAATATATTTTGGTACGTAGATACGACGTTCGATGCATCTCATTTCAAAATAATGACTAACGTCCAGTCTAAGGGCAAATCATTAAATATGCAGCATTGCAGAGGCATATTACAAGGGGAAACCTGTCAATGTAGTTGATGAAAAAGAGTAGTCCAGCTATTTCCTTTTCACATATTCCTTCCAACTTTTCTTATTTTATAAATCTGAAAACTAAGCGGCTGCTGACAAAATTTTTGGCGACATGGAATATCTGCTGATTCCTCTGTCAGTTGTTAATTTCCCACTATCCTGAAAAAGTTTAATGGAAGCTGTAACACTGATGTAAATATACTAAACGAAGAAACCTCAGTGGCTCATTTCTCCGTAACGTTAAATTGTCTACAATGATTTCTCATAACAAATTTCGATTCTATCTTCCCACTATCTCTCAACGACATTTCGGCTAATTATTTTAAGTTTGTTACATCATGTTCCTACCATTTTCTGTATGAAACTCCTGCTCCCCCTCTACTTTCTAACTGTTGCCTTATTCCATTAAACATGTGGAATGTGCGCGTGACATTTTCTGCGGGGAATCCCCTTCCTCACGCGTGGGATTAGCCGAGCGGTCTTAGGCATGAGGCCGAGGTTAGAGTCCTCCCTGGAGCATGGATGTGTGTGTTTGTCCTTAGGATAAGTTAGGTTAAGTAGTGTGTAAGCTTAGGGACTGATGACCTTAGCAGTTAAGTCCCATAAGATTTCACACACATTTGAACTTTTTTTTTGAAGCCCCTTCCGGGAGGTTCCGTCTTGGGGTGCAAGTCTTTTTATTTAACACCTCTTTGCCGATTTGCACGTCTGTGATGATGATATGGTGATGAGCACAATACATACGCGCAGTCCCGAAGTGAGAAATTCCCCGACACGCCAGGCAATCGAACCCGGGGGGGGGGGTATGCAACACTACCCACAAGGCCACGACCTGCTGATTTATTTCGTTAGAGATTTTAAAAATGGTTCAATTGGCTCTAAGCATTATGGGACTTAACATCTGAGGTCATCAGTCCCCTCGAACTTAGAACTACTTAAACGTAACTAACCTAAGGACATCACACACATCTATGCCCTAGGCAGGATTCGAATGTGCGACCGTAGCAGCAGCGCGGTTCCGGACTGTAGCGCCTAGAATCGCTCGGCCGTAGCGACCGGCTAGAGATTTTGCACACGGTCCAATCACGTTAATGCTCCCACCCCCTATGTTTGACGTCAACGTTCATCAGAGACTTCAGGTGGCAGCACTATCTGTGGAGGGTATATAAAGCTTGTGGGTGGGACGCACAAAACAATGCAGTCGCCGGAATGCGGAAACGGAACGATTTATCTGACGTCCAAAAGGGTAAGATCACTGGCTTTCGGGCCAAGGGTGGAAGCATTTCCGAAATGGCTTAGTTTGTAAACTGTTCCCGTGCCGCCATGATTAAAATATACGGTGCATGGCAAAATGACAGTATCCAAAACAAGAGCGTAGGCACCTGTGGTACACAACGGGCCATAGATGACATCAGTGAACGACTGCTGTGGAGATGTGTACAGGTGAACAGACATGCAAATGTTGAGCAACTGACCACCCAGATGAACCAAAGCACTATCTACTCCGTCTCCTAAACGACTGTTTAGCGAAAGTTGCTGCGAATGGATCTCCACAGCAGGCGCCAGGTTCTCGCACCCATGCTGACTACTGTTCATCGGTGACGAAGGCTGGAATTTGCACACCAGTACCACCACCGATATGCGACAGGTGGCCTTTTCACACGAACCACGTTTATGCTACATCGGACGGATAGCGGTTAGCGTGTACCGCGTGAAACGTCTGAAAGGGAACCCTGCAACTATCATTGGAAAGATCCAGCACGGAGGAGAAAGCATTATGGTTTGTGGAATGTTTTGCAGTCATTCCCTAGGTGATTTCGTCATTCTACAAGGCGCAGTGGCTCATAAAAGGTATCCTTGGGGACCATGTCCTCCCCCATATGCAGTTTTGCTCGGCTCGATGGCATCCACCAGCAGGACAATGCAACGTGCCACACAGCTCGCACTGTAAGTGCATAGTTCCAATAGCAACAGGATGAGTTTAGCGTACTTCCCAGGCCACCAAACGCCCCGGAATTAAACCCAATCGATACTCTGTGAGACCACCTCGATCGGGCTGTTTACGTGATGGTTCCTTAATCGAGATACCCAGCGCAGCTGGCCACGGCACTGGAGTCGGCATGGTTCTACAGGCCTGTCGGTGCTTCCAGAACCTCACTGACATTATTCCTCTTGATCTCGCCGCGGTACGCCCTGCTTAAGATATTTATTCAGGCTTTTGATAGTTGGTTACATTAATGTTACTTCACAGTGTATTTTATATTAATTTTTTAAAGATTTTTTACTGTTTTCGTAATTATCTTTATAGTTCCTCAGAGTCCGAATAACAAATCGAATCCTTCAATTTTCTTCATCTACAACAGAACCTATTTAATCTTCGACTTAATTACACTACTGGCCATTAAAATTGCTACACCAAGAAGAAATGCAGATGATAAACGGGTATTTATTTGACAAATATATTACACTAGAACTGACATGTGATTACATTTGCACGCATTTTGGGTGCATAGATCCTGAGAAATCAGTACCCAGAAAAACCAACTCTGGCCGTAATAACGGCCTTGATACGCCTGGGCATTGAGTCAAACAGAGCTTGAATGGCGTGTACAGGTAGAACTGCCCATGCATCTTCAACACGATACCACAGTTCATCAAGAGTAGTGACTGGCATATTGTGACGAGCCAGTTGCTCGGCCACCATTGACCAGACGTTTTCAGTTGGTGAGAGATCTGGAGAATGTGCTGGTCAGGGCAGCAGTCGAACATTTACTGTATCCAGAAAGGCCCGTACAGGGCCTGCAACATGCGGTCGTGCATTATCCTGCTGAAATGTACGGTTTCGCAGGGATCGAATGAAGGGTAGAGTCACGGGTCGTAACACATCTGAAATGTAAAGTACACTGTTCTAAGTGGAGTCAAGGCGAGACGTGTAACCAATAGCACCCCATACCATCAAGCCGGGTGATACGCCAGTATGACGATGACGAATACACGCTTCCAATGTCCGTTCACCGTGATGTCGCCAAACACGGATGCGACCATCATGATGCTGTAAACAGAACTTGGATTCATCCGAAAAAATGACGTTTTGCCATTCGTGCAACCAGGTTCGTAGTTGAGTACACCATCGTAGGCGCTCCTGTCTGTGATGCAGCGTCAAGGGTAACCGCAGTCATGGTCTCCGAGTTGATAGTCCATGGTGCTGCAAACGTCGTCGAATTGTTCGTGCAGATGGTTGTTGTCTTGCAAACGTCCCCATCTGTTGACTCAGGGATCGAGACGTGGCTGCACGATCCGTTACAGCCATGCGGATAAGATGCCTGTCATCTCGACTGCTAGTGATACGAGGCCGTTGGGATCCAGCACGGTGTTCCGTATTATCCTCCTGAACCCATCGTTTCCATATTCTGCTAACAGTCATTGGATTTCGACCAACGCGAGCAGCAATGTCGCGATACGATAAACCGCAATCGCGATAGGCTACAATCCGACCTTTATCAAAGTCGGAAACGTGATGGTACGCATTCCTCCTCCTTACACGAGGCATCACACCATCGTTTCACGAGGCAACGCCGGTCAACTGCTGTTTGTGTGTGAGAAATCGGTTGGAAACTTTTCTCATGTCAGCACGTCGTAGGTGTCGCCACCGGCGCCGTGCTTGTGTGAAAAGCTGAAAAGCTGATCATTTGCATATCAGAGCATCTTCTTCCTGTCGGTTAAATTTCGCGTCTGTTGCAAGTCATCTTAGTGGTGTAGCAACTTTAATGGCCAGTAGTGTATTAATTTTTCATACTCTTCAGTGTCCGAAACTTCTGCAAGGCTGCTGGCGCACCGTCGCTGTTCTTGTAAAAGAGCTTTACTAGTAGCCCGCGATTTTGTATTAAGACAGTAATGCCTGGCATCTCAGACGCAAACTGAGGAACAGTCCTTTACATCGCGTCTTTTTTTTGGTGTATGCTTCCGCTTACAGTGCAATCTATGATAAAATTTTCGTTAATTTTTTTTTATTTCCATAACATTTCCCCCTTCTTAAATAACATTCCGTTCAAATTTGACTTCATTATGTGCTGCGGCTCTTTTTTTTACAGCGTTGTAAAACTGGAACTTGAATTATAATCAGTTTGTACATAAAGATGAAAAAATGGTAGCGCTCGAGACTGCTAATCATTGGACTGTTGGTTCAAGTCTCGTTCTGATTATTTATTTTCGATTTTTCTTTCCGTCCAGTTCGAATATCTACGTCATATAAATACAAAATTCATCAAATATATGCTAATTAACACATATATAAATGTTGTTTTTACGAACAATGCATCTCTTCTTTTTTCTAATTACACTTGCTCACAAAACTGCACTATTCATTGCAAATACTATTTCTTAATTACCGATCTTTTATAAAATATCGTCTAAATTTAAAGAAAGAACATTGGATTTTAATTTTTTTCATCTTTATGCGTGTTATGCCTTAGGGAAGTACTTGCAGAATTTGCATCTTTGTTTAAAAATTTATATTAGCGAAGAATCGAACCCAGGCCACCTACATCTCGTGCAAGTATTCTAACGAAGAGCCACATGGAACAGCGCAAATGATTTCTTGCTGTGTTGCGTTTAAGAAGATCAGAAAGCTTCGTAGTCGTTTTTATTCAAGAATTTTAAGGGTTGCATTGAACTACTCAGCTAGACTGATATTTGATTTCTAAACTTCGCGTACTATTAATATAAAAGAAATCACAAAATTCCAATTGCCGTATGGTCTCATTCCAAGAAACGGGTAGCACAACAAGACCCTGTGACCTTCACTCGGTTATAAACCTGCACCCAGATGTCTAGAGATTATCGCCTGATCTTACAGGTCAGTAAATGACATACATTGCATTGTCATTAACATTTGGAATTGGTTAAAACATCTGGCCTAGTCCGGCATTCGCCGTGCTAATTGTCTTTCCTTAGACTGTCTCTGTATGTCAAAGGGTTAACTTAATTAGTGACCGTTTTCTTAGTTCATTGGTTTCGTATTTGTCTAGAGGAGCTTGGGTCATTGTTTGGTTTCTCGCGCATTACGCGAAAACTATGGAACTTACGGTGAAGAGCGATGCGGCAGTGGATTGTGGTCAGCAATATGCACGTTCTGAAAGATCCATTTTTATTTCAAGTCACGAGACGCAACAGTTATAGTAACCTCAAAATCGGTTAATATTACGATTACTGAAAGATTAATAGAAATAGTAAATAACAACTTACAGGGATGAGCGAGCACTCATTAAAAACGTCTCGTCATATCGGATCGAGTGCTGTAGTCATATGTTAAGATTCATAAATAATTAAGCCCGTAAAGAGCAATAAACAAAGTTTGAGGGGAAATTGTTTATGAAATTCAATAGAAAATTCATGACGTAAAGAACGGCAGTATATAATATTTTGGGTGGCATCACACGTATCTTAAACTAGTTAAGTTATACTATATACCTAACTTGCAATAGTTTTCATTGTTTGCAAATTATTATTAACATTTATCGCCCATAATTGATTAATTATTATAGATATGAAGATTTTGAGCAGCGCAATGTGTAGATCGCTATAGATTACGTCTAAATACGGTGCTATATGCAGTTCTATGTTGAAACTTTGCAGCACAGATGCCAACAAACAAGTCTGCGCTAAGTGGCGAAATTCTGCAAAAACTAAAAGTTGATTTACGGGAGACAGAATAATCCTAGAAGTTAATGTATTAAAGTAAAAAGATGTACCTTTTAGTGCGGTTTCGATGGTGTACTTTTTTCTGTCGAGGGATGTATGTATCAAAATTTGTAACCTTAATTGGTGAGATTGGTACTTGCATAACCAGGGGATGAACATCCGAGCCTATATAAGCGAGCTCCCATCTCGGCCAGGGGGCAGTCGTTGGTCAGTCGTTTTGGAGGGTGGGTGGCGAGCAAGCCCCACTTGAGGGTGACCCATGTGGTCGTTTGAGAATTGTTTTTCGCACCGATTTATTTCGACAAAGAGTATTGTTTAAGAGTTCAAGTGTGCAAGCATATATTTGGTGAACTGGAAGTGCTACGATTATTTGTGTGAGTACGATTTGCGAGGTATACATCGTCGTAAGTGAACATGCGACGATCTGTGACATTATTTTTTATTATTAAAGTAAAACTGTAAACCGCCTCACCAGTGCTAATTTCTTTGTGTGAAAAAACGACAACGCCAATAAATAGTGATTGAACTGTGTCGTGATAAAATTGATTTTGCTATAATAATCGCCTAATTTTTGTTCCCTAGCATAAACTGTACTTATGTCTGAGTGAATAATTAATTCAAAAACTATAACAAATGTTCGGGTGTGGAAGTGTACTAATGCACCAAGTGTGGAAATCTTCCCCTGAGACTTACGTGAGAGCCAAAATTTGCAATAAAATTTTCAACTAACATTAGTATTTGCACATTCGTGTGAACACTCCTACGGCACTACTTCTTTATTATTTGCTGCCCCGTCACAAGGTGGTATCGTGGTTCGTCTATAACACTAGCTGGGCACCGTTTTGTAATACAAATGTTTATTCAATCCTTGGCAAATTCCGTGAGAGCTATACAGTTTCAATCAGTAGCTTGATCAAGAGTGCGCGAAGTGTGACACACCAAGTCGGTGTTCAAAATTAAAGCTCGAAAATCGGTTGCGGATAACTTTTCAAAGTCCACGAATCTTTGCTGAAATTTCGCACGTCTTTAAACACGAAACTGCAGTTCAGACTTAGAGTCCACGAACGTTTACAGAAATTTCACGAGTCTAACACTGTTCTCTTGTTCAAAGTCCACGAGCGCAACTGTAGCAAACTCCTCTACGTTCCCGAGTCACGAGCCACCCGTCACTCCGAACACGTCGACTTCTCAAAGCGAAAAGACTCCAGGCCGACGTGGCCTCTGTTAGAATATCCACAAAACCACACATACTGTACGTATAATTAAAAAAATTACACTAGACAACCCGAGTGGGAAACAGGATCGGGGAGAAGAGAGCCGAGGGATGGCCTCTGAGCCGGCCGGAGTGGCCGAGCGGTTCTAAGCGCTTCACTCTGGACCGCTACAGTCGCAGGTTCGAATGCTGCCTCTGGCATGGATGTGTGATGTAAGGTTAGTTAGGTTTGAGTAGATCTAAGTCCTACGGGACTGATGACCTCAGATGTTTAGTCCCATAGTGCTCAGAGCCATTTGAGCCACTTTTTTTGATGGCCTCTGACGAATATGTGGTTAAGTGCAGGGCCAACACCCCTGCCTCCCACGCAGTGTTGTAAAGCCACAAGAAGAAGAAAAAGGAGGAGGAGGCACATATAAACTCCACATGACTCACTATTGCGCGTGATTCCTTTGAACTGTTCAAACTATCTGTTTAATTGTCTAAGCCAGCGTAAAGTCTTTCAGTTGCTGCACAGGTATCCTGTAAGCATACATTACTCTTACCGCAACCGTAAGTACTATATGAGCAAGCTTCTCGTTGAGTCCAAGGGATGCCTATCGGCCGCCGCGTCATCCTATGCCTTACGGCGCCGTGCGGATGCTGTATGGAGAAGCATATGCTCAGCACAGTGCTCTACCGATCGCTTTGCAGACCTTGGAGCCGCTACTATTCGATCCTCAATTGGTATCATGAGGTTGAGAGCATTCCCTACCAGTTGAGTCCTCCCCCCCCCCCCACTCCCACCCACTATGGGAAAATCCTTAGCATTACTGGGTATCGAACCCGGATCCTCCACATGGTAGCCATTTACGCTGACCACTCAACTATGGAGGTAGACTTAAATATTATATAAGGGACAATAAAATACAAACGAGGCAGATGGAATAAAAGTAAGTAAACTGTTAATTACGTCGAAAGTAATCACCATAACTGTTTATACATTTATAACGCTATGAGACCAGACGGTCAATGACTTGATGGAAAAATGCTTGCGGATGTCTATAGAACCATGACTAGGTGTGCACTTCTTCCTAAGCGGATCGGCGGCCACGAATATCTTTCTCCAGGGCACCAAGGATATTTTATAGACTGGGGGGGGGGGGGGGGGGGGGGGTAGGGGGAGAGGATCGGAACTGTACGCAGAATGTGTAAGAGCTTCTCAGTGAAACTGCTGGCAACCTAAGGGCGAGATGTTTCTACTACGCTGCAAAATTTTCTCTGGGGTGCCCTTACACATCCTCCATTCAGTCCCAGTTTCTTCCCTTGAGATTTCCATATATTTGGAGCCCTGAAGGCCGTCGATTTTTTCGGGCAGAGGTATGCTCGCTTAGGTACAATCATGGTTCCGTACGAAACTGCAAACATTTTCCCATGAAGGCGTTGACCATTTTGTGTCACATTGGGATAAATGCACCGAGGGCAAAAATCGTAACACCAAGAAGGAGTTGTGCGACATAAACGAAAGTTGGTAGGCGTGTTTCTACATCTGAAAGATGATGTCTATTCATATTTCGCACCAGTCGCATAAGGCTGGCGTTACTAGCGCCAATATGAGAATGTCGATTAGGTTTGCCTTAAATACACTCTGTAACGGTCGTGAGCGTTAGTTGCATTTGAGATTGGGCGTGGTGAGTTGATGTTAGTCAAGAATGCGTTTAGGGCATTAACACTTCACTAAGTTTGAATGAAGTCATGTGGCATTTTCTACGAGAATCTAGATGTTCCTTCTGTGATACTGCAGAAAGACTTGGCAGGAATTTAGCTACTGTTCATGGTTGCTGGCAGAGATGACCACGAGAATGTACGATCGCTAGAATACCGGGCTCCGAACGGCCACGTTTCACTATCGAGAAGGAAGACCATCGCGTTCGATGTAGGGCTATAGCGCATCGTACTTCATCTGCAGCAACAATTTGAGCAGTACTTGGCACCAGTAACACAATGAACTGTTACAAGTCGGTTACTTCAAGAACAACTCCGATCGAGACAGCCTGTAGCGTGCATTCCGCTGACCCTAAACAACCTCCATTTGCGACTTCTGTTGTGTCAAGCGAGAGCTCATTGGAGGCCAGGGCGGAGGTCTGCTGTGTTTTCCGATGAAAGCTGGTTCTGCCTCGTTGCCAGTGATGGCCGAGTGTTGGTTAGGAACAGGCCAGTTGCGGGCCTGCACCCAACCTGTGTGTGTGCGCGTTAGACACACTGGACCTATACCTGGAGTTGCAGTTATGGTCTGGGTTTCGTATGACAGCAGGAGCACTCTCATGGTATCCCACACACCCTGTCTGCAGATTTGTACGTCTGGTGATTCGACCTGTTGTGCTGCCATTCACGAACAGCATTCCAAGGGGTATTTTCCCGTAGGATAACTCTCGCCCAGATACCGCTGTTGTAACCCAACATGCTCTACAGTTTGTCGACAAGTTGCCTTGGCCTGCTCGAACAGCAGATCCGCCTCCAGTCGAGCACATATGAGATGTCATCGGACGACAACTCCAGCGTCATCCACAAACAGCATAACTGTCCCTGGACTGACCGCCCAAGTGCTACAGGTATGGAACTCATGCCACAAATTAACATCCGACACCTGTACAACACAATGCATTCACATCTGCGTGCCTGCATTCAACATTCCGGGGGTTACACCGGTTATTAATGGACCAACATTTCACATTTGCAATGGCTTAACGCGCGCTCACGTTAACCTGTGATCTTGCAATGTTAATCACTTAAATATGTTACCTAGACAAGTGTATTGGCAAAATTTCGTTACTGTATGCTAGTTACTGTGTAATTAATTAATTAATTAGTGTTGCGATATTTTTCCATCAGTGCCTGTTAACATTTAGGGCTATTGTTTTTCACCAGTATCGTTTCCGTTTGACTGCCTCTTATAAATTACTTAAGTCTGATTTCACAGCTGAGTGGTCAGCCTAGGTGGCAGCCGTGTGGAGTATCTGTGCTTGATTGGCGGTAATGTCAAGGATTAGTTCATGTTGGGAGGACTGGTACTATGGTACTAATATCTGAGGTCATTAGTCCCCTAGAACTTAGAACTACTTAACCCTAACTAACCTAAGGACATCACACACATCCATGCCCGAGGCAGGATTCGAACCTGCGACCGTAGCAGTCGCGCGGTTCCGGACTGAAGTGTCTAGAACCGCTCGGCCACCGCGGCCGGCTACGAATTGCACTCGACATCGTGGTACCTGTCTGTGTGGAGGGTCCAAAGACATGTGTCGGTGGTCGCGTAGTCTGTTGATCTCCATCGTACCCCTGGTAAGTTTCAATACCCAGAGGCGGCTCATTGTTGAAATGGAACGAAATGGAACGTGAACTCCAAGAGGCCCTATTGCTGACTTCCACCTTCAAGCTCCATGCTTTCAGCTCTCGACTATGTAGTGTTGTCAGAAGACAGTAAGTTTCTGCATCAGTAGATACCAGGTGGCGAGCAGAACGATGTGTATTAGGTGGAGGCCATCATCTCGAGTACATCTTCAGCTATTCTGTGTGTTTCACTATCTTTTTGTCAGGCAATGTCTTAGATGGCGATCAGTTTAGTTTTAGGAAAGGTAAAGGCAC
Organism: Schistocerca gregaria; assembly: GCF_023897955.1. Taxonomy (NCBI): domain Eukaryota; kingdom Metazoa; phylum Arthropoda; class Insecta; order Orthoptera; family Acrididae; genus Schistocerca; species Schistocerca gregaria. The sequence goes on along the minus strand of NC_064920.1, from coordinate 966,866,207 downwards.
TAGCGCAGCAATTCTGACGCTGCTGTCGATAAGACTAAAGAAAAATCAAGACGCGTTCATAGGATTTGTCGACCTGAAAAAAGCGTGTGACGATATCAAATGGTACAAGATGTTCGAAATTCTGAGGAAAATAGGGGTAAGCTACAGTGAGAGATGGTTGCAAGAGCTAAGAGGGAGTATGGATGAGCAAGAACGAAGGGCTCGGATTAAAAAGGATATAAGACAGAGATGTAGTCTTTCGCCCCTAGGGTTCAATCTCTACATCGAATAACTACTGTGGAAAATAAAAGTTCGGGGCTGCAATAAAAATTCAAGGTGAAAATATGTCAGTGATACGATTCACTGGTGATATTGCTACCCCTGGTGAAAGTGAAGAAGAATTACATGATCTAATGAATGGAATGAACAGAATACGGACTGAGAGTAAATTCAGGAAAGACGAAAGAGAAGTAGTAGAAATGAGAACAGCGAGATACTTAACAACAGAAATGATGGTCACGAAGTAGATGAAGTTAACGAAATCTACTGCCTAGGCAGCAGAAAAGCCAATGGCAGACGGAACAAGGAGGATTTCAAAAGCAGTCTAGCACTGGCAAAAGAAAAGTTCACTAGTATCAAACATAGGCCAAAATTTCAGGAAGAAATTTCGGAGAATGTACATTTGGAATAAAGAATTGTATACAGAGAAACATAAACTCTTGGAAAACCGGAACAGTAGAGAATAGATGTATTTTAGATGTGATGCTACAGACTAATTTTCAAAATTAGGTAGACTGCTGAGGTAAGGAATGAGGTTCCTGAGCAGAATCGGAGTCGAAATTAATAAGGGGAAAACTCTGATAATAAGAATGATAGGGCATCTGTTAAGACATCAGAAACACTTTATGGTAAGACAGGTTGCTGCAAAGGATAGAAACTGCAAAAGTAGACAGAGATTGGAATACATCCAGCAAATAATTGAAGACATAGTTACAAGTGCATTTCTGAGATGAAGAGCAGCCTTTTCAGTAGTTTCTGGGGCAACAGTCTGGATGATTGGCTGATCTGGCCTTGTAACAATAACCAAAACGGCCTTGCTGTGCTGGAACTGCGAACGGCTGAAAGCAAGGGGAAACTACAGCCATAATTTTTCCCGAGGGCATGCAGCTTTACTGTATGATTAAATGATGATGTCGTCCTCTTGGGTAAAATATTCCGGAGGTAAAATAGTCCCCCATTCGGATCTAAATAAAAGGAAATTATTCATATAGTGAGGGGTGACAAAAATTTAATAGCGTTGGGTGACTGGAATTCGGCAGTAGGAAAAGGGAGAGAAGGAAACGTAGTAGGTGAATATGGATTGGGGCTAAGAAATGAGAGAGGATGCCGTCTGGTTGAATTTTGCACTGAGCGCAACTTAATCATAGCTAACACTTGGTTCAAGAATCATAAAAGAAGGCTGTATACATGGAAGCAGCCTGGAGATACTAAAAGATATCTGATAGATTATATAATGGTAAGACAGAGATTTAGGAACCAGGTTTTAAATTGTAAGACATTTCCAGGGGCAGATGTGGACTCTGACCACAATCTATTGGTTATGACCTGTAGATTAAAACTGAAGAAACTGCAAAAAGGTGGGAATTTAAGGAGATGGGACCTGGATAAACTGACTAAACCAGAGGTTGTACAGAGTTTCAGGGAGAGCAAAAGGGAACGAGTGACAGGAATGGGGGAAACAAGTACAGTAGAAGAAGAATGGGTAGCTTTGAGGCATGAAGTACTGAAGGCAGCAGACGATCAGGTAGGTAAAAAGACGAGGGCTAGTAGAAATCCTTGGGTAACAGAAGAAATTTTGATTTTAATTGGTGAAAGGAGAAAATATAAAAATGCAGTAAATGAAGCAGGCAAAAAGGAATATAGACGTCTCAAAAATGAGATCGACAGGAAGTGCAAAATGGCTAAGCACGGAAGGCTAGAGGACAAATGTAAGGATGTAGTGGCTTATCTCACTAGGGGTAAGATAGATACTACCTACAGGAAAATGAAAGAGACCTATGGAGATAAGAGAACCACTTGTATGAACATCAAGATCTGAGATTGTAACCCAGTTCTAAGCAAAGAAGGGAAAGCAGAGAGGTGAAAGGAGTATATAGAGGGTCTATACAAGGGCGATGTACTTGAGGACAATATTATGGAAATGGAAGAGGATGTAGATGAAGATGAAATGGGAGATACGTTACTGCGTGGAGAGTTTGATAGAGCACTGAAAGACCTGAGTCCAAACAAGGCCCCCGGAGTAGACAACATTCCTTTGGAACTACTGACGGCCTTGGGTGAGCAAGATAAATGAAACATGCGAAATACCCTCAGACTTCAAGCAAAACATAATAATTACAATCCCAAAGAAATAAGGTGTTGACAGATGTGAAAATTACCGAACAATCAGTTTAATAAGTCACAGCTGCAAAATACTAACACGAATTCTTTACAGACCAATGGAAAAAAAGTAGAAGCCGACCTCAGGGAAGATCAGTTCGGATTCCGTAGAAATGGAACACGTGAGACAATGGTGACCCTATGACTTATCTTAGAAGAAAGATTAAGGAAAGACAAACCTAAGTTTCTAGGATTTGTAGATTTAAAGAAAGCTTTTGACAATGTTGACTGGAATACTCTCTTTCAAATTCTAAAGGTGGCAGGGTAAAATACAGGGAGCGAAAGGCCATTTACAATTTGTACAGAAAACAGATGGCAGTTATAAGAGTCGAGGGGCACAAAAGGGAGGCAGTGGTAGGGAAGGGAGTAAGACAGGGTTGTAGACATTCCCCGATGTTATTCAATATATATATTGAGCAAGAAGTAAAGGAAAAGAAAGAAAAATTCGGAATAGTATTAAAATCCATGGAGAAGAAATAAAAACTTTGAGCTTCGCCGATGACATAGTAATTCTGTATGAGACAGAAAAGGACTTGGAAGAGCAGTTGAATGGAATGGATAGCGTCTTGAAAGGAGGATACAAGATGAACATCAACAAAAGCAAAACGAGGATAATGGAATGTAGTCGAATTAAGTCGGGTGATGCTGAGGGAATTACATTAGGAAATGAACACTTAAAGTAGTAAAGGAGTTTTTCTATTTGGGAAGCAAAATAACTGATGATAGTCGAAGTAGAGAGGATATAAAATGTAGACTGGCAATGGCAAGGAAAGCGTTTCTGAAGAAGAGAAATTTGTTAAGATCGAGTATAGATTTAAGTGTCAGGAAGCCATTTCTGAAAGTATTTGTATGGAGTGCAGTCATGTATGGAAGTGAAACATGGACGATAAATAGTTTGGACAAGAAGAGAATAGAAGCTGTCGAAATGTGGTGCTACAGAAGAATGTTGAAGATTAGATGGGTAGATCACATAACTAATGAGGCGGTATTGAATAGGATTGGGGTGAAGAGAAGTTTGTGGCCCAACTTGACCAGAAGAAGGGATCGGTTGGTAGGACATGTTCTGAGGCATCAAGGGATCACCAATTTAGTATTGTAGGGCAGCGTGGAGGGTAAAAATCGTAGAAGGAGACCAAGAGATGAATACACTAAGCAGATTCAGAAGCATGTAGGTTGCAGTAGGTACTGGGAGATGAAGAAGCTTGCACAGGATAGAGTAGCATGGAGAGCTTCATCAAACCAGTCTCAGGACTGAAGACCACAACAACAACAACAACAACAATTGTGGAAAAGGTATAGTTACTTGCAACATGTCCCAAGAGCTAAGGAATATGCTTGTGTCGTTTCTTTTGGTTTTCTGTCACAGTCTCACTCAGCAGAGAGTACTATAAAATGTTGAAGACCAGACCCACTTGAGACATACTGGCTTGCTTTTTGCTTGGCCTCTGTACCTGGCATGACCTGAGTTTGCCTGTGGCAATGTGAATGAGTTTTAATAATTTCTTTTCATTTCTACCCGTTACTATTATGTGCTGTGACATAGCTAAGAAAAAATGGTTCAAATGGCTCTCAGCACTATGCGACTTAACTTCTGAGGTCATCAGTCGCCTAGAACTTAGAACTAATTAAACCTAACTACCCTAAGGACATCACACACATTCATGCCCGAGGCAGGATTCGAACCTGCGATCGTAGAGGTCGCTCGGTTCCTGACTAGCGCCTAGAACCGCAAGGCCACTCCGGCCGGCTAAAATATTAATCTGCATATTTTGTGGGCTTTTCTAGCCAATTGGCGCTCACATTTTAGATGTACCTCGCCAAAGGAAAATACAACATAAATTAGAGGAGAATCGCGGGAAAGAATAGTCTTCTACTTTCAACACATTTCTTGAAGTTTCCATTTTAATTTAAAATTTTTGTGTGGAGAATTTTCCACATTTCGAAGTACACATCTACAGCTCTCTCACGGGGCGAGTTAGCGGAGGGAAATATGCGAAAAAATATTACGTGACGACGCGAGAGTGGGCGCTCTGCCCGTCGTTTTCGCCGTCTTCGTCTTTCTGCTGCTTACACAAAATTCTCAAATATGCGCGTGCCTTCTCGTCGAAGGACCGCGGAGCCGGAAAGTCTCTCTCCTGGAGGAGGGAGGAGGAGAAGCAGACCTCGAATTCGCGTCAAAGGGAGCCCCAGTGAGCGGAGCAGCGAAACATTGCGGCAGCTTTTTGCGTGGCCTCGCGAGCCCACGCGCCGTCTTCCGAATTTCTTTGAAATGTCCGCGCGCAGCTGTAGCCGAAACCGCCGCCGCCAGATGGCTCTCGCCATGCTTTTTATGACGGATTACAGACGACAGTATTTGGGCATGTTCTCTCTCCTCTCCTCCCCCCCCCCTTCCGTCTCTCTCTCTCTCTCTCTCTCTCTCTCTCTCTCTCTCTCTCTCTCTCTCTCTCTCTAGTCCCCACTTAATATTCCAGCGGCCGCAACGCTCGGGAAGACACAGACGCACGGAGCGTGGGCCGGCCTCGCTTAATCCCTTCGCTTCTGCCACTACACGGGAGGTTACTTAGCCGCCTCTGGTACCGGTGCTGCCGCCACGCGGAAAATAACCCCGCCAGCTGCAGCGCGCTTGACTGCTGCTCGCTGTAATTATGTCTGACGCTCTGCTCTTCCATGCGGTCACGTCGACGACACACTTGTGATGTTACGTTTCCGCCCGAACTAACAGTGCCTGGTAGCTTTTCATACCAATCGCGTCTGCATTAATCGGGTAATAACTCCGTCAGAATAGCTGGGCAAAAGCTCTCTTTGCACTTTCAGACTAATGAGTGCAATTCATTTATATGTCAACGATTCATGACTATGCTGAAGGAGTCCTTCTAGATTAAGGGATCAATTAAAGAAACATTTTACGACTAAATTTTGTTTACATACATCGCAGAGTTAAAGTTTTGATGGCAAAGTTAATTTACACCAGTTTGCACAGTGCAATGAGGTGGCACCATTTCTTTTTTTTAGACGTGAATGTGGTTCAGGTTAGGACTGGATCTAGCGCCTGGTATGTTGATAAATAGACTAGTTTGTATAGTTGTTAGGCGATGACCATGTAGAAAAACGGTCTAGGCAACTAGCCACCAGTGACTTCAGAACTGGTAGCACGCGTGTATTAGCGTAGCATCGTTATCCACGAGCACCTACATCTACATATACTCCGCAATCCACCACATGGTGCATGGCGGAGGGTACCTCGTACCACAACTGGCATCTTCTCTCCCTCTTCCACTCCCAAACAGAACGAGGGAAAAATGACTCCCTATATGCCTCTGTACGAGCCCTAATCTCTCTTATGTGGACTATCAGACCAATTGTGTGATTGGATTGAAGAGTTCCTAGATAACAGAATGCAGCATGTCATTCTCAATGGAGAGAAGTCTTCCGAAGTAAGAGTGATTTCAGGTGTGCCGCAGGGGAGTGTCATGGGAGCGTTGCTATTCACAATATACACAAATGACCTGGTGGATGACATCGGAAGTTCACTGAGGCTTTTTGCAGATGATGCTGTGGTGTATAGAGAGGTTGTAACAATGGAAAATTGTACTGAAATGCAGGAGGATCTGCAGCGAATTGACGCATGGTGCAGTGAATGGCAATTGAATCTCAATGTAAAGTGTAATGTGCTGCGAATACATAGAAAGATAGATCCCTTATCATTTAGCTACAAAATAGCAGGTCAGCAACGGGAAGCAGTTAATTCCATAAATTATCTGGGAATACGCATTAGGTGATTTAAAATGGAATGATCATATAAAGTTGATCGTCGGTAAAGCAGATGCCAGACTGAGATTCATTGGAAGAATCCTAAGGAAATGCAATCCGAAAACAAAGGAAGCAGGTTACAGTACGCTTTTTCGCCCACTGCTTGAATACTGCTGAGCAGTGTGGCATCCGTACCAGATAGGGTTGATAGAAGAGATAGAGAGGATCCAACGGAGAGCAGCGCGCTTCGTTACAGGATCATTTAGTAATCGCGAAAGCGTTACGGAGATGATAGATAAACTTCAGTGGAAGACTCTGCAGGAGAGACGCTCAGTAGCTCAGTACGGGCTTTTGTTAAAGTTTCGAGAACATACCTTCACAGAAGAGTCAAGCAGTATATTGCTCCCTCCTACGTATATCTCGCGAAGAGACCATGAGGATAAAATCAGAGAGATTAGAGCCCACACAGAAGCATACCGACAATCCTTCTTTCCACGAACAATTCGGGACTGGAATAGAAGGGAGAACCGATAGAGGTACTCAGGGTACCCCGCGCCACACACCGTCAGGTGGCTTGCGGATTTTGGATGTAGATGTAGACGTATCTTATCTTTGTGGTCTCTCCGTGAAATATAAGTTGGCGGCAGTAAAACTATACTGCAGTCAGCTTCAAATGCTGGTTCTTTCAATTTCCTCAGTAGCGATTTACGAAAAGAACGCCTCCTTTCCTCCAGAGACTCCCACCAGTTCCTGAAGCATTTCCGTAACACTCGCTTGATGATCAAACTTGCCAGTAACAAATCTAGCAGCCCGCCTCTGAATTGCTTCTATGTCCTCCCTCAATCCTACCTGATGGGGATCCCAAACGCTGGAGCAGTTCTCAAGAATAGGTCGCATTAGTGTTTTATAAGCGGTCTCCTTTACAGATGAACCACATCTTCCCAGAATTCTACCAATGAACCGAAGACGACTATTCGCCTTCCCTACAACTGCCATTACATGCTTGTCCCACTTCATATCGTTCTGCAATGTTACGCCCAAGTATTTAGTCGACGTGACTGTGTCAAGCGCTACACTACTAATGGAGTATTCAAACATTACGGGATTCTTTTTCCTATTCATCTGCAGTAATTCACATTTATCTATATTTAGAGTTAGCTGCCATTCTTTACACCAATCACAAATCCTGTCCAAGTCATCTTGTATCCTCCTACAGTCACTCAACGACGACACCTTCCCGTACAGCACAGCATCATCAGCAAACAGCCGCACATTGCTATCCACCCTTCCAAGAGATCATTTATGTAGATAGAAAACAACAGCGGGCCTACCACACTTCCCTGGGCCACTCCAGATGATACCCTCGCCTCCTCATCCACAATAAGTAGTTACTAGCTAGTAGTAACTGGTGAGTACTCAGCTAAGTTCTTGTAGAGTTTAAGCCACTTGACGCATAGTAGGAAGTTAACTTGCCTCCTACTACTCTGTCACGGTGAAAGACAATTCCACGATTGCAATGATGAATCACCACATGCTGACTAGTGCAGAAAAGAATAGCAAAAACCGTTAACCACACTGCATACTGATACACACTGCTGTACTTATCGAATAAGGAATCGAGTTTACATAGATACAAGCACACACAGCAGGCCTAAATAGATTTGACTGAGACATTACTGTAGCAGCTTCAAATTACAAAAAAAGTGACAAAACCACAGTTCAGACAAGGTTTTAGTTAGGATTCCCTGGGATTTAAAGTGCATACCGGAAGTTAAAGTCCCTTCTCAAATATTACAAATTGGGAGCTCCTAAGTTTGCTTAAAAGTAATAGAATTCTTACAATGTGCCAAGTTCTGCCCGGTTGGGTTCGAAACTACAGTCGACTCTCGATAATTTGAAACCCTTGGTACCAGGGGAAAAGTTCAGATTATCAAGAGTTAGAAATAATAGGCTTTCAAGTAATCGAGAGAAACGGAGGAAAAAATACAAATAAAAAGAAGCTTGATTGGAAGAAAACTGTGGTACACACATTTACGTACGTATGTTCGTTCATCTTTATTTTAATAAAGCGCAAGATAGTACATACCTGTATACATACGGCACGTGAATATAATATACACTGAAGCGCCAAAGAAACTGGTATAGGCACGAGTATTCAAATACAGAGATTCGTAAGCAGGCAAATACGGCGCTGCGGTCGGCAACGCCTATATGAGGCAACAAGCGTCTGTCGCAGTTGTTAGACCGATTACTGCTGCTACAATGGCACATTATCAAGATTCAAGTGAGCTTCAACGCGATGTTATAGTCGCGCATGAGCGATGGGACAAAGCGACGAAGTGTGCCTTTCCCGTACGACCATTTCACGAGTGTTCCGTGAATATTAGCAGTCAGGTAAAACATTAAATCTCCGACATCGCTGTGGCCGGAAAAAGATCTTGCAAGAACGGGACCAACGACGAGTGAAGAGAATCGTTCAATGTGACAGAAGTGAACCTCTTCCTCAAATTGCTGCAGATTTCAGTGCTGGGCCATCAACAAGAGTCAGCGTGCGAACCATTAAACGAAATATTATCGATATGGGCTTTAGGAGCCGAAGGCTCACTCGTGTATCCTTGATGACTGCATGACCCAAAGCTTTACACCTCATCTGGACCCGTCAACACCGAAATTGGATTGTTGATGACTGGAAACATGTTGCCTGGTCGGAGGAGTCTCGTTTCAAATTGAAATGAATCCACGGACCCTGCATATCAGCAGGGGACTGTTCAAGCTGGTAGAGACTCTGTAATGATGTTGGACGTGTGCAGTTAGATTGATCTGGGACCCCTGATGCGTCTACCAGGTCTTGCAATATGAAACCGGAATTTGGGTGCAATAATTAAATGTCTGTTGTTTGAAAATAATATTTTATTCAAAATAATCTCCATTGCTACTTAGACATTTCTCCCATCTCTCCGGCAGGCTATGAATGCCACGCAAAAAAAAGGTTCCTTTTTTTAAGTGAACCAGTCATGAAGCCATTTTCTTACATTTTCATACGAACTGAAGCGTTGTTCAGCGAGAGCGTGTCCCAGTGGTGCAAATAGATGATAATCAGACGGAGCCAATCTGGAGAATAAGCCGCACGCCCTAGTTTTTCCCATCTGAACGCCTCGATCGTTTTCCTGAACCGTTGTGCTGTGTGTGATGGGGCTTTATGATGGAACAACATCACACTCCGTGTTGCCTTTTTCCATATTCTGGTTGTTTTTCACGTAATGCTCGATTTAAATCGATCATTTGCTGTTGGTATCGATCAGTGTTAAAGGTTTCATCAGGTCTTAGCAGCTCATAATAGATGACAACCTTCTGATTCACCCCCCCCCCCCCCTCTACCGCCCTACCCACAGACCATTGTCTTCTTTCCAAAGCAGTTAAGTCTTGCAGTAAATGTCGATGGTTTGCGTGGTTTCACGCATGACTTACGATGCTTAGGATTCTCAAAATACATCCGTTTTTCATCATCTGTGACTATTCGATGGAGAAACAACTTTCTTTTATGTCTGACGAGCAACGTTTCACAAGAGCTCCTTCGATTTGCTTGCTGTCTTTCATTCAGTTCATGCGGTACCCATTTTCCCACTTTCTGCACCTTTCCTATAGTTTTCAACAGAAGAGAAACGGCTTTCTGCGTCACATTCAATTGCTCCGCGAGTTCCTGTTGAGTATGAGTATCATCATAATCCAATAAAGCCTGCAGTTCGTCGTCTTGAAACTTTTTCCGTGATTTCCGCACTCGTCGTTTCTCATGCCAAAATCACCACTTTTGAATTTTCTGAACTACTCGAAACCCTGTGTTTTCCCAAGAGCATGTTCGCCGAAAGCTTCGACAAACATTCGATGCGATTCTGCAGCATTTTTCTTTAAATGATAACAGGAAACCAATGCTGTCCTCAAATGATATTTCTCTGGCACAAAACTCGACATGTTTACGGGTTTGAAACGGATACCAATGTATGGAACTTGGGTTAATGCGTGTTGACATTCGTCGTCAGCCGTTACAGGAAGCAGATGACGCTGCAGACGCGGTCTCACAGGCCCTACACTGACAGACCATCTATATGGAAATTCCGGTTTCATACTTCTATGCCTGGTAGACACGACTCTGACAGGTGACATACTTAAGCATGCTGTCTGATAACCTGCATCCATTCATGTCCATTGTACATTCCGACGGACTTGGCCAATTTCAGCAGAAAATTGTTACAGAGTGGCTCTAGGAACACTCTTCTGAGTTTAAACACTTCCGCTGGCCACCAAACTCTCCAGACATGAACATCATTGAGCATATCTGGGATGCCTTGCACATTCTCTTCGGAAGAGATCTCCACCCCTCGTACTTTTACAAATTTTTGCACAGCCCTGCAGGATCCGTGGTGTCAGTTTCCTACAGCACTACTTCAAACATTAGTTGAGTCCATGCTACGTGGTGTAGCGGCACTTCTGTGTGATCGTGGGGGCCCTACACGCAGGTGTACCAGTTTCTTTGGCCCTTCAGTGTATGAAAAATATACAAAAGAAAATATTACACATCATTTTGAGAGAGAGAGAGAGAGAGAGAGAGAGAGAGAGAGAGAGAGAGAGAGAGAGAGAGAGAGAGACTTCCATCTAGCTTTGTGCAGCGAATATTCGGTGGTGATGAGAGCTTAGAAGAAACCAGTTGTCTTTAATTATTTTTTAGACGAATTCCAATCTCTGTGTCCTCTACAGGTTTGTCCCCTACAGTTCCCTCTAGTACCATGGGCATTATTCCCTGATGTCGTAACAAATGTCCTATCATCCTCTACAAGGACAGTGGAAAGGCTTGACATACGTTTCCGGTCATTGTCAACTAGGATCTTTATCCGACCAAAGCTCTTACGCCGTGTTACATGGCTGCGAGAGGTACACCATTAGTTTTGGACTGCGTTGACACACCAACAAATCGGAAAACGGGTACGTCAAATGATGGTTCAAATGGCTCTAAGCACTATGGACTTAACATCTGAGGTCATCAGTCCCCCTAGACGTAGGACTACTTAAACCTAACTAACCTAAGAACATCACACACATCTATGCCAGAGGCAGGATTCGTACGTGCAACCGTAGCAACAGCGCGGTTCCCGACTGAAGCGCCTAGAACCGCTCGGCCACATCGGCAGGCAGTTAAATTAGACAACTTATTTTACCATTCAGTCTCCACAATGATCCATCTTACTGCTCCGATTCCATAAAACTGACTGTCAGGCCACATGACTGCACCTGTCATGAGCTACGACTGTGGTGGAATGTCACCTGATCGTATGGCACCACTTCTATATCCCAGGAAGGATGGTCAAGTTCGGGAAAGTGATTGGAACGCTCGTCTGAAGCAAAAGTTTTATATGGACATAAACCCTCTTCAGAATGGTTTCCGAGATAGAACATACTTATTGTACATTTTTTTTGGGCTGGTAACAAGCAAGCATGTGCCTTTCGCAGCTAATCTCTTTGGTGGTTGATTCTACCACAAACTACCTCTTTATTTTCAGCCTTTTTGCTCGGGATGTTAAACTCGTTAAACTAGTCCGTTGGACGTTGTGAGTGAATTAGTGCCATTAACTGTGAGTATATGAAAGGGAAGCATCGGTTAAGTGTTTGTACAAGTTCTGTTAAAATGCCACACATAATACTAATGAAGATTATACAGAGATGGTGTATGTTTACGGCTTCTGTGATGATAGGGCTCCTGCTGTTCTCGAAGAATGCCGTCGTTGCTTTCCGATATGTCGAAGTCCTGATCGTAGAGAGTTTACCAGAGTCTTCTGCACATTCCGTAAAACACGTATTCTTCCAAGTTCCTATATTTCTTCTGAATGTGTAGTTCCACAACCTGTAAAGGAACAGCAACACTTTGTTGCAATGGTGCAGCTTTGCGATTTTCTGCACGTATCAGGGGCCCACGAACACGTGTATCACAAAAATTACATATGGAAAACTTGTACGCACTTCACATACAGCGCGTGCACATTGGCTACAATGTCACACGACTCGAAATTTGTCACTTGTTAAATGACAATAATGATCTGGTTCCATTAACATTATTCACCCCCCCCCCCCCCCATGAACCATGGACCTTGCCGTTGGTGGGGTGGCTTGCGTGCCTCAGCGATACAGATAGCCGTACCGTAGGTACAACCACAACGGAGGAGTACCTGTTGAGAGGCCAGACAAACGTGTGGTTCCTGAAGAGGGACAGCAGCCTTTTCAGTAGTTGCAAGGGCAACAGTCTGGATGATTGACTGATCTGGCCTTGTAACAATAACCAAAACGGCCTTGCTGTGTTGGTACTGCGAACGGCTGAAAGCAAGGGGAAACTACGGCTGTAATTTTTCCCGAGCAGCTTTACTGTATGATTAAATGATGATGGCGTCCTCTTTGGTAAAATATTCCGGAGGTAAAATAGTCCCCCATTCGGATCTCCGGGCGGGGACTACTCAAGAGGATGTCGTTATCAGCAGAAAGAAAACTGGCATTCTACGGATCGGAGCGTGGAATGTCAGATCCCTTAATCGGGCAGGTAGGTTAGAAAATTTAAAAAGGGAAATGGATAGGTTAAAGTTAGATATAGTGGGAATTAGTGAAGTTCGGTGGCAGGAGGAACTAGACTTTTGGTCAGGTGAATACAGGGTTATAAACACAAAATCAAATAGGGGTAATGCAGGAGTAGGTTTAATAATGAATAGGAAAATAGGAACGCGGGTAAGCATAGTACAAACAGCATAGTGAACGCGTTATTGTGGCCACGATAGATACGAAGCCCACACCTACTACAGTAGTACAAGTTTATATGCCAACTAGCTCTGCAGATGACGAAGAAATTGAAGAAATGTATGATGAAATAAAAGAAATTATTCAGGTAGTGAAGGGAGACGAAAATTTAATAGTAATGGGGACTGGAATTCGAGTGTCGGAAAAGGGAGAGAAGGAAACGTAGTAGGTGAATATGGATTGGGGCTAAGAAATGAGAGGAAGCCGACTCGTAAATTTTGCACAGGGCACAACTTAGTCACAGTTAACACTTGGTTTAAGAACCATGAAAGAAGGTTGTATACATGGAAGAACCCTGGAGATACTAAAAGGTATCAGATAGATTATATAATGGTAAGACAGAGATTTAGGAACCAGGTTTTAAATTGTAAGACATTTCCAGGGGCAGATGTGGACTCTGACCACAATCTATTGGTTATGACCTGTAGATTAAAACTGAAGAAACTGCAAAAAGGTGGGAATTTAAGGAGATGGGACCTGGACAAACTGAAAGAACCAGTGGTTGTACAGAGTTTCAGGGAGAGCATAAGGAAACAATTGACAGGAATGGGGGAAAGAAATACAGTAGAAGAAGAATGGGTAGCTCTGAGGGATGAAGTAGTGAAGGCAGCAGAGGATCAAGTAGGTAAAAAGATGAGGGCTAGTAGAAATCCTTGGGCAACAGAAGAAATATTGAATTTAATTGATGAAAGGAGAAAATATAAAAATGCAGTAAATGAAGCAGGCAAAAAGGAATACAAAAACGTCTCAAAAATGAGATCGACAGGAAATGCAAAATGGCTAAGCAGGGATGGCTAGAGGACAAATGTAAAGATGTAGAGGCTTATCTCACTAGGGGTAAGATAGATACTGCCTACTGGAAAATTAAAGAGACATTTGGAGTTAAGAGAACCACTTGTACGAACATCTAGAGCTCAGATGGAAACCCAGTTCTAAGCAAAGAAGGGAAAGCAGGAAGGTGGAAGGAGTATATAGAGGGTCTATACAAGGGCGATGTACTTGAAGACAATATTGCGGAAATGGAAGAGGATGTAGATGAAGATGAAATGGGAGATACGATTCTGCGTGAAGAGTTTGACGGAGCACTGAAAGACCTGAGTCGAAACAAGGCCCCCCGGAGTATACAACATTCCATTGGAACTACTGATGGCCTTGGGAGAGCCAGTCCTGACAAAACTCTACCATCTGGTGAGCAATATGTATGAGACAGGCGAAATACCCTCAGACTTCAAGAAGAATATAATAATTCCAATCCCAAAGAAAGCAGGTGTTGACAGATGTGAAAATTACCGAACTATCAGTTTAATAAGTCACAGCTGCAAAATACTAACACGAATTCTTTACAGACGAATGGAAAAACTAGTAGAAGCCGACCTCTGGGAAGATCAGTTTGGATTCCGTAGAAATAATGGAACACGTGAGGCAATACTGACCTTACGACTTATCTTAGAGGAAAGATTAAGGAAAGGCAAACCTACGTTCCTAGCATTTGTAGACTTAGAGAAAGCTATTGACAATGTTGACTGGAATACTCTCTTTCAAATTCTAAAGGTGGCAGGGTAAAATACAGGGAGCGAAAGGCTATTTAAAATTTGTACAGAAACCAGATGGCAGTTATGAGTCGAGGGACATGAAAGGGAAGCAGTGGTTGGGAAGGGAGTGAGACAGGGTTGTAGCCTCTCCACGATGTTATTCAATCTGTATATTGAGCAAGCGGTAAAGGAAACGAAAGAAAAATTCGGAGTAGGTATTAAAATCCATGGAGAAGAAATAAAAACTTTGAGGTTCGCCGATGACATTGTAATTCTGTCAGAGACAGCAAAGGACTTGGAAGAGCAGTTGAATGGAATGGACAGTGTCTTGAAAGGAGGATATAACATGAATATCAACAAAAGCAAAACGAGGATAAGGGAATGTAGTCGAATTAAGTCGGGTGATGCTGAGGGAATTACATTAGGAAATGAGACACTTAAAGTAGTAAAGGAGTTTTGCTATTTGGGGAGCAAAATAACTGATGATGGTCGAAGTAGAGAGGATATAAAATGTAGACTGGCAATGGCAAGGAAAGCGTTTCTGAAGAAGAGAAATTTGTTAACATCGAGTTTAGATTTAAGTGTCAGGACGTCATTTCTGAAAGTATTTGTATGGAGTGTAGCCATGTATGGAACTGAAACGTGGACGATAAATAGTGTGAACAAGAAGAGAATAGAAGCTTTCAAAATGTGGTGCTACAGAAGAATGCTGAAGATTAGATGGGTAGATCACATAACTGATGAGGAAGTGTTGAACAGGGTTGTGGAGAACAGAAGTTTGTGGCACAACTTGACCAGAAGAAGGGTTCGGTTGGTAGGACATGTTCTGAGGCATCAAGGGATCGCCAATTTAGTATTGGAGGGCAGTGTGGTGGGCCGAAATCTTAGAGGGAGACCAAGAGATGAATACACTAAGCAGATTCAGAAGGATGTAGGTTGCAGTAGGTACTGGGAGATGAAGAAGCTTGCACAGGAAAGAGTAGCATGGAGAGTTGCATCAAACCAGTCTCTGGACAGAAGACAACAACAACAACATTATTCACTGAAGAAGCCACGTTTACGCGGAATGAAACCAACAACACATCTAGGATCGCAGGAAAATACACGCGCAACAGTGCAAAGCAAATTCCAAGTTGGTTTTTCGATCAATGTTTCGAGTAGCATGATTGGTAACATGTTAACAGGTTGTTATTTTAGAATAACGAATGAAGCGATAGAGGTATATGCTTTTTTTTTTTCGAATCACACTTTGTAATGTAAGACATGTCTTCTGCTCTTACGTGTTTGAACATCGGACGTACCATTTAGACACCAACGTGACCACGTAATCTTATTCCTGATATCGTCCATTTCTGTCGATCGATCACACATCATTTCACACCAACATTCTTCCCAGGCAGAGTTACTCTCGCTGTTGCTGCTCGCCATCCCGTAAGTGAAAGTATTTCGTAGATTCTAACTATGAAATCGATTCTATTGTGCATACAATTTTCTACATCACACTTGCAGATTGCTAACTGCTTCCTCTGTCTTGCTCTTGTCGCACCCTATAGGGCCCTATGTAGGAGGCAATTTTCTAGGATGGCCCTCGGCGACGTGTCTGACGTTTGAGGTTTTTACTATGTGTTAACTGTAATTGGTATACCACAGGGATCTGTACCTCATTTTTTAGAATCAAAATGCCTATTTGCACACTTTTCTCCGTTCGGCATAAAAAAATAGTCTCTCTCTATAAGAAAGTCGTTTACAAAACGTTTACTGTGTGAAGTGTCCCGGCTTAGGGCACTTTTACACATAGTCCGTGATTACACTGACTAATCAGTCTACTGACACAATCAGTTTCTGCTCACAAACGTTAGTTCTGTGCTCTGTTAGCACTTCGAAACAAGTAAGAAAAATCCTTCTTGAAAATAAAGCAAATTTTTTGACAACTTGCAGTTCTTGGAAAACAACATAAATAAATCTTTGCGTGCGACTATTATCTGAAAAGTTCTCTTGCAAAGGAAAACTACTTAGACATGCACAGTAGGCAGAAAATCAAAATCCCATCTTACGAGCAATACAAGGAGTTCAGTCCCCAGAGTCCACAGCCTGAGCAGAGGGTCGCGCGCGCCGTTGTCCCGGGTGGCAAGGGCGACGTCGAGTCCGGGCGGCGGCGTGGAGTTGGCGACCTTCTGGTTCTGCTGTCGGAGACGGAAACCCCTGCTGCTCGCTGGACCAGGGCAGTTGTACCCATGTGGCGGGTGACTACAACGTAGCTATTGGTCCAGCGATGTAGGCTCAGATCCACTGAGGAAAATGGCGCTGCGGCTGCGCCAAACGGTCTGCCTTGGAGCTAACCTGCTTCCTTCAGACCAGGCGAAGTTCGGCTGATTGCGGCCGTTGCGCCTGCGGTGCTGGAGCGACGACCCGCATAGCACTGCTACGTTGCGGGTTGGTGACGTTGTAGGACACTCCGGAAACACGCCACTGTGGAACTAAATTACTTATAATCAAAGAATTTAACATAATGCTGGATCATGAGTATGTAGGTTGTATCATAATTAAAACTTATTTGGCTGTAAATACGCGATAACAAAGCAAAAACGTTCCTGTAAAAGCGTCTCCGCAAAGCAACCTTTTCCGATATAATTGCGAATGTATGCTTAAGAAGTTAACGTTAACACCAGTATGAAATGAAGATTGGAAATAGTTCTAAGTGCCATTTCCTAAAAAAAGTGTTTTCAATGTTAATGAATTCTCAGTCCCTTGACTTGATCCAGTTGGCAACCATGGAGAAAGTCTTTCAGGCATATGTTAGCAGATGGTGCATGCACTTTCTGCCAAGCTACGCTTCCCTCTGGAGTTTCAAAAGTTAAAAGAAACGAGAAGTGGTTTTTGTAGAATGCAGTTCTACCAGTTAAAAACATTATCAGGTTTCTGTATTTGTCTTATCACAAAGTGTAGAGCTTCAGTATTAACGGAACTTTTGTTATTTTGTCGAAAACTGACATCTTTGAGACCATGGTTGTGTGCAAAATACAAACGGAATCTTGCATAGAAGAATACAGCAACGAGCTACTGTTAATAATGTTATTTAGTTACACAGATATCGCCGTTACTGGTTTCGAGCCGACAGTCTCATCTTCAGACAGATGTTTACGTTTATATTACATTTATTGTTGTTTACATTAGCTGTTAGGAAGAAAACAGCCACAGCTAATGTAAACGACAATAAATGAAATACAAACACGAACAGCCGTCTGAAGAGGTACCTGTCGGTTCTAAACCGGTAGCAAGGTTACTCGTATAAGAAAATACAATTATTAGCAGTGGCTGGATGCTGATTTTATTCTTTGCAAGTATCGTAAAAATTTCTTATTCGTACGTAGAACCAGTCAACCCGCCAGGGTAGCCGAGAGCGCAAATGCGCTGCTTCCTGGACTCGGCTAGGCGCGCAGGCCCTGGTCGAATACGCCAGGCGGATTAACGACGAAGACTAGTATGTCGGCCAGCCTGGATGTGGTTCTTAGGCGGTTTTCCACATCCCGCTAGGTGAATACCAGGCTGGTCTCCACGTTCTGACTCAGTTACACGACTCGCAGACATCTAAAACACGTTCGCACTATTTCATGGATTAAACTAGATGCAGATTGCTGGGGTACCTTAATTCCATCCTGGGGGAATTCTGGGTGGTGGCAGGAAGGGCATCCGGCCATTCTCTGCAACTAACACTGCCAAATCAATAGTAACAAGGCCGATCCCGCATTGCATGACCTAGAACCAGTCAGTTTCCTGGTGTGACACTTAGAACGCTCTTAATGACGTTTTTAATTTCTAATTTTTCTCATTTTTTGTGATCATGCATAATTCTGTGATATCAGAGCACCTTCTCATTTTTTCAGGTACCAATAAGTTATGCACAATCAGAGGCATCGATTTTTTCATTCTTCTGACAAATGTCGGACTTGTCACTTATAGTCTTCCATTTCCAGTCTTTAAAGATTTTCCTAGTCAGGACAAATGTGCCTGAAATGTAAACTTTTCGATGAAGTTGCTGACTGACAGTCCACGACCAATTAACGTGTCGTTCTTGTGCAACTAAGCTACTCTCTCCTCTAATGACGTCGATGTCTGTAGGTCTTTCAAGTGCAACCTTTACCTTCTTCTCCTCTGAATATACGAACTCTTTAAGTACTACATTTAACCGAAGCAAAACCGTGTTTAAGAACCAAGAATACCTCCACGAGTCGCAATATCATAATTTCATTAATTATCGGTTTCACTACTCTAAAGGTATGGTCTTCAGATTTTAAGTCATGCCAGCTGGCACTCATCTACAGGGTGTTGCACTGCCAACTGTGTGACTGCCATGGCGTGTTGCCAGGTGGTCTGATTTACAATATGAAGATTCTGCCTTTGGCGTAGCGATACCGATTTTCAATGAGATAATAATATTGTGACATGAGGCGGAGTTTTTGGTTCTTACGAGTCCACGGAGCGCTGTTTCCACAGTACTGTTCTTTTGGATAGTAACTCGTCCCGCCGGAGGTCCCAATCCTCCCTCGAGTATGGCTGTGTGTGTTGTTCTGAGCATAAGTTAGTTTAAGTGGTGTATAAGTCTAGGGACCGATGACCTCAGTAGTTTGGTCCCTCAGGATAGTAAAACTAAAAGTAACACAGTTGTGATGTTACACCTAATCACGGTAAAAATACGTAACAAAAATCAAGACACTTTTGTGATATCTATCAACCTAGCGATGACATTCGATAATGAAAATGGTGCAAGGTGTTTGGAGTCCATAGAAAATAGGTATATGCCATAGGGACAGATAATGCAGTGAGAGTGGAAGATCAAGAGTAAAATGTTCGGATTAAAAATGGCGTATAAAAGGTTGCAGTTTTTTCTCCGCTATTTAGCCTGCTTAGCAATGAAGGAAACAAACGAATGGTTCAGAGAAGAGGGGATTAAAATTCTGGATGATAAGATTCGCTGATTACCTTGCTGTTCTCTGTATAAGTGAGGAAGAATTACCGGATCTCTTGAGTAGTGTACCGAGGGCTGAGTAAGGGCGGGGAGTAAACTAAAGAAAGACGAAAGTAATGAGAAGAAGAAAAAATAAGGTTAGAGACAAGCTTACTATTTAAGTTTTTGGAGACCACGAAGAAGAGGCTATAAGAAGTAGACTAGCACAGGAAACACAGGGAAACAGAATATTTCTCGAGAAAGAAGTCTGTAGTAGTAAACATAGACTTGAGGAAGAAGTTTCAAATAAGAAAAGGATCATAGTGGAAGGGGGGGGGGAGGTGTATGAATTAAAATTATGATACTTCTATTAAAGGGGTTGCCTAGCCAGATGACAGGAGGGTAGTTTAGAGTTTATAATTATATAACATAATATTGGAAAATAAGATTTTATGGAAACAAGGAATAAAGGAATAACTCAAACTGTCAGAAATAGACGTGCCAGGATGCTAAGGGTGTTGAACTGTTGTAATCGAACCTGCTTCAGAACGAGCAAGAACACAGACATGGATGCTAAGAATGTTGAACTGTTGTAATCGAACCTGCTGCAGAACGAGCAAGAACACAGGCATGTCACCTGCCAGCTACTGCAGAGCCAAACAATGAACTCAAGTCTATAAATGAATAATGAGAAGGAATTCTTTACGCGTGTTGGTACATGTTCCACCCTTAAGTTTACTTATTACAATATGGAAAATAGTGCTTCTCGTTGTATAGCCGGCCGCGGTGGCCGTGCGGTTCTAGGCGCTTCAGTCAGGAACCGCGAGACTACTACGGTCGCAGGTTCGAATCCTGCCTCGGGCATGGATGTGTGTGATGTCATTAGGTTAGGTAGGTTTAAGTAATTCTAAGTTCTAGGGGACTGATGACCTCAGATGGTAAGTACCATAGTGCTCAGAGCCATTAGAACCATTTTGAACTCGTTGGATACAAAAGGATACAAAAAACGGATAAAAGGCACAGTCTTATCAGCGCACTACAAGTACGCTCAACACTTAATGGAAATTCATTAAATGACATAGAATACTCAAAAGTAGATGGGTGCGAGATAACTGAACTCAACCTCTGAAGGCGCTAATTTTTCACTTAATTAATTCAGAATTAACTCAGGGTGAGTGTGGTGCCACATGGCATGACCATGGACAAGGGACAAAGATTAAAAATACAGCCTAACATGTTAAAAATCCCACTAATTTCAAAAGAAAAATGCGCAGAAGCTTTGTGAATGAACTTGCGTTTACATTAGGTATGTGTAACACTTGGTTACATTTCATCACGGGCAAAGGTCTCCTCACTAAACCGCACTTTAAGCGTAAAATTTGAATAAAAACAACCAAGAACTATAGTCGCAAAATAATTTAGTGTATTACACTTCTGATCTAAACAGACTGGAATCCGCCCCAAGCTGGAATAGTACAGCATCAACAGTACTAATAGACTCGGAAGAGTCCGTCTTATATTCATGTGTCCGTGAATGTGTCTGTGAATTTTGGCTGTCCGCGCCCACCGGGAAGAGTGGAGGGCCGCACAGCGCTCTTAAAGGGAAACTGTATGTCTCTGGCTTGCCCTGTGTTCACTGTCATTCCCACAGACATACGTTACTAGACAAGCAATACCGTATACAGTATCACTGTTGTCACTTTGCGCTCGTCGGCATATTTCGAATCTAAAGGATGTGTTCAGATAAAACAGTTGTAATAAACTGATATAATTACGTTACCTTTATGCGTAGTTATGGGCTGTAATTTTTCGTACAGCAGACGAAGAAACATGGAAAAGAACGTGTTTCAGTGGATGCGTAAGTAGAAACATCATAGGTATCACGGGTATTGTTAGGGACCACCTGCGATCCCTTTCACTTATTGACTACCTCAACGTCGATGGCATCTTCCAAAAGGATGTCTGTGCCACAAGGTCAGAATCGTGCTGCAGCGGTTTTAGGAGCTTAATAATGAACTCAAGTGATGTCTTCTCCAACAAATTCGTCTTATCTGAATGCGATGAAACATAACTGGGACGCTATCGGACGCCAGCTCCGCGCTCACAAACCAACCGCCCATAAATTGCCATACCTGTGCTTACACATGCCGGAGCCACAAACCTCTGGAAACCTACCAAGAACATGTTGAATCCATGGCAAGCAGAATCACTGCTATACTGCAAAGGTAGACCAATACGCTTTTAAGCAGGTGGTCATAACGTTTTGGCTCATCAGTGTATTTTAAGGGTTTTGACATATCTAATATTAACAGACGTAGCTTAACGATGTGTTTTCAACCAATGACACTGCTACCTTTCTGATAGTTATGTTATTATTGTTTCTTATCTGGTAATTATTACGGGATTTCAGATTTCCGAAAAGGAAAGATCAAGGTGATGTCTGGGTAAAAATATTTTGCAGAACTGGTCACCTTTAAATGATTCAGGTGTTTTATTCCAGCACTTTCATGAAGAATTTGTGGAAGAGGGACGTAACATTTGACGTCAATAATTATGTTTATGTCGGTGTTTTTACGAAAAATTAAGTGTTCTATAATTTTGGGTAAACATTACTTGGTGTTCTCATAACATAATTTTACGTGTGTGTTAAACGCAATTTTAGCTGAATTGCAGAAATTGATCAGACCATCTAGAATAGCTTACAGTGTCAATAATGAACGAAATGTCATTTAGGTCTGGTAAGTGGTAATAGTTAACCTTCATTTGTGTATTAACGGCTATGAAAGTTAAAAAAAGTACAAAAATCTTGTCTTATTCTTTGTTTTTCATTATGTCCTGATACGTACAATAATGAGTTGCGTTGATTTAATTGTGTTACTTTATTTACTAATATATTACCAACTTCTATCAACTTCGGCTTTATTCGAATAGTATGCCCCTTATAAAAAAGTTCTTATAATTAGAACATGCTATTTGTCGTTGATAACAAGTGTCTATATTTTTTCGAAAGTTCTTACGAAAACTAAGTCAGCTTTAAACGAATGTATGTTATCATAATACGATTCTACAACGTTTATGTTAAACTCAGTTAGTTTGCAAATATTAGCTCAACTGCAGAACTTGTTTAGACAACATTGTACGGCTTACGTCATTTGTTTCAGAAAATCATAGTAGTATCATACATTAACTTCTTGACGTTTGGGAGGTAAAACGGCAGCGTGAGGCTTCAGTGACAGCTGCGCTTTTGCTAGTCTAGGTGTATGTTATTCGTAATTAACAGAATACTGTTAGGTTGAGAAAGGTTAGACATGCAGTGGTTATCTCTCTGATTCACCACGAACTTTTAAAATAACTTCACCCATTCGTTCAATCACACAGAGGGTTACACATGATTGGATATGGATCAAATAGGTACCATTATGTAAGAAATAAACATATTTTCCATTGCATACCTCATCCAGAAGCTTGTTGCTACAGTAAAAGAGTGAGATTCAGTGTGACTTACATGTTAATAACACGCTCGGAACTTCTAGTAACAAATGTCATGACACTGGACTTACAGTACCGTTGAAATAGCACTGTATCGAAGCGACGTGGAAAAACTAGAAAAGTAGAAAGTCTAAGCATTTGAGACTTGGTGTTAAAGAAAGATTATGCAAATTGATTGGGGTATAAGATATGATAAAATAATGGACCTTTGTCACTGACTGGATTCACTCCTTACACTACATGTTTCCGAAGGTAACTTTCATCTTCAGGTGTATTTGCTATACATATCGGATATTAGGTATAAATCTACTCAGAGGAAAAGGTTCTAACGTTTTCTTACTGCTTAGACGGGCTGCCGCTGGGGGTGGAGTTCTTATACGTAATAAGGAGCTTTTCCCGAAATATTGCCAGGGAAAGTAGTACGTGGTAGACACGAACTGGAAGTAAGGTGTGTTAAAACACCAGGAAATAACTTTCATGGCATTACATAGTGGCGTGGGGGGAAGACCGAGACTAGACTAAGTATAAGGAATAATTGAGGACTTCGCTTGGAGCTGAAAGAAAGTGAGAGAAAGCGAGAAAAAAATTGGCATCGAAGAGGAAACAGCAACCAGCATTTTTCCCGCATTAGGAGCCTTTCGCCTCTGGCGTTTGACGAACGAGTCGCATCGTGAATGCGACAGATAATCGATTCGTGAACTGCTCGACCTCGTGCGGATTGCATTCTTTGTCCTTCGAACACAGGCTTTTGCTCACGCTACAACACCAGGATAATTCGCTAAAGGGTACACGCCAGCAATTCTTCCATTAACAATGTGCTCACAGGAGAACAGGGTTTGGCACTTTGGAAGACCGTGTGACATTTGGCTCCACGGAGCACAGCAAGTTCCGTGTGGTCGCGCACCTGCTTCGGCAATCAGGGCCGTCACGTATCGGGAGGTTCCAGCGCCGCTCCGTAAAGAATTTTTTGTGATTCGTTCGCTCAGAGTTTTGATTTCTTGTAACACGTGAGAACCAGAATAGCACCAGCGTAGGAGATGAAACATTTAACCGCATCAGTTATAGGAATAAGAGTATTTCTCCCCTTTTTTGCGCTCCTGATGAGCGTAAACACAAAAACCAAAAGCAGAGCGAATTTTGAAAGTATGTTGGAAGTAATGAACATAAAACGATAAAAATGAAGTAGTGTCTTACTATGGGACTCTAGACGTGAGACATGATTTGGTTATTGCACACTTTTCACGATTCGTATGCAGTGACGGTAACTGGATGTTGATGAAACAATTTGGACTTTGGATAGCGAACGGTTGTATCTGTTAAGCGTGTACAAAATTTGAAAACGAAGGACAGTATAAGAGTCTTACTAACTTTCGCTAACTGCTGTAGTAAATGCTTGTTTTGCTTATGTAGAGGTATTTTGCACATATTGTAGGTGTTTCTTTAGTTGTGTCATGCTGTATGAAATTCGGGGCTGCTCCTCATTGAAAGTTGTGCAACAGTAAATATTTTGAACAATTACTTTAAGATAATTTTTCATCCTTCTAGGTAAATCACATGTGTTACATATATGATGTTCCTGTGACTTCAGCACCAAAGTTGTGTTGATTCCTTTATTCCATGTTCAAGATGGTGTGACCTATTGATCATGGTTTATGTTGAGACTTGGTGTAGGTTACCCGCCGGCAGCTGTGGCTGAGCGGTTCTAGGCACTTCAGTCCGGAACCGCGCTGCTGCTACTGTCGCAGGTTCGAATCCTGCCGCGAGCATGGATGTGTGTGCTGTCCTTAGGTTAGTTAGGTGTAGGAAGTTCGCAGTCTAGAGGACTGATGACCTCAGATATTAAGTCCCATAGTGCTCAGAGTGATTTGCACCATTTAGGTTACCCTCTTGTTCATGTAAGTTGTGTTTTTTCTAAGTTAGTTATTTTCTAAGTAAGTTATTTCGAGTAGATTTCCCCACCATGTTATAGTTCTGGGTGGAGATTTTAATTTGCCGGAAATAGATTGGGAGACTCAAACGTTCATAACGGGTGGCAGGGACAAAGAATCCAGTGAAATTTTTTTAATCTGAAAACTTCCTTCAGCAGTTAAACAGAGAACCGACTCGTGGTAATAACATATTAGACCTTCTGGTTACAAACAGACCCGAACTATTTGAAACAGTTAATGCAGAACAGGGAATCAGCGATCATAAAGCGGTTACTGCATCAATGATTTCAGCCGTAAATAGAAATTAAAAAAAGGTAAAAAGATTTTTCTGTTTAGCAGAAGTGACGAAAAGCAGATTATAGAGTACCCGACGGCTCAACACAAAAGTTTTGTCTCAAGTACAGATAGTGTTGAGGATCAGTGGATCAAGTTCAAAACCATCGTACATTATGCTTTAGATGAGTATGTGCCAAGCAAGATCGTAAGAGATGGAAAAGAGCCACCGTGGTACACAACCGAGTTAGAAAACTGCTGCGGAAGCAAAGGGAACTTCACAGCAAACATAAACATAGCCAAAGCCTTGCAGACAAACAAAAATTACGCGAAGCGAAATGTAGTGTGAGGAGGGCTATACGAGAGGCATTCAATGAAGTCGAAAGTAATATTCTATGTACTGACTTGGCAGAAAATCCTAAGAAATTTTGGTCTTGTGTCAAAGCGGTAGGTGGATTAGAACAAAATGTCAAGACATTCTGTGACCAAAATTGTACTGAAACAGAGGATGACAGACTAAATGCCGAAATACTGAATGTCTTTTTCCAAAGCTGTTTCACAGAGGAAGACTGCACTGTAGTTCCTTCTCTAGATTGTCGCACAGATGACAAAACGGTAGATATCGAAATAGACGACAGAGGGATAGAGAAACAATTAAAATCGCTCAAAAGAGGAAAGGTCGCTGGGCCTGATGGGATACCAGTTCGCTTTTACACAGAGTACGCGAAGGAACGTGCCCCCTTTCTTGCAGCGGTGTACCGTAGGTCTCTAGAAGAGCGTAGCGTTTCCAAGGATTGGAAAAGGGCACAGGTCATTCCCGTTTTCAAGAAGGGACGTCGAACAGATGTGCAGAACTATGGACCTATATATCTAACGTCGATCAGTTGTAGAATTTTGGAACACGTATTATGTTCGAGTATAATGACTTTTCTGGAGACTAGAAATCTACTCTGTAGGAATCAGCATGGGTTTTGAAAAAGACGGTCGTGTGAAACCCAGCTCGCGCTATTCATCCATGAGACTCAGAGGGCCATAGACACGGGTTCACAGGTAGATGCCGTGTTTCTTGACTTCCGCAAGGCGTTCGATACAGTTCCCCACAGTCGTTTAATGAACAAAGTAAGAGCATATGGACTATCATACCAATTGTGTGATTGGATTGAAGAGTTCCTAGATAACAGAACACAGCGTGTCATTCTCAATGGAGAGAAGTCTTCCGAAGTAAGAGTGATTTCAGGTGTGCCACAGGGGAGTGTTATAGGACCGTTGCTGTTCACAGTATACATAAATGACCTGGTGGATGACATCGGAAGTTCACTGAGGCTTTTTTCAGATGATGCTGTGGTGTATCGAGAGGTTGTAACAATGGAAAATCATACTGAAATGCAGGAGGATCTCCAGCGAATTGACGCATGGTGCAGGGAATGGCAATTAAATCTCAATGTAGACAAGTGTAATGTCCTTCGAATACATAGAAAGATAGATTCCTTATCATTTAGCTACAAAATAGCAGGTTAGCAACTGGAAGTAGTTAATTCTATAAATTATCTGGGAGTAAGCATTAGGAGTGATTTAAAATGGAATGATCATATAAAGTTGATCGTCGGTAAAGTAGATACCAGACTGAGATTAATTGGAAGAATCCTAAGGAAATGCAATCCGAAAACAAAGGAAGTAAGTTACAATACGCTTGTTCGCCCACTGCTTGAATACTGCTGAGCAGTTTGGGATCCGTACCAGATAGGGTTGATAGAAGAGATAGAGAAGATCCAACGGAGAGCAGCGCGCTTCGTTACAGGATCATTTAGTAATCGCGAAAGCGTTACGGAGATGATAGATAAACTCCATGTGGAAGAGTCTGCAGGAGAGACGCTCAGTAGCTCTGAACGGGCTTTTGTTGAAGTTTCGAGAACATACCTTCACCGAAGAGTCAAGCAGTATATTGCTCCCTCCTACGTATATCTCGCGAAGAGACCGTGAGGATAAAATCAAAGAGATTAGAGCCCACACAGAAGTATACCGACAATCCTTCTTTCCACGAACAATACGAGACTGGAATAGAAGGGATAACCGATAGAGGTACTCAGGGTACCCTCCGCCACACATCGTCATGTGGATGGCGGAGTATGGATGTAAATGTAGATGTCTTACTTTTTCATTGTGGGGTACGCACGTTTTGACTATTTGACCGTTCTTGAGCTGTCATTAGCTTCTGTGGCTAAGTACTACACAAATAATACAAGAAGGGAAAGGAAAATTAGGTTCCACAAATAACTGACTCTACAAATGAGCAGCAAAACAGGGAGGTTTTAACACCAAGCTTTCTGCTTCCTAAGAATGATATACCAATATCGTTTAATACAAGGGATCTAAATGGGGCCACGTGTGCTCTAATCTAAACTAAATGTGATCTTCGGTTATGTGACCTGAAAAGTAACTTAGCCCCAAGTGGTCAATAACGTGCATGTAACTGAAGTATTACGTGTAAGTAACCAAAAAAGTAGTTCTGATTCTTCATTGCTCCTGGCAATGCCAAAAGTAATTCACAGGCTTTCGAATTTACTTGCAAGTAGACATCTGTCACCACTCGCCGCACAGAAACGGGATGCTCAAAATACTGATACATGGTGTGATTTCTCTTGTTTTATTATTATGATCATTTCTCCCTCCGACGTCGACCAAGAGAGTAGTACCGTGAGAACGTTCAGGTCTTCTCAGTAAGTCTGCGGAAGCGTCGCGTATTCACCTGATCGTCGCCAGTTACGCGGAAAAGAAACAGATCACAAACCCTTTTGTTGTTACCGAACGAACACACTCCTACTTCAAAACAAAGTCAGTTACACGTTACAATTCACTGCACACTCGTACCTGTTAAGGGTAGTGGTGTGCTATGTGTCATCCATGCGTTAGATGCGATCCTGCACTCGTCTGTGTAAGTGCTTTCAAGAAATCCCGCATTGTAAAACTTGACGAGAATAAACAAATGGTATTAACGGAGTGCTGAACACTTCACTTTTGAGACGAACTAAGAAAAGTCCAGAGGGTGAATATCAGGCGATGGTGGAGGCAAAGTTCCGGTGCTGCTCGACTTATTCATGTAGGACCATATTTACGGCTTACATGTCGTGTTATATCAGCAGCAAGATGTGTCGGTACCCCATCACACATTCCCCAAACAAGCGCCACTGGTGAAATCTGATCCGTAATAGAGGTAGAATGTAATAAATCTAGGGCAGTATTTCATATTGAAAATGGCGGCTCGTCATAACACATTTGTAATATTTAAACAATTTTCGGATTTGGAGCCGGTCGTACTTTAATTCATCCAACGATATTTCGACTAGGCATCTACCAGTCATCTTCAGGTGAGCCATCGAAGATTTCGATGGCTCACCTGAAGATGACTGGCATGTGCCCAGTCGAAATATCGTGCGATGAATTCGACGACGACTGGCTGCAAGTCCGAAATTCGGTTCAATATTTAGTTCGCAAGGAAAATTCTAATATTCACGTTTGTAATTATCTCGCAATCGGCTCGTTTTCGGACCCTTGCTTATTGCAATGTTTTTGCTTCTATTACTGTAAATTTTCGGTTCTGTCTGTTTTCACTATTAAGTATGATTCCGAAGATACCATGCATCGTTACGAACCTGTCAGTTTACTGGCCCACCTGATGATGACAATGTGACTGGTGGCCAAAATATTGTGCCTATTGGATACAGAGATCTGGTGGCACACATGTGAATTATTTTGCCAAATACATAACTGTTAATCATTTCCTCGCTTAGTAATAATATTCCACTTTGTATGTCCAACTATGTTTTCTTGTGGCATTTAGTCGGAAACCGTTTCTTTAGTGCAAGTTCACAACTCCTTTGGATATACTTATCTTATATTCAATCAGTGTTTCACGTCAACAGCTTCATTTAATATCTAAGGTGATATTGTGGTCTGAGTATAATTTAAAGAATTATAAATTGTTTGTTTATTATCAACATCCATCAGCTACGAATATATGTGTTTCATGCAAGCCGATACGGCTGCTTTCAGTGTTGTCAATATACAATTAATCAAAAACGAAAGCACAGTGCAATTATCGAGCGAGCTGGTACAGTGGTTAATACAGTGTACTCGCATTCTGGAGGACGACGGTTCAAACCCACGTACGGTCATTCATATCTAGGTTTTCCGTGATTTCCCTAAATCACTCCGGGAAAATCCCAAATGGTTTCTTTGAAAGGGCATGACTTTGCTCCGTCTATAATGACCTCTCTGTCGACGGGACATTAAATGCAATCTTCGTTCTTTCCTTCCAAAGTGCAGTCTCAAGTGCCACGTAGCTGTGTGTGTTAAATCAACGACTGACTGTCTCCCCCATCGCTCTGCACACGCTGTGACAACCTTCAACTGAGGCAACGTCTTCTATTACTGTGAAGTCTTTATTATCGCGTCACTCGAGTTGTGCAACATTACTGCAAAAGGTCTGTTAATAAAAACTGAACAACATTTTATTGTGTATCTATATAAATATATAAATCTGTATGAATCCAAGTCTTAATTAACGTTTTTACCAAAAATCTTACTTTAGATATCTACACGACACTCTAACAAACGTTCGGACGGACATAGGCTTCCATTTTTTAAAGTACGTTTGTTATTTTATTATATATAAACTATTGACCAATTTACTACAGATCTCAACTCAATATTCTAATGAACATCTGGACGAACATAGGCCATATATATATATATATATATATATATATATATATATATATATATATATATATATATTCTAATTTTTACACGATTCTCTAATGAACATTAGGATGGACATAGGCTACATTCTATTTTTTAAAATTATAGATGTATATGTAATAAATAGACAAGAAACATTGTTACCAAAGACCTCGAATAGTTCTTGACCAACTTACTCCATTTTTTTACACGTTACTCTAACGAACATTTGGACAGAGATAGGATATTTGTTTTAATATATGTACGTAGTATATAAATATATGTGTATTATACTAAGGGGAAATGTTGTCACCAAAAGTATAGAAAATTTCTTGACAGATTTACATCAGATTTTTGCACGATACTCCGACAAACGTTCAGCCAGGCCTGTATATTTTCTTAAAGAAAATGTACAGGTTTTTTGTTAAGACAGACTGCGGAAACAAAACGCTGTGCTGTGAAAATGTGCGGTTCCGTTATGTTTCTTGCAGTCAAATTCAGCTATGATAGCAAGACATGTAAACAATTAGCCAAATTGTTTCATATACAATAATGTGTCGTTTTGTTTTCTTCCTAGCCGGCGCTTTTTACATAAAACAGATTGGTTGGTTGGTTGATTTGGGAGAGGGGACAAAACACTGAGGTCATCAATCCCATCGGATTAGGGAAGGTTGGGGAAGAAAATCGGCCGTGCTCTTTCAAAAGAACTATCCCGGCATTTGTCTGAAGCGATTTACGAAAATCACGTAAAACTTAAATCAAGGTGGTCAGACGAGGTTTTAACCGTCGCCCTCCCGAATGCGAGTCCAGTGTGCTAACAACAGCGCCACCTCTCTCGGTGAAAATAGGAAAAGAGTATTTATGGCTTTTCGGCTTATGATTGCTACAGAAACTGAATCGTCCAAACCTTTGCAATCCTACCCATTCGCAGATTAAAACTATGCAAAATACTTTCTTTGAGGCTATACTATGCTCAAAGAGCCAGCAGATGGAGAGGTTGTTCTCATACCCAGTATACCAGTGATCCCAATCGATTTACCCATTCGAGAGTCTTCAATTCCGAATGAAGGTTGTGCTTGCAGTAACAATAAACATGGCTCAAGGTCAGCTAGATGGGTAAGTGGAAACAGAGATGGGAGGTCTAAATGGACATAGAGAAGTAGGTGGGAGATGGACAGAGAGATGGGGGAGGAGGCGATGCGCAGAGTGAGGGAGGAGAGACGAAGAACAGAGAGGAGGAGATGGGAGAGGGACGGGGAAGTAATTTAGGATGTGTATCGAATTCCCATACAATTTTAGCTGTTGCATTTGATAAGGAGAGTACAAATTTGAAACCGGATTTTCAAAGTCATCGATGTATTTTGACCGATGCTTTTCTTAATTAATACTGATTAAAACAACATGCTTCAGATGAAACAAGTTATAAATGACTGGATAATTTGACCTCGGGCTGCGACAAAGTGTCTTTTTCTTGACAGTGTCAAAAAATAAGTTGTACAGTGCCCTTCTGTTTGATTTGGTGGGATAAGTTGATGGAAACTATTCCCCCACTTAGGCTATCCTTGGGAAGCTCCTTCTGGCTTTCAATAGATTTAGTAATGTTGCTCATATTTTCTAAAACGGCGCCAAAAGTGAAAACTTCACACGATGAGAGCTGATGTAGTAAATATAAGTGAAATCACTGGCATGAAAACTAACGGATAATTTCAGGTAATATTATGCTGTAGTCGAATGTGTTTGTTATGGTGCACCGGAACTAACATTTATTCGTGAAAATTTAGGTTGTGATGAATAAAGAGTTTGTCATCTGAAGCAGTTGGGATTAGATGGAGCGGTAAATTCAACAGACTTATGACACAATTCTACGGAGCCCAAAATTAGTAATGCGCTGCCATGAGAAAGCATTGAAGAGGTTACGATCTTTCGGTTGACCTCGATGTCCTCAGAGTTTTCTTCCAGCGCTACTCGACGTGCCCGTTGCTAGTGGCAAGACACGAGCGGCATTCCACAGCTGCACAGAGCTAGGAGGGGCACACAAGAGCTCTGTCCTACGCTGGGGCAACGCGCCAGTAATTTTAATATTAAGGGCTTCCTTATGGCCACTCGAATGATTTTCCCATCAAATATTCTTTATCGGTCGTAATGTATACAAGTCTTTTATGATGAAACGAGCCTCTCAGGGCTAGTAAATCATCTCCAGGGAAATTTATCTTAGCCTTCGCTGTTATCTAGCGACTTGAACGCTTCATTTAGTGCCACTCTGGGTTGTAACATCTACGTATACACTTACAGCCAAGCTCTGCAAATCACTGTGAAGTTCAAGGTGGAGGGTACTTCCCACTGTACGAGTTATTAGGCTTCGTCCCCTTCCATTCATTTAAGGTACTCGAGATGAAGGTTTAAATGCGACTGGATAGGCTGAAAACAGGCTGAAATTAATTTAATCTATTCTCACGATCCCTCTGGGAGCGATACGTAGGTGACTTTAGGGCACTCTAAACACACACACACACACACACACACACACACACACACACACACACACACACACACACATGGACACACATACACACAACGAAGGAATTATCCTAAGGTGGCGGAAATCGATAGATGTGATGTACAAGCACAGACAATCAAATGATTATAACTGCAGAAAAAAATTGTGATTTATTCAAAAGAAAGAGCTTTACAAACTGAGCAAATCAATAATGCCATAGTCCATCTTTGGCCCTTACGCAAGCAGTTTTTCGGCTTGGCACTGGCTGATAGAACTGCTGGATGTCCCCCTGAGGGATATTGTGCCAAATGGCGCGTTAGGCAGTCAAATTCCGGATCTGGTTGAAGAGCCCTGCCGACAGTGCCCCAAAAGTTCTCGGTTGGGGACGGATCAGGCGACATTGCTGTACAAATACTCTCACCGTATGCGGGCTGGCATTATCTTGCTGAAACGTAAGCCCAGTATGGCTGCCATGAAGGGCAACATAACGCGGCGTAGAATATCGCCAATGTACCAATGTTCTGTTCTGTGGACATGAAAAAAATGGCATCGAAGACCATCACTCTGGTTGTCGGGCCGCATGGCGGGCAACAGTCGTGTTGGCATCCGACTTCTGTTTGGGGACTTTCCAGACGCCTCATCAGCTTGGAATCCATTGACTGCTGTAGAATTGTCTTCAGTTTTGAGCCCCATACTGAACTAAGCCCGATGAGCAGCAAAGAGATGTCTGAAGACACCCCAGACAGCGGTGGATACCAACATGACTGACGCCCGCCATACAACCCGATAGCCGGGAGTGATGATCAGGAATACCATTTATGTTAGCAACAGGGCGGCAGTGGTTGTCTCCACGGCACTCTTAACACACAATGGTATGTCGACGATATTCTACGACGCGTTATGTTGCCCTTCGTGGCAAGCTATCCTGGGTCTACATTTCAACATGGTAATGATCACCTGCACACGCCGAAAGTTCCTACCGCCTGTCTTCGTGCTTGCCAAACCCAACCTTGGCCAGCAAGGTCGGCGGACAACTCCACAACTGAGAATGTTTGGAGCATTATGGTCAGTGCCCCTCCAACCAGCTCAGGATTTTGACGATTTAACGCGCCAGTTGGACATAATTTGGCACAATATTCCTTAGGAGGACATCCAACAACTCTATCAATGACAAGCCGTATAACAGCTTGCATAAGGGCCAGAAGTGGACAAACCCATTATTGACTTGCTCAATTTGAGAGGGTTTTTCTCTTGAATAAATTCCATTTTTTATGAAACTGTAATATTGGTCTGTACATGTACGTCACTGTGGTGTCACCGCCAGACACCACACTTGCTAGGTGGTAGCCTTTAAATCGGCCGCGGACCGTTAGTATACGTCGGACCCGCGTGTCGCCACTATCAGTGATTTCAGACCGAGCGCCACCACACGGCAGGTCTAGAGAAACTTCCTAGCACGCGACCCCAGTTGTACAGCCGACTTTGCAAGCGATGGTTCACTGACTTCTACGCTCTCATTTGCCGAGACCATAGTTAGCATAGCCTTCAGCTACGTTATTTGTTACGACCTAGCAAGGCGCCATATTCAGAACTATTGATATTGTCAATCATGTACCGTCAAGAGCGACGTTTGTCATTAATAGATTAAAGTTAAGTATTCCACCAGCTACGTCCGTTTTTCTCAATTCTAATTCCCTTGTCATGTTCCAGACCTCACGTCAGCCTGCGTGAGCTGAAACGCGTGCATTTCGGTCTCCTTTGGTAACACGGGGTTGGCTCTCCTGCCAACCACAACAGTCACATCTACCGATTACCGCCCCATTTGCATAATACCTTCGTGGTGCGTCGTTTCATTATCTTAGAGTGTATATTTACAACACATTCAGTATATATTCACAACTCTGCTACAGCTATCTCTGTACTTAATAATTTATCAGTCCATTACCGGAACCTGTTATTGGTATTTCTTTCCACATATTGAAATTGTGTTGCACTCTCGGAAAAATGCTATAGCCTACAGCACATCTCGACTGTAAGACGTTTTATTAATTAGAAAAACAGTTCTTTCCTGCTAAAATGAACGGTTATTATTAATTATCACGTACATCAATGTCAGTATTTCTATTTTGTTCTGCCTAAAATATTTTGGTTGTAATCCGAATGAGAATGTTAGTACTTCAACTATGTAAGTTTTTGCAGCCGAATGGTTAAATCAACAACTGTCAGTACCATTGTACATTAATAATGGATATCCATAATCATATTGAATCGCTGTGGCAATAGTTGGTAAAGCTTAGAGACACAGGAAATATTTTCTCCATAGAACATCTAAACTACACGTCTAAAACGGACCCAATCCCAGCTGGAAAGAAGACAGTCACAAACATGACAGAACTAAATAGTATTAAATGAACCTACTCGAGCCAAAAGTCAAACTTAACACCATTTGCAAATTTTAACAGTCCTACACTCAGATATAGTCTTGTAATTGTATTAACTTTTTAATTATTTGTACCTTCAACTAATTGTTTTTGTAACTGTATTAACTTTTTACTATTTTTTTGTGTCTTTAGCTGTAGCCATTGCTTAGTTTTAGTTACTGCTAATACTTTTGTCATTTTCTCAGTTTATTCTCTTCCATTCTCTAATAGTTCTATTGCAATTATTAGTCTCTCCTTTAGTTCATTAGTCAACCATCTCTTCGGTTTAAATTGTTCATAAAAAAAATCACTATCAGTATCACTTTTGCAAATTTAAATCTAATTGTAGCTTCCTACGATAATCACTACCAGTATCACTCTAGTAAATTTCAATTTAATTCTAGTTTCCTACGATAATCTATTAAATATTAAGCTTACTTCTCTCTGCTGGCAGCATTGGCCTCTTAAATCACTCCCCTTTCCCTTATTTCCACCCTAAGCTGTTTCAAATACGCTAATTACATTTCTCCTCTTACGACATAGGATACTCAGTGACACACAGCCCTCACCATTTTGGTCATATTCTCCCTGCACCGAATACCACTAATCCATTTTCTATACTCCCGCAACCTCAGGAAATCTCTTGCAGTCGCCTTTCTTTCGGCACTCGCGGAGTCACAAACAGGGTGCGCAAAATCTCGGACACCCCTGTATTATGTCACTTGGCGGAAACACCGGCCAGTGCCCCTCGCGGCAGGTAGTGCATAACAAAGGGACAAACCAGTCTCCCACCCTACTCCAGGCTGCTCAGCGGAACGCGTCCGAGCTTTTAGCAGCTCACTGCAACATTCAGTCTTTACCTGCGCATTACGAAGAACTTAGCCTCCTCTTCAACAAACTAAACTACCACGTAATCCTCTTATCCGAAACGTGGTTGAAACCACACATATCCTCTGCATCTATTCATCTCCCAGGGTACATATTTCTTAGGGCAGACAGATCAAAAAAGCGAGGTGGCGGGGTCGGCGCATATATACGAACAGATCTCAAAGCGAAAGTCTTATGTACGTCAAATCCTGCTGAAGAAAAAGAGGCTGAATTCATGTTCATTGAAATAAATATACAAAGTCGGAAATTCTTGACTGGCGTTGTGTACAAGCCGCCAAAAATAACTTCAATGAGTTCCTTCCAGTCGGAATTACATTCACTTCAGTGTCAATACGAACATGTCATCGTAATGGGTGACTTGAACATAGACCTGCTAAGAGACACTCCCTCCGCAATAAACCTAAGAAGATTGTTTAGTTGCAATAGCATGAACATCCTTCCATTACAACCTACACACCATACGGCGCACAGTCATACTCTTATAGACGTGATCGCAACGAAACAGACTGACAAAGTAAGAGATGTTGGTCAATCATCGGCCCCTGGCCTCTCAGCACATGATGTAATATTCCTGGCCTACTCTGTGCAGCCCCCAAGGATCAAATCGCGTTACATAACTTGTAGGAACATGAAACGTATTGACCTTGACGCTCTAACAGCCGATTTCTCAGAAATCTCAGGGCATCAAATAATCAGAGAACCTACAATCGACGGCAAAATTAATGAACTTGGTGATAAACTCACTGCCCTCTATGAGAAACATGCACCTGTGCGCACAGTCCGTGTAAGAAAATCTCCTGCTCCATGGCTGACAGCTGAATTACGTCAAATGATGACTAATAGGGATGCTGCCCACAGGCGTTTCAAGGCAGATCCGAAACCCGAGCGTTTCGAAGAATATAGAAAGCTACGGAACAGAGTGAAACAATGCATTCGCAATGCCAAAATCAGGCACGCTCGTTCCCTTGTATGCAGCGATCTGACACCCACGACTCTATGGAAGAATCTCCGTAGCTTGGGGGTCGGAAAGGCAAAATCGGAAATTACTTTTCATGTGTCAGCTAACGAATTAAATGAATTCTTCTCTGCACCTCTGAATACCAGCACGGCTGATAATTACCGTCCACAAGAATCCCCAAACAGGATAACTGACAACGATACCTTCCATATAAAACATGTAACAAATACGGCAAGAAAAGCAATAATGAGACTTTCTTCTGATGCTATAGGCAACGACAGTATCGGTATAACCATGATTAAGAATGTTGCCGATATCTTAGTACCTGTCTTAACTGACATATTTAATTTTTCCCTCGTGAACGGAATATACCCCACTGCATGGAAAAGAAGCATAATTCGACCCATCCTTAAGATCGAAAACCCGCAACTGCCTAGTGATTACCGACCAATTAGCATACTGCCTGCTGTTTCCAAAGCACTTGAATATATTGTTCATGACCAAATCACTGAACACTTGCATGAATTCAGTCTATATGACAAATTTCAATCCGGTTTCCGTAAACATCACAGCACAAACACTGCTCTAATTAAAGTGACTGATGACCTGAAATATGCCATCGACAATCGAAAGGCAACAATATTGACGTTACTGGACTTCAGCAAAGCTTTTGAGACTGTTAACTTTGACATATTACTCAGAAAAATGCAACAGCTTAATTTCTCTGATAGTGCAATGAGATGGTTTGAAAGCTACTTAAAAGACAGACAGCAATGTGTTGTCTGCGCAAGTGAAACATCTTCCTGGAAACATGTTTCTTCGGGAGTGCCACAAGGATCAGTCTGTGGACCACTTTTGTTTTCTTTATATGTCAACGATATTTCGTCGGTTTTGTGCTCCTGTAAACATCATTTCTATGCCGACGACCTCCAGCTCTACCTAAGCGTCAGACCTGAAGACGTAAACACTGCAATCGCTCTGATGAATGATGATCTGTCTTCAGTAGTGACATGGGAGAAAAACCTGGGGCTTAAATTAAATGCAAAAAAGACGCAAGTCATCTTAATAGCTCATCAGAAATTAATAAGTTCAGATTTCCGCGAACGGCTACCTCCTGTTCTGCTCGAAGGTACTCCAATACCATATCAGAAAACAGTGAAGAACTTGGGTGTAACTTTGGACGAGTATCTCAACTGGGCGGAGAATACAGTCGCAGTGTGCCGAAAGACGTTTGCTTGTCTCTATGCTCTCAAAAAGTTTCGGAACATATTCCCACTGGACTTGAAACGCCAGCTCGTGCAAGCACTCGTTCTACCGAACCTCCACTATTGTGATGTGATTCAACAAGGCATGAGTAGTGAAAACAAAAGACGGCTAGAGCTAACCATGAATGCCTGTGTGCGTTACACCTGCAACATTCGCCGATATGATCATGTTAGTGCTTCATACTCCGAGCTAGAGTGGCTGCGGCCGGACAAACTGCGTGACTACCACACTCTATGTCTACTTCACCGACTCCTCGTCGCGCAAGCACCCCAGTACCTAGCTTCAGAGATTAAAAACCTGTCATGCCATCATAATCGAAACACGAGGTCACTCTTATCTGGCATCCTAACTGTGCCCACTCACAAAACAAAAACTTTTGCAAACTCCTTCTCAGTTGCCACTGTCCGCCTCTGGAACAAACTGAGGAAAATTCAATCTCCTGTTGCTTTTAAGAAGAAGTTGAAGCATTTCCTACTATCATCCGCATAAAATTCTCCACAAAATTAATGTGCAAGGCCAATCCTCTCATCTGTCAAATAGCAAAGCTAGCGTCTCCTATCTTGCTCCTGAGATGCCTTCCTCTTCATCTATCTCTATTAGCCACGCAGTCTTCTTTTCCTTTATATTTTCCTTAATTATGTTTCATCATGTCTCTCTATTCTTCTCCTCCCTTCACCATGAGTCTCCCTCATACTCCCTGCTGCCAGCACTCCTATCTAAAATCTTTCTCTTCAATAATGTATTTTTCGAGGTGTACCTTTCTAATTGTTTATCTCACTTTTTGTATTAGATGTAGTTTAACATGCCTACAAAAACATATGACTGTAAAATAAGTAGAATGCCTGGTTAGATGTAAGAGAGGGCCTGAAGGCCCTAATCTTGCCAGGTTAAATAAATAAATAAATAAAATAAATAAATAAATCCCTAATGCATTCCAAAGCATGACAGACGCATCAGTACCACAGCACTGCTATTCACTATAGCCGGTCTCTCTTGACGGGGCTGGCCTCTATGAAGGCGATAGAGGGGGCTGCCGATTGTGGGAGTCTGAGTCGCACGACGGGCTGGTGTCGTGGAACGTGTCCTGTACACCTGGTTACGCGACGTGGATGCAGTGCCTTAGATCTGACACGTGTGGTTACTAGATGCCAGAGTAAGAAAATAGGAGAATTCCTATGCTATTGTGAGAAATTACGTAATGGTAAAGAACTTTTTCATTGTTTCCATTCTAATTATCACATGAATAATCCGTAATTTGCTGAAAGTAGGATTAAAATGCATTTGAAATTCCATTTCGAAAATAATTTGCTAGCAGAAAACTAACATTGTCTCAAAGAATGGAATAAAATAGTCGTCGATGAGAGAGTCAATGGGATTTGGTATTTGAAGATGACCAGTGTTCCCTTAACCAAAAATATACTGTAACCAGCAGATTACTTGCGAACAGAAGGTTCTTCATTCGACAGTATGTGACTAGACAATGTTGTTTCAGTCACTAAGTGCTTTGGTATGAAGTAATGATAGGTGTGGGTATGGAACGTGATGTGAACTGTGGACTGCAGTTTCTACGAAGACACCAACCAGTACGGCAGTGACTAGGTAAAGGCGTTGGCTTTTTTTTCATGTTTAGATCAGCAGATGAAACTGAACCAACAACTGCCGGGGATCACTAAAGACTGTTAGATGATTGTTGGAACCAGCCGACAAACATAATTCATAACGTATGTTCTTCACTGGGAGGTAAAACAAAAGATTGGAATTTGTTTGCTTTAGAAAATACTTACAAACACATCATCCAATATTTAGGAGAGATTACTAAGAGCCTTTGTACGTTATCCATTAATTTAGTTTCGTACAAAGAAACAAAAAACGTTAAAACAATTGTATTTTTTTCCTTCAACAGATCTCACTAATTTCACGGTTTATTTAACTGAAATGGTTTCTCTGCGGGTATATAAGCACTGATATTTAGGCAAGGGATTAGAGTGAACTTCGAACAGACACTTTTTGTTAGCCCCTTATAGATGAAGGATGTGACGGAAGTTGTTTGGGAATTTTTAACATTAAGTGGTATGTGTGTAAATCATGAAAAGAGGATTTGGGAGGAGAAGAAGAAGAATAAGAAGACTATGGTGTATGTGCTCAAAAGCAGTTTATTTGTTTGAAGTTAGGCCTGCATGTGTTGTTACACAGCAAATTTTGCGATTGTACGATAACTGTGAGATGGCAGTAACAATGAAACAGCTTGAGTCGTACAGAATTACACTTCGATCTTAACAAGGAAATATAACAGTTTATTTATTTATCTGGTTTCGTGGGACCACGTGACCTAAAACTGCTTGACATCGAACGAGTCAGTTAATAGTTTAGACAGTGATGCTTGGAAGGTTTTGAAACGGAAAATTAAATAATTAAAACACTGAAAGACAGTACACGAGCAAATAACGTATTACAAATGAATGTTCTCAGTTACTGACGAGAACCCATGTACAGAATAGAAGGAATGTGATTCAAAGAAACTTTTCAGTTGAGTTTGAATGCTCGAGGTATCACTCAATTGTTATCAGTTGTGGTGGAAGCCTATTGAAAATGAAACATGCTGAATAGTGCATAGCTATGTGTACAATGCATTTAGTTTTTCCGTCTAGTTTGAATGGGATGAATGTTTCAGTTTCTTCTGAATGAGAATATTGTCAACAAAAAATCCCGTGATGGAAGAAATATGAAAGAATGACAGAGCTTCGAGACACCTCACCCGTGGCTTATGCGTACCGTAGGGCTTTAATTAAACTGACGGTATTCCGAGTACTGCAGTACGGGCTGTATGCATCGCAAAACACCGAGACGTACGTTCATTAATCGCTGCGCTCACTGAGTATGCTGGAAAAATAATTGTATGACTTTCTGACACTAGGTGAAAATGTGGCGCCATAAGCAATGGAAATGTGGATTAGGAGTAGGAAAAGTGGAGGAACGAAATAACGATGGTTCTGGCACATTTACTAGGATATGGTCACAAGATACAACATGTGTTGATAATGGTCTCCTGTATCAGCAACATGCTGCATCCGTAACACCAAATGACCAACAGTTGCTCGCAACATATCCAGCGTTATCAGAGTGATATATCATCGTAAGCCATCCTTCAGATCAGAAAGAGTCCGGATACTTCGGTAGTAGAAACGATCTTTCAAATAACCTTGAAGCCAGTAGTCACATGGAACCTGAGACGCCCTGATGAACCCGCACGACAGGATAAGTAGTAGAAATTGTGGAAGGGGGCCAGAATTAGCGGCTGTCAGTTACACTCCAAACATAACACTTTATTTAGTTGTCCAAACATTACAGCACAACTTCTAAGCTTGACTATCGACAGAAAACGTCTTTAATTCTAAAACAACTGAAGTCCCATGATCTAAATACAACTGCTATAATATTTTTTTTTTTTGAGACAGAAGGCTCAAGGCTTTAACCTTAAGTAGTATTTAAGGCCAAGTGATGTAAGACTTGACTAGTCAGATAGATTAAGTTTTTAA
Organism: Schistocerca gregaria; assembly: GCF_023897955.1. Lineage (NCBI taxonomy): Eukaryota > Metazoa > Arthropoda > Insecta > Orthoptera > Acrididae > Schistocerca > Schistocerca gregaria. The sequence continues at coordinate 966,824,739 of NC_064920.1, read as the reverse complement.
AAGCGGCTGAAGGCCCATAAATTTAAAAAACATAACTACAATAACCTTTCAATAGGCAGAAGGCGCAAGCTTTACGACCAATAAGAAACCTTACTTCAAACGGCTGAAGGGCTATGTTTAAAAAAACTGCAATTAATTTTCCAAGGCAGAATGCTCAAAGCTTTTAACGTTAAATAGTATTTAAGCCCAAATGGTGTAAGACTCGATAAGTAAGAATACAAAATATTAAAACTGCTGAAGGCCCATCATTTTAAGAACAACACAACTACAATAAATTTTGAACAGGCAGAACAGCTTTATCATGAAAGGATGTAATACTTGATAAATAAGAACTTTAAAATTTAAAGCGGCTGAAGGCCCAAGTCTTTAAAAACAATACAACGAAAATAAATTTTCAACAGGTAGACAGCCCACAGCTTTGTGCTCAGATGTGTAATATTTGATATGTAGGATCCTTAAAACTTAAAGCGGCTGAAGGCCGCTATTTTTAAAAGCAATACACTACAATAAATTTTCAACAGGCAGCAAGCGCACAGCTTTATCTTCCAAAAGGTAATATTTGATAAGAAAGATCGTTAAAACTGAAAACAATACATTTTCAATGGGCATAAGGCCCAATGTAAGACTTGCCCAATTTAGAAAAACTTACTTTTAAAACGGCTGAAGGCCTTTTTCTTTTTTTAAAAAAAACACAATTACAAGCATACAAATTCCAACCATCGACTATCAACCATAAAAAAAATACACAATTAAACGCTAAAAGAAGGCTGTATAGGCTATGGCGTTCAGAAGTTTCTAGTGTGCTCGGTCTGCCCTTTGTTAACATTCGCTTAGGTGAGTGCCATAGTGCTTAGAGCCATTTGAACCATTTAGATCTTGACCTCACAGTCTTATTACAATAACCAATTTAAAATTTTAGAGTAATATGTCTGACCCCCATTTCACTACAAAACCAACTTCGAAGTATGTACTTGTAGTAAAGGCGGAAATAACAATTCGAAAGAGTATACACGTTAGAAATTTATATATATGAGTATTTACAGTAAGATAAATATTCTCTGTTTTGATAACATCGATGAAATTCTGATTTCATGTAATACTTTGTTACATTAGAACCTATTTTTACTTTGTACAATCTCATTCTGTTGATCTTTATTTAATTTGATTGTGGTGAATATCAGGATGAATACCTTATTGTACCTATTGTTTATGTAAATCTTACTAAAATGTCTTTATAGTTTATAAAATGTTTTGGTAGCGATATAGCAAACCAGGACGAAAGTGATGAAAAACTGAATAATTGAACACATGTTGAAGATTGCGAGAATTCGACCAAAAGCGGCATCGGACAATTCATCTACTATGAATTCGGCATCGAAAGATTTAATTACGAAGAAAGAGACAACTTTGGTATGTTGTAAAGTGCTGCTGTTAAGCGTTATTCTTTATTCTGAAAGTCACATTCCGTTGTTACTGTGTGTCCTATTAGGAACATCATTCACCTTTCGATCCACGTCTTTCATAACAAGACTGACATCATCTGTCATGTTTAGCGGCAGACGAATCATACCTATCAAGAAAAGCAATGGACCTGCCAGAGAACCCTGTGGCACACTCCTCTTTTCAAGACCCCATTCAGATTCAAACTTTTTTATAGGTGTGGTGTCTTTTCTTTCACCCATGTCTGAAAGAACATTCATCATCTGCAGCCATATATACATGACCAAAAGAGAAATATCGACATCAGCTGCAATTGGGCGTTGCAATAATTCCAATGGCGACAATAGCGCCTTGACAGCAAATAATGATGGCTTTGAGCGGACGCACTCTTTGTTCAACCTCTTGTGGGAATAAGGTGAGGCTGTGAGCAATAGAGGCCAACGGCCAGGGGACTCTACGGCTTTGTGCGACATATGGGGATTTGGGTAGGACGGGAAGTGTGCTTGGTTAGGCGAAATGGTTAAGGTGATCGCTAGTGATAATCAGGAAATCCGGGTTCAAGTCTCGGTTCGGGACAAATTTTCACTTGTACCCATTGGATTTATTTCAGTGCATGATTACAGATGATGTTGGAATTTCACTTTCGTCTATCTTCTTCCCTGTTCGTTGACACTAGAGGACAATCTTCTGCTTCCTACATTCCAGATATGAAGTGAAGCACGGTTGAGCTTTGTCCCTAATAATGTTCCAACTTATCGTTAGCCCTGCTAGTGTCACATAAACAAATAAGTGGCTTTTTCTCTGGATAGTCCTTTCCTGAAGTGAAACAGAGTCTGACAACACACTTTTCCTACTGCGATGTACTTCTACTCTCCTATGGGCCTACACTAATTTCTCAAAAAGTTTTGAAATTGGTCGGTAATTATCTACTAAATCTTCTAGCACTTTCATAAAGCTGTTTCAATAACGATTACTTAATTTTGTCAGGAATCTGATCACACCTGAAAGACACAATGCACCGGCAACTGAGTGCGGAACTACTTTGTGGTGCACTGGTCTTCATAAACCTACTCGAAATTACATCATACCCATGGGGGTAACAGCTGATGGAATTAATAATTGATTCAGTTTCATCTTTGCTTGTGTCCTGTAGCTGCGTTTGATATAGCTGTCTCTGAACAACAGCTTGAAAAAGGCGTGCACTTTAATAATTATTGCTCTGCTCGATTTCAAAAGGTGTCAGATTATACATGACGCCATATCTGAGTGACCAAATATAGTTACGAGGAGCGAAATCCACATTAGATTTTTACGAGAAAAATCAAGCAACGCAATTCAGGCAACAGGTGGCTAATCTAAACTTAAAGTAAATTCGCTAGCATTACATTACGCGTAAATGCTGCCAAAGTTATAGAGTACTAGGAGTGTTGAACAACGACACCGACTATCGTTTAATCGCCTCTAGAAGTTTTGGGCACGACAGCGCTCATGTTGAGAAAATGACAGTTTAGCTGCTCTGCTCACAAGGGAAGGTCACGATATGTTGTCGCTAAGATTATATTTAAACATAGTGCAGTTCATAGAGAGACAAACTATACATACATTATGAAAATTGTAGTGCTAAGGACTATTAGAGCAGGAGACATCAGTCGTCAAAATTACAGCGTGAATACTGTAAGTATGAATGATTTAATACACAAATGGATTATTTGAAATAATAATCAATAATACGACATGAAACAGTCTGTAACAGAATTTACTTACTTGACTACACTATCGGAGGCGAAAAGTATGTACGTCAGCAATAACAGCATAGTCAATGGCCGGCCGGTCGCATGTTCGAATCCTGCCTCGGGCATGGATGTGTGTGATATCCTTAGGTTAGTTCGGTTTAAGTAGGGGACTGATGATCTCAGAAGTCACCATAGTGCTCAGAGCCATTTGAACCACAGTCAATGCATGGGCTTTTCTCACAGTGTGCACATTTGATGAAAACAGGCTGGCCACAGTCTTCATGGAAACACTCTTCCGTTCATCCTTCTTCGAAGGAGTTCTCCACGATGTTTGAAATACAACAGGAAAGTCTTTGGTGTAGTCACATTGAAAAAAATATAGATTTGATTAAGTAGGAGAATTATGGCGCCGAGAGATGGAAATACACAAACGATTGAAGGCGTAGGAAGTAGCCTCTATGCCATATGTTAATACCATTGCCAGAAGATACTATAATTGTGTCTGTTATAAATTCCATAAAATTTTTATACGTATGAAAGAATAAAACGTCGGCAGGTTACACAATGCCTGTGTTCTTTGCTGGAATCAGCTCCTTGATGAATTCAATGCTTTCAGGAACTGTAGAGGTGTGTAGTCCGTCATCTCTATTGGCTGTCCAGGAGTCAGCCAAAAGAAGGGTTCTAGTTTTCCTTTGTATATCTGTGCACATTACTTGTTCTATTAATTCGAAATCTTTCTTCGCCATATTAGCAGGTTTGCTAGCAAATGCCTTGTTGTTCAGTACATTTATATTCATATTTGCAGGAAAATGGCCGGTGAGATCCGATACAAAGACATACAAATGGGGTAGTATCGTACAATCCATCACAATCGCAGACATATGAGAGCGTTTGTTTGCAGCTCAGGGTCCAAAAGCACCAAAGACACGCTCCATTTCCTCAGACGTCTTTCTTCTACGAGAGACCTGATTTCTCTCGCGAATTGATAAGCTATTTGTTGAATACCGGCATCTCTCTAAACCAACCGCTTGCCAACTATGTGGTTTATTTTGCGGCAATGTTATACTCACATTTAAATATTTTTACCTGCGAGATGTAAGCTCTGAACTGCAGTAAATTGTAAGGTTCGTTTCTCTTCTTCATTTGTAGAGCCCAAAAACTCAGTGTGCGGTCATTCTTCTCTTTGTTATAAAATAATCATGTTAGTCACTATTTGCCAAACCTGTACAATTTTTGTTTTTGACGAATTACGTTTCTTTAGCCTGTCAAAGTTTTGTGACACAGCCTTGCTTTTTTACTGAACAAACACTATTGTAATTTTCAGGCGTTGCGTCATATCAGTTGACAATCCAGGACGACACACACACGGAGGATTAACATGTCCATCTTCTTCCCTTGGTTGTTTTGTCCATATTTGTACGCATCAGACAGACTTCCTTTTGGAAACTTCGTTTTCTTTCTCGGAGGTTATGGCTGATAAGATGAAGCGTGGCTTACCTACAAGTACGCCACTAGTGACATTGGTGTATCACTCATTGGCATAGCACTATCATTTTCACCATCTGATGCCTCTTTATCTATTAAAAGCATAGTAACCTCTGCTATTACAATATCCCTTCTGTCAATTGTTACTTTATTTATTCATAAACAGCACCATGGACGATTACTAGTTTGGACAAGAAGAGAATAGAAGCTTTCGAAATGTGGTGCTACAGAAGAATACTGAAGATAAGGTGGATAGATCACGTAACTAATGAGGAGGTATGGAATAGGATTGGGGAGAAGAGAAGTTTGTGGCACAACTTGACTAGAAGAAGGGATCGGTTGGTAGGACATGTTTTGAGGCATCAAGGGATCACAAATTTAGCGTTGGAGGGCAGCGTGGAGGATAGAAATCGTAGAGGGAGACCGAGAGATGAGTACACTAAGCAGATTCAAAAGGATGTAGGTTGCAATAGGTACTGGGAGATGAAGCAGCTTGCACAGGATAGAGTAGCATGGAGAGCTGCATCAAACCAGTCTCAGGACTGAAGACAACAACAACAACAACAACACCCTCTTCTCCTGTAGGTACATCTTCTGCAATACCGAAGCACTCCACCAACAGTTTCAAAATTACTGTCTGTCTCATTGTCCACCGTGCAACACTTACAAAATCTGTAAACACACTTCCATATCACAAAGATAATCTGATCTACTCTAACAGCACTGCGATGCTTGCTGAGCGATACGTAAATGTAGAGCTATAGTAGAGAGGGGAAACCAATTACAGCCCCACCTACTCCTCCATCTCCTGCCAATATCGTTGAAGCACAGACGTAAAACTTTACAAGAGTTTTCCTTTCCAGTCAGTAACAAAACAAAAATAGTTTTATTCTGTTCGCCACGAGACTACCGTGGCCTTCCCTTGTGAGAACTGGCCGCTGTTTGGATAACGTAAACGTTGGCCAACAAACCACTCTAAAGTACTGTATATCTCCAAGTGAAACTTGTTTCTGTGTTATTTAAAATAACTTTGTGAGTAAAGACTGACACGTTCTAATGTTAAAATTTACCTCTCAATATGAGAATATTTAGCATCGGAGCCTAAAATTAAGAAAAGTAAACTAATTATGAATTACTGATGGAAAAGTAAATTTTTATTCTTCTTATTCCGATACTGAAGTATGGCATTATTTTAATTGTGGTGACAGCATCTTTAGGCTTATGTACACTATACGGAATCGAAATATCACTGATGAAATTTCCGTCTTCAGTGAAAAGAAAGACGAATTTGAGGACTTTTTAAATGAAAAAAAAACTGTCTAATGAGCACACAGTTAACTGTAATGAGCCGTAGCATAAATGAGATTAGTCATAAACTTAACATTAAAATTGTTGACCCCGAGGTAGAACAAGTGAAGGAATTCTGTTACCTTGAAAGTAAACTAAAATATGACAGGAAATAAAAAGCAGAATAGTAAGGGAAAGAGGGCATTCATGATCAAAAGAAGCCCGCTAGTATCAAACACAGATCTTAATTTGAGGAATAAATCTCTGAGAGTCTACGTTTGGAGCACAGAATTATATCGCACATGCAACATGGAATGTGATAAAACCAAAAGAAGAGAATCGAAGCGTTTGAGATGGAGTGATTTTAAAAAAAGTACGCTATATTGAATGTTGAGCTAAATCCTCCTTTGAGAAGTATAAGACATTCCGTGTTAGTGATTAATCATCTGTAGTATCTGCACCGTAATAAATTCACAGTGCCCTGCTGTTTACTGTTTTTAACTGGAAGACTCTATACGTACAGAGAATAGTAGGTTGATGATGCGAATGACCTGTCAGATGTTAGTAAATAAGCAAAGTGAAGCTGTCGGAAATTTAAATTCACGTTTGTACGAGGTAATGAAAATATGAATCCGAACGCAAAACGGCCTTACATCGGCTGGAAGGATATTGCAGCAATTTTGTAAAAAAGCGGAAAACTATGAAATGCTGTCTTTTCTGACAGTGTTTACATGGATCTCGTATTGGTTGATTAACGGACCTAGGGTGGAAAATTTTTGCAGGAAAAGGCATTATTCGTAAACAGTTGCTCTAGCCAGAGAGAGAAACATATAACCTTACTTTGAGCATGATGAAGGTAGTCACGCCATAATTTTTCATGAGGTGAGAACCACGGCCTTCTACATCTGTTCATCCTTTACAGTTACAGTTATGCCGCTTTGCAAAAATTACGCCCGGATATTTAAACGAAGTGGCTGTGTCAAGCAGGACACTGCGAATGCTGCATTTAAACATTACGGGTTTGTTTTTGCTATACATCTGCATTAACTTATATTTGTCTTAATTTAGATCTAGCTGTCATTCACCATACGAACTAGAAATGTTGCCTAAGTCATCTTGTAACCTCCTGCAGTCACTCAACTTCGACACCTTACAGCACACCACTGCATCGTCAGCAAACAATCGCAGATTGCTGGCCACCCTGTCCGCCAAATCATTTATGTATATAGAAAACAAGAGCGGTAGTATCACACTTTCCTGGGGCACTATTTCTGGTAGCTTTGTGTCCTATTAATACTCACTGTCAAGGAAAACGTACTAGGTTGTATAACTTAAAAAATCTTCGAGCCTCTCACATGTCTGTGAACCTATTTCATATGCTCGTACCTTCGTTAACAATTTGCAGTAGGGCAATGTGTGAAATGCTTACCGGAAATCTAGGAATATGGAATCTGCTTGTTGATATTCATCCATAGTTCGCAGTGTGTATCATGTGTGAAAACGGAAAGCTGAGTTTCGCACGAGAGATGTCCATGATTAGTGTCACAATTTTACAATTAAATACTGAAAGTTAAATACCACTTTTAAGAATCACAGTTACAAAAACCAAGGCCATTAATGAACGCCCAATAAGTGAGCTAGTTGCAGAAGTAACTTGTTTGAACCTAGGTGTGGGAAGAAGTTTTGATCGTCTGTATTTGACCATCAAAAGGAGGGGAGGTGATAGCATACAATTTCTGATATGTAAGCTGTGCGCAAGTGCCGTGAGTTAAGCCACAAACATAAGAAAGGGACGAAAACTGGGAGAATGGAAGAACATTTAATAGCTAGTAAGGGACAACTGCGGAACAGGAAAACAATTGTGACCTTTTCAAAGGAACTACGGAGATGTTTAGCAAACTCAAGAGGCAGACTCAGCAAGAGAGGCGCTCTGCATCGAGGTGTAGCTTGCTGTCCAGGTTTCGAGAGGGTGCGTTTCTGGATGAGGTATCGAATATATTGCTTCCCCCTACTTATACCTCCCGAGGAGATCAAGAATATAAAATTAGAGAGATTAGAGCGCGCACAGAGGCTTTCCGGCAGTCGTTCTTCCCGCGAACCATACGAGAGTGGAACAGGAAAGGGAGGTAATGACAGTGGCACGTAAAGTGCCCTCCGCCACACACCGTTGGGTGGCTTGCGGAGTATAAATGTAGAACCGGACACTAGATTCAGGTGAAACCACAGGAGACGTCAATCTGGTTGGATGTACATTTATTTCATTGCATCTCCTTCTGACTGCGAGCACCATGTCCCAACTACTCTCTCACTCCATAAACTTCTTCACAGCGTCGAGAGAGGTGGGGCAGTGGTAAGACAATGCTCTGACATTAGGGAGGATAGAGATTCGAATCCCTGTCCGAGCATTCTGATCTAATTTTTCCGTGTCTTTCCAATATGGCTTAAGACAAACGCCAGGATTTTTACTTTGGAAAGGAAATGGCTAACTTCCTTCTCAGAATTTCCCAATCCGATCAAATGGTTCAAATGTTTCAAATGGCTCTGAGCACTATGGGACTTAACATCTGAAGTCATCAGTCCCCTAGAACTTAGAACTACTTAAACCTGACTAACCTAAGGACATCACACATATCCATGCCCGAGGTAGGATTCGAACCTGCGACCGTAGCGGTCGCGCGGTTCCAGACTCAAGCGCCTAGAACCGCTCGGCCACTGCGGCCGGCCCCAATCCGATCTTGCTCTCCAACGAACTCGTCGTCGACAGTGTGTTTCGATCCTTCTTCGTTTGTTTTATGTGGTGCCGCCGTCTTGTAACCCGACCGGCTTCACCAGCGCTGTTCTTGGGGTGGGACCTGTAACTTTTATTCGCTAAAGTTACTCGGTATTGATCCGCTTCCCTGACGGCAGGATCTCAGGCCAAGAGCAAAGCGTTATGCACCAGACGGCACGAGGAGAGCGCAGGTGTTGGACCAACGTTGAGAAGACGATGGCAGCCCATACTGTGAGATGGAGCTAGCACCGCATACTTCCGCGGCAGATGCACTTTGTGAAGTGAGCAGTCATAAAAATGAGAGTACACTGGATAAGCTCATCAACAATCATTATACATGTTTATACTGTTTAACTAGCATGCAGTATGTAAAACTGAAGAATAGCAGTGTATTTACGAACTCCATTCTCATAAGCTAAGGGAGACAGGTGGTCTGACTCCGCGATCCGGTGAGGTCAAATCTGTAACCATGGACATAATTACAACTTTAAATCGGTTACCAAATCATACATAGTATAATACTTTGTACAGGAAGAGAAGCAAAATGTTCGACTTACGAAAAGAATGCATTCTATTGCTCGGGAAACAGACGCGCTACTGCTTGCAGATCAGCTCTTTAATTTCCTCAAATACGCTGACAATAGTGGGACTTGTGACACTTTGAGCGAAGTTAATGGAACTAATACTGAAGTATTTCTGTACCTTTGGGATATGTGGATTAACATTTCATCATTATTCTAGCCTGTATATAGTATTTTCGGTACAGAAAGGTATTTAATACTTCTGGGATATGAGGATTAACATTTCATTGTTATGCTAGCCTATATTCAGCATTTTCAGTACAGAAAAAATTCATTGTTACAGATAAAGAACGGTATGAATACATGATGCCTCTTGGGTATGTCTAAAGCTAGTGAAACTTTCAACCTGGAGACTGCAGACATAGTATGTCCAAAACACGTGCACGTGTCGTTTATCACCATCTGTCGAATCATTAGCACGAGGGACTGGGTATGTCCTATTGCAGAGCGTATGGACTATTTCCTGTAGAGACTGGCTATAGCACCCTAAGATCGTAGCGCTGTTCAACAGGCTCTGACAAATAGACTGATGACAGTATCTAAATTCCGGGCAGAGGGTACTAGAGGAGTGCCTCCACGAACCGTCGCGGAGCTGGGCTGAGAAATCTAATTACCGTGCATCGTTTGCCATTGATACTTCACAACTGACGTGCATGGTGTAGATCTAAACAGGGATATTGAGTGGCATTCTATTGTGTTTAGTGATATATGGATTCAGTTTGTGGCGGTCATATCGACACCGATGCGTCTGTAGACGACCTGGTGAAATGCCAAAGGAGGCGGCGATTCTCGAGACCCATAGCTCTGCAACTAGTAGACCTACTGTAATATGAGAAAAGGGCTAATTTGGTAATATATGAAGGGAGGCTGCTGTAGCACCCTTCAGAACCGGGATACCAAACTGCATATTGCAACAGGATAATTCAAGATCCCACACTGCAGTTCCTGCTACAAACACCTTGAAGAATGTCTGGATCTCTGTATGGCCTGTCCGCTCTCCTCATTCATCACCCATAAAGCATATCTGGGATGCGACGGGAAGATGCGCGCTTTCATTCTAGGTCGTAGCCAGCAGTCATTATGAACTGATACAGCAAGAGTTTCTGGCATGGCAAGAAATTACTCACCATAACATTTGGAGACTGCTTGCTGACATGCTACGACGAACAGAAGTGTGTGTTCATGCCCACGGATGGAGGGACACGTCACACTGATGTTGATGGTGGACATCTGTTGCGAATGGAATGAAAGTTTATACGTATTACGAACATTTCCAAAAAGTTTAATAAATATCAGGCTAGTGCTTGATGGTATAACACTTTCAGTTTCTGAGTAAGGGTAAGGCTCTGAGCACTATGAGACTTAACATCTATGGTCATCAGTCCCCTAGAACTTAGAACTACTTAAACCTAACTAACCTAAGGACAGCACACAACACCCAGGCATCACGAGGCAGAGAAATCAGTTTCTGACAGTATATCATTTTTGCTAGACAATAACTGTGAAGAATGATTAATTTTGTTTCTTTTCTGCAGTCGGATGAAATAAAATGTATCTGCGATCACAGTGACTCAGTATTTTAACAAGATTGTGCAGATGAGATAAACGTGTCTATAATATCCCCCACTGTAGGCCTCGATATGGGTTACCACCTAATGGTTATCGCTATGACAGCCAGTCGTACGGTGGGATGGGGACACGAATGATGAAATTTGACGCAGATGAAGACGTTCAATTAGTTGGATTTGCTAAAGGAAATCTCTCCACAATGGTGCTGACCTCCATCCGTTTCCATTTTCATTATGGCCGTAGTCAGCTATCCTGCATTCAACTCTGGACAAGGGCTTCCTCCAGTCTTTTCCATGCACGATGTTCTTCAGCCACCTGCGTCCTTGTTACTGCAGTGGTTTTCTACTTCCACTCACCTACATGTGTCCAAAGGAATAAGCTTTGTGGAGACTGCAGTCGTTATGAAATACATTAAATGAATTCGCAATAGCTGGTAAGGGCAACCATCAGCTGTAGAATGGAACGACGACAATGAAAATTTGTGCCGGGTCTGGAGTCGAACCCGGATTTCCCGCTTATCGCGAGCTGTCGCCTTACAATTTGGCTATCCGTGCACGACTCACAGCCAGACCCAAACTCCGATAAGTCGTCAACCACGCATCTATTACCTGTACTAATACATCCATTATGTATATTCCCTTACAGGTCAGACGTTGTATGTGAAAGTCGCTTGCCCCCTGTCAACAGATATATACGATATTGCAGTGCCCGTATTATTCTGATTACGATGTATGTCAAAAGAAACTTAGTATTGTAATCTTAATAACACAGGCACTGCAATATCGTATCTACCTGCCGATCCCGGGCAAGCGACTTTCACATACAACGTCTGACCTATAATGGAATATACATAATGGATGTACGAGTACAGGTCGTAGACGCATGGTTGACGACATTTGAAAATTTGGGTGTGGCTCGCGATAAGCGGGAAATGCGAGTTCGAGTTACTATCCGGTAGCAATTTTCATTGTCGTCATTCCATTCTACAGCTAATGGTTGTCCTTATTCGCAATTGCAAATTCATTTAAAGTACCTCCCATTATGTCATCCTTTCCCTCTTATATTATCTCTTGAAATTCAACAAAGAACTTCGTAGCATCCAATCGTTTAACTACATGTTCCACACCACCACAAACGTCAATTTCAGTTTTACGGAGGCCACAACTGGGTGTCCTACTTTAGCCAGTTTCCTGATCCATTCGTTTTCCTGTCTCTCCTAGAATCTACCAACATGCATCTCTCCATTGGTAGCTAAGCAATCCACTGATCGCCGGCCGGGGTGGCCGAGCGGTTCAGGAACCGCACGACCGCTACCGTAACAGGTTCGAATCCTGCCTCGGGCATGGATCTGTGTAATGTCCTTAGGATTGTTAGGTGTAAGTAGTTCTACGTTCTAGGGGACTGATGACCTCAGAAGTTAAGTCCCATAGTGCTCAGAGCCATTTGAACAATTTGAACCAATCCACTGATCCTGTGACCTCATTGTACACATGAACGATTTTGGATTTTAATCATATCGCAACAGATAAAATCTTTAAAAACGCACCATAAATGTAATAAAAGAAATTATTATGTGCACCACCCAAAAGCCACAATAAAACTATTTTTCTGCAACTAGTTTCGGCTTTTTCGTTACCCGCTAGGATAGCCGCGCACGTTAGCCCGCAGCTTTCATGATACGCTGAGGCGTCCCCCCCCCCCCCCTCCCCCTTTGGTTAACGACTGGGGCCCGCGTGCCCACCTGCCTGGGTGTGGTTTTAGGTCGTTTTCAACATCCCAATGGGTGAACACTGGGCAGCATCCCCCGTCCCCCTCAGTTAGACGATTCGCTAACATTTACAAAACGTTCTCAGCCTTTCACATGGAGTAACACCTGACGCAGACAGCTGGTGTACGCCGTTTCCGTCCCAGAGCAGAAGAGGTTGCGAAATAATTGCATCTGGCAGCATTCTACCTCTAACATGCCAAATCCAGATTAATATGCTGAAACCAAGAAGATAAGGGATAAAGCCAGGAAAAGGAAAGGAAGAACTGTCATCGTTTGTCAGACTTAAAAGCTTTTAAGGGACACATCACATACATAATTTTAAGGTTTAATGTCTGCATATAGGTCGATGGCCAGGTACAAGCGCTTCAAGTGGACGCCATTTCTGTGACTTTTACGTCCCCATCCTACCTCATTTTTTCAACTGAGGAGTGAGGACCTACAGTTTAATATGAAATCCGAACAACATGTAGTTCCTGGCGACTACTCTCGGGTTAAGGCACTCGCTTTACCACACTAGACGACCAGACCCGACTAGCCTGCCAGATGATGACGACATAATCGCAACTAGCTGCAGCAAAATAGTTGTAGAGCATATTTTTGGTGGTATACTTAACAATGTGAGGCGTACATTGTAACTTGTTAACTTACGTGGATATATGCACGAGAACGCCTGTGAAGTTTGAAAAGCAGAATGGAAGTATTTGCAGAACTGAAGCTGTGAGGGCGTGTCGTACCTAAGCGAGTGAGGACGCTGCCCGCGAAAGGTTCGAGTCGCGAACCGGCAGACAGTTTTCATCTGCCGTATAGTGTTGTAGTTTAAGGCCAGTGTCGTTGCCTGTTTAGCCAAGCTTCGTGTAGGACGGTGCGTGAGACTCCCAGCAGAGTTTACACATAATTTCAAAGCTTTTCGAAATTTTTTTCTGCTACGTCCTCATCTTCCTCCAATTACCATACAAAATAATGAACCGAAAAAAGAAACAAACAAAAAAAACACTTCTACGCTTTCGCTGTTCATCATCAGGCTTGACGTTACGATGTATTACTTCTTTACTACTAACTCTATTAGCAGCCAGTATCCACATATAACGCTGAATACCCATACATAACACTCAATACCCACACATACCACTCAATAAATCTTTGTACGACACCTATTTCAACAGATATGATATCATAAACTTGATTCGCTCAGATCATATTCATTTAGTTTTTGGTAGTTTTTGAACATAATTTGAAGCCCTTTCTAAACTTATTTTCTCTTACAGCCGCACACAATAATGGAACGAAAACAATTTATCGCTTACTAAATGTTCGTTGTTCACGTCGTATAACATCAACGTCGAATATGAAGTTTTCATTTATTATTTTTTTACTATTGGCAACGGCCTTGCCGCCGTGGATACACGGGTTCCCGCGAGGTCACCGAAGTGAAGCGCTGTTGGGCGTGGTCGGCACTTGGATGGGAGACCATCCAGCCGCCATGCGCTGTTGCCATTTTCCGGGGTGCATTCAGCCTCGTGATACCAATTGAGGAGCTACTCGACCGAATAGTAGTGGCTTCGGTGAAAGAAAACCATCATACCGACCGGGAGAGCGATGTGCTGACCCTATGCCCCTCCTATCCACATCCTCCTTTGAGGATGACACGGCGGTCGGATGGTCCCGGTAGGACACTCGTAGCCTGAAGACGGAAGTGGTATTTATTTATTATTAACTCTATTTGGTACCCATTTTACAGAAAGTATTCACGCAAATCGTTGAAGATTTTACTTTTTAATTAGTCTATGGGTGAAAAATCCGAAACTAATAAGATCGATGTAATTAGGGTTTTCTGTCTTCAGCCATAAATATTTTACCTGCTTAACTTCAACTATTTAACACGTTAACTCACTTGGAGAGTAATTAGACGTTTGTTTTATACAGGGGAGTCGGATTCTTTGATGAATTGATGTTGAGGTTACATCTACATCTACATTCATACTCCGCAAGCCACCCAACGGTGTGTGGCGGAGGGCACTTTACGTGCCACTGTCATTACCTCCCTTTTCTCTTCCAGTCGCGTATGGTTTGCGGGAAGAACGACTGTCTGAAAGCCTCCGTGCGCGCTCGAATCTCTCTAATTTTACATTCGTTATCTGCACGAGAGGTATAAGTAGGGGGAAGCAGTATATTCGATACCTCATCCAGAAACGCACCCTCTCGAAACCTGGCGAGCAAGCTGCACCGCGATGCAGAGCGCCTCTCTTGCAGAGTCTGCCACTTGAGTTTGCTAAACATCTCCGTAACGCTATCACGGTTACCAAATAACCTTGTGACGAAACGCGCCGCTCTTCTTTGGATCTTCTCTATCTCCTCCGTCAACCCGATCTGGTAGGGATCCCACACTGATGAGCAATACTTAAGTATAGGTCGAACGAGTGTTTTGTAAGCCACCTCCTTTGTTGATGGACTACATTTTCTAAGGACTCTCCCAATGAATCTCAACCTGGTACCCGCCTTACCAACAATTAATTTTATATGGTCATTCCATTTCAAATCGTTCCGCACACATACTCCCAGATATTTAACAGAAGTAACTGCTACCAGTGTTTGTTCCGCTATCATATAATCATACAATAAAGGATCCTTCTTTCAATGTATTCGCAATACATTAGATTTGTCTATGTTATGGGTCGGTAGCCACTCCCTACACCAAGTGCCTATCCGCTGCAGATCTTCCTGCATTTCGCTACAATTTTCTAATGCTGCAACTTCTCTGTATACTACAGCATCATCCGCGAAAAGCCACATGGAACTTCCGACACTATCTACTAGGTCATTTATATATATTGTGGAAAGCAAAGGTCCCATAACACTCCTCTGTGGCACGCCAGAGGTTACTTTAACGTCTGTAGACGGCTCTCCATTACTCGTTAGATACTAATCAATATCAACACAAACGCAAAATATGCTGCACAAACAGTAATCAAAGCCAAAGCCTGCACTCAGACTAATATGTAACTGAAGAAATAAGAGTATGTCGTATGAAAACTCATGAAAATGAGCCACAGAGTTAAATTTCGAACTAGTCACTCGGAATCAGGCACCTGTACAGTAAATCAAATATTTCAACGTATCAGCTACTACTTCCCATTTAACTCGGAACTAGGCACATGTACAGTAACTAAAATATTTGGACCTATCAGGTTCTACCTTTCACTTTACTGGTGTTTGAATTCCTGTCATCTTTAAGACGTGGTTGATTTTATGGGTTTGGGCGAGCAGTCATACTTTTAACGTCTAGTAGTGCACGCACACAGTTGCAGTCTGCAGTCGACAAACGTCACAAAGAGATGGGTTAAGGACTACTTACGCAAAAGTGTCAGGTAAATATCAAACTGCAACTCCTTTTGCATCTCCATTACCCTGCCTCACATTAATTAACATTTGCAAAAGCACTTCTGCATTTAATTCGGGGACGCTTTGCTGTACTTTCCACAAGTACTCGTAGTTGAGTGACATCAGTTGTATTCAGGTAGATTCATTCGTTTGTCGCGCTGCACGGGACAAATTATTTCGTACACTGCGTCCGTGGCTTTACGCTTCTCGCATTCCTTTAACGTGCGGGGGTGCGAAGGAACGATAAAACAATGTCTCCCCTGAAGCGCCGGCGCTCTTTTGGCTCTGGAACAGAGCGGAGCAGTGGAATTCGCGGAATGCCCATGGAATGTGCTCTAATTAGGCTTTCGTTACAAAGCGGGTTATCGCATACGGCTCTCGTTTGTTGTTTTTTGTTTTCCTTCTGCGCTGTTCGTTCGTCGGGTCTTCAGTAATGCGCTACAGCCGGCACCACGATACATCGAAGGGCGCTTGGATTAATATCTTAATCTCTGGAAGAGAAGGTCACAATAAACGACCGTCATCTGTTACACGTCTGTTGCACCCTCACCGTGACAGATGAGAAACACTTCCGTTCCAGGACAGAGGGCGCTTCGAACATTTATTGTTATGCTCTGAAACTGAGTGGGTAACATTAGGCAACGCAGTACATGCGTGGGTAGTTGCTCCGAACTTACGGTATAACACTTGCGAGTCACGATGTATGATGACTTAATCCACCACCCACACGCAGTCGAATGGTGTAATTAAGAAAAATTAGGACGGCAGTTTCATAAGTAAAAGTGCGCTAGGAACTGTGAATCCTATTGAACTAGACGACGGTTGAAGCACTGTTTTTCAATGAAAATAAATGCTGTTTACCTACTCATTCTGAATAAAACTAAAAAATGGCTAGTCTCCCTAAAGACGGTTTGAAGATAGTAGACAAAACACTGTCAATATGAAAAAGACTTTATCCCAAACTAATTTACACACATACTGTGACTTGAACACAGATCAGAGGAACGGGTCTTACTATTCCAGCTGATATGCAATTCATACCTATTATAATAGTGTTACTTGATATTGGGAATATTCAGTCGAAAGAAATGAAAGAATTTCAGATGCTAAAAGAATGCAATATACCACAAAGAAATTATGGACGAGGCTCGCGCGAGCATAATGATATGATGTTGGAGATTGCTATACAACATTCTGCACAAATTATTCGATTATCGGAAAATGGAATTCAAGTCAGTGTTATTTACGTCACTTCTGCCATTCACTGCGCATGACCTACGAAAAGGCCATTGTTAAGACGAGCAGACACACTTGTGCAGGGAAGTGGGGAAATGATTTTATGGCAAGTAATTAATTAACTCACATTACCCGTCGGAATAGCAAAGAAAAACAAAAGGCCAATCTGGATGTGGCTTTTAGGCGGTTTCCCACATCTAACTAGATGAACACCGGGCTAGAACCTAAGTTCTGTCTCAGTTCTACGATTCACAAACATATAGAAAAACTTTCTTTCGCTTTCATATAAATAACATTACACGCGAACAATTTCCTCCAAGGGGTGAGGTGTGGGGGTGTGGGGGGGGGGGGGGGGGGAGAGGTGGCGACAGGAAGGGCATCCGGCCACCCCTTAAATTAACCAAACCAAATTTGCTCATAAACATGCCGACAATAGATGACAAAGGCACAAGAAGAACAAGAATATATTCCTTGAGGTGTGAAAAGTGTCGACAAACACCACAGCAGAAAATGTTAAATGATTTTGACAATAAGAAGGCATTAGATGACGGTGATGCATACGTTTTATGATTATTATGGTTCGGAAGATCATGAATAGTTAAAGGCTAAGCTATATAAAATGAAACCAACAAAATCCCTTCGGCGACGGGGATGGAGACAAGACGGAAATCAAGGTAGAATATGAAAAAAACGGGAAAGAAATTCGACAGTATCCTCTTCAAAGGAACTATCCTGACATTTACCTTAGGTCATTCAGCGAAACCAGCGAATACCAAAACCTTAATAGCAGGACGGGAACTGATAGCCTTCCGAATGCGAGTCCAATGTGTTACCACTGCCTCACCTCATTCGGTGTTACTGTACGTGTAATCCTCTGCACAAAAAACAAATCTGAGCGACACAGGTTAAAAAAAATACACAAATATTAACAAGAAGCTACTTTCACATAAACGAATGTTTAGCGTTATAGTTCTCTGTCATAGAACGTAACGTAATTGGTGCAGGACAACAAAATCTGTGTTGGCGTATTTACCGTTAATTATCTGGAATAATTAAGTTTGCTCTGTAACTATACAACTTAATTAACGGTTACATAATGTTTCTGTTTTCTGTCTGAAACACGCTAAAAATGATAACTGTACTGCATGTTTCCTCTGGAAATCTAAGGAAAAATCAACATTTTAAGCATCGCATTACGTGTAACTGCGATGGACAGATGAATGATGGACTACGGTAGCTATTTTCTGCATTCCGAGAGGTAGGAAATACCAAGACGAGATCATAAGGGAAGGTGGGCAGTGGCATTCCGAAACTTGCAGGAGTAACATGCACGAGAATAAATGAAGGACGTGCAACATGGAGAGGCCTGCAGGAGGCATCAGTCCGTCAATATACGACAGATGACAGGTGATGCTGTATGAGCCACTTCGGTGACAGCCCCGACCCGTGCAACTTCCCGAAAAGGAAAACAAAGGAAAATTTGAAAGAAAAGAAAATTGCAGTTGTTCTCACGTGAGATACTGCTCTCACGGATAATATAATCAGATGTATATTGAAGTCAAAATGTAGTTTTATCAATTGAATTGCACCAAAACCCACCGACAAACTGCGAAGAAGGACATGATGTGCACAAATACTTCATTTGTGAATCACATTTTTAATCAGTCGTTTAACAGCTATGCACACCAGGTGAGAGAGAGAGAGAGAGAGAGAGAGTAAGAAAAATTACCTTTAATTAAAGGCGCCTTGAAACAAATTTGTAACGCTGAGACGCATACCGCCACAGCTGTGAGCTTGCGATCTACCTATTTTATGATATTTCTGGATCTGTATTTGCATCTACACCTATACTACTCCGATCATTGTGATGTGTATGGCAGAAGATACTTCCCAGTGAAGCACTTATTTCTTCCCGTTCCATTCTTGCATGGAGAGCCGGAATAACCTTTGCTCCCTACGGAAGCTAGAGTGTTGTAACATACACTGTAATGACAAAAGACATGGGACAGCGATGTGCACAAACACAAAGGGCGGTAGTATCGCATACACAAGGTATTAAAGGGCAGCGTACTGACGGAGTTGTCATTTGTACCGAGGGGATTCATGTGAAAAGGTTTCCGGCATGATTATTGGCGCACGACGGGAATTAATAGCCTTTGCATGCGGAATCGTAGTTGGATCTACAGTATGGAACAGTCCATTTCGGAAATCGTTAGGGGCGTTCAATATTAAGAGTTCCACAGTGCAAGAGTATGCCGAGAATACCAAATTCCTGGCATTTCTTCACGTCGCGGATTACACAGTGATCGGCGGCCTTCAATTAACGACCAAGAGCGGCGGCGTTTGCGTAGAGGTGTCAGGGCTGACAGACAACCAACACTCTGTGCAGTAACCGCGGAAAACAACGTGGGGCGTACGACGAACGTGTCTGTTAGGACAGTGCGACGAAATTTGGCATTAACCGGCTGTGACAGCAGATTTTGCTAGCAGCACGGCACCGCCTGCAGCGTCTCTCCTGACCACATCGGATGGATCTTGACGACTGTAAAACCGTGACCTAGTCAGATGAGTCCCGATTTCAGTTGGTAAAAGGAGATAGGTCACCACGATGCCATGGACCCCAGTTGTCAACAAAGCACTGTGCAAGTTGGCGGTGGCTCCATAATGATACGGGCTGTGTTTACATGGAATGGATTGGGTCCTCTGTTCCAACTGAACCGATTGTTGACTGGAAATGCTTATGTTATGCTACTTGGAAACCATCCGCAGCAATTAATAGACTTCACATCATCAGACAACGATGGAAGTTTTATGGATGACAATGTGCCATGTCACTGGGGCACGACTGATCGCGATTGGTTTGAAGAACATTCTGGACACTTCTAGCGAATGATTTGGCCACACAGATCACCCGACATGATTCCCGTCGAAAATTTATGGGACATAACCGAGAGGTAAGTTCGTAGACAAAATTCTGCACCGGAAACACTTTCGGAATTATGGCTGGTTATAGATACATCATAGCTGGAAACTTCTGCAGAGGACTTCCAGCGACTTGTTGTGTTCGGGCCACGTCTTGCTGCTGCTTTCGCCGGGTAAAAGGAGGTCCGATATGATATTAGGGGCTATCCCATTACTTGAGTCACCTTAGTGTATATCTAGACTCCTCACTTAATGGTAGTCCTTCATACTTTGCAGTTAGGTTTCATCTGAATAGTTGGCATGTATCTTTCAAAGTCGCCAGTGTAGGGTTTCAATCGGTGAAGCTCTTTTGCGCGCCCATTAGCCTGTGACCATTCGTGCTGTCCTTCTTTGCGTACTTTAATCTCCCATGCTAGTCTCGTTTGGCATGGGTCGCACGTGAGAACAGTTCTAGGGTGGACTCCACAAGTTTTTTGTAGACGTATTGCATTTTCACAATACGCTACCAGTAAAGAAAAGTGTGTCACGTACCTTGTCTTACACTGAGCTTATGTAATTACTCCATTTCAAATTTCCAGAAATTACTGCACCCAGATATTGCCATAATTTGAATTTTAGCTGTCTGTTAGTGACGCTGTAGTAGCACAACTCTCCCGTTTTTCGTTGTGTGACGGGGTGGTTTTACACAGCTTGAATTTAAAGCAAATTATCAAGCTTCACACGCCTTTGAAATCTTATCAAGACCTCACGGTTTGTGCAAGTTTTTTCATACGTTGCTACAATATGGATAACTGCTTCAATTGCGAAAAGTCTGAGGTTACAATTAATATTCTCTGAAAAATCATTAATACAAAAAACGAATTGAAAGGTCTCCCTTTACTGTGCTACGTATATCAGTTGTTCCTTTCTTCTATGACAGATCCTGATGATGGATTATCAACCTTGGGACTGTTTCCAGAATGAGACTTCCTGACGGACTGTAACCGTACTGGATCCGTGCTGGAATCTGAAATAAGTGTCGGCCTTTCCTATGAACTGTATGTATTCTACTATGCAGAACCTGCCCAGCGTCTGGCGGTCAGCGGTGCTGGTGACTTGCTTTACTCACTGTGTCAGGCGGGGAGCGTCCATCGTTGTTAACAGCGCAGCGACACGTTGTTCTCCGGACGAGCTTGTTGCTGTTGCGTTGCGTTGGCTGTTGCTAGCGCGACCCTGAGCGTGCCTGAGTGCAAAGGCACGTCCGCAGTTTACTATCTCACGTGACCCAGTTCGAAGCACTGTCTGGCGCGGATTCTCTGTGGGAGCTGCTAATGAATAACGCAGGTGCTGTAGGCGTAAACGACTGCGTAGGGGGATATGTATCGTGATCTTTAGTGTAGCCTATAGATAGAATCGGCTTGCGGGATTTCCGTTAAGGGTTGTCAGGAAAGTGACCTCAGCCAGGAATCACACGAGGCGGACATTGGTTGTTTCTTTATATACCTTTGTTTTCATCTCTTCTGTAATTTCGAACCAAAGTACATCAAATGTCGAGTTATGTTTCCATTCTTATGGATATAGCCTTCTGGCTGGGTGCAAGGAAGAATTAGGATAATCTAGAAAGGAATGGACAGCATTCGACTTACGGATAAACAAAGCAAAGACAAAGGTGATGGAGAATAGTAGGAAGGAGAATAACGACTTGCTTAACATCAGAACTGTAAACAATACACTAGGGAAAGGAGTCTCCTTTCTAAGAAGCAAATGGTACAGGTTTACCTATCCCAGAAAGATATCAGAAGTTGATTGGTTGCAGGCAATAAGAGAGCTTTAGCAGTGTCATACACTCCTGGAAATTGAAATAAGAACACCGTGAATTCATTGTCCCAGGAAGGGGAAACTTTATCACACTGACAGAACCACAGGCACATAGACACAGACAACAGAGCATGCACAATGTCGGCACTAGTACAGTGTATATCCAGCAATGCAGGCTACTATTCTCCCATGGAGACGATCGTAGAGATGCTGGATGTAGTTCTGTGGAACGGCTTGCCATGCCATTTCCACCTGGCGCCTCAGTTGGACCAGCGTTCGTGTTGGACGTGCAGACCGCGTGAGACGACGCTTCATCCAGTCCTAAACATGCTCAATGGGGGACAGATCCGGAGATCTTGCTGGCCAGGATAGTTGACTTACACCTTCTAGAGCACGTTGGGTGGCACGGGATACATGCGGACGTGCATTGTCCTGTTGGAACAGCAAGTTCCCTTGCCGGTCTAGGAATGGTAGAACGATGGGTTCGATGACGGTTTGGATGTACCGTGCACTATTCAGTGTCCCCTCGACGATCACCAGAGGTGTACGGCCAGTGTAGGAGATCGCTCCCCACACCATGATGCCGGGTGTTGGCCTGTGTGCCTCGGTCGTATGCAGTCCTGATTGTGGCGCTCACCTGCACGGCGCCAAACACGCATACGACCATCATTGGAACCAAGGCAGAAGCGACTCTCATCTCCATTCGTCCCTCCATTCACGCCTGTCGCGACACCACTGGAGGCGGGCTGCACGATGTTGGGGCGTGAGCGGAAGACGGCCTAACGGTGTGCGGGACCGCAGCCCAGCTTCATGGAGACGGTTGCGAATGGTCCTCGCCGATACCCCAGGAGCAACAGTGTCCCTAATTTGCTGGGAAGTGGCGGTGCGGTCCCCTACGGCACTGCGTAGGATCCTACGGTCTTGGCGTGCATCCGTGCGTCGCTGCGGTCCGGTCCCAGGTCGACGGGCACGTGCACCTTCCGCCGACCACTGGCGACAACATCGATGTACTGTGGAGACCTCACGCCCCACGTGTTGAGCAATTCGGCGGTACGTCCACCCGGCCTCCCGCATGCCCACTATACGCCCTCGCTCAAAGTCCGTCAACTGCACATACGGTTCACGTCCACGCTGTCGCGGCATGCTACCTTCGTTAAAGACTGCGATGGAGCTCCGTATGCCACGGCAAACTGGCTGACACTGACGGCGGCGGTGCACAAATGCGGCGCAGCTAGCGCCATTCGACGGCCGACACCGCGGTTTCTGGTGTGTCCGCTGTGCTGTGCGTGTGATCATTGCTTGTACAGCCCTCTCGCAGTGTCCGGAGCAAGTATGGTGGGTCTGACACACCGGTGTCAATGTGTTCTTTTTTCCATTTCCAGGAGTGTATTTTGATATGGAAATGAGGAAGAAGATACTGCAATACTACACATGTTAAAGTGCAAAAACACACTCTTAATTACCTGCAAGGATGGATACACATAACTTGGCAGTTGACAAAACCAGTCTGCACTAGGTCGTCGTAAGCTTGCAGGTACATACTAAGAGAAGAATCCATATACTGTAGCCCGTGATCAGGCTAGTCCGTCAGCTGCCGTGCGTTCACAATCCAAAGAGTTGTCGAGGTGAGAGCAAATATGCAGTCCGGTCACGAGTGTGCAGCGTCAGTGGTCAGTGAGGTACATACTAGAGGACAGTGACACAATGTGACTAGTTCTGTTTTCTGCATGATTAGATGAAGCCCATTGGATTGTTCGTGCGGCCACAGGTGAAGTCTTTAGTAATGTGTACACATCAAAAAAAGTTTTGAATCACCTTGGATCCGATATTTTCGGAACTTGTACAGAAAACTGGAATGTAGATCAATGTAAACGTCATTTCCATCCTTTCTTATTGCTCATGAAAACCACATATTGCATGTTGTACCACAATACCAGCAAGACCTTCAGAGGTGGTGGTCCAGATTGCTGAACACACCGGTACCTCTAATACCCAGTAGCACGTCCTCTTGCACTGATGCATACTATCCACAAGTTCATCGAGACACTGTTGGTAAAGATGGTCCCACTCCTGAATGGCGAAACGGCGTAGATGCCTCAGAAAGGTTGGTGGGTCACGTCCTCTATAAACAGCCCTTTTCAATCTGTGCCAGGCACGTTCGATAGGGTTCATGTCTGGAGAACATGCTGGACACTCTAGTCGAAGAATGTCATTATCCTGAAGGAAGTCATTCACAAGATGTGTACTATGGGGGCGCGAATTGTCGTCCATGAAGATAAATGCCTCACCAACAAGCTGCCGATATGGTTCCACTATAAATCGGAAGATGGAATTCACGTATCGTACAGCTGTTACGGCGCCTTCCATGACCACCAGTGGCGTAATTCGGCCCCACATAATGCCACACCAAAACAGCAGGGAACCTCCACCTTGCTGCACTCGCTGGACATTGTGTCTAAGGCGTTCAGCCTGACCGGATTGCCTCCAAACAGGTCTCCGACGATTGTCTGGTTGAAGGCATATGCGACACTCATCGGTTAAGAGGGCGTGATGCCAATCCTGAGCGGTCCATTCAGCATGTTGTTGGACCCGTCTGTACCGCGGTGCATGGTGTCGTGGTTGCAAAGATGGACCTCGCCATCCTGCAGTCTATTGCGCACAGTTTAACACGACGTCCTGTGGCTGCACGAAAAGCATTATTCAATATAGTGGCGTTGCCGTCAGGGTTCCTGCGAGCCATAATCCGTAGGCAGGGGTCACCCACTCTTGGGAGGCCTGAGCGAGGCGTGTCATCGACAGTTCCTGTCTCTCTGTATATGCTCGATGTCCGAACAACATCGCTTTGGTTCACTCCGAGACGCCCGGACACTTACCTTGTTCAGAGCCCTTCCTGGCACAAAGTAACAATACGGACGCGATGAACCGCGGTATTGACAGTCTAGGCATGGTTGAACTACAGACAACACGAGCCGTGTACCTCATTCCTTGTGGAATGTTGGAACTGATTGGCCTTGTGACGCCCTCGGTCTAATAGGCACTGTTCGTGTATGGTTGCTTTCATATTTGGGCGGGTTTGGTTCAAATGGTTCAAATGGCTCTGAGCACTATGGGACTGCGGTTCCAGACTGAAGTGCCTAGAACCGCACGGCCACACCGGCCGGCTGGGCGAGTTTAATGACATCTCTGAACAGTCAAAGGGACTGTGTCTGTGATACAATATCCATAGTCAACGTGTATCTTCAAGAGTTCTGGAAACCGGGGTGACGCAAAACTTTTTTTGAAGTGTGTGTATGTGGACAGAGCCATTATTGTAAAATTATACGGTTGTGGAACAGTCTGTGGAAGCAGTCACATTCGTTAAATATCTGAGATTGTGCATAAGGAGCGATGTAAAATAGAACGACTACATAAACAAATCGTAAGAAAGGCAGATGCGAGATTCATTGAAAGAAACCTCAGGAAGTGTAGTTCACCACTCTGTGCGGCTGATAGTTACGTATTGCTCATCTTAGATACCTACCAGTTAGAGAAGAGCTAAAGAAGAGCAGTGCGTTCCGTACAGGTTCGAAGCCAACATGTGGTTTACTGTACAAATTCCGACAGTCTACGTGCCTAGCAATGTCACCCGGCATATTTCTTCCTCCTGAATGTATCTAACGAATAGACAATGACCGTAAAATTGCGGGATATGGGTTGTCATGGAGGAGCACCATTCGCGACTTTAACACGAATTGGGGGATGTGACAGGGATACACAAACTACCCTTCACTACTCATTATAAAGTGACATGCGGAGTATATCTGGAGATGTAGGGCATACTTACGGCCGCGACGGGGTTTCTATATTAACAATGTCACTGTCCGGACTTCAGACATTCGTTCATACGTTTTATGGCGGGGACCTACATCACATGGGAACAATGCTGCTACGGAGTTCCTGGGGTAAGGACGCTGGAAAATGGCTTAACTTTGCCTTCAGTATCGCCAGACGGCCCTAACTTGTTTCTGTAAGGGACAGTCGGGCGACGCCATCTGAACCCCTCTCATTTGTACTCCCCCAACCCCCCTCCTCCCATCCCCACATGCACGTGTGCCTTTGGTTTTATTTCGGGACTCAAAAAGTTGATTGTGTGGCATCAAAAAAATATGCATCTGACTCACTGGCTAAGTGGATGTCTGACTACGAAGTTAAAGAACCGGAGTGCTCTCCTCAGCGTGTGATAAGACTCTTTCTGTCAAATACCATTCCTTTCATCTCTAATACTCAGCTTCTAATGCTAAAATGGCAAGGTTTAGTGGTTCGGAGTTCACATTAAACTGGAGAGGTCCGCGCCCATTCTTCTCCCCCTATGTTCCCCATAACTAGCTGGATTCGTCAGTTCATACGTAGTGAAAGCAAAATCATATCATTCTTAGTAAGCACTGCGGAGTTCAATTAATCTTCGGGTTCATGACAGTTCCCTGAAAATAAATACACCTGAAAGTAAGTCCCCGATAAGTCTTCTCTTACTTTGGCCACAACTGCAAATAAATCTTACATTATCAGTGTAGAGATACATTAGCAATAAGTGAACATCACTGGATGTACCTGCAGCCATAAGTTCAGTTGGGGTGAATCATCTCTTTTGATTTATATTTGTGCAAGGAAATTTTTGGACATTTGTGGTGATACCTATGAGACCAAACTGCTGAGGTCAACGGTCCCTAGGCTTACACACTGCTTAATCTAACTTAAACTAACTTACGCTAAGGAAAACAAACACACCCATGCCCGAGGGAGAATTCAAACCTCCGGCAGGGGAAGCCGCGCGAACCGTGGCAAGGCGCCTAGACAGCTCGACTACCAGCGCGTCTGTGGCAAGGAAGTAATTGACTTCATATTTGGCTATAGTTTTATGATGTTTCATTGAGATGTTACTAACCAGAAGTGATTTTCGTAGTTTACCCTACGCATTTTCACATTGATTTGGTGCTGTTACATTCGTTTCAACTTTCATATGTATTTAACTTTACAGCATCTTAATCATACCCGGAAGCATAAACTGTCTATTTACCCATCAGATCATATTCTCGTTGTGAATTATTAGTTTCTAAATCTTTTTGCACCGAACAAAGTGGAATATATAGCTGAATAATCCAGTACAGAGTCACTCAGACGACTCCAATGTTGGTGAAGGGAATCTGGTGTGCCGCGTTCTACTTTTCACTCGACTCGTCTTTCCCGTTAACGCGAACGAATAATATCTCGCTTGCAGTAATTAAGGCTGACATCTTCCTACCACTGGCGTGACTAGGGCCTGATCATTCTTTACTACTGATTTTAATCTTAAGGTCTGGCTAACTGCTCTTTCATGTAATTCGAATTAGGAAACAAAGAAATAGTGCGAAAGTATTAGTAATACAGCTTGAGTATGGTGATACAGTGATAATGGTGAGATGAATGTCACCCAATGAAGACGAGAGGAGAATAGTGACCTGCTTGAAGACAAAGTTGAGCAAGCCGCGTTAATAGAAGAAGTGAAATAGGTTGGTAGACAACTAAGACAAGAAAACAATTACACAGGTGACTACGTCTTTCTTCAATGTAAGAGATACAGAACTGAGAAACAGATGTGTCTACAAATGGTTCAAATGGCTCTGAGTACTATGGGACTTAACTTCTGAGGTCATCAGTCCCCTAGAACTTAGAACTGCTTAAACCTAACTAACCTAAGGACATCACACTCCTCCATGCCCAAGGCAGGATTCTAACCTGCGACCGAAGCGGTCGTGCGGTTCCAGACTGTAGCGCCTAGAACCACTCGGCCACCGCGGCCGGCAGATGCGTCTACAGCAAAGTGGAAGTGAAAGGTACACCAAGAGCGATCTTGAGGAGAAGAAACCGAAACACTTGTGTGTTGTAGAAGAATATTAAAATTAAGTGGAAAAATGACGCACGAAACTTGAGAGAGTCAAAGAATATATACAAAAGTATCTGGCTAACAAGGTCTCCGGATCTCTCCCGAACTGAGAACGGCTGGAGCATTATGAGCATGCCCTCCAACCATCTCGGGAGTCGGATCATTAAACGAGCCAATTTTACAGAATTTGGCACGATATCCACCAGGAGTATGTCCAATAACACAGTCAGTTAATGAAAAACCAAATAAATGCTTGCTTAAGGAACAGAGACTTCTTTTTCTTTTGTGTTAAGGTGCCTTATAGGCATCACCCTAAAAGAGCAAACTGGAGCGCGGTAGACGGAACCAGGCGATTTTGTGACACTTCACCGCTAGATGCTCCAATAAGTTGTGTGTGTGTGTGTGTGTGTGTGTGTGTGTGTGTGTGTGTGTGTGTGCTTGCGTGTGTGCTTGTGTGTATATGAGATGGAAGGCGCGCGTTTGTTGAATGGTATAAATGGATCGAGTGGAGACGCGACAGTGTAGTGAAACGAGCTATCGTGTTTGGACACCTTTGTAATCACAATGTGAATGAAATTGGCATATTGCTTTGTGTATCAGCATCGTCTGTCCAAAGTGTATCCCAAGAACTGTGTACCATTTTCAGCTACGTAACGCGACATAAGAACAATCCTCGTAAAATATCCTGACCGATACAATGACAATCGCATTGAAACCCTTCAGCAATTGCTGCTGTAGACAGATGTAGGTCCATCTCAACCAGATTCTGTGGGGACATTGTGAAGGAGTCTGGTCTGTCGTAAAACGCCCTTGCTCACAGAGGTACTATGGGCTGCATAGAAACTGAACAGTAGCTGGCTGGAGGCGTGTAACGATTTTACAGATTTTCAGGTGGTGTGAATGGTCAAGCACAGCGACTGCCTAGTGAGGCGTCCAGCCCCCAGTTCGTGAAGGATGTAGTTCAGACTGGAGGTGCTTCTGTGGCTATTTTAGTATCATGATTTGGAAGCACTTAACTTGATCATGAACCGGACTTTTAGTTCAAAATTCTCGGTGCTCAAGTATTCTTCTTTCGTATACATATTCATGATGAGTGTGCTGTGGACATTCCCGCCTCCCACAATAGCATAATTGTTTAACAGGGCTGTGTGCATGTGTTCCTCGTTTGACCAATATTCAGGCACCCGATCACAAACACGAGAGGCCTGCTAAATCATACGAAGTTAATCCCATAGACAATGTCCGGGATTGTTTGGAACAGAGGGTGAAATCAACATTCTACAGTTTTGGTAGATCTGTTGGGTCTAATCATCAAGGAGTGGCGTCAGCTAGTTACGGCATGGTTAAAGAAAGTTACAGACTCTATTCCACACTGGACTCTGGCCGTTACCAAGTCTAGATGCGATGTTACGCAATATTAGCGGGGAATGTTGGCCGCATCCTGGAGATGACGAATTTTTTAAATCCGGTGCACTTATATCAGAGTGTCCAGTGAAGGAATCCCTGATTTCAAAATCAAATATCTTGAAAACTAAGATCAATAGACGAGTGAAACGAACGGTACGAAGCTATGAAAACTGTAAGAATTTTTTACAGCTATACAGGCGTTTCGAAATAGTTCGAAAAGCTGCTAGCAGATATCGCTGTAAATGCAATATATATAGTGCCTATAAATAGAGTACGCCGCATCGCAGAGCGTTTTTTGCTGGTATTGCTCACTACAGGTTAGAACACAGTTCCGTGGCAACAAGGTGAGGTTCTCAAACACGATACTGTTTGAAAAGGACCCGATGCGAAAACCACTCGCAAGCTCGTCGCCAGATTCCAACAGACAACGTGGCTAATGATCTAGCGCGGAATGTTGGCCGCAGCCAAACTGTAGTTACTACTGAAAATATCGTCATGGTTTTTTCAATATTTCAGCAAAATCCAAGGAGGTCCGTCGAAGAATTGCGGCAGAGACTGATTTAAAGTGTTCAGGCACGCAGGAAATACTGAGACAGAGCCTATACATGTTTCAGTTCAAAATCCAAAGCTACCAGACGATACCTGAACGAGCTGTGCCGGCTTTGCGAACCAGATTCTCACAATGATTGATAACGAAGGATTTGATGTTGGCTGCATCTGGTTCTCAGATGAAGCACTTGTCCATCCGAATGACGTCGTGAATAAACTAAACTGGCGATTTTTGGATTCGGAAAATTCAATTTGTGTGAAGCGAATCCACAGTATTCTGCCAAAATTACTGTTTAGGTTGCGATATGCAGCAAAGACATTACTGCCGAGAAACGATAACTAGTGGACGTTATGTTGTAAATTTGGAAACGTTTGTCGCAACACAGCTAGCACTGCAGAATCGAACAGGGACCGAGTGGTTTATGCAAGATGGAGCCAGACCAAATCGCAGCGAACAGGTGTTCTGCTTTCTTGATGAATACGTCAGGAATAAAGTCATTACGTTGGATTATTGCAAATGTACTGGCGCAGGGATGGATTGGCCTCTATATTCGCTCGATCTGGCTACTTGTGAATACTTTTTGTGGGTCACGTTGAAAGACACACTCCACCAGAAATATCCAACCATGCTGGCCGGGTTTGAAGTGGCAATCTGTGTGGCATCTGAATCCACTTCCATTGAGACATTACAGAATGTGATGACAAGTTTCACTATTCGTTTGCTCCACCTCTGTACTACGAATTGTTGACATTTCGAAAAGTCTGTGATGTGATTGCAAACCCTGTTTGCAGAGGACGTGTTTAATTATGCACTATGATACTGTACGAGCTGACAGCTCACAGCGCCATTTGTTAGCAGATTTTCGAACTATTTGGAAAATTCTGTACAACTTATGTACACTCCTGGAAATTGAAATAAGAACACCGTGAATTCATTGTCCCAGGAAGGGGAAACTTTATTGACACATTCCTGGGGTCAGATACATCACATGATCACACTGACAGAACCACAGGCACATAGACACCGGCAACAGAGCATGCACAATGTCGGCACTAGTACAATGTATATCCACCTTTCACAGCAAAGAAGGCTGCTATTCTCCCATGGAGACGATCGTAGAGATGCTGGATGTAGTCCTGTGGAACGGCTTGCCATGCCATTTCCATCTGGCGCCTCAGTTGGACCAGCGTTCGTGCTGGACGTGCAGACCGCGTGAGACGACGCTTCATCCAGTCCCAAACATGCTCAATAGGGGACAGATCCGGAGATCTTGCTGGCCAGGGTAGTTGACTTACACCTTCTAGAGCACGTTGGGTGGCACTGGATACATGCGGACGTGCATTGTCCGGTTGGAACAGCAAGTTCCCTTGCCGGTCTAGGAATGGTAGAACGATGGGTTCGATGACGGTTTGGATGTACCGTGCACTATTCAGTGTCCCCTCGACGATCACCAGAGGTGTACGGCCAGTGTAGGAGATCGCTCCCCACATCATGACGCCGGGTGTTGGCCCTGTGTGCCTCGGTCGTATGCAGTCCTGATTGTGGCGCTCACCTGCACGGCGCCAAACACGCATACGACCATCATTGGCACCAAGGCAGAAGCGACTCTCATCGCTGAAGACGACACGTCTCCATTCGTCTCTCCATTCACGCCTGTCGCGACACCACTGGAGGCGGGCTGCACGATGTTGGAGCGTGAGCGGAAGACGGCCTAACGGTGTGCGGGACCGTAGCCCAGCTTCATGGAGACGGTTGCGAATGGTCCTCGCCGATACCCCAGGAGCAACAGTGTTCCTAATTTTCTGGGAAGTGGCGGTGCGGTCCCCTACGGCACTGCGCAGGATCCTACGGTCTTGGCGTGCATCCGTGCGTCGCTGCGGTCCGGTCCCAGGTCGACGGGAACGTGCACCTTCCGCCGACCACTGGCGACAACATCGATGTACTGTGGAGACCTCACGCCCCACGTGTTGAGCAATTCGGCGGTACGTCCACCCGACCTCCCGCATGCCCACTATACGCCCTCGCTCAAAGTCCGTCAACTGCACATACGGTTCACGTCCACGCTGTCGCGGCATGCTACCAGTGTTAAAGACTGCGATGGAACTCCGTATGCCACGGCAAACTGGCTGACACTGCCGGCGGCGGTGCACAAATGCGGCGCAGCTAGCGCCATGCGACGGCCAACACCGCGGTTCCTGGTGTGTCCGCTGTACCGTGCGTGTGATCATTGCTTGTGCAGCCCTCTCGCAGTGTCCGGAGCAAGTATGGTGGGTCTGACACACCGGTGTCAATGAGTTCTTTTTTCCATTTCCAGGAGTGTATAAAGTTCTTACAGCTTTCACAATAAACATACATTCTGTTGCAGTCGTCTATCGATATTAGTTTTCGAAATATTTAATTCTAAAATCAGGGATTTCTTTGCTGGATACCTTGTATGTTGACAATGGGACAAAACACTTACGTCATCGTTTACAGAGTGCAGGTGCGGAGTGAACCTGGTCAGGATAGTAAAAATTAGAACATCTTTAAGACGCTTTTCTTGCTTACTGGGAGTAGATCTGCGTGCACCCAGGTTAGTTTTCAAGGCGCCAGCCAGTCATGGCGGGGTCGAGAGAAGATACGTTACAAACATACGATAAACATTGCGGAGCTGAAGTCCGGAAAGGAGTCAGGAAGGAAACACGTCTTAACTAGCTAGGAACCTGTGTCATAGAGAGCTTTTGCCTTGGTGCTAAAGTTCTTGGGAGATGATCAACAGTCAACAAGTGATTTCGCTCCTACGATTCCTATTGGTTGCACGCGGTGAGAGTACTGTTAGCAGACCGTCAGCAGTACAAGATCCACGGGAAAAACAACCTCTGATGAAGGATGACCTTACATGGAAAGTAAACCATATTTAATTATACTTTAAAATTACAAGAAAAATATGTCTATGAAAAATTCAGAATATCTTTCAGATTAGCTAGGCGATCTGTATAGTATCATCTGTGTATAGACAGTGCGATAATGATCACTGGCTCGTTGAAACCGACAACTACACTCTAAAACTACTCTCTTAAGAAAAAGCTACGACCTAGGAAGGAATTATTCGAATAGGACGGAACTCGTTAGATATGATGTACATGTGCAAGTACAGACAAAAATTGAATGATACGTGCAAGAGAAAGAGCTTCGCAAATTGAGCAAGAAAGTAATGCGTTGGTCCATTTTTGGCCCTTATGTAGGCAGTTATTCGGCATGGCATTGATTGACAGACTTGTTGAATGTCATCCTGAGGAATATCGTG
The DNA here is from genome assembly GCF_023897955.1 of Schistocerca gregaria. NCBI lineage: Eukaryota > Metazoa > Arthropoda > Insecta > Orthoptera > Acrididae > Schistocerca > Schistocerca gregaria. Next base: position 966,791,631 of record NC_064920.1, on the reverse strand, counting down.
CCAAATCCTGTCCAATGGGCGCGTTAGAGCGTCAGAATCCTGAGCTAGTTGATCGGCTCTGCCTATAGTGCTCCAAAGGTTCTCAATTTGGAAGAGATCCGGCGACTCTGCTGCCCAGGGTAGTTATCTTGCTGCAATGTAAGCCCAGGATGACTTTCCATAAAAGGCAACAAGACGGGGTGTAGAATATCGTCAACGTATCGCTGTACTGTGAGGGTGCCACGGATGACAACCAAAGGGGCCCTGTTATGAATAGTAATGACACTCCAGACCATCAGACCTGGTTGTTGGGTAGCATGTTGGGCGACAATCAGGTTGGTATCCTGTCGCTGTCAGGTGGGTCACCAGAGAAGTCTTCACTAGTCATCGGAGCCGAAGACGTGTCTGGAGACGCCCCGGAGAGTGGTGGGATACCAACCTCATTGTAGGCCACCATCCAGGGCAACAACCAGGAGTGAGAGTCTAGGGTGACATTTCTTTTTGTTGTCATCCACGGCATGCTTACATCACAGCGGTACCTCGACGATATTTTTACGCCGCGTGTTGTTGCCCTTCATGTGAAGTCATCCTGGGCTTACATTTCAGCAAATTGATGCCGGCCCACACACGGTCCTTGTGCTTGCTAAACCCTACATTGGCAAGCAAGATCGCCGCAAATCTCCCCAGTTCAGAATGTTTGGAACATTATGGGCATGCCCCTTCAACCAGTTCGGGTTTTTGATGATCTAATGGGCCAGTAGCATAGAATTTGGCACGATATCTCTCAGGAAGAAATCCAACAACTTTATCAATCCATGCCGATCTGAATAATTCCTTGCACAAGGGCCAGGGGTGGACCAACGCGTTATTGACTTCTTCAATTTGTGAAGCTCTTTCTTATTGAGTAAATCATCCAATCTTTTCTGAAATTGTAATCATTTGTTTTTCTGTACATGTACATGACTTATAGCAATTTCCGTCCCATTAGAATAGTTCCTTCGTGTGTACTGGTTTTCGTATGTCTTTGAGTGTACATATTGAAATGTTTTTGTGCAGTTGTCGCAAGAAAATAAAAGTTAATGCGGCTTAAGAAGAGCGTCCAGCGACGGGAATGAAATCCAAATCCAGAACGAAGTAAGTGCACTTGAGGTGCGGCACCGACAGAGGTGACACAGTTTTTAAGACACTGCTCGGGAATCGCTCGGGATATTCCTTTAGAAAGGCTACAGCCAATTTCTTATTCTACCCACGTCCAGTTCTAGCTTGTAATTCGCCTCTCAGGACCCCGTTGTTGTGGGACGTTCTTCGATTTTTTACTTGTTTGTGAACCCTACCAAGGCGGCAATCGTTGCACGAATGAGAACAGCTGGAGGCAAGACAGGAGGTAGTCAATAGGTAAATTGAAACGCTTCTTCCCTCTCGTCTCCGGAGCTTTCCCGGCGTCGCGCGAAGTCCGACACATGGCCTCAGCCGGAATCCAGGCGCTTTAACCGATGTTCGGAGCGCGAGACAATTACACGACGTACTGAGCCGTCGATTCGCAAGGAAACGTTTATCGTCGGTCTCCGCGTTAGTAGTCGCTACTGATACACTTCCAAAACCGTCTTCATAACGGCTGCCAACATCATTTTGAACCGCGACACTGGTTTAATTAATCAAACAATTGGAATGTTGAAGAAAAGGTAGGACATAAAATCTTATACAGGACAATCCCTACTAAAGCACTGCTGTGGCCGACTTAACCTTGCGACAAAAACGGAGCGTTGTGTTTTATGTTTCATATTGTTACGAAATTTGTTATAACTGCTCTATATGTAATTCTGTCAGAGACAGCAAAGGACGTGGAAGAGCAGTTGAACGGAATGGACAGTGTCTTAAAAGAAGGATATAAGATGAACATCAACAAAAGCAAAACGAGGATAATGGAATGTAGTCGAATTAAGTCGGGTGATGCTGAGGGAACTAGATTAGGAAATGAGACACTTGAAGCAGTAAAGGAGTTTTGCTATTTGGGGAGAAAAATAACTGATGATGGTCGAAGTAGAGAGGATATAAAATGTAGACTGGCAGTGGGAAGGAAAGCGTTTCTGAAGAAGAGAAATTTGTTAACATCGGGTATAGATTTAAGTGTCAGGAAGTCGTTTCTGAAAGTATTTCTATGGAGGGTAGCCATGTATGGAAGTGAAACATGGACGATAAATAGTTTGGACACGAAGAGAATAGAAGCTTTTGAAATGTGGTACTACAGAAGAATGTTGAAGATTAGATGGGTAGATCACATAACGAATGAGGAGGTACTGAATAGGATTGGGGAGAAGAGGAGTTTGTGGCACAACTTGACTAAAAGAGGGGATCGGTTGGTAGGACATGTTCTGAGGCATCAAGGGATCACAAATTTAGTATTGGAGGGCAGCGTGGAGGGTAAAAATCGTAGAGGGAGACCAAGAGATGACTACACTAAGCAGATTCAGAAGGATGTAGGTTTCAGTAGGTACTGGGAGGTGAAGAGGCTTGCACAGGATAGAGTGGCATGGAGAGCTGCATCAAACCAGTCTCAGGACTGAAGACCACAACAACAACACAATATGTCTTTCTCGTTTGTGTACTGAGGAAAGTGAAATATTGTCTTGAGAGTTGGTAACAGTACGATCGTACGAGTTTTATGGGAATATGAATGTGATGTGGATGACGAAATAAAATGCAATCTCTGTCATAAACTCACTAAAAATCGATGTTCTAAACTGTTCACAAATTCTATATCAGCTCTGAGCCCCCACGCACTACTGCAAGAAGAGATTTACCTACACATTACAATACTTCATATGACGTTCGGCTTAACATATTTGGCTACCTTTCGTATATTGGGCGACAACTCAACTTTGTCGCTATCTACCTAATGTCCCACTAAATTATTTAACGTAACTCCAGACAGGATTTGCTATGAAAAAATCACTATGCACTTAGGTATTTTTTTTAAAGTATCACAAATTCGAGTTTACGTGTAGTAAGAAAGTCACAGTTCACTATGGACTAATCTGAGAGCCTGACCGAGTTTCGTAAGATCTTTGCAAGTGTTGAATAAACAACGATTAGTTGGGTGAGCTACTCTTAGAAAATCGTTAAGGTATCTCAAACTATAAATTCCACAAAGGATACACACTGAAACTTTCTAAGTGCGGCTTGTAGCACTTCCAACCCAAAAAAAAATAACAAGTCCAGCAGTTGCCGAAAAATTTCAATTCCAGGAAGTAGGAACACTGAATAACTCACACATGAGAACTAGCGGCTCTTTCACCGCTCATCAGATAAACATTTCTCGGAACACAGACTAACACAACCTGACAGCCTCCAGTGGCGTCCGAACATAGACTCCCGTGCAAAATGCCGCTGTTCACCCAGGAAACCTAGGTCAAGCATCAATGAAGGCATGAAACTTCCTGGCAGATTAAAACTGTGTGCCGAACTGAGGCCCGAACTCGGGACCTGTGAGGACGGGGCGTGAGTTGTGCTTGGGTAGCTCAGATGGTAGAGCGCTTGCTCGCGAAAGGCAAAGGTGCCGAGTTCGAGTCTCGGTCCGGCACACAGTTTTAATCTGTCAGGAAGTTTCATATCAGCGCACACTCCGCTGCAGAGTGAAAATCTCTTTCTGGATCACTGAAGGCAGTTAAACTAGTGCACATGAAAACCGCTCAAATTCACAATTTCAACCTCTTATACACAAATGGTACATGAAACCACACTGAAATTTTCCAAGAAACATGCTGTAATCAGTTGTCTTTTATCTGCCATAGTTAATTTATAAACAGTAATTTCTATAGTTTTCCTCCGTCTTCAGATTTATAAGAGTGAATATTAAGAAAAATTTAAATTATACATTAAATAATTCCCTATATATCTAACATTTACAGCACTGCCGCTACTTTTAATGTTTCTCTTTTTATTTAGCAAGAAAAATTGCGCGAAATCCACTTTTCGCCCTCTCATTTCAATATGTGAATAATTTCAATAAATCTATAGTCCGATACATTTGCACTCGCACAATACGTTGCCGGGAAATCTCCTTTCCAGTACAAGGAATTATTTATAACATTTAACTTCCGGCATAAGTAGTCATCCTCATTCTGCTAATGGCCTTGTCAAACAGGGCGGAAGAGCGGACAGAGGTTCAGGGCACTCTCTTGTCCTTGGACGTCATGAGGATGCACAAGGCAATGGAAGCCATTACGTTAAAGACACATAACATCTATTCACAGGACATTTGGCCTGTAACGGAAAAAAGCGTCACGGTGATTTCTCCTTTGCCAAAAGATTCGATAATAGTACCCCATTCGGATCTCCTGGAGAAGATTGCCAAGGGCAGGTGACCATGAGAAAACGAATAACCAACGAAGGAACAACGTTCTACGAGTCAGGCTTGGAATGTCAGAAGCTTGATCGTTGTAGGGAAGCTAGAAAACCTGAAAAGGGAAATGCAAGGAATCAGTGTAGATATAGAAGGGGTTAGTGAAGTGAAACGGAAAGAAGACAAGGATTTCTGGCCAGATGAGTCAAGGGTAACATCAACAACAGGAGAAAATGGTAAAACAGGAGTAGGATTCGTTATCAATAGGAAGGCAGGTCGGAGAGTGTGTTACTGTGAACAGTTCAGTGATAGGGTTGTTCTTATCAGAATCGACAGCAAACGACAACGATAGTTTAGTTATACATCCCGATGTTGCAAGCTGAAGATGAAGAGAGAGAGAAAGTATATGAAAGTACTGAAAGAGTAATACAATACTTAATGGGAAATGAAAATCCAACGGTCATGGGGGGACTGGAATGCAGTTGTAGGGGAAGGAGTAGAAGAATTGGTTACAGGAGAATATGGGCTCGGGACAAGGAATCAGAGAGGAGAAAGACTAATTGAATTCTGTAATAAAGTTCAGCTAGTAATAGCAAATACTCTGTTCAAGAACGACAAGAGGAGGAGGTATACTTGGTAAAGGTTAGGTGATACGGGAAGAGTTCAGTTAGATTGCATCAGGGTCAGACAGAGATTCCGAAATCAGATACTGGATTATAAGGCGTACCAAGGAGAAGATATACACTCGGATTACAATGTGGTAGTGATGAGATAATGAGATTTTCACTCTGCAGCAGAGTGTGCGCTGTTATGAAACTTCCTGGCAGATTAAAACTGTGTGCCGGACCGAGTGAAAATCTCATTCTGGCAACATACCGCAGGCTGTGGCTAAGCCATGTCTTCGCTATATCCTTTCCTTCAGGAATGCTAGTTCTGCTAGGTTCGCAGGAGAGCTTCTGTAAAGCTTGGAAGGTAGGAGACGAGGTACTGGCAGAAGTAAGGCTGTGAGGACGGGGCGTGAGTCGTGCTTTGGTAGCTCATATGGTAGAGCGCTTGCCCGCGAAAGGCATTGGTCCCAAGTTCGAGTCTCGGTCCGGCACACAGCTTTAACCTGCCAGGAAGTTTCATATTGTGCACACTCGGCTGCAGAGTGAAAATCTCATTCTGGGAATCAATACGCAAAGAAGTGGGCTGTGGAAGTTCTAAGAAATGACGACATTCGCTTGAAGTTCTCTAAGGCTATAGATACAGCAATAAGGAATAATTCAGTAGGCAGTACAGTTGAAGAGGAACGGAAATTTCTCAAAAGGGCAATTAGAGAAGTTGGATAGAAAAGCGTAGGTACAAAGAAGGTAACTGCGAAGAAACTATGTGTGACAGAATAACTACTTCAACTGATCGCTGAAAGAAGGAAGTAGAAAAATGTTCAGGAAAATTCATGAATACAGAAATACAAATCACTGAGGAATGAGAAAAATGGAAATGCAGGGAAGCTAATATGAAACGGCTGCATGAAAAATGTGAATAAGTCGGAAAAGAAATGATAGGAAGGTCAAAACAACCTTCGGTGAAATTAAAAGTATGTGTGGTAACACTATGGGAAATTCCACTGTTAAATGCAGAGGAGGGAGTGGATAGGTGGAAGACTACACTAGGACTTCTTAAATGAGGAAAGACTTGACTGATGTAACAGAAGAAGAAACAGGTGTCGACACAGAAGAGAAAAGGAGTCCAGTATTAGAATTTAAGCGAGCTTTGGAGGATTTAAGGTCAAATAAGGCGGAAGGGATGAAAAACATTCCATCATAATTTCTAAAATCATTGGGGAAGTGGCAACAAAACGACTATTTACGTTAGTGTATAGAATGTGTAAGTCTGGTGACACATCGTCTGACTTCCGAAAAAATATCATCCACACAATTCCGAAGACTGCAAGAGCTGACAAGAGCAAGAATTATCGCATAGTCAGCTTAACAGCTCATGAATACAAGAGCCGGCCGCGGTGGTCTCGCGGTTCTAGGCGCGCAGTCCGGAACCAGGCGACTGCTGCGGTCGCAGGTTCGAATCCTGCCTCGGGCATGGATGTGTGTGATGTCCTTAGGTTAGTTAGGTTTAAGTAGTTCTAAGTTCTAGGGAGCTGATAACCATAGCAGTCCCATAGTGGTCAGAGCCATTTTTTTAAATACAAGATTCTGGCAAAAACAGTATACAAAAGAATGCAAAAGAAGGTTGTGGATGTGGTTGAAGACGATCAGTTTGGCTTTATGAAAGGTAAAAGCGTGAGAGAGGCATTTCTGACAATGCGGTTGATAATGGAAGCAAGACTAAAGAAAAAACAAGACACTTTCAGAAGATTTGTCGACCTGGAAAAAGCTTTCGATAATGTAAAATTGTGCAAGATGTTCGAAATTTTGAGAAAAATAGGGGTACGGGACAGAGAGAGACGGATAATATACATTATGTAGAAGAGCCAAGAGGAAATAATAAGAGTGGACAACCAAGAACGAAGTGTTCGGATTAAAAAGGGTGTAAGATAGGAATGTAGTCTTTCACTCCTACTGTTCAACCTGTATATCGAAGAAACAGTGATGGAAATAAAAGAAAGGTTCAGGAGTGGAATTAAAATTCGAGGGGAAAGAAAATCAATGAAACGATTCCCTGATGACATTGCTATCCTGAGTAAAACTGGAGAAGAATTATAGGATATGATGAATGGAATTAACAATTATATGAAGGTAGAATACTGACTGATAGTAAATCGAAGAAAGACGAAAGTAATGAGAAGTAGCAGAAATGAGAATAGCGAGAAACTTAACATTAGGATTGATGGTCACGAAGTAGAAGTAGTTAAGGAATTCTATAACCTCGACAGCAAAAGAAACAATGACGGACGGAGCAAGCAGGACATAAAAAGCAGACTAACGCTGGCAAAACTACCACTCCTACCCAAGAGATATCTACTAGTATCGGACAGAGGTCTTGATATGAGGAAGAATTTCTGACAGTGTATGTTTGGAGCACAGCGTTGTATGACAGTGAAACATGGACTGTGGGAAAATCGGAACGGAAGAGAATCGAAGCACTTGAGATGAGGTGCTACAGACAAATGTTAAAAATTAGGTGAATTGATAAGGTAAGGAATAGGGAGGCTCTGAGCAGATTCGGAAAGGAAAGGAATATGCGGAAAACACTGACAAGAAGAATCGACGCGAAAAGTTTCCACGAGAAACACTGCAGCCATTGTACTGCCCAACGGACAGGTTTTCCCGTTCTTGAGGTCACCTTAGCGGCCGGTGGAAGTTCAGAGACAACCTCACCTTTGGAGCATAGTGTGAAACTGCTGGACCTCACGAGCTCCTGTCAAGCTGATTTCAGCTGTCGCAACGTCAGCGAACTCTCCGGGCAGACGTATTGTTTCTCCGTAGACCAACTCTGCCGGGGAGGCGTCCATATCAGGTTTAAAGATCGTCCTAAGACCTAACAGTAAAATGGGTAATGCTTCCGTCCATTTAGTACCGTGGCACATGAGGGGTGCTTTTAAGGTACGGTGCCATCTTTCTACCATTCCGTTGCTTGCTGGGTGGTAGGCGGTGGTGCGGTGATGGCAGTATTCGCAGAATCTTGCTAATTGAGCGAATAGTTTTGATTCGATCTGTTGTCCTCTATGAGTTGTTATATGGAGTGGGCAGCCGAACCTCGATATCCAAGTTGACATGAATGCCGTTGCCAGAGTTTCCGCCTAGATGTTATCAGTAGGTATTGCTTCCGGTCTGCGTGTATACCTGTCAATGATTGTTAGCAGGTAACGACTACCATCTGATGGTGGAAGAGGTCCTACGACGTCCAAATGAATGTGCGAGAAGCGTGCATTGACATCTTAGAATTGTCCGATTGGAGGGCGCACGTGTCTGCTCACTTTGCATAGCCGACAGCGTGGGCAAGACCTAGTCCAGTTACGGCAATCGCGGTCTATTCCTGGCCCTACAAATCTTTTGGACACCACTCTGGTAAGGTAAGGGCGTGATCGACCATGTTGTATGTCACAATGTAGTCGTACGTCTTCCCCGGGCACGTCAACTAGCTATAACTTCAACGCCGTGGTGTCGTCACTCAACAGGGTGTTTAGCTCATCATCTTCCTGTTGGGCTTGCGCTAGTTCTGCCATAGTTACAGGCTGTGTTATACTGGATACTCGTGACAAACAATCAGTTACCACGTTAGTTAAACCTGAGATGTGGCGTAAGACTGTGGCGAATTGGCTTATGAACTCCAATTGAGAATACTGCCTTGGGGAGCATTTGTCACTGTTCTTGTTGAATCCATAATTCAAGGGCTTATGGTCGGTAAAAATCGCATAATCACGAGCTTCGACTTGTGGTCTGAAGTGTTTGAACGCTAAATATGTAGCCAAAAGTTCTCTATCGTAAGCACTCCAGCGTTGTTGTGCCGGTGACAACTTGTGCGAATAGCATGCCAGAGGTTGCCATGCGCCATCCACCAATTGTTGCAGGGCTGCACCAACAGCAAACTGGCTAGCGTTCACCACTAGTGCCAAAGGTGCTTCTAGTTTAGAGTGTGCCAGCACGGCCTGAGCCAGGCTCTGACGTGTCACTTCTAATGCTGCATCAGATTCCTCATTCCATTGTGTGGTTGCATTGCTGCGAACCTTTGGGCCGGCTAATAACGCGTTTAACGGTGCCTGCTGTCCAGCTATCCGTGGTAGATGCCTTCTGTAAAAATGTAACTTGCCTTGCTATCTTCTTAACTCTTTAACCGTAGTAGGCATGGCATGTGTAGAATAGCCTCAACGTTTCCGGATAAGGGTGCTGAACCTGTAGCGGATATGCGATGACCTATAAATTCCACTTCAGGTTGGCCAAACAGTTATTTCGCTGTATTCAACACTATTCCAAATTTCTCTAAGCGTTGGAGTACTTCTTTTAAATGCTGCTTGTGCTGTTCATTGTTTGCGGAGTATATGAGAACGTCATCCAGGTAGGCAAACCAGAAGGGCAATCCTCGTAATACAGAATTCAGGAAACGTTGCCATGTCTGTGCGGCATTTCGTAGACCAAACGTCATTAAATTACTTTCAAACAATCCAAAGGGTGTTATTATGGCGGTCATTGGTACGTCTTCTGGTTTCGTTAATTCAGGAAAATCCGCTAGTATTGCGCGGTACTCTGCGTCTGCCATTTGAATTAACTTAATACTGGTACAATCTGTGTCACGATCATAACAAGCCGTTGATAGGTTGGTGAGACTGTCTATCAGGCGAGCATTGGCCAAGTCTGGCAAAAGTCTGAAGTGTGATAAGAAATCAGCTCCTAGTATTGCTTCTGTGACGTCTGCTACCGTGAAATTCCATTTAAAACCTCTGTGGAGTCCCAAGTTCAGATTCTCTTGTTGTAATCCGTATGCTGAAATCTGCGAATTGTTGGCGGCGGATACGTTCAATGCAGTGCGCAGCCGGCAACAATCCAAGGACTGTCTTGGTAGTATACTGAGGTCTGAACCGGTGTCGATTAAAAATTTCCTGCCTGACGCACGATCTGTTATAAAAAAGCGTCGAGACGCAGGAAGGTAGGAGGTAGCGTCTACTGCCACTTTCCGCTCCGATTTGGAGAAAGAGCGTGGGCTAATGCATTTACGTGCTTGCTATCCATACCGAGTATGATACCAAGAAATGGTCTGTCTGTTCTCGGTTGTAGATTGCGATGCAGAACGACTTCCATATCTTCGTCGGCTACGGCTTCTCTGATTGACAATGATGCCATTCGACATTAGTTTCGAGAGCTGTGTGCATAGGAGATGACCTTGGTGGTTAGTGCATCGTAATCCGCCCGAGACACCGTAGTAGATGCAGCTGCTACGCTGACAGGTACGTCTACAACACTGACCTGTGTGTTCGGCGCGATCGCTTGCAGTATGCAGTCGGCGAGTTCTGCTACCGCGTCCAGTGACGTCTCGTTCTGCGTGGCGATGACTGCTTTTAGCTGCGGTGGCAGGCGGGAACTCCACAGGGTATGCAGAAGGCTGTCTGGAATCGTGCCGGGGTCCACCTTGCTGCGGAGATGGCGCAGGAACTGCGAAGATTTCCGGTCACCGATTTCTTCTTGCGTCAATACTTGCCGGATTCTATCTTCTTGAGAAACTGCTAAGCGTCGTATCAGTTCAGTCTTTAACCGTTTATATGCATTCTCTGTCGGAGGAGCTGTTATGATATCCTGAACTTCAGTTGCATACCGATGATCGAGTTGGCTTACTTCGAGGGAAAACTTAGTTGTTTCTGCTGTTATTCCCCCGTATGTGAAACTCGCTTCCACCTGCGCGAACCACAGCGTTGAGTTGTGTGGCCAAAAGGGTGGTAAGCGAACCGCTAGTCTTGATACTGCTGGAGTGTCCATATCCGTATTTGCTGTTCGTTTTGCAGTCGGGGTCACCAACGTTGCGTAAGTAAGTATGTACCCACGCAAACACAGTTAGAAATCGGAAACTAACGGAGTCTGAACTCAAGTTTCTTTTTTATTTCTCTCCATATAACAGGTTGTCAAGTAAGAGAATACATAAAAAAGAATCAACAACAAAGAGTAAAAAGGTAGTTATGAGAATCACAGTCGACGGCTCTCTTCTCTGTGACTCCCGTGCGAACTGTGGCGAATAATCTCTGTGGTTGGCGCGAATTTTACGCGTCGGCTGCGATCGACGTGTGCGGTAGTCGCCACAACTTCATGCGGGTGAGATATGGGAGAAGTAAAATTGCTTTCTTTTGGATAGTAACAATGATTTTCATGTTAACTGCTCCTTCCATCGCTTCTTTGCCGAAGAACTTCACAGCCATAAACGAAAAGCAAAATATTGTCTATGTTCTATAGTAGTCATTTATTTTCATAATCGATTTTCGGTTTACAATGTCATCGTTAGACTAACTGACGACGATAGTTATTGCAAATCCAATGATGGCCTCCTGAGCCGAAAACCGATTAACAAATTAAATTAGTGGTGTAGAACACATGTAATACATCGCTTTTCACTTATAAAACTTTTTTTGAAAAACAGTGGTTTTTCGCAATAGCCGTCCATCACTTTTTCAAATTACCAGTTTAGATGAAACGACAGACAGTCCTCAGACACATATACACACCAGAAACAAACATTATGTATTCATAAAAGATTCATCGCAAAACCTATACTTAGAAATCCATATTAACTACAGGACACGCGTCCACTAATGGTCATTTGTTTCTAGAACATTGTTAGGCGTCAACTGCATAGAAATTAAAAAATTCTATGAAGTAGGCCAACTCGTTTTATAGATTAGATAATATGTTAAAAAAGCGAAACACAAGGCCACACTGAAGTGGCTTTGCTCTTATGACACAAAGCTGTGTCAAAGATCGTACTTGTCATACCGAAAATGGTCTTCATGTATGAATGAACACAAGATGAACGCACCTCTGAGATACACGACTGGGATTAAACCCATGTCCTGTATTATTTTTTCCTTTAGTGGTAATTATAGGTTAAGTTACTAAGCTTAATAGAATATGAAAACGGTTTTTGGTTGTGATCTTTGTGTTTAATTATGACCTTTATCATAAATACAGATACCTGAGCTTGATCAGTTTTGTGAGTGAAACTGGAAGTTTTAGTAAGACGACGAACAAAGATTGTGCTAAATCATGATTTCTCAAAAAAATTTAAAATCTGTGAAACACCTCTTTCTTAAAATAAGAAGTAAAATATTAAAATATGCGCTCACTCACCCACATCCCTTCCCTCCCTCCTCCACCCCCACCAACACACAAATCCCCCCCCCCCCCCCCCCCCCCCCACACACACACGAGCGCTTGCTGGTGTTGGCGATTTCGTGGCCTATTACATAATAAGGTCCAAAGATCCGACAACAGCTGAAGTGGAAGTAGTGAAATATGAAATCGACCTTCCACTTTTAATTATTGGATCATCTTTATAAGTGCTGGACAGCTCACTGCGTTGATATCTGTTGTTAAAATTAGAAAGATCAAGCGATTATTTAAAAAATAAATTTATGCTTGATTTCGGTTTATCCTTGGTTACTGTTGACTACTAATTTAGAGTCTTATGCATATATGAGCAGTTGTTCTTGATTGGTCTCGAAGAGTAACAAATTTCAGGACTTAGTTGCGAGAACCGTGAAGTTGCGTTGCTACTGGTGCTGCATGTCTTCCAAATCATGCTACAAATTTTGTAACGGTGCTTGTACTTACAAATTTGTACAGTACGCTAGGAGAGCGTTGTTATAACATTTGTTTGTATGTTTGATGTTGATGTATGTTTGATGTTGTAATGCTCTGTCATAAGTTGTGTTGTCCGTCAGCAAGAGAAATGGTTTCGTCTGGAAGTCTACTGTGTGAAAGAGAATTTTCACCTAAAGCTGTTCATAATTAAATACGATAGAAGACTTTTAATGTGTTCAAGATACATGGGCTAAGGATCAGAGGGAAGATTAACACCATCTAGATCTACATCTACATCATTACTGTGTGAACCATTGTGGAGTGCATGGCAGAGGGTACGTTCCACTGTACTAGTTATAAGGGATCCATTCATGCATGGAGCGCGGGAAAAATGAATGTTTAAATGTCTACCTTAAATGTCTACCTAAATGTCTACCTTAAATCCGCCAGATCAGTTCTTTCAGCATCTCAGTGACATTATCCTGTGGGTCAAACAAACCTGAGACCATTAGTGTTGACTTCTCGTTATATGTTCAGTATCCCCTGATAGTCCTCTATGGTAGGAGACCCACACAACTGAGCAATATTCTAGTATGAGTTGCACGAGTGATTTGCAAGAAATCTCATTTGTAGAATGCCAGGCACACTAGCACAGTGACTTGCAAGAGCAGTAAGTTTATGGTTGAATGTAATTGTAGATTTACATCGTCTATTACCGCATATGCAAGAGTATGAATTTACGTCCACAAATAAAAACCTAAAAATCTGTTACCTAGATCTTAGATGTACATTATTATAGTAATAAAATTTGGTGTGACCTCTCAAGGTTTCTCGGCTGAACTGATTAAAGGAAGGACACCGTTACTACAATTTCGTTTGAAATCCAAGGATCATTATTTATGCTAGTAGACATTATCCAAAGAATGTCTAACATAACAAAATAATCCTACAGAAATTATATCTTAAAAGAGCTGAAAGTAGTTATATTAGTGCACTACCGAAAAAAAGACTACGGCGGTTTTGATCCGATGACGGCATATGCCACCTTGGGGCATGGTAGATGTACTGTTAATGATTTCAGCGTCGTCAGTCATCTGTGTCTGCCCTTCTATAGGGAATGCACATAGTCAGAAAGTTCCGTGTGGCGAAAACATGTGAAGTAACCAAGCAACCATGCCAAGGAGACACTTCTTGTAGCCAAATGAGCGAGCTAGGAAGGGGTCAAATCGTGGCCTTTCGATTGGCGATATGGTCCTTTCTCAGAATTACCATAAAAGCTGGACGCGCTTCGTCAGTTATACAGCGATGCTGATATCGGTGGTAAAGTGAACATTCTCACATCGGTAGACGAGGCTCTGGACGTCCACGCAACTCAGACACTCTCCAGGATCGTTGTATTGTAGGGGTAGCAGTGGCAGATCGTACAGCTACCAGAGGACAGTAAGAGGATTTTAGCCCAGACATATCAACACAAACCGTTGTGAACATGATATTAGAAGCGAGAGTACGGGAAAGCACACCTCTAGCAATATTCTAGTATGAGTTGCACGAGTGATTTGCAAGAAATCTCATTTGTAGAATGCCAGGCACACTAGCACAGTGACTTGCAAGAGCAGTACTCACGCCACAGTATCAATGTGCACACGGCTTGACTGTGCTGTAAAAGAATCACTTGGAAGATTGAGTTGCGCGCCCTGGTCTTCAGCGATGAAAGCAGAATCTGCCCGCACACAAGTCATGGCTGTTCGCGCGATTGCTGTCTCGTAGACTGTATTCGTCCAACGCTAGGTCTTATGGTTTGGGATGCGATAAGCTACAACTCTTGTTCAATTTTTGTGTTTCTGGAGAGGACGCTAAGCAGTGCCCGAAGCATGCAAAACGTTGTGGGACACGTTCGTTTTCCATTCTTGCAAGAAGAACATGATGTATTATTCCAACAGGATAATCTTCACCCACACACTGCCCGTGGAACTCAATGTGTTCTGCAGGACGTGCAGCAACGTTCCTGGCCAGCGCGATTTCGGGCCTTTTCTCCAATCGCTACATAAAGACCATCCCATTTTATAGTGAGTTCTCACTACCCAAGCAGACCTGAGGGTCGTACTCGTCTAGCCGCCTCCTGAACAGTCCTACGTTAGTCCTATTTGGTATGGGTCTCCCACACTTGCGCATTATCCTGGATGAGTCGCACGAGATTTTTGTGCATAGTCTCACATTTGTCTAGTATACCACTAATAAACCATAGTCTGCCACCTGCTTTATCTACGACCGAACGTATATGATCCCTGCATTTCATAAGTACGAAAATTATTATACAAAGATATTCGTGTGAGTTGCCCATTTTTACAGTCTACCATTGGATTGAAGAGTCATGTTTTTGAACTGCGACTTGCTTGCTGTAAAACTATGAGGTAGTCGGCAGCGACCCCTGTAACTGACACAGTGTTAGCAACGAGGAACTCATGGAATTGAGCAAGTCACGAACCGCCTTGCAAACGGTGGTTCATCGAAGATCTCCCGTTTGTCGACATCTGAGTGTTCCATGCGCCTACGATCCGGTTGTCATCTGATGCGCCGATATCGCGCGTCTTGCCCATCCTGCAATCAACTCACGCTTCTGATCATCAGAATGTCTGACGATATCCGACATGCAGAACTATTCTATTTGCAGGGACCAAGTTACCCAAAACAGGAATCGGTAATTATCATGTTTTGTCCACTGGTCATTGACAGTCGCAATATTATTTTATCAGAGCCCGTACATAGAGCAGGAATACGTATGGAGTGAGTATTCAGATGCGCAGAAAGGAATTTTTGTCGCCAACATTGAATAGCTCCAGAGTCATGACATTATGCTGCGGATTACGGTTTACCTGCATGTTTTGAATGTACAGCCACATTTCCTTCGGAAGCTTCATGTACTTTGAACACGTTTATGCGCATCATAATAATTTGCATTCAATATCTGGAATCGAAATCACTTAAAAATTTGAAGCGATAAATGCAACGACATTTGCTTTTGCGAAAAGTCTAACAATTTAAATGTGCCATTTTTAGGGTTCCATATGTCAATCGGTAAAAACGAGACCCTTATATGATCGCTTCGTTGTCTGTCTGTGTCTATTTGTCCGACTGGTAAGACCCATTTTTCTCAGGAACACACAGAGATATCAAGCTCAAATGTATGCACACATTGAGGTCTATGGTACTTCGCGGTGTGAACAACTTAAGCTTCTGACTCGGCGCAGTCAAAAGATATGGTTATTTGTGTCACATATTTCGTTACTCGGAAACCCACTCACGTATAGGGAACTTCGCTTT
Organism: Schistocerca gregaria; assembly: GCF_023897955.1. NCBI lineage: Eukaryota > Metazoa > Arthropoda > Insecta > Orthoptera > Acrididae > Schistocerca > Schistocerca gregaria. Next base: position 966,775,770 of record NC_064920.1, on the reverse strand, counting down.
GATCCGGTACCATGAAATTTGACAAGAATCAAGGTTTCACGGGACAAGTAAAGGAAAAACTCCAAAAATTATAATTTTTTTTCCATTTGTTGTCCCTTTGGCTGTCCGTCTGTTGGTTGAGACTTATTCTTCTTAGGACCGGGTAGAGGTATCTTGTTGAAATTTATGTCCCTGGCGGTGTGAAAAATTTATTAAAAAATAAAGTAAAATACCCTGGTGGGAAAATAATTCGCAACACCAAGAAGTAGTTGTGCGACATAAACCAAGTTGATAAGCGTGTTTCTACATCTGAAAGACACTGTCTAATCAGATTTCACTCTAGACGTGTTAGATGTAAATCAGCCTTTGTTTGGACGTCGTGAGTTGAATGCATTTATGGGGACAGAAACACCATTATCAACACCTCACTGAGTTTGAACTGGGTCGTGTAACAGGGATTCGAGGACGTGGATCTTCCTTCTGCGATATTACAAAAGACTTGGCAGGAATGGAGCCACTGTACATTATCGCTGGCAGCGGTGATCACGAAAATGTACGGCCGCTAGAAGACCGGGCTCCGGATGGCCACGTGGCACTACCGACAGGGAAGATCATCTTGTTCGGCGTATGACTCAGGCGCTTCGTACAGCATCTGCAGCAGCGATTTGAGCAGCGGTTGGTATCACGGTGTAACTCTTAACTGTTTCAATTCGGTTATTTTAAGGTCTGCTCAGAGCGAGATGCCCTGTAGCGTGCATTTCTCTTACCTCAAACCACCGCCATTTGCGACTTCAGTAGTGTCAAACGAGAGCTCATTGGAAGGCAGGTTCCAGATCTGCTTCTGATGAAAGCTGGTGCCAGTGATGGCTGTGTGTTGATTAAAAGGAGGCCAGCGGACGACCTACAACCAATCTCTCTGATGCTAAACACACTGGACCTGCACATGGAGTCATGGTCTGGGGTGCAATTTCTTATGAGAGCAGGAGCACTCTAGTGTTTGCCCCAGTTTGAACCTACATTGTCACAGCCAGTTGCTTTGTAAGTTTCGGAATAAAACAAGTCTTGTACACTCGTATAATTTTCCTCAACATGAATTTCCAAGATTTGAGGCATTAGTGAAAAGTAAAATAAGCAGTAATCATTGACATCCAGCGTTTTTATATTAACGTGTGAATAAAATAGGCCCGAAGGGCAACTTGATGTCAATTTAAACTTCGCCTGGAAACGACATTCGTCATAAGACTACACCATTCTTGAGTATTATCAAGTTTCGTACTTAGCTGCCCTGTGTTATTCGCCTCATCAATTGAAAGGAATGTAGGTTTCATTTCTTTGTCATTCGTCATCAATGCAGTAATTCTAGGAAACAAATCTGCTATCCACGAAAGACATTAGTCATTGCGAAGTGATACATCTCCGTAGAACTAACATTAGCGGCCGTAGAATAGACTCGTTAACAATAGCTTCTTGTACCGATTTGCATTGTTCCGATTTCTCCTCCACTCACCCCCTCTCTCCGCGCTTCTCCACTCCTCGCCTCCTCTCCACGCCCCTTCCCTTTCCCCACTATTGTTCGCCGTGAATCGGCCTGCTGCCTACTGCTGAGCCTTGAGCGCGAGCCGGCACGCACGAACAGATCGGTGAGAAGGCCTAGACTAACGTATTCTAAGAAGAGAAACATAAATGGCGACATGTTTGTATGACCCATGGGAGAGACTCACTCAAAACTGAAGATAGGTACAGGCTATCTCTCGAAACCCTACCTACAATGTTTCAACAACAATCTTTAAATGACGGACCAAGAATGTTCTGTAACCTACAATGTGCTGCTCCTGTACGGATCACCACGGCAAGATTAAACTAATTACAGCGCCCACTGAGGTGTTTAAGCAATTATTCTTCCCACCTTCATACACTCCTGGAAATTGAAATAAGGACACCGTGAATTCATTGTCCCAGGAAGGGGAAACTTTATTGACACATTCCTGGGGTCAGATACATCACATGATCACACTGACAGAACCACAGGCACATAGACACAGGCAACAGAGCATGCACAATGTCGGCACTAGTACAGTGTATATCCACCTTTCGCAGCAATGCAGGCTGATATTCTCCCATGGAGACGATCGTAGAGATGCTGGATGTAGTCCTGTGGAACGGCTTCCCATGCCATTTCCACCTGGCGCCTCAGTTGGACCAGCGTTCGTGCTGGACGTGCAGACCGCGTGAGACGACGCCTCATCCAGTCCCAAACATGCTCAATGGGGGACAGATCCGGAGATCTTGCTGGCCAGGGTAGTTGACTTACACCTTTTAGAGCACGTTGGGTGGCACGGGATACATGCGGACGTGCATTGTCCTGTTGGAACAGCAAGTTCCCTTGCCGATCTAGGAATGGTAGATCGATGGATTCGATGACGGTTTAGATGTACCGTGCACTATTCAGTGTCCCCTCGACGATCACCAGAGGTGTACGGCCAGTGTAGGAGATCGCTCCCCACACCATGATGCCGGGTGTTGGCCCTGTGTGCCTCGGTCGTATGCAGTCCTGATTGTGGCGCTCACCTGCACGGTGCCAAACACGCATACGACCATCATTGGCACCAAGGCAGAAGCGACTCTCATCGCTGAAGACGACACGTCTCCATTCGTCCCTCCATTCACGCCTGTCGCGACACCACTGGAGGCGGGCTGCACGATGTTGGGGCGTGAGCGGAAGACGGCCTAACGGTGTGCGGGACCGTAGCCCAGCTTCATGGAGACGGTTGCGAATGGTCCTCACCGATACCCCAGGAGCAACAGTGTCCCTAATTTGCTGGGAAGTGGCGGTGCGGTCCCCTACGGCACTGCGTAGGATCCTACGGTCTTGGCGTGCATCCGTGCGTCGCTGCGGTCTGGTCGCAGGTCGATGGGCACGTGCACCTTCCGCCGACCACTGGCGACAACATCGATGTACTGTGGAGACCTCACGCCCCACGTGTTGAGCACTTCGGCGGTACGTCCACCCGGCCTCCCGCATGCCCACTATAAGCCCTCGCTCAAAGTCCGTCAACTGCACATACGGTTCACGTCCACGCTGTCGCGGCATGCTACCAGTGTTAAAGACTGCGATGGAGCTCCGTATGCCACGGCAAACTGGCTGACACTGACGGCGACGGTGCACAAATGCTGCGCAGCTAGCGCCATTAGACGGCCAACACCGCGGTTCCTGGTGTGTCCGCTGTGCCGTGCGTGTGATCATTGCTTGTACAGCCCTCTCGCAGTGTCCGGAGCAAGTATGGTGGATCTGACACACCGGTGTCAATGTGTTCTTTTTTCCATTTCCAGGAGTGTATTTGGATGGAACGGGCAGAAGCCTTGATATTTGGTAGAACGGGTAGCACTCTCTACAGTGCAATTGACAGTGATTTGCGGACACACGCGTGCAGATTTAGAGGTAGAATCAGTTCATTAGTATGGGACACTGAACCCTCCGTACCACATTTCCATCTCAGCGCAGATTCAACATGCACGCAGAAGCACCGTCATTGGATGCTCTGATACGGAAAATTCTGATGGGAAAAATAAGAACGGAGACCAAGAACGAAGTGCTCGATTTAGAAATGGTATAACGCCTATTGTTTAATCTAAATATCGAAAAAAAGAATGACGGGAAGGGGTATGAATAATATACAGGGGAAAGGATATAATGATAACATCTGATGACGAAATTGGTAGCGTGGAAGGTAAAGAGTAAATTGGAGAAATTACTGACAGCTAGCAGAAATAATTTTAGCAATTATCTTAACATTAAATCTGGAGCTCTCAGAAAAGACGGAATGAAAGAATTCTGATATCTTGGAAGCCAAATAACAGTTGTCGGACGAAGCAAGGAGGACATAAAAATCCTATTGTCACAGGGAATGATGAAATTCCTGGTCAAAGTAAGTATACTACACTCAAACAGAGACCTTAATTTGAGGAAGAAACTTCTAAGAACGTGCGTTGGAAGCACAGCCTTGCATGGAAGCGAATTACGGATTGCCAGAAAACCGCAAAAGAAAGTGCTTGAGATGAGGTGGTATAGAAGGATGTTGAAATTATGTGGACTGATAAGGGAAAACAATCAGGAGTTTCTTTGCACAATCGTGAGGAGATAAATAAGTGGAAAACATAGACAGGACGTGTTAAGAGAGATCCTGTGATACATGAGGAAGCTGTGGAGGGTAAAAGCTGCAGTAGAAGGCAGCTATTGGTATAGAGAGTGACTCAGCTGCCCCTACCACTGGGTAGGCTTCAAATACTCCAGATACTAAAGGCAAGATTTTCATATTCTCTCTCTCGTTACACTATTAGCCCTAGAAAAAATAAAAATGAACAAGACCTTTGTGTAGGAAATTTAATGTACTTAAATTTTGTGTTGGTATACGTTTTCGCTAGAGGCCGCAGTTTTCGAATTACTGAAGAAAAACGTAGAAAAGTAACTGAAATGCGATTTTCTAGAATAATTTGAAAAACGTTTCCCAGTACAAAATTTAACTACATTAAATTTCCCAGAATAAAGTACCGTTAAGTTTTCTGTAGGACTAATACAGGGTGGTGCACGAAATGTGTTACCAATTGTTTCTTTCACAATTTACGACTCACATTAGATATCCCGCTGTGATCTCTACAGCAGTACCAGCAGAGCTTGAAAAGACAAATGAGTTACGAAATGACGTGTAATTCCCGATACTGCCGCTAGGCGACTAGTAAGCAACAATGGCTGACATTGGAAGACTGACGACACAGCAACGATTGGCAATTGTGTTACTTTTTCATGAAATGAAAAGCCTTGTTTTGACTCAGAGGCGTTTTCGACAACAGTTCAACACATGATGGGTCCCTTGCAAGAAGACCATCCACAGGTCGTACGATAAGTTTGTACAGGAAGGAACAGTATTGAAAGCGAAGCTTCCTCGGACTAAGGCTATTTGTTCGCCGAAGTATATTTAAGCGGTACGAGTTGCTGTACAGAGAAGTCCCGGGAAATCGTGTAGAAAGGAAGCAGTGCAACTGGGAATATCCAGACGCTCCGTTCAACGCATTCTTAAAAGTGACCCCCATAAGTCCCCATACAAGATGTGCACAGAAGCTCACTGAAGAACACAAGCAGCAGAGACTACTGTTTGCTCAGTGGCCGGAGAATAGGGAAGAAACTCTCAACAACGTTTGGTTTTCAGACGAGGCGCATTTTCATTTAGAAGGTGTGGTTAACAAAGAAAATGCACGCTTTTGGGCCACTGAAAACCCACAAGTGCTTCATGAACGACAACATTATGCTCCGATATTTACAGCGTGGGCAGCAATTTCCAGTCACGGACTTACTGGACCCTTTTTTCTTTGAAGAAATGGTGGACATATTGAGCACATGCTGAGTTAGAACAAATCTCCATGGACGGCTCTTCGTTGTAGTATATGTTCCTTTCAGATTGTATTGACAAAGTTTATATTCAAAAACAAAACGGTAACACATTTCGTGCGCCACCCTGTACTTTTCAAGTTGCGAGCAAGAGAATACGAAAATCTCGTGCGCTGCTTTTGAAGGCGTTGGGGGTTACATAAAACCAATCGGAAGGGGCAGCTGAATCACGCCGTACAAACAAAAAGTAAGTTCAAGTACTGTGATGAAAGAGTACACTGGCTCGGGATAGGAATCCGTGGTAGGCCGCATCAAACCATTTAGAAGACTGGTGGGAAAAAGGAAAAAAAAAGATAGTAACATTGGTTACTGAAGATGTTGTTACAAGCCAATGAAAGGGTACAATGAGGACAGTGATGATTTTTTCTTCGCATAAAGCAGGCGCAACACTGGAAGGTCCCCATTCTCCAGTTCTCACGGTTTTCCACTGTCCTTTTTGTATGAGCGAAGAATTTAAAGTTTTAGGAGACACCAGTTTTGCTGAGTTTTTCTGTTCTACTTGAGAATGTTTGCTTAATCACTTGTCTGCGATATTGAGCGACTGCGTAAAAGCGCTGCAGGCAGAGTACTGAGCGGGAGGTGGACGAGGCAGAGGGCGCGACGGCGCGAGGCCGAGACCGCCGCCGCCGTCTTGTGCCCGCGGGGCCGTTAGGCGGCCTTATCTGCGCCTTAGGCTGCAGCCGCCGCAGCCCGCAGCTCACGCCGCACGCGGCGGATCGCCCGCTGGGGACCTGGCGCTTCTGCTACCGCAGCCGCTTTCCAGCCACGACTGGCCTACTTTGTCCCGGCTACTAGCTCTCTGCTTCTGTCCATGGCGCTACCCTTATGTAGCTCCATTTATGATGTCGAAGTCACTCACTGAGCAGCTTTATCTCAACATATCTTGTCTAGGTTGTGCTCCACAGCTCAAACGTATATGAAAACAATATTTAAAGAGGCACTCTCGTTTGCTCCACAGCTCAAATGTATATGAAAACAATATTTAAAGAGGCACTCTCGTTTGCAAAGTTATTTTTATTACAAACAACGCATTTCGCCTTGTTAAGGATTCCTCAGATTTTCTAAAAGAAAAGGAAAAGCATGGATGTAATTATACAACACTACAAGTTAAGGGGCATGGTTCCAAGCTGCGCTTAGAACTTTTAAAATTTCAAAACAAAATTAACACTCACGAAAACCTTTTAATGGATTGCTCATCACGAGCTGGTAAGATGGTTTGTCAGAACGATGGTAACAGTCTAAAGGAAGAAACGTCGAACAAAAGACACTGGAAAAAACGAAGTGTATAAACTTGAAGGCAAACGTAAAGGGGAGGAAGAGGCACAGACAATCAGAGTAACGGAAGATAAAATCGTCAGAGCCGCCAGATGAACCGCAGCGTAGAGCCATACACGCATCAAATCGCCTGGGTATCAGGTGACTATACGTTGTAATAGATCTACACATTGAAACAAGAGTGCAGAGAAAAACCCGCTAGTAGGGCGGTACTACAACAGGAGTCATTAGTGTCGGTGAAATTTAAACTAATCTAGGCGTAAGACCATGAGATGAAGCGAATACAGGCAATAAGTACAAATGACTAGGTAGAACCTTATATAAAATACATGATAGCTCAGAAGATAAAAATTCAAAATGTTGGAAAATTAAAAAAAACTAAAATTAAGAAATATATTAAAACAAATATTACCATAAAAACAAGCTCTCCCAAGAGGTTACAAATGGGTGTTCATAAATATAACCAAAATAAATATAAGCAATAAAGTAATCAATGAGAAATTAAGAAATATAATAAATATTACCATAAAAGCAAGTGAAACCTAGAGGTTGCAAATGGGTATGCATAAAATATAAGCAAAATAACTATAAGGAAGAAAGTAATCAATCAGAATATTAAGATCGTAATAGAACACTGTGCAAAATAAGGAAAAAGAACTAGGAGAAAATTAGACATGTTGTAATGTCGTAAAATGTCTGGTTGTTACTGCCCAACTGATCATCCATAAGCTCACCATTAGTACCAGTTAAATGTAAAGAGATTTCCATGCCTAGAAGTGAGTTCAATTTTTTGCCCTGTTTTTGTTTGTAATAATATAACTTTGCAACCTGTGTCTCTCTACATAATTATGGAACTGGTTGCTGTACCAATCAGCCCATCATGGACATTAATAAGCTTTGTAGTAAAAAAAGTATTTCAGGACTCTCAGAAGCTACTGATGAAATAACTTTTTTATTTACTTGTGTCCAGAGTCCTACAATATTTTTAGAAAGGACAACCTTTCGCCTGGGCTGTTTAAACCTCCCCTCCGTTACTCGCTTGATAATGAGTGACACAGTCACTCGAGTGGAAGATGGGTGTCATCCACAACAAAAAAGATTTATTTCGATATTTTGAACGGTATAGGGGACATACATTTTGCCGGGTTGCTAGGAATATATTCTCTAAATGAGCAGCTTCCTCTCGGTACGAAAAGCTGTTCTACATTAGCAAGGCATACACTACGTGTAATATATTTTTGGTAGTTGTTGGTAAGCAGTTCCAGTACCTTTCTGATAGCAGAAAAATTGTAATTATCACTGCGAACACGTCAAACAAGGAAATTAGCAAACCTTAGAAATCTCAGGAGAAACTTGAATCGGTTGTCACACGTGAATAATAACACCATTAATATCCTCTGTTCTTTGAGTTATCCCAAGACTTCCTTAAATTCTTACTAGAATGTCCCAGAGAGCCATACAAATGTAACAGACCAATGAAAGCTTTGATCTCTATGACATATGTTTCTTTAGCATCCCTTTCCCTAGAAAAGACGTAAATATTAACACATTTTGCAATAATGCATAATATATTTTCATCAATGAATAACTTCACAATATCTACTTCTTGCATTGTTATGCAAGCTTCATTTTTGGGTAGAAGTAAATACTTAATAATATTACAAGATCTTGTTCTAACATTGATAGGGTATTTACTTTTCCCCCACTTAATTATTCTAAATTAAAAAAAATCACATTGAATTATTTATCCTATGATTCAAATTCATCGTTTTCAGTCACATCTTGTTTCGTTTCTGAATCACGACCGCTTTCATGTTCACAAAATCCTCGTTCTCGTTACTGTCAGGAACTTCATTACTCCGCTCATGGAACAATTCCAACCGTAGATGAGAATCTCTGCTAAGCTCGGTCCTAGGATTTTTTAATCTTTGACATTTCTTCTACAAATTGAAAGTAAGACAAAATTTACCTTTCTTCTGTAAGTATTCGGAGTAAGAAGCAAAATTTAAATGTAACTGGTTTCCATATGGCTAAAATTACGCACATGAAAGTTGGTTTGAATTTAGCAAAACACAACTTCCACTTACTTTGTTTCAGTCTGTATCAGTTGAGCTCGCGCATTTCACCAGTGCCCTCCAAGCTATAAATATATTTTACAAACAGTAAGTGAAAGACAATAATGGCTGAAGCAAAGAGATGCTGTCTCAACGTAAAGGTACAGAAAATGGCGCGAAGTCATGCTAGTCCATTCAAATAAAATAGAGCGGGAAATCATGTGGATGACGAGTGTTACTTGATTGAGCAATGAAGGGTTAGTATTTATACTCCACGAACGAGATTTTTGGTTTGTTAAGCCATTTTCGTGTGATGACCCACTTTGAAGCGCGTCAGTGCATTGTTACTTTTAGGACGACAATGTCCTCGTGTCATCCATGTTTAAGGTTCCAAGTGTATAGTAAAGAACACGTTTTTCAATTACATAAGGTAATAGAACACTTCTTGTAATAACTGCAATCTAAACCATATCGTCTGCGCACATAATTTCCACCGTACGTCCAACAGATGAGACATTAGACAACTCAGCTGTCAAATGTCACACGTGGTTTACACAAGGTGTACGTTATCTGTACGTGATTTGATAGGAGTTATAACATGAATTGTTACGTTATTTTAAGAAAATGATGACTTCTATCTCACTATTTGCATGGAATGTTAAAAAAATGGATGACACGAGAACAGTTTCCTCTCAAGAGAACAATACATTGACGCACTTACAACTGAGCCATCAAATGAAAATGACTTAAAAAAAGACAGAAATGCTGAATATAAAAATTTTGTCCTTTCTAAGAGATAAAACAATTTTTTTATTAACAAGCGGTTTCGATAATCTGTGCCTCTTCAGATATCATAAAAGTATTTGGAACAGCGTACATAGCAACGTTCTTGCACTGGCGTCGAAATAAAACAAAAGCCATCTTCCTTCACTGCCGTCAGTATTAAAATATATTACACTCAGGTGACAGAAGACATGGGATACCTGCTGATATTGTGTCGAATATCCTTTTGCCCGGCCTAGTGCAGCCGCTCGACGTGTTATGAACTGAAGAGGTCGTTGGAAGTCCCCTGCATATATACTGAGCCATGCGATCTCAATAGAGGTCAATAATTGCGAAAATTGCCGTGCAGGATTTTGTGCATGCAGTGACCTCTCGATTATGTCCCATAAATGTTCTATGGAATTTCAATGGCCAAATCATCCGCTCTAGTAGTCCAGAATGTTCTTCAGATCAAAAACGAACAATTGTGGCCCGGTGACATGTCGCATTGTCATCCATAAAAGTTCCACCGCTGTTTGGCTGCAAATAGTCTACCAGTAGCTGGACATAATCATTTCCAGTCAATGATCGGTTGCTTTGGATCAGGGAACACAGCCCATTCCATGTAAACAGAGCCAACATCATTATGGAGCCATCACCAGCTTGCACAGTGCTTTGTTGATAACTAGTGACCAGGGCTTCATGGGATCTGCGCCACACTCGAACCCTACCATCAGTTCTTATCAACTGACATCGTGACTCATCTGAACAGGGCACGGTTTTCTATTCGTCTAGGGTCCAGTCGACATGGTCACGCAGATAGGAGAGGTGTTGCAGGCGATCTTGTGCTAGTAACAAAGGCACTCACCGTCGGCCGTCTGCTACCATAGTTCGTTAACGCCAGATTTCGCTGCCCCTTCCTAACAGATAAGTTCGTCGTACGTCCCACATTTATTTTAGAGGTTATTTCACACAGTGTTGCTTGTCTGATATCACTGACAACTCTACGCGAACGCCGCTGCTCTCGGTCGTTAAGTGAAGGCTGTCAGCTACTGCGTGTTCCATGTTGAGAGGTACTGTCTGAAATTTTTTGTTCTTGGCACACTGTGGACACTGTAGATGTAGAGATACTGAATTCCCTAAAGAATTCTGGCTCCAACCATTCCGCGTTCAAAGCCTATTAATTCCCGTCGTGCGGCCATAATCATGTCTGAAATCGTTTAACGGGAATCACCTAGATGCAAATGATAGCTCTGCCAATCCACTGCCTTTTTATACCTTTGTACGCGATACTACTTTATATGTCACCTTAGTGTCTAACAGTAACAGTATAATGTCCTTTCCGTGCGAGTGGAACAGTATGTGTCACATTTAACTAAAATCGTATCGTGCTGGAGGTCTGTGAAAGAGTTCCAGTTTATGCAAAAAAAGATTTTTTATTACATGTTTCTGACTGTAATTGAAACTAAAAGGAACACAATGTGCAGTTCTTCCAGAACACACTGATTCCTATACTGTCTCTATTCATTGAATAGTTTTTGACTTAGAGGGAGTTGAATGAAATGTGGGTTTCCGCCTGTGTTCCGTGCACGAGATGGCAATTCTTCTCCGTGGCTCCACGTGCTCCTACCGACGTGTGTTCCTAAAGTAATTTTGAACAGAATATAAAGGCCATGACCTGTTTTCTATAAATGATTAGACTAAGCCAAACAATCACTGGAATATGTCATATCCGTTATTTACACTAGAGTATGTATATTGAGCGATGTAAATTACAACAATTACATAAAACTAATCGAAAGAATGGTAGATGCCAGGCAGGTCACTGAAGGAATTCTCACCAGCTGTAATATCCTCCACGAAGGAGCAGGCTTACAAAAGTCTCGTTCCCCCTTGAATATCTCTCTCCAGTCTGGATCCCGTACCAGAAAAGATTGGCTGAGGAAATAGACGATACAAATAAGAGCAACGCGTTTCGCCAAAGACTGGTTTTTTTTAAGCGTGAAAACGTCACGGAGAGACTAATACATCTCTGGTGCAAACGTTACAAGAGATGCGTTGCACCACACAATCTGGTTAACTGTAGAAATTTCGTGGTACACTTTCCTAGGAGAGTCAACCAATATGTTGCATCCTCCTAAGAATGCAAAACGACCATGAAGGTAAAATTAGAGAAATTGAAGTTGACACGAAGATTTACCAACACTCGTTCTTCACGTGCAGTATTCGGGAATGGAGAAGGAAACGGCGGCAGGGAAAGTGGTACACGAAGTACCCATTCGCTGTGCACCAGATGGTGGCTTTCAGAATATAGATGTTTGATGTAGATGCAAAAGAATCATTTTTCGGCTTTGTCCTACTTTCGCATTAAAATCTCATACTTCAACTTATGATGAATGCGAAGAAGCCTGGAGTAACGGAAGAAATACTTCAAATGATCGCCTAAAGATATACAATGATGTTCATCAGGAGACAGGATTACAGCAATATAAGTCACTTAGGAATAAAATACGTAGGAAGTGTTGGGAAGCCAAGACGAAATGATTGCAGGAAAATGAGAAGAAATTAAAAAAAGAAATCATCGTCGGAAGGACAAACTCAGCGTATGGAAAAGTGAAAATGAATTTCGGTGACATCAAAAGTAAGTGTGGGAACATAAAGAGTGCGCTACTTAACGCCGAGAAGAGAGCGAATAGATGAAAAAAAAAAACCACATAGAAAGCAATTCGAGGGGTGCTTTATCAGATCACATGATAGAAGTAATGGAAGATAAAGAGGATGCCGTATTACAGTCAAAGTATAACGGAGCCTGGAGGCACTGCGACCAAATAAAGCAGAGGCCATGGACAACATCTCTTCGGAATTTCTAAAATCATTTGGGGAAATGGCAACGACTATTCATGATAATTTGCGTAATCTATAAATCTGCAAACGTTCCTTCACACTTTAAGGAAAATATCATCCACACATACCCGAACATAGCAAGGGCAGATAAGAGCGAGAACTATCTCATAATCTTCTTAACACCTCATGATCAAAGTTGTTGGTAAGAATGTAAAAGAAAATTGAAGATCTATTAGATGATGAACAATTTGGCTTTCTGAAAGATAAAGGCACCAGAGAGGCAGTCCTAACGTTGCGGTTGATACGGGAAGCAAAATTTCAGAAAAATGAAAGCATGCTCATGGGATCTGTAAACGAAGAAAAAGGGTTCGAAAATGGAAAATGGTTCCAGATGTTTGAAATTTTGTGAAAAGTAGGAGTAAGCTATTGCGAAAGATTGAAAATATAAAATAATTGTTTGGCGACAGCTGTTTCACTCGCATAGACTGCATATTCTGGAAAGTTTTTTTGTTTTGTTTTTCTTTAATCGAGTTTTTATGTTGTTCACGAATTGCAATACCTTTTAAACTTTTCACGCTAATTTAGGACGTAGAACCATGGTCTTTTCTGAATGTACGTCTGACCTAAAAGCGATTCTGGTATCAGTTTTCATAGAGTTAACATTAAAAATGTTGTAAAGTAAAGAAATATAACGTAAAATTTTTTATCCCTTATTTCATTCCCTAAGGGACTGAATTACCAAAAACGAACTGAAACATGTATTTTTTTTAATTTCTAACCGAGAAGCCCAACACAAATTTTTAGAGAGTTCTTTTCAAAAATGCTTTTGGAATGAAATATTACTAAAAACAACATAATCCCCTATTTTACACCATTTGGGCTTGAATTTCAAAATACAATTAAATATGTATTTCTTTTATTTCTGACAAAAAAACAAAATAAAATTTTCTTAGATTTAGTTTTAAAAATACTTTCATAATGATATATTTTCTGTCCCCTATTTCACTTACTTAGGAGTTGAATTTCCAAAAACAACTTCTAACTGAGAAGTCAAACGCCAATTTTCTCAGGTGTATCTTTAAAAATGTCTTAGCAGTACATTAATACCGATTTATTTAGAAAAAAATTCATATACTATTTCACCCACATAAGAATAAAATTTCAAAACATGCTGGAACACGTAATTTTTAATTCTGACTGGAAAAACAAATACGAAAAGATTTTCTCTCAATTGTTCTGTCACTGATGCTGCTGAGTCGGAAGGTCGTAAAAGGAGACAATTATTAACCTAGCTCGGTTGTTGAATATAACCTCCACCCATAATAATTCACAGGAACTATCCACTTCTATTTCACTACAGGATTAACTACTACTAACAGCAACAAAAACGCCACCACCGGTTGCATGCAATCTATCCTTTCTAAACACCGTCTGTGCCTATGTAAAAATTTCGGCAGAATTTATCTCTGGCTTCAGCCAGCTTTCCGTACCTATAACGGTTTCAGCTTCGTCGCTGTGTGGAATGTCGCCTCCAACAGTTAAATGTTGAGATTCAAAAAAATAAACAAGTTGCCATGATCTTTAGCCTCGTTATGATTTATTTCTCAAACTTTTTTATCGCACTGAATAAAATGTACCTATCACAATCACGGTATTTTCTTCAGTCCTCCCACATTACATTATATACAAAATCGACAGGAAGATAGACAGTTGCTATATTTTTCATAAAATATACGGACTTGTGTTTCTGGATTGGTATTCGCTATATCAACTTATTTTCGGCACGTAAGATTGGGCTGTTCATTTTATAATTTTGAGTTGTACACTGTCAGTTCGTTCATTTATATTTTGGAGAGGTACGTTTTGCACAATTTACAGTTGTGAATGGTTATTTCTCATAATTTTATTAAAAGTCAAACGAGAATTTATACTAATTTATTTTACAACGTTTCAAAATTTTAAAAGAGCCATATTAAAATTCAAAGCCTTTTTGTTGTGGTAAAGCTCAATATTTAACGTTTTTAAACATATCCCAGATATCTAACATATTTGTTGTAACACTATCTTTGACGATTGCAGTTCTTTGTGAAGTCTGATGTAGAATCGTCTTGATAGAGCAGAGCTGAATTTAAGAGTGGTTACAGAGTAGCGGGAAAGAAAAGCATGCCCAAGATAAACATATATTGTATTTTTTGAAAACTCTACAGAAAATGGAGTTCTTCATGTGAACCTGATACGTCTAGCTAATAAAAGCTGAGGTCCCAAAGAAACTAGTTGACAATTAGCTACAGTTAATGAACTACTGAAAGATATAATCCCTTAAGTAAACATTCAGTTGTAACACCAGTTGTCGATAATTTTTCTAGAAAGCGCGAAATATTCGATTTTATTGGCATACATCAGGTTCAGTAAGGGGTTACATGCATTTCCACAGACTTTAGGGCGGCGAACGTTTGGAACAGAAGCAAGCGAGATCTTGACAGTATATCAGGTTGGTGCAAATCAATACAATGTAAATCTGCTCACTACAAGAAACATAAACACCTGCAGAGACACGAGATTTATCACATAATCCCAACTGTAGGTAACAGACACTTTTTGATTGATTATTAGGATATCTGGAAAATGTATTTAGTCTGTAAGACGGATCGTTCGCACAACACGTGTACAACCCGTAAGACAATGCCACTGGTGTGCGTAGGGACATTGAGCGTATGTGAACAAGCTCTGCTCGAGAACTCAGACTTCGAATAAAAAGAGTATAAAACAAGACGGGCCTTTCGTCTGTCCTTGCAGCGGCTCATTTTAGGGCGACCTCAACCATATACCAAATTGAAGAAAGCACACTACATTTCTTTCGCCTACGCGCAAAGCAAGCGTCGCCTAATAATATCGAGAAGGAAGGATGAATTCTACGTTGCAGCAATGCAGAAAATAGACTCTAGCAACAGCACTTTCAAAGCACCGAGTGGCTTCCGTGAGCTTCGTGCCGTGGAGAATTTGAGCTCGTAAGACGGAATTACTTTGCGCTACTTCTGCTTCCAAGCACTATGCCGTTGCCTGCTCCCCTTTTCCCTGATCTCGTGGTTCCTTCACAGTACGATGCTACTTGAATATCATCTTCAGAAGTATTATTGTGAGAATACCTCTTGCTGCATTACGAACGTTCTCGCAAAGCGATCTTGTAGGGAATCTATTAAACATCATCTGCAGATCAATGAGAAGACTTGTTCCAAAACTTTTTCATCTGTCACTGCGGTCCTCTGTCGCGAAGGTGTTGTGCACAAAAGTAACTATAATCACAGACAAAACTATCCTTTAGAGCCGATGACGAGCATTAGCGCTATCTCGTACATTAGCATTCTAATAAACTATTTGTGCACTGTTCATAGGAGTAATAAAGTTATAATTTAGAGGATTTTCTGCCATCTTCAGTCAACTGTCCAGACGTAGTTGCTAACATAAAGGGATATAAACTCGTAACGATAGTAGTCAGTGAATTTATGACAAGATATACAACTTGCTTTAAAAATAAACCCAAATACATCGCACTATTACGTCTACAATCTGCAGGTCCCATAGAGTGTATGGCGCAGGGTACAACTGACACATTTCCATTTTCTCCTGTGTCACGGTCGTTATGTACGCTTCTTTTATTCTCCTTAAAATATCAATTTAAAACTAAAGGAAAGATTCCCTTGCTGAAGAAGAAAAAGGGGAAAATATGTTTCATAGCATTAGCTGACAGGCCCGTCGCCTTGGATCGCTTACCAAGGGGCTGAGTACCCGGAAAAATGTGAATGCGACGGAGGTCACGAAGAACGAGCTCAGAATACGATGAAGCAACCTCCACAGCCAGCAGATATTTTCTGAAGAAAGAACCAAAGATTGTATTGTCAAAAAAGTCTTTGTATTCGAACAACTGTGGCTTTAACAATTGGCTTTACTGCTTTATATTCGGAAGGAAGGAAAAGAAAACCTAGGCGCATATACTGAATGACTACCAATTGAATAAATACAAAGCAAGAACCAAGTTTTAGACATGATACCTGTACAGAGTTATTCAGCTCTCCTTACGAATGTCGTCAAAAACCACGAGAAACATTTTCATATTCTCTCAATCGCTATAAGCAAACTAATAGTCCTACAGAAAAAAAAGTGTAGTAGCTTTTTATGGAAAATTTAAAGTAGTTAAATTTCGACGGAATAAGTTTTATCTGAAGACCCCGGTTACTGAGTTATTAAGAAAACGTGCAAAGATGACCTTCAAACGCACCTACACACCATACTCATCCCTTACCAGTCAGGATTTCTAGTATGTTTTTCGTAGCACTCCCTTCTACTACTATACCAAACTGCATGAAATATTCTCGATACTCGGCCTCTTTGTTGACTGGGCTACTACGCCACCAGCGTAACAGGCTATTTCATGTGTTATTAATTTATATGTGCCCTTGAGGAAAATGAAATAAAAACGACTTTTGTAAACGTTACGATGAAACTAATTACTTTGACGGTTCGATTCAAACTTAACTCTTACAAGCATATTAATTTCGTAGTCAGAATACCTGTCGAATGCAACAACGTATTTTTTTATTTTATGCTGTTAAAATTCACAAAAATACTACGTCAAATTTACACAAATGTCAGTTTTACAATTTGTAAGTGCTCTATTAAGCCGGTGCCGTGGTAAAGCCAGTCAGTAAAGACCAAAAAACGTTGAATGTGGGAAATAATTCGCGCAGTAACAAATTTTTGTGCAATGGTATGCGGGAGTGCTACGACCAACATACTAGAATTCCTGACCGGTATGGGCTGAATGTACGAGTTGTGGGGGGGCAGAGAGTGTTTGGAGGTCACTTTTGTGCTTTTGCCTTGAATAACCCGAAAACTACGGCCTCTAGCGAAAATGTATACTAGTATAAAATTTAACTACATTAAATGACTTACAAAGAGATCTTGCTCATTATTTTCTGTAGGACTAATAGTTTGCGCGTAGTGAGCGAGCGATCATGAAAATATCGTGCGTGGTTTTTGAAAGCCAGATGTAACGTTGTGGGTTGCATACAACTACATCGGTAGGGGCAGCTGAATCAACCTATTTAGTGAGTAATTTAAGTTCCAATGCGCACATCTGTAGCCGAGTTCGGTAATGCACACCTGCACAGTGACACTCCACTGAGAGGTAGCTGGTTCGAATCCTGGCAGTGTAAGAAGTTTTCATCGCCAATATTTACCTAGCAACGGAAGAGGGGAGGTGGTAACATAATAATAGTGATCACCAGACTTCATGCAATGTTGTGAATTAAATTCCAATATACTCCACACTCTCTCTGCGACACCGTCGACAGCGATCCATTGTATGGGGACATTCTACATCTCCTTCTTTCTACATCTACGTCTATACACTGCAAGCAACCTTGCAGCGTGTGGAGGAGGGTACGTTCCACATCTCCTCCTTTCTACATCTACGTCTATACACTGCAAGCAACCTTGCAGCGTGTGGCGGAGGGTACCTTGTATATCACTCCCACTTTCCATTTCCCTCTTCCAGAAACGAATCGTGTACAGGAAGAACGTTTTGGTTAAACTCCATGTGAGCCGTCATATCTTTGATGGAATTTTTACCACATATTCTTCGTAGGAAGAAATATACGGATCGATTGCTCCACGAACTTATGCTCTCGGAAATTTAACTGTTAACCACACCGTGATGCATAAGGTTCTGTTGTAGCGTCTGCCACTGGATATTATGTGAATGAAACCGTCTACGTCGCTTAGTAAATATTTTTATTATTACTCCGTTTCATTTACTGCCACAATCAGATACAGTATAAAAATCTTAGACTTTACAAAACAAGCTTTAGGGTCGGAATTAGACACCTATACTTAATAGGTGAGTCAACTATCTCTACGTGTTTTTGATATCTGCTTATGGCAGCAGTAAAAACGACTTGACACTAAAAAAAAAATGTGATATGCGATTTGCTGTTATTGTGGTCTTCAGTCCTTAGACTGGTTTGATGCAGCTCTCCATACTACTCTATCCTGTGCAAGCTTCTTCATCTCCCAGTACTTACTGCAACCTACACCCTTCTGAATCTGCTTAGTGTATTCATCTCTTCGTCTCCCTCTACGATTTTTACCCTCCATGCTGCCCTCCAATGATAAATTTGTGATCGCTTGATGCCTCAGAACGTGTCCTACCAACCGGCCCCTTCTTCTTGTCAAGTTGTGCCACAAACTACTCTTCTCCCCAATTCTATTCGATACCTCCTTATTAGTGATGTGATCTACCCATCTAATCTTCAGTATTCTTCTGTAGCACCACATTTAGAAAGCTTCTATTCTCTTCTCGTCCAAACTATTTATCGGCATTTTTCACTTCCATACATGGCTACACTCCATACAAATACTTTCAAAAATGACTTCCTAACATTTAAATCTATACTCGATGTTAACAAATTTCTCTTCTTCAGAAACGCTTTCCTTGCCATTCCAGTCTACATTTTATATCCTCTCTACTTCGACCATCATCAGTTATTTTGATCCACAAATAGCAAAACTCCTATACTACTTTAAGTGTCTCATTTCCTAATCTAATTTCATCGGCATCACCCGACTTAATTCTACTACATTCCATTATCCTCGATTTGCTTTTGTTGATGTTCATCTTATATCCTCCTTTGAAGACACTGTCCATTCCGTTCAACTGCTCTTCCAAGTCCTTTGCTGTCTTTGAAAGAATTACAATGTCATCGGCGAACCTCAAAGTTTATATTTCCTCTCCAAGGATTTTAGTACCTACTCCAAATTTTTCTTTTGTTTCCTTTACTGCTTGCTCAATATACAGATTGAATAACATCGGGGAGAGGCTACAACCCTATCTGACACCCTTCACAACCACTGCTTCCCTTTCATGCCCCTCGACTCTTATCACTGCCATCTGGTTTATGTACAAATTGTAAATAGCCCTTCGCTCCCTGTATTTTGGCCCTGCCACCTTTAGAATTTGAAAGAGAGTATTCCAGTCAATATTGTCAAAAGCTTTCTCTAAGTCCACAAATGGTAGAAACGTAAGTTTGCCTTTCCTTAATCTTTTTTCTAAGATAAGGCGTTAGGTCAGTAATACCTCACGTGTTCCATCATTTCTACGGAATCCAAACTTATCTTCCCCGAGGTCGACTTCTACGAGTTTTTCCAGTCGTGTGTAAAGAATTCGCGTTAGTACATTGCAGCTGTGACTTATTAAACTGATAGTGCGATAATTTTCACATCTGTCAACACCTGCTTTCTTTGGGATTGGAATTATTATATTCTTCTTGAAGTCTGAGGGTATATCGCCTGTCTCATACATCTTGCTCACCAGATGGTAAAGTTTTGTCGTGACTGGCTCTCCCAAGGCCATCAATAGTTCTAATGGATTGTTGTCTAGTCCCAGGGCCTTGATTCGACTCAGGTCTTTCAGTGCTCTGTGAAACTCTTCACGCAGTATAGTATCTCCCATTTCATCTTCATCTACATCCTCTTCCATTTCCGTAACACTGTCCTCAAGTACATAGCCCTTGTATAGACCCTTTATATGTTCCATCCACCTTTCTGTTTTCCCTTCTTTGCTTAGAACTGGGTTTTCATCTGAGCTCTTGATATTCATACAAGTGGCTCTCTTTTCTCCAACGGTCTCTTTAATTTTCCTGTACGCAGTATCTATCTTACCCCTAGTGAGATAAGCCTCTACATCCTTACATTTGTTCTCTAGCCATCCCTGCTTAGCAGTTTTGCACTTCATATCGATCTCATTTCTGAGACTTTTGTATTCCTTTTTGCCTGCTTCATTTACTGCATTTTTATATTTTCCTCTTTCATCAATTAAATTCAATATTTCTTCTGTTACCCAAGGATTTCTACTTGCCCTCGTCTTTTTACCTACTTGATCGTCTACTGTCTTCAGTACTTCATCCATCAGAGCTACCCATTCTTCTTCTACTGTATTTCTTTCCCCCATTCCTGTCAATTGTTCCCTTATACTCTCCCTGAAACTCTGTACAATCTCTGGTTTAGTCAGTTTATCAATGTCCTATCTCCTTATATTCCCACATTTTTGCCGTTTCTTCAGTTTTAATCTACAGTTCATAACCAATTGATTGTGGCCAGAGTCCACATCTGCCCCTGGAAATGTCTTACAGTTTAAAATCTGGTTCCTAAATCTCTGTCTTACCATTATATAATCTATCTGAAACCTGTAAGTGTGTCGAGGTTTCATCCATGTATTCAACCTTCTTTTACGGTTCTTGAACCAAGTGTTAGCTATGATTAAGTTATGCTGTGTGCAAAATTCTACCAGACGGCTTCCTCTCTCATTTCTTACCCCCAATCCATATTCACCTACTATGTTTCCTTATCTTCCTTTTTTACTCTCGAATTCCAGTCACCCATGACTATTAAATTTTCGTCTTCCTTCACTACCTGAATAATTTCTTTTATGTCATCTTACATGTCATCAATTTCTTCGTCATCTGCGGAGCTAGTTGGCATATAAACTTGTATTACTGTAGTAGGCGTGGGCTTCGTGTCTATCTACATCTACATCTACATCCATACTCCGCAAGCCACCTGACGGTGTGTGGTGGAGGGTACCCTGAGTACCTCTATCGGTTCTCCCTTCTATTCCAGTCTCGTATTGTTCGTGGAAAGAAGGATTGTCGGTATGCTTCTGTGTGGGCTCTAATTCTCTGACTTTATCTTCATGGTCTCTTCGCGAGATATACGTAGGAGGGAGCAATATACTGCTTGACTCTTCGCTGAAGGTATGTTCTCGAAACTTTAACAAAAGCCCATACCGAGCTGCTGAGCGTCTCTCCTGCAGAGTCTTCCACTGGAGTTTATCTATCATCTCCGTAACGCTTTCGCGATTACTAAATGATCCTGTAACGAAGCGCGCTGCTCTCCGTTGGATCCTCTCTATCTCTTCTATCAACCCTATCTGGTACGGATCCCACACTGTTGAGCAGTGTTCAAGCAGTGGGCGAACAAGCGTACTGTAATCTACTTCCTTTGTTTTCGGATTGCATTTCCTTAGGATTCTTCCAATGAATCTCAGTCTGGCATCTGCTTTACCGACAATCAACTTTATATGATCATTTCATTTTGAATCACTCCTAATGCGCACTCCCAGATAATTTATAGAATTAACTGCTTCCAGTTGCTGACCTGCTATTTTGTAGCTAATTGATAAGGGATCTATCTTTCTATGTATTCGCACCACATTACACTTGTCTACATTGAGATTCAATTGCCATTCCCTGCACCATGCGTCAATTCGCTGCAGATCCTCCTGCATTGCAGTACAATTTTTCATTGTTGCATCCTCTCGATACACCACAGCATCATCTGCAAAAAGCCTCAGTGAACTTCCGATGTCATCCAAAAGGTCATTTTTGTAAATTGTGAATAGCAACGGTCCTATCACACCTGAAATCACTCTTACTCCGGAAGACTTCTCTCCATTGAGAACGACATGCTGCGTTCTGTTATCTAGGAACTCTTTAATCCAATCACACAATTGGTCTGATAGTCCATATACTCTTACTTTGTTCAGTAAACGACTGTGGGGAACTGTGTCAAACGCCTTGCGGAAGTCAAGAAACACGGCATCTACCTGTGAACCCGTGTCTATGGCCCTCTGAGTCTCGTGGACGAATAACGCGAGCTGGGTTTCACACGACCGTCTTTTTCGAAACCCATGCTGATTCCTACAGAGTAGATTTCTAGTCTCCAGAAAATTCATTATACTCGAACATAATACGTGTTCCAAAATTCTGCAACTGAGCGACGTTAGAGATATAGGTCTATAGTTCTGCACGTCCCTTCTTGAATACGGGGATGACCTGTGCCCGTTTCCAATCCTTTGGAACGCTTCGCTCTTCGAGAGACCTACGGTACACCGCTGCAAGAAGGGGGGCAAGTTCCTTCGCGTACTCTATGTAAAATCGAACTGGTATCCCATCGGGTCCAGCGGCCTTTACTCTTTTGAGCGATTTTAAATGTTTCTCTATCCCTCTGTCGTCTATTTCGATATCTACCATTTTGTCATTTGTGCGACGATCTAGAGAAGGAACTACAGTGCAGTCTTCCTCTGTGAAACAGCTTTGGAAGAAGACATTTAGTATGTCGGCCTTTAGTCTGTCATCCTCTGTTTCAGTACCATTTTGGTCACAGAGTGTCTGGACATTTTGTTTTGATCCACCTACCGCTTTGACATAGGACCAAAATTTCTTAGGATTTTCTGAGGATATCTTGGCCACAATAATGCGTTCACTATGCTGTTACTAGTAGCTTACCCGCACTCATATTTATTTATTCATTATTAAACCTACTCTTGCATTACCCCTATTTGATTTTGTATTTATAACCCTGTATTCACCTGACCAAAAGTCTTGTTCCTGTTTCCACCGAACTTCACTAATTCCCACTGTATCTAACTTTAACCTATCCAATTCCCTTTTTAAATTTTCTAACCTACCTGCCAGATTAAGGGATCTGACATTCCACGCTCCGATCCGTAGAACGCCAGTTTTCTTTGTCCTGATAACGACGTCCCCCTGAGTAGTCCCCGCCCAGAGATCCGAATGGGGAACCATTTTACCTCCGGAAAATTGTACCCAAGAGGACGCCATCATCATTTAACCATACAGTAAAGCTGCATGCCCTCGGGAAATATTACGGCTGTAGTTTCCCCTTGCTTTCAGGCGTTCGCAGTTCCACTACAGCAAGGCCGTTTTGGTTAGTGTTACAAGGCCAGATCAGTCAATCACCCAGACTGTTTCCCTTGCAACTAATGAAAAGGCTGCTGCCCCTGTTCAGGAACTACACGCTTGTCTGGCCTCTCAACAGATACCCCTCCGTTGTGGTTGCACCTATGGTACGGCCATCTGCATCGCTGAGCCACGTAAGCCTCCCCACCAACGGCAAGGTCCGCGGTTCATGGGGGACGGGGCGGGGGGTGGGGGGTGGGATATGCGATCTAGACGGTTTTATTCACAAAATATTCACAATTATATCGAAACAGGATATCTATTTACTTTATTAATAATTATGGCACTGTAGTTGGATGAACGTTTCCTTGACGCTTTCGCTATTGCTAAACTAACATGGGACGGAACGCAACGCGCTGCTCTCCTTTTGATCTTTTCTCTTTCTTTATTAACCCTATCTGGCAAGCGTTGCAGAGTGGCGAGCAACCGAAGTATAGGTCGAATGACAGTTATGGTACCTACCTCCTTTGTTTGTTGGCTACAGTACCGAGGATTCTTCCAATGAATCAGTCTGATGTCTGACTTTCCTGTGACTAACGTTGTGGTCTATCCACTTTCAATACGCTCCGTACGCATACTGCCGGACATTTAACGGATGTGACTGCTTCCAGTGGTTGTTCAACGCTTGTGTAATCATACACTAAAGATTCCTTCTGCAGGCTTGTGGGCTCCATGTGGTTTCCAACTGAGTTGGAATGTTGAGGCCCAACGGCCATTCCCTGCAACAAAAGTGGATCCTCTGCAGGTCTTCCTGCTTTTCGCTACAGCTTTATAACATTGCTTTGTTTTACGATAAGCTTTCTAGAGAACGGCTATGACCTATCAATTTTTCCGGTCACTAAGAACGTATTGTTCCTCCAGCGACTTATTGTAGGCTTCCTTTAGAAGAGGATAAAGTTATATAGCATACTCTCTAATGAAGGGTTTTAGATGATTTGCTTTTCTGTGGTCACTTATTTCGATGTTTGGCATTTTGATATTCGCACAATGTTAAGATCAGCTTTTCACTTAGTGGGTGTTATTCAGCAGTAGTAGGCTAAGCTTCGGCAGCGGACAGAGCGTCATATTATGCTTATTATTTGCACAAACGTCAGATACCGTAAATATCACTACACTGACAACGTGGAACGAATCGACGAGTAGTAAAGATGGGAAACGAGACAGCACATTTTGAGGAGTTTCAAATGTCTGCCTCATTATACTCTTGGGGATGTCGCAGCACTGTGACATTGTGAGGACTGAGTCATAAACAGAGGTGTAGTATTCAAATGACAGTGAACAGCATGCGTTCGATCTGGTAGGCTAGCAACAAACAAGGAAAATTCAGTTAACTCATGAGAGCTGTAACATTTACTTGGCATAGCAAAGAGCTGTACAACACCCAATTGTTTCAGTACGTATTAATGACAAAAAATTCAAAATAATGGGTGGCATAAAATATTTTCGTTGTTGTTGTTGTTGTTATGGTCTTCAGTCCTGAGACTGGTTTGATGCAGCTCTCCATGCTACTCTGTCCTGTGCAAGTTTTTTCATCTCCCAGTACCTACTGCAACCTACATCCTTCTGAATGTGCGTAGTGTAGTCATCTCTTGGTCTCCCTCTACGATTTTTACCCTCCACGCTGCCCTCCAATACTAAATTGATGATCCCTTGATGTCTCAGAACATGTCCTACCAATCGATCCCTTCTTGTAGTCAAGTTGTGCCACAAGCTCCTCTTCTCCCCAATTCTATTCAATACCACCTCATTAGTTAAGTGATCTACCCATCTAATCTTCAGTATTCTTCTGTAGCACCACATTTCGAAAGCTTCTGTTCTCTTCTTGTCCAAACTATTTATCGTCCATGTTTCACTTCCTTACATGGCTACACTCCATAGAAATACTTTCAGAAACGACTTCCTGAGACTTAAATCTATACTCGATGTTAACAAATTTCTCTTCTTCAGAAAGGCTTCCCTTGCCATTGCCAGTCTACATTTTATATCCTCTCTACTTCGACCATCATCAGTTATTTTGCTCCCCAAATAGCAAAACTCCTTTACTACTTTAAGTGTCTCATTTCCTAATCTAATTCCCTCAGCATCACCCGATTTAATTCGACTACATTCCATTATATATTTTCGTTATCCCAGAAAATAAATGCCCAATGTCGTATTTGTTTCAGGCAGCCGCCACACAGATTAAGTCGATAGCTGCACTTCGAGGGAGTAAATCTGATACTACAGTACATAGATTTGCATACCTGCTCAACAGGGTGAAACACAGTTAGACACTTTTCGAGATGCTTTACAAGCCTTTCCGGACATTTTCTATTTTTCTCGACGTTCTAATGGCAACAAAGACAAAATAGTGGGCTTGCGAATTTTTCTCGGGTATCCATAAAAATAAAATGAAATGTGATATATATTTAACACCGAGACAGCTAATCCTCTGACGCTCTCACGGGAAGAGTTAGCTAACATCGACCTGGATCTGTTGGAGTTTTGTGAATTCACTTCCTGCTATTTCACGTGTAACCATTTCGTCACGGGAAACACAGGATAAGCTCTCCGTTGCTTCGGCAGCCTGCAACATAAAGTAGAGCCAATAAGAAGCAAGGACGGTTTCTGCGTCAGAAGCACAACTTGGGAGACGTGGTACTGTAGTCGCCGTTTTCAATTGAAGCCATAATTAGTGAGTTTTATATTGTAACTTTCATCTTAGGTATGCATACTCGTATGTTTCTTAGCACGAGCACACTGAGAATCTCTCAAAAAGCGTCGTTTCTACTACGATTTGTTGTAATAAAATGACGGGACAAACCACATTGGTGGTTAGAGAATTTTAGTGTTAAGTTAATTTCGTGTTATAACTCTCTTGTTATGAAAGTACGCCGGCTTAAGGTAACGTCCCATTAAATATTCATGAATAAGGCGTCGTTCTGGGTAGGATTTATTATAATCAAATGCTAGTTAATAACAAATCGATGATTAAAGCCTTCACAATGTCATAACATAAAATAGTCAATCATTGCAGAAATTTGGCGAAGCGTTACTCGTTTAGGTGGCGAGATACGAAACGATTTGTAGCGGGTTTGTGTCTCACTGTTTCCAAAATTTTTTTCACATTCGCGCTTTCTGGAAGTTTGTGGAACTTTCTTATTAATAGAAATAATTTCTGTAATATTCGATGTTACGGAAATATAAGTGAAGTCTCTCCCAGGGGTGAGTTTGTCCGATCTTACCAAGTTTTATAAGCTGATCCCCTTAATGACTAGAAAAGAAACTTTCGTTTTTGCCGTATAACAGATTCATGGACTCTGACGTTTTTGTTATGTATGCCATACACAGACCAACATGACCACCATACGGACAAGGGAGGAAAGGTGTATTTTAATAGAGATAATGCAGCAATTTTAAGTGAGCCTTTTTCGTAAACAAACTCTGAGGTCTGCGAGACAGATACAGCCTAGAGCTGCTTCTGGAAAGGGCTACAGTCCCAAATCATATTAACCAGCACGTTCAATGTGCCGCGGGCACTATTCTCGAGAGGCTGGATTTCCCATCAGCGTCCTCGTCAACGTTAGGACGGCCTTACAGTACGATGATTGGCATACCCATTCAAGAGGAGACAGCAGAGATCGGTACTTCTAGAGATACCTTACGAGAGTCCGTGGAATTTATCCGTATTTCTCTAGACTCTCGAGTGAGTCAGATTCACTCCTTTAAGAAATAGGGGGGAAGCGAGAGTACAGTAATCTACAAGTGAGGAGTCTACGATGTGGCGAAGTGGGGGGAGAGGGGCAGGATGATATAATATGGCTCAATTTCTCAGCCTGGAGAGGTACTGCTATTTCATCGGCGGGATAAGCAATATTTTCGGAAATTGCAGAGTGTCATACATGTGCGGCCATCGGGAAGGCCACAAATGAAAAAGCCGTGTGCGGGTTATTGGCGGGAGCGTCGGCAGGCAGTGCGCCGCTGGCAGGCGGTGATGGGTGCGGCTCCATTAATAACCCGGCCCAGGTGCTCGCCACCCATTCATCACCGGCTGCCCTTACAAATTGGTCGGCGCCCGCTCCGCGCTAATAGCTGCCCCTGCTGGGTAGGCCACCAACCTGGCGTTAGAGTGTTACTTGGAGCCGCACATCGCGGTGGTAGGGGCAATCAGTCTCTACGTTCCATCTGAATGAGCCTTCGAAGCGGCGATATTTGCGAAACGTGCATATACCCGCAAATCATACGAAGCTAGCAATCCGCGCCGACTTCGAACGGGCCACACCAGGTATCTACGTCCGGATGACCAGCGTAGCGGTAATACATTATTTACACAAACCGTCCTCGTGAATCAGTCTATCGGTTAGTTAAAATCGTATAAAAATCCCTGCAGTAGTTTCTGAGATCAGCCGTGACGGATAGACAGAATATTATTTCAGCGCATGTGAAGAAATATTTATAAATTATACACACAAATTTTCCTCGTGAGTCAGTATACCTATAGGTGAACACAGTTCCAAATTCTTACAGCAGTTCCTGGGATTACCTTCCACCTGCAGATAGGAAAACGCTGAAAGGAACAAGACATTACTTACTCATCAGAATTTCTTTGTCTTGTGGGTAAAAATCAACAACAAATAACGGAATTTGCACTTTAAAATTTTTTTAAGCTGGGTGTAAGGCACACCCTTCCTGGTAGTGCACGTTACTGAAAATGTGCTGCTCTTGCTAAGATTTTGCTAAAATATATTTTCATGTACCCTACAAACACATTATAAATATGTTCACCAGAGATTACGCATGAACAAGGTGGCTACTTAATGCATTAGTTCATTGGCCACTTCATTAAATAGTTCAAAGACTCCACAATATATTTAACTATTTAAAAAAATTGAGGAAATTTTTGCTAGGGTGGCCATAAAGTACCCCCCCCCCCCTCCTGATAATGCGCGTCATGGAAAATGCGTTGGTAATAACTTCACTTACATCGGACAACGGATTTCGCTGTGACCATACAGTGATGATTCATGTGCTAAGGAAATAAAATGTAACAGTTGCAGTCGTTTATCGTTTCTTCTGAGATTTACACATTCTTTCTTTCAAAGCTGATATGTGGGGAGCACGAGGATAGGCGACATGCGCGTAGGGTGAGATCGAACGAGAGATTACGTATGAACAGGGTCGCTACTTATTACCATCGCAATATATTGGCCACTTCACGAAACAGTTCAAATATTCCACAAAGACATTATTAAAATTCGTCCCTTTTGTTCTTTCATCTGTGCAACAGCAGGATTACTCCACTAGAAGTTTAGGATACAAACACTGCGAGTTTCCAAGTAATGAATAATTCGACATCATAATTCTTCTAATGATTGGAGTCACATAAGCTACAGGACATTCTACTCACTTAAACACTATAAGAACTCTAAGTGGCCACGAAGGGATGAGGGGTCACAGCGTGATAGTTAGGCTCAAAGTCCCATTGAAAAATTCAGTAAATTCCTACTCATGAAAATTTCTTCATGCAAATAGAGGTTCGTTTCACTCGAAATCACTTATACTATTGAAAGCAGCTGTTTCCCACTGGTATACCATTGACTTGGCTGCGTGTGGTTGAATACTCATACGAAGTGATGGCCATAAGTGAAAATTGATTAAATTCGGCAAATAGCTAATAGACAGAAATTCGCCACACGCATATTCACATTGCTCTGTATCTTTTAATGGAGATAATCTCTGTTGGTAGTTTGTGGACTTGACATTACCCAATGATTCAATAAGATGCCATGCTGTCATCGTTCAATGTGTTTTGTATGGAGGATATGATGATCTGATGCTTAACTGAAAATACTGATACTTTAAATTTACTTTATCTTTTCAACAAATGAAGTTACAGAGTTGACATTTACAACGTTTGTCATTTTAACGATGCGCTTCTATATGAAATGTCGATCGTTAAGATCGACCAAAGCGTTCAGATAATAGCATTCAGGTGTTTATTACAAAACATGTTAATTTCACTTTAACAGTAAATCCTAAACTACTGTAGGTATGATCAATATTCAAGTTTTATTGGGATCACCATGAAACGTTATGGAGGATGTCAGATTAAAATTACTGTGGATTGAAACTTCCTGGTGGATTAAAACTGTGTGCCGGACAGAGACTCGAACTCGGGACCCTGTGGCTTGATTCCCTCCATTACTACAGAATTAAATAGTTTTCATAAATGTTTCCCTTTTTGCGGATCTAAGGTCCACCAAATTTAACACTGCTATGTCTCCTTGGCCACAAACAACTTCTATTGGGTTTCCCTATGACGTAGGTTTTCGTCTGTCTCACTTGCACACTACAGCGCTTAAGCTTCAATAGGCAATAGACGCCTGTGAGTTTCCCCATCTCGTGGTGAATCTGCGCCTTTTGTGGCATCCGGTCTTGGACGATGGGGTACGTTACACAATTCCTGAAGGCTGACTCTTTCGGCCATATACTTAAATGAGAGCAAAATGTTCGTTAACTCACAACTGACGTCATAATGTATCTATATGATACTGACTGAGGTAGTCTGCATTTTTCGCAAGCAATTCTTTTACAATCCGACCTATCATCTTGGTGTCAGTTTTTCTTAGTTAGACTTAGGGATTGCTCCGGTTGTTTCAGCGAGGCTGAGTGCTAATTAATGTCCGTGTTCACTGTTGCTTCATGGAGTAACAGGTTACTGTTGCGAAAAAAAAGTCACAGGGCAAAGCATTAGTCATCCTACAAGCGAATGGGCGTTTTTATTTGGCGCTTTCAGTTTAGTCAGTGCCCGACCTCATTCTTTAGCCGACGAAAGCACAATGACCACAGGCTAGGAAAAAGTGTATAAGACCCTACTGCCTTCAATACCGTCTGTGAAATAACACACTACTGAATCCATGTTAGGGGTTTAACTAACTAGCATTATTCGTTTCTAAAACTAACTCGTTATAATTTTAAAGGCACCGTTGTTCTAAGGCCCACATATTTGATGCAGAATTGATACTCAGCCCCTGTTTTCGTAAACAGGTAAGTCAGCGAATAATATATAAAGATGTGGAATGACTGGATAAATACTATAGAATTAAAGACGTTGACGAAACAATAGCATTAAAGTTTAAACCAGATAAATGTGCACTGAATAATGTTCATACAACATGTGAATGAATGTTAGCCTCACATAAGCGGAAAATTCCAGTGGAAAACCTTAAAAGAATGATCAATGTATGTAGTGCGAGTAGAGAATCAAATATAGAAACACACTGCGAGCAAAGTTCTTTTAACTGCACATTATTTCACGAAAATCAAGAGCAAACACACAACCACGTAAACTAAAAGTCGTTGTTCTGACTAATCACTGCTAAAACATGCAACAAACATATCATGCACCAATGTAAATATCAAATGGAGCAAATATTTAGAATTCACATATGCTTCAACTCTATAAACAAAGTTAATGCCCGCCGTTGTGCCCGAATGGCTCTAGGCGCTTCAGTCTGGAACTGCGCGACCGCTACGGTTGCAGGTTCGAATCCTACCTCGGGCATGGTTGTGTGTGATGTCCTTAGGTTAGTTAGGTGTAAGTAGTTCTAAGTTCTAGGGGACTGATGATCTCAGATGTTAAGTCCCATAGTGCTCAGAGCCGTTTGAATCAAAGTTAATGTTTGTAAAGTCAGGGACTCAAATCGCACCCAAATAATCTGTGGCGACTTAAATGGTAAGGCTAATAATGCGCGCTCACAAAAATACCACAAAGAAAAGTAAAACTGTGGAACACATGGAATTCGGCCGCACTTTCCTCTCCACAAGTTCACCAACGACCGGCGAAAGGACAGTGACCACCAACCAGAAAAAGAGCAAAAGATCACGCTTGCCCTACAGCTCGCCGTGCCAGGCTCTCTGTGATATCACACACGACTGACTCCACGTTAGGTGCTTAAATAATGAACATCATTCATATCTAAAACTAACTGCACATACCTACATTTGTGATACTAAAATACCGTTAAAGTTATTGTGCTCATTTTGTGACCTTTCATGGAAAAAGCACGCAGTATTAAACAAGTCATCAACATAATTAATGAAGCGTGGCTACATCCAGTTTTACAATGTGACTAGAAATTGTGTTGTGATCTTCAGTCCAGGGACTGGTTTGGTGCAGATCTCCGTGTTGCTCTATCCTGTGCAAGCTTCTTCATCTCCCAGTACCTACAGCAACCTATATCCTTCTGAATCTGCTTAGTGTATTTACCTCTTGGTCTCCCTCTACGATTTTTCCCACCACGCTGCCCTCCAATACTAAATTGGTGATCCCTTCATGCCTCAGAAAATGTCCTATCAACCGATCCCTTCTTCTAGTCAAGTTGTGCCACAGATTTCTCTTTTCCCCAACTCTATTCAGGACCTCTTCATTAGTTACGTGATCTATCCATCCCATCTTCAGCATTCTGCTGTAGCACCACATTTCGAAATCTTCTATTCTCTTCTTGTTTAAACTATGTATAATCCATGTTTCACATCCATACATAGCTACGCTCCATACAAATACTTTTAGGAAGGACTTCTTGGCACTTAAATCTATACTCGATGTTAAGAAATATCTCTTAGTCCGAAATGCTTTTCTTGCCATTACTAGTCTACATTTTATATTCTCTCTACTTTGACAACCATTAGTTATTTTGCTAACCGAATAGCAGAACTCACTAATACTTTGTCTCATTTCATAATCTAATTCCCTCAGCATCACCCGATTTAATTAGACTACATTCCATTATCCTTGTTTTGCTTTTGCTGATGTTCTTCTTATATCCTGCTTTCAAGATACTGTCCATTCCGTTCAACTGCTCTTCCAGATCCTTTGCTGTTTCTGCCAGAATTACAATGTCATCGGCAAACCTCTAACTTTTTGTTTCTTCTCCATGGATTTTAACTCCTACTCCAAACTTTTCTTTTGTGTCCTTTACTGCTTGCTCAATACACTGATTGAATAACATCGGGGATAGTCTACAACCCTGTCTCACTCCCTTCCCAACCGCTGCTTCCCTTTCGTGCCCCTCGACTCTCATCACTGCCATCTGTTTTCTGTACAAATTGAAAACAGCCTTTCGCTCCCTGTATTTTACCCCTGCCACCTTCAGAATTTGAAAGAGAATACTCCAATCAACATTAACAAAAGCTTTTACAAGTGCTAGAAACGTAGGTATGCCTTTCCTTAATCTATCTTCTAAAATAAGTAGTAGGGTCACCATTGCCTCACGTGTTCCAACATTTCTATGGAATCCGAACTGCTCTTTCCCACGGTCGGCTTCTACCAGTTTTTCCATTCGTCTGTAAAGAATTTTGTTAGTATTTTGCAGCCATGACTTATTAAACTGATAGTTCGGTA
Source organism: Schistocerca gregaria (assembly GCF_023897955.1). Lineage (NCBI taxonomy): Eukaryota > Metazoa > Arthropoda > Insecta > Orthoptera > Acrididae > Schistocerca > Schistocerca gregaria. The sequence goes on along the minus strand of NC_064920.1, from coordinate 966,743,217 downwards.
ATTTTCACACCTGGCAACACCTGTTTTCTTTATATTCTTCTTGAAGTCTGAGGGTATTTCGCCTGTCTCATACATCTTGCTCACCAGATGGTAAAGTTTTGTCAGGGCTGGCTCTCCCAAGGCTATCAGTAGTTCTAATGGAATGTTGTCTACTCCCGTGGCCTTGTTCCGGCTTAGTTCAAATTTACATAAAATTACAACTACGTACGGCTAGTTTGAAGAAAGAGTGTCTTTTTTAGTTGGAACGTCTTTTACATTCATGTATAATTACAATTAGTGAATTCATGACAATTTTGTACAATTTTATTAACAGCCATTTTTACAAATAATCAATCACAGTATAGTACCACGTTCATGAATGCGCACTTTGCGAAATAAAGTTATCCCTGCTCAGAGTAGATGAATCCAGAGTAGTTATAGTGCAATGTCAATTGAGGGTTCCGTGATATCAGCTCCATTCGCTCGTAATGGCGAAGTAATAAAATACATTAGCACTAATGTCTACGTCTCACTGAGCCTTACTCTGTATTGGTCTCTGATGTCTGCTGATCTGAGCAAGTGAAAGGTACGCTGGTATAGCTAATTATATTACCTAGTTCCTCAGTCCTGGTCTATGAAATACCAGGGCGAGCTGAAAAGTACAAGAAAGGTAAGAGAAAAGTACGCTGGTATAGCTATTATACGGTACATTCATGAGTTCCTAAGTACTGGTCTATGAAATACCTGGGAGAGCTGAAAAGTAATGCCTCCGATTTTGTGTGTGTGAGAAAACTAGATACAGAGTGGCACGTTCGACATATATCGTTAGGGAACAGCGCGTTCGATAGGCAATCATTCTTGGAAATTACCGGACAGCAGTGGCGTGACGCTATAGATGTGGGTGAAATTCATTTAGGGAATTCCGGTAACACGACCCTGGTTCGCTGCCAGGCCACTTGGAACGCTGCAAGTTTATAGTCCTAGCGTTTTCTTGTTGGGTGATTTAAAGTCATTCATATTCGCTTTCGTCTCGTAGGAAAGAGAAGCTGGTTTTATGGCACTGTGTTCCTGATTGTGGCTTCTAGCTTATATTGCACTCTTTGAATTGCTTTTTAAATATTTTGCTTGCATTCTGACTGATTTTTGCTTGCGTTCATAATATTTGGCGGAGTAAATGTTCCATATTTGTTTTTGTTTCATGTAAAACAAAAGTTGGTTTCGTCGCATCGTGTTCTGTGCACTTACATACATTTGCTCCTCTCTACGAACCCGTGTGTGAACTGCTAAATTTAAACTAGTTGTAAGTGTATTTCTCGTATTCTACATTAGTTCTGTTCCCATTCATTCTTCGTACTTCCTTGCGTTTAAAGGAGAACACCTTATTAGCAGTTTTTGACAGAACTGGAATTAGCTTCATTACATCTTGTCACGAACTGAGTATATAATTCTGCTTGACTGGTGTAGCTTCTTCCACTAAGTGTGCTCTGTAATATTAGTGACAAATTCTGTCAAAAGATTCTAAAATTGACTGTGAGAAAGCGCGAAAAACGGACGCGAACAAAAGTAAAGAAAAATAGTTAAATCGAGCAGTTCATACGTTATTCGTAGGCAGGAACAAATGTATACGTGTCCACAGAACACAATACAACGCAACAAGCTTCTCTTTTACATGAAACAAAAAGAAATATGGAATCATTCGCTGCACACAATGTTAAGGATGCATACAAAAACCAAGCAGAATACGATCAGTATACAACGCAGGTCAAAGAGTACAGTAAACACAAGAACTCGTACCAGGAGCACAACGTCATGACACTAGTTTCTGTGTCATGTTACGCCAGATGATTTTTAGATTCTGACATGTACTATAAAGAAATTATATCCACTTGATAATGGCCACATTGTCGAAAATGCAATATGGGTTTTGCATATAAATAATTTTGCAGTCAACAGGTAACCACGATGTCATTTGCAAAATTTTACATGACTGTGAATCACAAGTATGAGAAATTAATCTCAGCTTTTGCTTGAGATTTATCGAATACATTACTTTTCAAGGTCACAGAACGTTTCTGCTTCCAGGCACGCACGCTGTTACTAGACTAAGAGGTCCACCAATAAAGAACAAATCTCATTTCGAATTAAATACGAGTTTTTGGCGTTATAATTTTCTCGTATTCTGAGTTCACTGCCAGGCCATCTAGAGCACTGCTATCACGTTCTGTTTCGTTTAGGAACTGAGTGTAGTAGCGTACACGAAATCTCTCCCCTGGGTACATGTCATCAAAAAATGTAGAATAATTTTCTATCACAAATTAAACAAATATTCGTCCAGTCTTTAGTCTTGCCAAATCTTTGCTACTGTGATGTAATTTAACACATCAGAAATGGTGGAGGCTTCGAACGACACGCGCTAGCTATCCTTGCTTGAGGTATGTGTGCTACATTCGCCTGTATGCCATATAAGTCCCGCCCATAGTCTGTTGCGTTGGATAGACCAAACAGTTGACGTGATTTTCACATACCCTGTTTACCTCACCGGTTTCTTAACCACTAATGCCCACGAGACCTCCCGTCACTCGTCGAATACCTATCATCATTCCATAACTGCAATACTAGAGGGGATAGATCCAGCATAACACTAAATTCATCTTCATCTGCTTCTCCATTTCAGACACGAGGCTTTGGAAGAAATAACTCTGTACATTATGCAAAACAATTCTGCCTTCAAGTGGAGATAAAGCTTTATCTGTTCTCATGAGCGTAGCGTACCTCTCGGCACATCCCAGCTGTTTTCAATCTGTCCAACAGGAAACCAGTATCTCTGACACAATGCAGACTATTCACGCTTTTGTCATTCATTTCTGTTACTTTTTTCCATCTCATCTGCTAATCTCACCCCGTTATTTCTCGCTCTCCCTTTGACCAATCAACTGCTTACCTACTTCCCCACATTAGTGCCTTCTGAAATATGGCCATGCGTTTATTTTAAATTTCGTTACATTCAGCAAGAACATAACGAAGAAACTGCTTAATGCAACGTAGACAAGACTGAAATTCCTTAAATTCCATATATTGATTATTACACGTATTTTCCTTATTTTATTATTATTATTATTTAGACACTATGTGCTATAAAAATTGTAATGTTGACTAATTGAGGATATCTGAGTAGATGTAAGTGATGACCTTGAGGACCATCAGCTGAAATAAATCCGTAAATAAATAAACAAACAAACAACTAGCATCATCACGCGACCATAATAACCAACAACGAGTGAGCTAGTAACGCTAAGTCTGTACTTCTGTTGTTTTGCGAGGGAGAGAATCGGATTCCAAAAATAATTTAAGCAAAAACCGCCACCTCTATTCATGAGGTCACTTCCTTGTTTAGCGACAACAGCTGGCTTAATAACACTATTCCACTAACTGCAGAGGAACGCCAAATTTTCTGTGATGATGTATTCCATCGCATGACAGCTACCAAAGCGATGCTCTACCAACGCACATGTAATTTCGTAAAACGCATTTTAACCATCTTCTATTTATTTATCCCGTTAGCCATCTACCGGTTTCGGTTATTAACCATTATCAAAGATGTCCATCAACATAAAAAAATTATGAAAGTGCAATGCATACAAAAATAGCAAAATGTAGTAAACATGGGTGCAAAATTCTATTTGTATACTTACAGGGTACAAAATATTAGTTAAAAGCACCCCGTATTTCTATGAAGCTATACTATACCGAAATTATCCAGTGACATTGTACAAACACTTGACATAATTTGCCTTCGAATACTGATAGTCACATCTCATGTCAAATGGGCAGACACCAAGGGAAAAACAAAACGAAAAATTACTGGAAGAATCTTTCAGCAGTCAAGTTATATCAAAGACGGTACATTTGTACTGCATAGGTAACATAACAACAAAAACAGAGAAACTTTAATATGAAAGTTACATTAAAACAATCGTAAGATATAAGTAGAACCACATATCAGTGAAACCAGATATGTTTATAACAACAAATGTTTGCAGCTGGTTCAGTGTGCAAAACAAATTACGTAATAAAAGCAATAATGTTAATCTAAAGTGCAACATCGAATTTCCAGTGGTACTTCATTTACAGCAACACCCTTTATGCAGTAATGCACTTTTTAACTAAACGATCTTTTTCGAAAGAGGCTGTTTCCGACATATTGAATTAAAACCAACTGCGGTATATAATTGCAGATATCGTTTCAGGATGATTAGTTATGTAGTTCTAGGTAATTTAATAACAAATTTGAATATGTAATTATCTAGGGGCGATCCTAAAATCATCTGTACCTCATATTGTAAGGACTATTCTTCAAAGTCCGAAGAAAAGCTTGTAACTATGGTGCAGAGTAATCGTGCTGAGAAATAATTGATAAGAAAAAAATCTATACTTTGCATCATTTTCGAGTTAATTAACTTCGAAGTTAGCCCGTCAGGCCGTTGCGAGCGAAAATTCAAGCCGCCTACCAGATACAGTTAGTGTCAGTTTTCTCATTGCGTGAATGATGGCGCACGAGGCTTCTCAGTCTTTGGCTCGAGTTCGATCCTTACTACCGTCCCATATCCTATTTTTTTGTCGGTCTGTAGTTCTGTTTTAGGAAACCAAACGAAGCACACGTTTGGCGATACCATCTATGGCAGGCCTGTTGAATTCCCGCACCAAACGGCCTGACTGACAAACTTCAGTGCTAATTGACTCAGAAACGGAGGAGGGTATCGAATTTTTTTCCTTAACAATTTACTTTCTCTTGGGCCCGAAGCATGGTAAATGTAATGACATACTAAAATAAAAGATGGTAATGTACTGATACGAGAGTATTCCGCCACGGCCACTGAAGAAATACTGCCCCCCCCCCCTCCCCCCTCCCCGCCATCACCTGCCGCTTCCCCCACCACAGGACACGCCGCGCGCCGTCGCCGCACTGAATTGCACCTGAACCTGCGATGGAGCGGCAGAGCGCGGACAGACCATTGCATCAGCACCACGTGATGACGGCGGAGTAGTTACTCGCTGAAATATCGTGGGCATTTGACGATCGTGTCCGACTAGACACCCAGAACCCTGAAAACAATAAAACTGTTTTTAGTTATAACGGCACAACTTTTATCAAAACGCATTTGGTTACAGAAAGCTTGAAGATGGCGATAATGCAGAAATAGGCCTATTGCTACTGTAAAAGCCTAGCAGTTGACAATTATAGCAGCATTCTGGTGCATTATTGTTTTAATTTTTTCTTAACGATTATTTCTCTGCCCAACTTTCCCTACAACACCCTTAAAAGCTTTTCAGACTGTTTCTGTATATATCGGATCATCGTATGTATGACATGCCACAACTGCAACGGATACAATAGATATCCTACTTGCGAAAACCGAGATCATCCTTTACAGAAGGTAAGATGTTTGGTACTGTTTATGACAAAAATTGTCATTTTTGAGATGTAATTAGTATTTCAGGAATTTCGTAAATTTGTATGGGTGGATCCATCATTCTTCAAAATATGGTTACAAAAATAAAAAGTCAAGTCTCTTACTAAATGTAATAATTTGTTTTATTATAAAAGTAATATGGTGGAGAATAAATGTAACTGATAGCAAGTCACATAGTGTGATATAGGAGAAAGCATTTTTTGTACCACAAGTTACTTGATCACCAACGTGCTATGACGCGAAGTAGCAGTTGCAGTGGTGGTGGCACAAGGAAGTCAGCTAGCGTGTGAAATACTTAATGACATTTGCAGTTTTCAGAGTAAAGCAACCTTGTAGAGAAACAAAATGAGTATTTGCAGAAATTTGCTTAAATGAACTGGAGAAATAAGAAAATGGGTAGTATCAGAGAACTTGCAGATGCGAGCGCAAAGGTCCACATTGGATGTATAAAATTATTGAACCAACTACATGACTTTTATCTCGATGTCAGAAGTTTTGAAGTTAGAGCCTACCTTAGGCGACTCCACAGGAATAATTTTAGCTGGACAATGTGCTGAGTAATTTACAAGCCTTCTTCGAAGAGTGAGTGGTACCTCTTCTCTAGCTGAAACGATGGACTGAACTATTTCAGAAGCTGTTCTTTAAACCTGACACCAGTTACATAATATCTGAATATAGAGCAACATAATATCTGAATATACAGCATCACAAGCGCATTTGAATTTGCATTTCCTCGTCATACCCTGCAAATCTATTACCCACTCGCGATAAGTGTGTTCTGACCGTTTCTTGTAATTAAATGAGTCTGAGCACTATGGGACTTAACTTCTAAGGTCATCAGTCCCCTAGAACTTAGAACTACTTAAACCTAACTAACCTAAGGACAGCACACACATCCATGCACGAGGCAGGATTCGAAACTGCGACCGTAGCGGTCTCGCGGTTCCAGACTGTAGTGCCTAGAACCGCTCGGCCACCCCGGCCGGCTGTAATTAAAGAAGTGGTACCTAGCTGCTATCACATTCATTTGTTGGTAATTATAGTTAGTTAGCGAATCTACAACCTGTTAATACGAAAGTTCACTGGGAGTGGCGTTAGGAAATAACTTTTGAATGGGTCGAAACACTGCACTTCCTACGGTTGAGAGAAAGTAATCGCTTTTCACAGTACCTGGTACGTTGTGAGCAATTACGTGGGCTCTAAACTGTTGCAACCACTCGAGCCATTCCTCTTCTTTTTCATGAAACTGGAGAGAAGGCCGTATAGCACTTGGAGCTGCTGTAATGCAATCGTTTGATCTGCTAGGAGCTGTTCTACCATATTGAGTAGAGATGCAATCTGTTGCGTCTGAAACTGAAACATCGGTGTTGGCTGCGTTGCATCTGCAGCTGAGGCGCCTGTGCAGGGGTGGGATAGGTGGGTTGCTCGTCGTGGGAGAAGCAAATGCGTTAAACAGACAAGGAAAGCAATAAAATTAGTAACAAAGCAAAGAAATTTCTGAAACGCCCACCTGAAAGTACTGATTCGCAAAAACGCTATAAGAGACTGTTAAAGCATGTAAACAGCCCTGCAAAGAGAAGCAAATGTAGAATTAAGGCGCCAGTAAAATAGAAAAGAAAATTTCTGGCAGGTAGGCCCCGGGGTGTCACTGTGGAATCAGTTGACCTCCTCGTCACCAATGTTGTGTTCTAACCGCTCGTCTAATACAGGGTGCCTAGGAAACCTGCTTCTCGGGTCACTAGAAAACAATTAAAGTAAATCGTATTAATAGATTTTATTACAGTAAGATAATTGACAATACTTAACTTGAGGATTTTACAGTGCGATGTCGCAAGGGAAGGACGACGTGAAACATAAGCAATCTCTTCAGTATATACAATTTGTAACACAAACGAAACAATATAGTCCCTATGTCTCTGCTGTAGCGTTCGTAGACTGCTTAGACTTCAACTCAGGCCGCCGCCGCTGTTCGCCTAGAAGCCTCTCCTGTCTCGGTGTTGTTCTAGAGAGGGTTCGGTCAGCGTACTATTGGCTGATGTCGTCTCACAACCCCCCCCCCCCCCCCCCCCCGTCTGCTGTAGCGTTCCTAGGCACCCTATGTTAGACGAGTGGGCAGAACACAACAATATAAATTCAACTTATCTATATTAAGCAAAGTGGACGTGCGCTCACGGTTTGTGCTGTGACTGAAGTCAACGTCAACACTGCTGCTGTGATTGTCCTTGAGAATCGGCGGATATTGTGTAACCTCAGTGAAGTGTTAAGAATTTCATATAGCAGTGTCTTTACGATTATGCATGATCATCTCCATATGGCTCGTGTTTTAGCCCGTTCAGTGTCATGTCTGTTAACTCCCGAACATAAGGCTGTGAGCATGGAGAAAAGCCGTGACGTACTGGGTCTCATTCCTGATGGAGGGGATGCGCTACTGGAATCGATTACCACCAGTGATGAATCATGGCGGAATCGTAATGATCCTGAACAGTGTGGAAATCGCCAGGTTCTCCAACACCAGAAAAGCTGAAAATTGTTCGATCTGCAGGGAAAGTGATGATAATCATATTTTTTGACTGTCATGGAATGATTTACCAGCATGGAGTTCCCCCTCACACTATTGTTATAGCAGCATTTTACACGTCAGTATTGACTAAAATGAGGAAGCACATTGCAAGAAAAACACCAGAACTTTTTCGGACTGGGTGGCGACTTCATCAAGACAATGCACGGCTTCATGTCACAAATCAGGTCATGAAGTTTCTGGCTGATTTCAACATTACCTGTGTAGCACATCCCCCTTACAGCCCCAATCTTGCACCCTGTGATTTTTTTATTGCCATCACTAAAGGCAAAGTTTTGGGGCATTAGATGCGAGAGCTATGAAGCACAGTGCTCAAGGACAGTGAGGCGATTCTCAAGGGCCTGACAGAGAATGGACTGCACCATGTGTTTGACGATTGGCACAGACGCTGTAAAAAGTGCATTCCAGTAGGAGGGGAAGTACTTTGAAAAGAATGTAAACATTGAAAAGGAGTAATAAACATCTGTGAAAAAAGTTGCTCCCAGTCTTTTTTGATGATGATGTTTGGTTCGTGGGGCCCGCACTGTGCGGTCATCAGAGGCTGCTCAGTCTTTGTTGATCAATCCCCGTATGAAGCTCAATTTAGTTACATCTGATTTTAAGCATGCTACCAAACGTTGTTCTATGAGATTGAAACTTGATAATCCTTGCAAATAATACCATTTTATCAATTACCATTAATAGTGTCAGAAGATCCGATGTTAAAAACTTGAGGAATTTCTCATAACTACACTCCTGGAAATGGAAAAAAGAACACATTGACACCGGTGTGTCAGACCCACCATACTTGCTCCGGACACTACGAGAGGGCTGTACAAGCAATGATCACACGCACGGCACAGCGGACACACCAGGAACCGCGGTGTTGGCCGTCGAATGGCGTTAGCTGCGCAGCATTTGTGCACCGCCGCCGTCAGTGTCAGCCAGTTTGCCGTGGCATACGGAGCTCCATCGCAGTCTTTAACACTGGTAGCATGCCGCGACAGCGTGGACGTGAACCGTATGTGCAGTTGACGGACTTTGAGCGAGGGCGTATAGTGGGCATGCGGGAGGCCGGGTGGACGTACCGCCGAATTGCTTAACATGTGGGGCGTGAGGTCTCCACAGTACATCGATGTTGTCGCCAGTGGTCGGCGGAAGGTGCATGTGCCCGTCGACCTGGGACCGGACCGCAGGGACGCACGGATGCACGCCAAGACCATAGGATCCTACGCAGTGCCGTAGGGGACCGCACCGCCACTTCCCAGCAAATTAGGGACACTGTTGCTCCTGGGGTATCGGCGAGGACCATTCGCAACCGTCTCCATTAAGCTGGGCTACGGTCCCGCACACCGTTAGGTCGTCTTCCGCTCACGCCCCAACATCGTGCAGCCCGCCTCCAGTGGTGTCGCGACAGGCGTGAATGGAGGGACGAATGGAGACGTGTCGTCTTCAGCGATGAGAGTCGCTTCTGCCTTGGTGCCAATGATGGTCGTATGCGTGTTTGGCGCCGTGCAGGTGAGCGCCACAATCAGCACTGCATACGACCGAGGCACACAGGGCCAACACCCGGCATCATGGTGTGGGGAGCGATCTCCTACACTGGCCGTACACCTCTGGTGATCGTCGAGGGGACACTGAATAGTGCACGGTACATCCAAACCGTCATCGAACCCATCGTTCTACCATTCCTAGACCGGCAAAAGAACTTGCTGTTCCAACAGGACAATGCACGTCCGCATGTATCCCGTGCCACCCAACGTGCTCTAGAAGGTGTAAGTCAACTACCCTGGCCAGCAAGATCTCCGGATCTGTCCCCCATTGAGCATGTTTGGGACTGGATGAAGTGTCGTCTAACGCGGTCTGCACGTCCAGCACGAACGCTGGTCCAACTGAGGCGCCAGGTGGAAATTGCATGGCAAGCCGTTCCACAGGACTACATCCAGCATCTCTACGATCGTCTCCATGGGAGAATAGCAGCCTGCATTGCTGCGAAAGGTGGATATACACTGTACTAGTGCCGACATTGTGCATACACTGTTGCCTGTGTCTATGTGCCTGTGGTTCTGTCAGTGTGATCATGTGATGTATCTGACCCCAGGAATGTGTCAATAAAGTTTCCCCTTCCTGGGACAATGAATTCACGGTGTTCTTATTTCAATTTCCAGGAATGTATAATATTCTACACTTTCAGCTGCTACTTAGATGTCATTAAACTACGTTGTACCTAAGGGAAAACTAGGGGGGGGGGGGGGTGGAGATAATGTCAGTTACTTCAGTCACGTTTCTACAATACATACAGTGCTATGAAACTCACGGTGGGCATAGGTGTCCCCACTATGCCCCTAACAGTAGACACAAACTTTTCTATGTGTTTCGCACTTTAAAAAGCATCACCATTCAAGGGATTAAATTTCGCATGCACTTGCCTTGATTTGACTGTGTCATCGGATGTGAATGAATAACGAAGCTAAATAAAAATGACTGTTCGAATTCGCAGCGGCGATAACGCCGGCAAACATTTGCGCATGTCGCCCAAATACTGAAATGTTTACTTCTCTTTTGAAGTGGTATTTATTCTGCTCTTCATATTGTCCGTTAAATGAATCGCGTCAATTTTTGTGTATGATTTAAAAAATTTCCCAGTGCTGACGCCGCAGCGAATAATTCCTTTACTCGTATTTGGAAGCGTGACACACAAAGATCATTCTGTAATAGATATCAACAAAAAGCACATTTCTGTGGGATTTACTACAATGTTTTACACTCTGATATTGTATGGAATAAATATGTGACGACACGAACGACTAAATATGCGGAAACAGGATGTACGCGCTTTTAATGCACTAAAAAGAAACGTCTGTGTTGAACAAGTTGTGACATAGTCACGAAAAAGTTTTCAGCGATCCAGGAAAATATTTGCTTTTTTATAATTCCAGTCGTGAATCAGTGTTTATTTGTAGTCAGTTAATTAAATTCAATCAGTGATGACCATATTCAGACCCGAGTAGAAATGTGTTGCGTTATAGGTATATATCACGCCATTACATGTGATGATTGTGACTGCGCTGTCACGTGTAATGGTGTTACATGTGCACTGTGGTGACTAATGCCTTTCGACAGCGATTAGCACATACACAAAGGGCGGTAGTATGTGTGCATAATGTATAAAAGGGCTGTGCACTGCCGAAGTTGCCGATTGCACTCAGGTGATTCATGTGAAAATTTCCGACAGGATTATGGCCGTACGACGGGAATTAACAGACTCTGAAGGCGGAATGGTAGTTGAAGATAGACGCATGGGACATTCAGATCTGGAAATAATAAAGGAATTCAGTATTCCGAGATCCACAGTGTCCAGAGTGTGTCGAGAACACCAGATTTCAGGCATTGCTCTCACCACGCACGATTCAGTGGTCGACGGCCTTCACTTAAAGACCGGGAGCAGCGGTGTCTACGTAGAGTTATCAGTGTTAACGGACTAGCAAAGATGAGTTGAACAACCCCTTCAATCAATGTAGGCCGCACGTGTGGCCGAGCGGTTCTAGGCGCTTCAGTCTGGAACTGCGCGACCGCTACGGTCGCAGGTTCGAATCCTGCCTCGGGCATGGATGTGTGTGATGTCCTTAGGTTACTTAGGTTTAATTAGTTCTGAGTTCTCGGGGACTGATCTACATCTACATCTACATCCATACTCCGCAATCCACCTGACGGTGTATGGCGGAGGGTACCCTTAGTACCTCTATCGCTTCTCCCTTCTATTCCAGTCTCGTATTGTTCGTGAACAGAAGGATTGTCGGTATGCTTCTGTGTGGGCTCTAATCTCTCTGATTTTATCCTCATGGTCTCTTCGCGAGATATACGTAGGAGGGAGCATTATAATGCATGACTCTTCGGTGAAGGTATGTTCTCGAAACTTCAACAAAAGCCCGTACCGAGCTACTGAGCGTCTCTCCTGCAGAGTCCTCCACTGGAGTTTATCTATCATCTCCTTAACTGCTCTCCGTTGGATCTTCTCTATTTCTTCTATCAACCCTATCTGGTACGGATCACATACTGCTGAGCAGTATTCAAGCAGCGGGCGAATAAGCGTACTGTAACCTACTTCCTTTGTTTTCGGATTGCATCTCCTTAGGATTCTTCCAATGAATCTCAGTCTGGCATCTACTTTACCAACGGTCAACTTTGTATAATCATTCCATTTTAAATCACTCCTAATGCGTACTCCCAGATAATTTATGGAATTAACTGCTTCCAGTTGCTTACCTGCTATTTTGTAGCTAAATGATAGGGGATCTATCTTTCTATGTATTCGCAGCACATTACACTTGTCCACATCGAGATTCAATTGCTATTCCCTGCACCATGCGTCACTTCTCTGCAGATCCTCCTGCATTTCAGTACAATTTTCCATTGTTACAACCTCTCGATACACCACTGCATCATCTGCAAAAAGCCTCAGTGAACTTCCGATGTCATCCACCAGGTCATTTATGTATATTGTGAATAACAACGGTCCTATGACACTCCCCTGCGGCAACCCTGAAATCACTCTTATTTGGGAAGACTTCTCTCCATTGAGAATGACATGTTGCGTTCTGTTATCTAGGAACTCCTCAATTAAATCACATGCATGCATGTCAATGGTTAAAGCAGGCTCAGACATGGTAATTGGATGTCTCTATAGGCCCCCTGGCTCAGCAGCTGTTGTGGCTGAGCACCTGAAGGATAATTTGGAAAATATTTCGAGTGGATTTCCCCACCATGTTATAGTTCTGGGTGGAGATTTCAATTTGCCGGATATAGACTGGTAGTCTCAAATGTTCATAACGGGTGGCAGGGACAAAGAACCCACTGAAATTTTTTTAAGTGCTTTACCTGAAAACTACCTTGAGTAGTTAAATAGAGAACCGACTCTTGGCAGTAACGTATTAGACCTTCTGGTGAGAAACAGACCCGAACTATTTGAAACAGTTAACGCAGAACAGGGAATCAGCGATCATAAAGCGGTTACGGCATCGATGATTTCAGCCGTAAATAGAAATATTAAAAAAGGTAGGAGGAGTTTTCTGTTTAGCAAAAGTGACAAAAAGCAGATTACAGAGTACCTGACGGCTCAACACAACAGTTTTGTCTCAAGTACAGATAGTGTTGAGGATCAGTGGACAAAGTTCAAAACCATCGTTCAATATGCGTTAGATGAGCATGTGCCAAGCAAGATCGTAAGAGATGGAAAAGAGCCACCGTGGTACAACAACCGAGTTAGAAAACTGCTGCGGAAGCAAAGGGAACTTCACAGCAAACATAAACATAGCCAAAGCCTCGCAGACAAACAAAACTTACGCGAAGCGAAATGTAGTGTGAGGAGGGCTATGCGAGAGGCGTTAAATGAATTCGAAAGTAAAGTTATATGTACTGACTTGGCAGAAAATCCAAAGAAATTTTGGTCCTATGTAAAATCGGTAGGTGGATCAAAACACAATGTCCAGACACTCTGTGACCAAAATGGTACTGAAACAGAGTATGACAGACTAAAGGCCAAAATACTAAATGTCTTTTTCCAAAACTGTTTTGCAGAGGAAGACTGCATTGTAGTTCCTTCTCTAGAGTGTCGCACAGATGACAAAATGGTAGATATCGAAATAGACGGCAGAGGGATAGAGAAACAATTAAAATCGCTCTAAAGAGGAAAGGCCGCTGGACCTGATGGGATACAAGTTCGATTTTACACAGAGTACGCGAAGGAACTTGCCCCCTTTCTTGCAGCGGTGTACCGTAGGTCTCTAGAAGAGCGTAGCTTTCCAAAGGATTGGAAAAGGGAACAGGTCATCCCCGTTTTCAAGAAGGGACGTCGAACAGATGTGCAGAACTATGGACCTATATCTCTAACGTCGATCAGTTGTTGAATTTTGGGACACGTATTATGTTCGAGTATAATGACTTTTCTGGAGACTAGAAATCTACTCTGTAGGAATCAGCATGGGTTTCAAAAAAGACGGTCGTGTGAAACCCAGCTCGCGCTATTCATCCATGAGACTCAGAGGGCCATAGACACGGGTTCACAGGTAGATACCGTGTTTCTTGGCTTCCGCAAGGCGTTCGATACAGTTCCCCACAGTCGTTTAAAGAACAAAGTAAGAGCATATGGACTATCAGACCAATTGTGTGATTGGATTGAGGAGTTCCTAGATAACAAAACGCAGCATCATGACCTCAGATGTTAAGTCCCATAGTGCTCAGAGCCATTTGAACCATTTGAACCAGTCAATTTGTTTACATGAAGTGGACTGTGTCCTCTGGTCAAACTGAACCGATCATTGATGGGAATACTTGAGGTCGAGTACTTGGAGACTATTTGCAGCTATTCACGAACTTCATGTTCACAAGCGACGATGGATATTTGTGAATGACAATGCGTCATGTCATCGGACCACAGTTGTTCGCAACTGGTTTGAATAATTTGCTGGACAAATCGAGCTAATGATTTGGCCACCCAGATCGCCCGACATGAATCCCACTGAACGTTTGTGGGAAATAATCGAGAGGTCAGCTCGTGCACAACATCTTGCACTGGCAACACTTCAGCAATTATGGACGGCTATAGAGGCAGCATGGCTCAATGTTTCTGCAGGGTACACCCAACGGCTTTCTGAGGCCACGTCACATCGAGTTGCTGCACTACGCCGGGAAAAGGGAGGTTCGACTCGATATTAGGAGGTATTCCATGACTTTTGTCACCTCCGTTTGTAATTCAACACGTTTGCTTTCATATCTGAAGATGGTCATGGCCGACCGAAATTAATTCTCTGTTGAAATCCATCTATCTGTGACCGCATGAAATGAATGGAAAATATCTCAGTTTGACATAAACATGAATTCCATCTGTCTGTGACCGCATGAAATGAAAGGAAAATCTCAGTTTGACATAAACATGAATTTTATTGAGGTACAGACACTCATGGACACTGATTGCCTTCACTCCAACGAGCTGTGTCTATTGCAGCATTGGTTTGCTTTGGAGTGTTATATCTGCATTTTTAACAATCATATACTGATGAATCAAAACGTAATGGCCACCTCCTTGATAACATCTTGTTTCACTTTTGGAACCCAATGCAACAACTTTTCTGCATGTTATGATTTCGACAAGACCTTGGTATGTTTCTGGACGTGTTTGCTATCAGGTATCTACGTACAAGTCACTCAATTCTCGGAAATTACGGGCCGGTGGATTGTGGATGTGTTTTAGACAGATATTCGTTGTGATAGCAAAGATTACAGCATTCCCTTTATCAGACTTCGGTATAAGTGCCTTGTTTTCTATTAGCTTACATTAATGATGTAATCTTTGCTACTAAGGACGATTACTTGTCTAAAACATTACAATTTTTTGAAGAGAATAATGTTTCGAGGTAGATGAGGATAGGACCCCCGTCATACGTTTAGGCTTGCCGTTAACAGCGCCACGCATTTGGTGAAAGCGTTTCATAAAAAACAGCTTATTAATATGAATCCACAGGCCGCAAATTTGCATTCCCAGTTTGAAGGACATAAAACTCACAATCCGATAGTCCGATGGTGAATAGTATGAACAGTGCATATCATGAGTTAGCAAGATCTCTTCACGAAAAAATAAAAAAGCTTTGTTTTTCGAAATAATTATTCTGTCACCAATAGCCAAAATCTAGCCTGCAGAATCAAGGACCTACAGTGTGATTAAGATGCTAAATTGTTTTTATTAGGTATTGCGAGCCTAGACAGTGTGGTCCATTGATAGTGACCGGGCCAAATATCTCACGAAATAAGCGTCAAACGAAAAAACTACAAAGAACCAAACTTGTCTAGCTTGAAGATGGAAACCAGATGGCGCTATGGTTGGCCCGCTAGATGGCGCTACCGTAGGTCAAACGGATATCAACTGCGTTTCTTAAATAGGAACCCCCAATTTTGTATTACATTTTCGTGTAGTACGTAAGAAAATATGAATGTTTTAGTTGGACCACTTTTTTCGCTTTGTCAGACATTGCGCTGTAATAGTCACAAACGTATAAGTACGTGGTATCACGTAACATCCCGTCAGAGCGGACGGTATTTACTTCGTGTTAAGACGGACCGTTTACCAATTGCGGAAAAGGTCGATATCGTGAGGGTGTATGGCTATTGTGATCAAAATGCCCAACGTGCGTGTGCTATGTATGCCTCTCGATATCCTGGACGACATCATCCAAGTGTCCGGACCGTTCGCCGGATAGTTACGTTATTTAAGGTATTTAAGGAAGCAGGAAGCGTTCAGCCACATGTGAAACGTCAGCCACGTCCTGCAACAAATGATGATGCCCAAGTAGGTGTTTTAGCTGCTGTCGAGGCTAATCTGCACATCATTAGCAGACAAACTGCGCGAGAAGTCAATGTTGAGAATGCTACATCAACATCGATTGCACCCGTACCATATTTCTATGCTCCAGGAATTTTATGGCGACGTCTTTGAACGTCGTGTACAGTTCTGCCACTGGGCACAAGAGAAATTACGGGACAATGACAGATTATTTGCACGCGTTCTATTTAGCAACGAAGCGTCATTCACCAACAGCGGTAAAGTGAACCCTCATAATATGCACTATTGGGCAACGGAAAATCCACAATGGCTGCGACAAGCGGAACATCAGCGGGCTCGGCGGGTTAATGTATGATGCGACATTATGGGAGGAAGGATAATTGGCCCCAATTTTATCGATGGCAATCTAAATGGTGCAATGTATGCTGATTTCCTACGTAATGATCCACCGATGTTACTGCAAGATGTTTCACTGCATGACGGAATGGCGATGTACTTCCAACATGATGGATGTCCGGCACATAGCTCGGGTGTGGTTGTAGCGGTATTGAGTAGCATATTTCATGACAGGTGGATTGGTCGTTGAAGCACTATACCATGGCCCGCACGTTCACCGGATCTGACGCCCCCCAGATTTATTTCTGTGAGGAAAGTTGAAGGATATTTGCTATTGTGATCAACCGACAACGCCTGACAACTTGCGTCAGCACATTGTCAATGCATGTACTAACATTACGGAAAGCGAACTACTCGCTGTTGAGAGCAATGTCATTACTCGCATTGCCAAATGCGTTGAGGTTGACGTACATCATTTTGAGCATTTATTGCATTAATGTGGTATTTACATGTAATCACGCTGTAACAGCATGCGTTCTGAGAATGATAAGTTCACAAAGATAAGTGTATTATATTGGAACAACTGACATAAAATGTTTAACGTGCCTACTTTCTATATTTTAATTTAAAAAACCTACCTGTTACCAAGTGTTCGTCTAAAATTGTGAGCCATATGTTTGTGACTATTACAGCGCCATCTATCACAAAGCGAAAAAAATGGTCCAACTAAAACATTCATATTTATTCACGTTCCTATTTAAAAAAGCGCAGCTGATATCCGTTTGACCTATGGGAGCGCCATCTAGCGGGCCAACCATAGCGCCATCTGGTTTCCCCCTTCACCCTAGACAAGTTTCGTTCTTTGTAGTTTTTTGGTTACATCTACATTTCTATTATTCCAATCTCGTATAGCGCGCGGGAAGAATGAATACATGTATCTTTCCGTACGAGCTCTGATTTCCCTTATTTTATCTTGGTGATCGTTCTTCTATATGTAAGTCGGAGTCAACAAAATATTTTCTCATTCGGACGAGAAAATTGGTGATTGGAATTTCGTGAGAATGTTCAGTCGCAACGAAAATAGCCTTTCTTTTAATGATGTCCATCCCAAATCCTGTATCATTTCTGTGACACTCTCTCCCATATTTCACGATAATACAAAACGTGCTGCCTTTCTTTGAACTTTTTCGATGTACTCAGTCAGTACTATCTGGTAAAGATCCCACACCGTGCAACAGTATTCTAAAAGAGGGCGGACAAGCGTAGTGTAGGCAGTCACCTTGGTAGGTCTGTTACATTTTATAAGTGTCCTGCCAATAAAACGCAGTCTTTGGTTAGCCTTCCCCACAACATTTTCTATGTGTTCTTTCCAATTTAAATTGTTCCCAATTGTAATACCTAGGTATTTAGATGAATTTACGGCTTTTAGATTAGATTGATTTATCGTGTAACCGAAGTTTAACGCGTTCCTTTTAGCACTCATGTGGGTGACCTCACGCTTATTTCGTGAGATATTTGGCCCGGTCACGATCAATGGACTACCCTGTATATTAACATACCTGTTGAAACAACCATTGACATCGCTGAAAAAAACCTACGCAGTTTCAAAAAATATATTTCTGATGAGCAAATCACTAATCTAACCTATCTGTACAACTATCTGTACAACTATTTTGTACAACTATTTTGTTTCCAGTAGCAAACTATACAATCAGCGCGCCTAGAACCGCGAGACCACCGCGGCCGGCATTTCTAGGTCACCTGACAAGCTTGGCAATGGCTAACCCACTGGCAGGCATCTTGGCAGATATATTCATTAATTCTTCAATAATGTTTCAACTGCTGATGTTTTGTCATATTCTCGGTACCTAGGCGACATTTTGATCACATACGGTGGTTCCCGGGAGGGAATTAAGCATTTGTTTGAACATTTTAATAGTCTCCACGAAAAAATCAGTGTCACTCGTGAATTAGAAAATAATGACTGTCAGGTTAATTACTTGGACCTCAGTCTTACTATTGACAACGACAAGCTTTCTTTCAGTATTTGTCGAAAACCCACTAATACAGATAAAATTGTACCCGCTAGTTCAGTGCATCCTCATTCACACAAAAAGCACTTTTCCATTCAGCCTTTTATTGTGCAGTTTCTATGTCAAACGGCTCTGAGCACTATGGGACTCAACTGCTGTGGCCATCAGTCCCCTAGAACTTAGAACTACTTAAACCTAACTAACCTAAGGACATCACACACATCCATGCGCGAGGCAGGTTTCGAACCTGCGACCGTAGCAGTCCCACGGTTCCGGACTGCGCGCCTAGAACCGCGAGACCACCGCGGCCGGCATTTCTAGGTCACCTGACAAGCTCAATGAAGAGCTGAGTATAATAAAAACTATTGTTTGGCCTTATATCGTATAAAATTCGTCGTCTTCTAATTTAAAAATATGAGCTCAAAATTACCTTTTCCAGTAAGAATAACTTGCAAACAAATCTCATTCACAATCTCAAGTCCACAGTTACTCCTACACACAATCCTAGAGTGTACAAAACCACTTGTGATACGTGTCCCGTTTATTATATAGGACAAACTGGAAGACCCTTTAGTGTCAGGTACAAGAAACATTTCTTGGGGAAAAGAGGCACTAATGTGCATAATTCAACATTTGCTGATAATCTGTTAATTTCCGGACACAAACCGAAAAACGTTGAAAAAATTTCCGTTTCACGTAGAGAAACGAAAGGTCAGAGGCTCGACGGACTCAAAGAGCTGGAGACAGTCAAACATGTATCTAAGAATGATGTCCTCATACTCAATGAACAATTGCAATTACGTAACAGTTTTTAAAAATGATTTTAATCCATTATTCGCGTAATTTTGATCCTCTATTTTTTACTATATATTCTTATCTCTGGTTCTGAGACATTATTTTCTTATATTCTCATAGATATGCACTACTAAAGTTACCTTCATGCAGATATTTTCTGGATTGTACAGCTGTTTGTATGAGATTTCTACGTTATTCTGTCTGTAATAGTAATTTCTATAAAGCCTGGTACATGGCTCTTAGTTATGCTTAAACTGCATGAGCGCTGTGTATTTTCAGAAATACGTTAATCTCTCTTCATCTGTAGTTTGTTTCTAAAATTGAGTGTCTTTTTTCAGTTATTTCTGTTATAATGCTTCAAAAGGGCACATGTCACTGTTCGTGCCAAATAGGCGTCGCAACTTGTATTGTTTTCGTGGCAGCAATGTTAACCACTGCGCCGATTAGTCTGATGTTGTTACTTGCTAGGCACATGCGTGAAAGGATGGAACTTTTTTAAATTTTATTTTGTGACTTGAGCATATCTGCTGTTAATTCTGACCAATGATTTCTAGCACTGTTCTTTTACGTAAGTAACCTTTGTACGTTATGGCAATTGTCATCTCAGCTAATGCTTTTTGTCATTCTTAATTTTCTGTGTATTATTTTATAGAGTTTCTCAAAATTTCTTTCCGATGAAGAAATCCTTAGAGGAGTCGAAACTTAGGTCAGCGAACCGAACAGTTATTTGCAACTGGTTGCCTGTGTAATTCCTATGTTGGAAGAAATATACGATTGCTAAGAAACAGTCACGTTTAAAACTGTGGGTGGCGTTCCCTATTTGCTGCCGGTACCGTCGCTAGAATTATTCCGCATTCGTCTCTGCTGCGCTTATATGCCTCCCATACTGCTTCAGATTCCGCCAATTGTCCTTCAACCTCGCGATGGGCAGTGGACAAAATGTTTTGGCCTATAAGTGTGTATTTCACTTCTACTATTCGTGTGATTGCAAACAGATTCTGTTAGAGAATAGTTGGTCGTGTTGCAATTTTCTCTTTTATTTTGTTACGAAGCACTTAGAGGTTAATTATCTTGTTTTTAATGAAAAATGAGATGAGTGAAGTAATATCATTTGAAAAAAAAAGA
Organism: Schistocerca gregaria; assembly: GCF_023897955.1. Classification (NCBI taxonomy): domain Eukaryota; kingdom Metazoa; phylum Arthropoda; class Insecta; order Orthoptera; family Acrididae; genus Schistocerca; species Schistocerca gregaria. Next base: position 966,722,586 of record NC_064920.1, on the reverse strand, counting down.
TGCCCAATGAGTGTTCCGTATGGATTTCATTATGTACGAGGGCCGTTCAACAAGTAACGCAACATACTTTTTTCTGAAAGCAGGTTGGCTTTAGTCAGGATTCCAATTCACCACATTTTTTCCCTTCTTTTGGCTACAAAATCAAATTTTTCAATATAATCTCCCTTCAATGCGACGGCCTTAGGCCACTTTACTGGGAGCTGTATGTCCTCATTGTACCACGCTACTGGTCGACGTCCGAGTCAACTTCTTGCTGCATCAACAAACTCCCTATCATTCACGTATGCAGCCTGTGGAGTACATCCTTCACTGGGCCAAACAAGATGGAAGTCAGAAGGTGTGAGATCGGGGCTGTAGGGTGAATGAGGAAGAAGAATCCGTTGAAGTTTCGTGACCTCTGCTAGGGTGCGCACACTTGTGTGAGGCCTTGCGTTGTCGTAGAGAAACAGAATTTCATTTGCATTTTTGTGGCTACGAACACGTTGAAGCCATTTCTTCAACTTCTTGAGTGTAGTCAAATGGTTCAAATGGCTCTGAGCACTATGGGGCTTAAGATCTCAGGTCATCAGTCCGCTGTAACTTAGAACTACTTAAACCTAACTAACCTAAGGGCATCACACACATCCATGCCCGAGACAGGATTCGAACCTGTGACCGTAGCGACAGCGCGGTTCCAGACGGAAGCGCCCAGAAACGCTCGGCCACATCGGCCGGCCCTTGAGTGTTGTACAACACACTTTATAGTTGATTGTTGCACCATTAGGGAGACTATAAAATAGAATAAGCCTTTTAGAATCCCAGAAGACCGTCTTTTCTTTGGAGGAGAAATGATGAGGCGAAGGATAACGTTTTGTTTCCGATTCGAAATGATGAAGCCATGTATTAACAGCTTTGGCAATGTTTGACAAAAAATTGTCGTGGTCAGCCATGTAGCTCAGAAGCAGCTTCGCACACATGATCCTTCGTTGCTCTTTATGGTCTTCTGTTAGTCCGTGAGGAGGCCAGCGGGCACACTCCTTTAAGCACTCCAACCAGTGGGAGAGTGTGTCAGCACTACCAACAGAGATGTCCAGTTGCGCAGCGTCGTGTTAGATTGTGATCCGTCGATCACCTCGAAAGAGAGTATCCGCACGTTCTGACACTGCACGAGTCACAACTGAGTGCGGCCGGCCAAACCGCGGGATATCGGACAGGTTTTTGAGACGTTGTTGCGGTGAAGAGAGACGCTTCGCCCAACGAATCATGGTGCTTTCGTTCACTGGCAGGTCTGTGTAAACATTCTGCAATCACCTATAAATGTGCGCCAAACGAATGTCAATGATTGCTCTTCGCTTGGAGTCCACGTCCGTTATGGACACCATTTCGAAGGCTACGTATAGTGGTGCCACCTATCGGAACTGCATGAAACTATAGGAGCTGAAGCTGGTATATTTCCATCAAATTCCTGCCGTTTTTCAATCATAATTGACCGATTACAAAGTGTTACATTACTCATTAAACGGTCATAGTACATACTTCATACATCCCAGGGATAGAGAATCTTGACGATTTTTGTGCGTTATCGATATCGATACTCGCAAGAGACCAGTCTCGGTAATTCGAAGACGATGTGAAAATCTCTACCGTATTTCTGTGACTATCCCGGATGTAAAAAAAGAAGTGAGAACGAGCCTTCAGTTTACATATGTAGAGAGAGAAGATTCAATAAAATAATCACAGTTTACGTACTAGAACTGACTAGAACTTACATTTTATGTTTGCATGCAGTAATATTTTTATATTATTCTTTTGGGCGACGATGAATGCAATGTATGCCTGAGCCACGGTCGGCTCGCGCTGATGCTGTTTTTCTTTTTTGGCATTTTGTCACCATCGAGTGGCTCCCTCAGTTGCTACCTGAGCGAGTTGCTCACTTGCCTGCATCAGTGGCAGCAGGAGCGTTTATCGATACTAGTACTGCTGTACCTTCTTTGGTCTGGCCGCTATGTTTCCATGTCATGGTGTGTGTGAGGCAGTTGGTCGGTTGCGACGGAGCAGTGAGGAAGTCTCCGTGGCGTGAGGTCAGGCTAGGGTCGCTGGCGGCGTGCATGTGCTGTCAGAGTTGTGTGGCACTAGCTGTGAGAGCTGCAAAGTCGCCCACTGAACCTGCATACTGGAGTTGAGTAATCAGTGAACCTGTTCTGAAACCTCAACTGCTGTGACATCTCTTCGTTGATTACTGGTTGTTGCTTCCTGGGCTGTTCCTGCAAGCAGTAACATGATGATGTTTTGGAGTCGGCAAAATTTTGCACCCCTCTCCCTGTATGGTGTTTAACTTTTGAAATGATTACCATTTATCAGTGAATTGCACCAGCTGTATCTAATGCCTTGTGGTCGTTAACATTACGGTTACCTGCCTTGGTCGTTAGCGTAATTTTCTGGCAGTGTGTATTCCTTACGGTGTTGATGCTGTCTGGCACGGCGTCTAATTCGACAGCCTTGGTGTTGTTCATATTTTGGAGTGGTTATTGTGCTTTCACTGTTTTTAGACGCCAATTTTAAAGACATACTGCTACTGGTATCTTCGTCCTCAGCTGATATTTTCCGTTGTCGTGCCATTGGTCAGCGGAAGGAAATTGATTAGGTTGTTGGTAGGTTCAAAATGGCTCTGAGCACTATGGGACCTAACTTCTGAGCTCATCAGTCCCGTAGAACTTAGAACTACTCTAACCTAACTAACCTAAGGACATCACACACATTCATGCCCGAGGCAGGATTCTATCCTGCGACCGTAGCGATCGCACGCTTCCAGACTGTAGCGCCTAGAACCGCTTGGCCACTCCGTCCGGCACTTGTTTATTACTGCGTGCTTTTTCCATGAAAGGTCACAAAATGAGCACAGTAATTTTAACGGTATTTTAATATCACAAACGTAGGTATGTGCAGTTATTTTTAGATATGAATGTTGGTTGGTCTTCAGTCGTCCCTGGGTCGGGTTGCCATCTGATTACTTAATCTTATTCTTGTCTGCCTATATTACCTAACCTTACATTAGGTTGTAGCCTCTCCCCGATGTTATTCAATCTTTATATTGCGCAAGCAGTAAAGGAAACAAAAGGAAAATTCGGAGTAGGTATTAAAAATCCATGGAAAAGAAATAAAAACTTTGAGGTTCGCCGATGACATTGTAATTCTGTCAGAGACAGCAAAGGACTTGGAAGAGCAGTTGAACGGAATGGATAGTGTCTTGAGTGGAGGAATTTAAGATGAACATCAACAAAAGCAAAACGAGGATAATGGAATGTAGTCGAATTAAATCGGGTGATGCTGGGGGAATTAGATTAGGAAATGAGACACTTAAAGTAGTAAAGGAGTTTTGCTATTTGGGGAGCAAAATAACTGATGATGTCGAAGTAGAGAGGAGGTAAAATGTAGACTGGCAATGGCAAGGGAAGCGTTTCTGAAGAAGAGAAATTTGTTAACATCGAGTATAGATTTAAGTGTCAGGAAGTCATTTCTGAAAGTATTTCTATGGAGTGTATCCATGTATGGAAGTGAAACATGGACGATAAATAGTTTGGATAAGAAGAGAATAGAAGCTTTCGAAATGAGGTGCTACAGAAGAATGCTGAAGATTAGATGGGTAGATCACATAACTAATGAGGAGGGGAGAATTGGGGAGAAGAGGAGTTTGTGGCACAACTTGAGAAGAAGAAGGGACCGGTTGGTAGGACATGTTCTGAGGCATCAGGGGATCACAAATTTATCATTGGAGGGCAGCAGAATGATGTAGGTTGAAGTAGGTATTGGGAAATGAAGAAGCTTGCACAGGATAGAGTAGCATGGAGAGCTGCATCAAACCTGTCTCAGGACTGAAGACCACAACAACAACAACATTAAAGTTACCTGCTCAGGCCGATCCTTGGAACACTTCTGAGCACCATTGTTCTGTTGTTTTTAGATTGTGATTTTTGTCTCAAGTACTGTGGGTGGCGTTCAGCCACCTATTAATTTACTTTGTTTTAATTTTAAAATAAGGCCTTCAGCTGTCGTAAGTTAAACTTTGAAGATTCTTGTTTGAACTAATTTTGTTTTAAAAAAGGGGGGAATTTTGCTCTATTGTAAATGCAACCTTCAGCCGATGTTTTATGTCAAATATTTTTAAGTAAGGCCTTCAGCCGTGTCTATTCCTTAAAGCAATTTTAATAACTTGTATTCGGGCTTTCAGACGTATTGTTTTTGAATGCCTTTAAGGGCATGTGTGATTAAATGTTTTTGGGAAAATAAAGTTTGTGTGTTTTGTGCAACTAACAGTAACTGGTCTTGGCCCCTTTCCACAACCATAACCTGATCCGCTCTGTTCTGCTAAACCACCAGATTTCAATGCCCTAATGGAAAAATATATTATTTACGTTATATAACTACAGTTTAACAATTTCCGGATTTTTTTTCCTTTAGTTGTACTGTGAAACCTTGCTTCCTGCGAAATTTCATGATTCTAGGTCAACTGGAAGTACCCTATAGGTTTTGATCAGCGTATTTTCAAGTATAAAAAATGTGACACTAATGGCCTTGTCTTTTAATTGCATTGACTTAGAACCTTAATTTTTTTTACAGCTATAAAGGACTATAGTTCTCACAATGTGACATAAATTTCAACTTTATACATCCATCAGTTTCTAAGAACAAAGGGGTTTCAAACGACGGACAGACAGACAGTCGGATAACAATTGACAGAAAATATTTTTTTTTATTATCTGATTATAAATTAACAATTTATGAATTATTTCTGTGCTTGTACTGTGAAATGATGATTCTTGCCATATTTCATGATTATATGTCAACGGGAAGTACCCTACAGGTTTCGATGAGTTTGCAGGTATCAAAAATGTGACTCATATGGTCCTACCTTTTGGTTGCTTAAATGATCTGCAGAGTGAAGGGATAGTACACCTTCGTATGTGATATAAATTTGAACTTAACACGCCTACCCGTTCCTGCGGAAGAAGGTTCTTAACAATCAGGCAGACAGACAGACAGACAGACAAACGGACGGACGGACAATAAAGTGATCCCAAGGGTTCCGTTTTTACGGAGTGACGTTCGGAACTCTAAAAATGAACTCTATGAACTACCATAAATTTAAGGAATATGTTTTAATGAGTTAATTCAAGATTCAGATCAGATTAACATGCCTGAAATTTTGTGAGAAATTTTTAATTGGTGATGTAGCAAGTGAGACTTCTTAAACATTTTGTGAAGTGCAACTTAGGGATACATCAAGTTTATGTTCCTCATAAAGAATTCGTTGGTTCGTGGCCAACATTTCAGTAACTGTCTTCAACAGGATGTTTATAATTTTACCACTGACGCGGTGTTCACTATCCGCATCAATTTCATGTGGAATTTACTTGTTCCCTTTCTGAATGTCTGCTGGTGGCAGGATTGTTGGTGAAAGTTCGTTTGTAGGAGTAGGAATTAAAATTTAATATTCTATTTCTTTGCATGGTGACTGATATCCGTCTGTATAAGAATGATTCGTTATAAACTGTGTTTGGGACCTTTGGATGGACTCTTTGAAACTACACAGGTGTGGCATTCTTTAATACCTTTCCACGTTGCCATTCACTATATCATAAAAGCTTCTGTTCACATTTTCAGTTGGCTAGCCTACGTGTTTCATCCGGTCTGCCGAGCGCTGTTGGCAAGAGGGGTGCACTCAGCCCTTGTGAGGAAAACTGAGGAGCTACTTGATTGAGAAGTAGCGGCTCCGGTCTCCTAAACTGATATGCACCCAGAAGAGCGGTGTGCTGACCACATGCTCCTCCATATCCGCCTCCAGTGACGCGTGTGCTCTGAGGGTGACACTGCGGCCGGCCGGTACCGTCGGACCTTCCAAGGCCTGTTCGGACGGAGTTTAGTTTAGTTTAATAACCTACATGTTTATTTTATAAATGCTTCTAGGTTCTGTCATGTTAGTTTCATGTCCCGTGCATCATTTGTACGATAAATCGTAATGATGTGGAAGAACACTTTTTGCATTCACATTGGAAAAGTCATTTGTAAATATGGCCACAAGCTGAGTTTAATAAGCCCTTTTGTTTTTCGATATTATTATTATTACTATTGCTGTTACTATTAAATGTACGGGTGTTAGTAAGTCCCACCCAACATCTTTTACACATGACAATAATATGTGATAAATAAATGTTTAATGTGTTGGTTCCTTCTCATATCTAATACTTGTAGCTGCCATACCCTAACAATGATTGGTTTGTTTGAGCTGCAAACGTTTCATTCACTCGACTTATAAATAAATTAGCATTCCAGCCCGGGAGACTCTTTATTCATACCAGTGCTCAACGAGTGCTCTTCCCATTCTGAGGGAACTCATTTAAATCTCTTTTCAAGTGCTATTCGTATATAGCAGACACGATGCAATTAAACGGAGATTTTGTTTAACGTTCTTGGAACGCGCAGTTCCGGCTTCTCGTTACCGATATGAGGATCCAATTACGGTGGTTAATCTCCTTACAACACAAGCCTTTTCTGTAAAAAGATATCATTCAGATTCAAATTATCTGGGGCTTTTGTGAGGAACCGCTATTAGAAAAGTTCAGCTGTGATCCATCCTGCTTGTGCAGGGTCTTAAACGCTTCATTTTTCGTTTGTATGTCTGAGTTAGTTATTAACAAAAGAACGTATTCATATTCATCCAACTGGAAAAATACGTTTGTATGTGGGAATAAGGATTTAAAGATTTTATGAGGTTAGGCTTTTCATGAGAGCAGGTCGTATATGGAATATATTCAATTTAAGGAGTAATGACTTTGTAATGAATCAAGTTGGATTCTGGGTGAAAGAGATTTCGCATGTCTGTGACTGCATAAGGAAAAGGGGAGGGTGTTGGCCTCATATAATGAGTGTTATTGGGATTTGTATACAATTTTTGGTGGTTTATTTTGATAAAGTTTCTTTGTAGGGTCGTTTGGACGATTATTTGTCTTTGCATTATTGGATTGTTGTGGGACGACTTGATGGGGGAGGGATGGTAATGGAGTTGTTGCTGTATGACAGTGTGTGACGCAGGTTGTTGATGGTATCATATTTACGGAATAAGATAAGTTATATGACATGAAATGGATATTGAGAATCACGTCGGTTGCACCATGCTAGTGCAAGGTGGTGGTGATGTTTCTGTGGCGGTTGAAGTTTTATGCTGGAACTGACTTAACTGGAGATCTTAATAATAGGGAAATATTTGTAGAAGGAGATCTTTTGAGTAAAAATGATAGTGTTAACAAGATACCTGGAACGGGGACTTTAATGGTAGATGTGTTGAGAGTATCCTTGGTAATGGCTTGGTTGTTTCGATATATACTGGTGACAACCGATTTGATGGTGACTACAGCAAGGTTGATGAAATGGTGGGACGGAAAGGAGGCAGTGGGTTGCGAGAATAAGGGTGTAATTTTTGTATTTTCAGCCATCAATCTTCTGACTGATTTGATGCGGCCCGCCACGAATTTCTCTACTGTGCTAACAACTTCATCTCAGACTAGCACTTGCAACATTTGTTCTGAATTATTTGATGGATGTATTTCAGTCTCTATCTTTCTCTACAGTTTTCTTCTCTCTAAAGCTGCCTCTAGGACAATGCAAGTCATTCCTTGATGTCTTAACAGATGTCCTATCATCATGTCCATTCTCCTTGACAGTGTTTTCCACATATCCCTTTCGTCTGATTCTGCGCAGGACCTCCTCATTCCTTACTCAATCACCCCAATTTTCCACATTTGTCTGTAGCACCACATCTCAAATGCTTCAATTCTTTTCCGTTCCGGTTTTCCCATAGTCCATGTTTCACTACCATACAACGCTGTGCTCCAAACGCACATTCTCAGAAATTTCCTTCTCGAATTAAGGGCTTTGTTTGATACTAGCAGACTTCTCTTGGCCAGGAATGTCCTTTTTGCCAGTGCTAGTCTGTTTTCGATGTCTTCCTTGCTGCCCAGTTAGCAGAATTCCTTAACTTCATCTACTTTGTGACCATCAATCCTGATGTTAAGTTCCTCGCTGTTCTCATTGCTGCTACTTCTCATTATTGTCTTTCTTCGAATTACTCTCAGTCCATATTCTGCTCTCATTAGACTGTTCATTCCATTGAACAGATCATGTAATTCTTCTTCACATTCACTCAAGATAAAGTTACAAGCAGCAGGTATTTTCTGTGATTTGTCAAAGGCATTCGATTGTGTAAACCACAACATCCTTTTAAATAAATTAGAAATGGTTCAAGTCATACCTCGCTAACAGGAAACAAAGGGTGTCAGTGCAAGGGACTAGTGAATTAAGTCATCAGTCATCATCAGAATGGTAAGAAATTACATGTGGTTTCTCACAAGGATCCATCTTTGGGCCATTGCTTTTTCTTGTGTACATTAATGATCTCTCATCAGTTACACTGCCAGAAGCAGAGTTCGTTTTGTTTGCAGATGACACAAGTATTGCAATAAATAGCATGTCGAGTGTAGTTCTAGAAAGATCTGCTAATGATATTTTCATGGATATTAATAAATGGTTTAAAGCCAACTCACTGACATTAAACTTCGAAAAGACTCACTATATGCAATTCAGAACCTGTAAGAGGTTTCCATCCAGCATATGCATAAAGTACGAAGAAGAGCAGATAGAAGAGGTTGACAGTCTTAAATTCCTGGGATTACAACTTGATAATAAATTCAGTTAGGAGGAGCACACCACAGAACTGCAGAAACGCCTTAACAAATCTGTATTTGCAATTCGAGTGTTAGCAGACATAGGTGACATAAAAATGAAAAAGCTTGCATACTTTGCCTACTTTCATTCCATAATGTCATATGGTATAATATTTTGGGGTAACTCTTCAAGTCAAAGAAAAGTTTTCAGAGTCCAAAAGCGTGTAATACATATTATTTGTCGAGTAAATTCACGGACGTCTTGTAGAAACCTCTTCAAAGAACTGGGTATGCTAACTACTTCCTGTCAGTATATTTACTCCTTAATGAAATTTGTCCCAAATAATATATCTCTTTTTCTAACAAACAGCTCAGTTCATACATACAATACCAGGAACAAAAATGATCTGCACAAGGATTTAAAAGCACTTACTTTAGTTCCAAAAGGGATCCACTACTCAGGAACACTCATCTTCAATAATTTGCCAGCAAACATTAAAATTTTTGTTACAAATAGAGATCAGTTTAAAAGGAGCCTGAAAGACTTACTAGTAGCCTTCTACTCCATTGACGAATTTTTTAATAGAAACAAATGTGTTGTATATATTTATACTATTAGTATTGTTATTTCAGCTTAATATATATATATATATATATATATATATATATATATATATATATATATATATATATATATATATACTCCTGGAAATGGAAAAAAGAACACATTGACACCGGTGTGTCAGACCCACCATACTTGCTCCGGACACTGCGAGAGGGCTGTACAAGCAATGATCACACGCACGGCACAGCGGACACACCAGGAACCGCGGTGTTGGACGTCGAATGGCGCTAGCTGCGCAGCATTTGTGCACCGCCGCCGTCAGTGTCAGCCAGTTTGCCGTGGCATACGGAGCTCCATCGCAGTCTTTAACACTGGTAGCATGCCACGACAGCGTGGACGTGAACCTTATGTGCAGTTGACGGACTTTGAGCGAGGGCGTACAGTGGGCATGCGGGAGGCCGGGTGGACGTACCGTCGAATTGCTCAACACGTGGGGCGTGAGGTCTCCACAGTACATCGATGTTGTCGCCAGTGGTCGGCGGAAGGTACACGTGCCCGTCGACCTGGGACCGGACCGCAGCGACGCACGGATGCACGCCAAGACCGTAGGATCCTACGCAGTGCCGTAGGGGACCGCACCGCCACTTCCCAGCAAATTAGGGACACTGTTGCTCCTGGGGTATCAGCGAGGACCATTCGCAACCGTCTCCATGAAGCTGGGCTACGGTCCCGCACACCGTTAGGCCGTCTTCCGCTCACGCCCCAACATCGTGCAGCCCGCCTCCAGTGGTGTCGCGACAGGCGTGAATGGAGGGACGAATGGAGACGTGTTGTCTTCAGCGATGAGAGTCGCTTCTGCCTTGGTGCCAATGATGGTCGTATGCGTGCTTGGCGCCGTGCAGGTGAGCGCCACAATCAGGAATGCATACGAACGAGGCACACAGGGCCAACACCCGGCATCATGGTGTGGGCAGCGATCTCCTACACTGGCCGTACACCTCTGGTGATCGTCGAGGGGACACTGAATAGTGCACGGTACATCCAAACCGTCATCGAACCCATCGTTCTACCATTCCTAGACCGACAAGGGAACTTGCTGTTCCAACAGGACAATGCACGCCCGCATGTATCCCGTGCCACCCAAAGTGCTCTAGAAGGTGTAAGTCAACTACCCTGGCCAGCAAGATCTCCGGATCTGTCCCCCATTGAGCATGTTTGGGACTGGATGAAGCGTCGTCTCACGCGGTCTGCACGTCCAGCACGAACGCTGGTCCAACTGAGGCGCGAGGTGGAAATGGCATGGCAAGCCGTTCCATAGGACTACATCCAGCATCTCTACGATCGTCTCCATGGGAGAATAGCAGCCTGCATTGCTGCGAAAGGTGGATATACACTGTACTAGTGCCGACATTGTGCATGCTCTGTTGCCTGTGTCTATGTGCCTGTGGTTCTGTCAGTGTGATCATGTGATGTATCTGACCCCAGGAATGTGTCAATAAAGTTTCCCCTTCCTGGGACAATGAATTCACGGTGTTCTTATTTCAATTTCCAGGTGTGTATATATATAAGGTGACATGTTCCACATCCACGGGGATCTCCTCAACATGGATCTATGGAACGAAACACTAATCTAATCTCATCATAGCAATGTCATCAATGAATCGTATCACTGATATCCTTTCACAAATAATTTTAATTCCTCTCCTGAACTTTTTTTTATAACCATGATTGCTTCCTCGATGTACAGATTGAACCGTAGGATGAAAGACTACATTCCTCCAACAGAGCACTTCGTTCATGAACCTCCACTGTTATTATTCCTTCTTGGCTCTTGTCCATATTGTACATTACCCGTAACTCCCTATATCTTACCCGTATTTTTTTCTCAGAATTTCGAACATCTCGAAGCATTTTACACTGTCATATGCTTTTTCCAGCTCGACAAATCTTATGAACATGTGTTGAGTTTTTATTTAGTCTTTCTTCCATTATCAACTGAAAAGTCAGAATTGTCTCTTTGGTGTGCCTGTACCTTTCCTGAATCCTAACACATCAATCTGAAAGTGCGATAATTCATACTTGTCAGTTCTTGCACACTGCGGAATTGTGTGAACAATATTTTTCCGAAGGTCAGATGGTATGTCACTAGACTAATGCATTCTACACACCAACATGATTAGTTGTTTTGTTGCCACTTTTCCAATGATTTGAGAAATTCTGATGAAATATTATGTATCCCTTCCGCCTTATTTGATCTTAAGTCCTCCAAAGCTCTCTTAAACTCTGATTCTAATAATGGATCCCCTATCTCTTCTAAACTGACTTCTGTTTCTACTTCTATCACACCAAACAAGTATTCCCTCTCATAGAGGCCTTCAATGCACTCTTTCCACCTATCCGCTCTCTCCTCTGCATTCAGCAGTGCCATTCCCGTTACCCTCTTAATGTTACCACCGTCGCTTTTAATTTCACCGAAGCTTATTTTGACTTTCCTATACGCTAAGTCAGTCCTTCCGATAATCATTTCCTTTTCGATTGCTTCAGATTTTTCATGAAGCCATTTCCTCTTAGCTTCTCTCCACTTTATATTTATTTCATTCCTCAACGACTTGTTTTTCTGTATTTCTGAATTTTCGTGAACTTTTTTTGTACTTCCTTCTATCATCGGTGAACTGAATTATTTCTTCTATTACCCATAGTTCCTTCACAGTTACGTTGTTTGTACCTATGTTTTTCTTTCCAACTTCGGAGATTTCCCTATTTAGAGATGGCCGTTCCTCTTCAACTGTACTGCCTTATGACCTATTCCTTATTGCTGTATCTATGGCCTTAGAGAACTTCAAGCGTATGTCGTCGTTCCTTAGTACCTCCGTATCACACTACTTTGCGTATTGATTCTTCCTGTCTGATTTCTTAAACTTCAGCCTACTTTTCATCAGTACTACATTCTGATCTGAGAGTACCCGCTCCTGGGTACGCCTCATAACTGAAATCTTCGCGTATCACCCGGCCTTTTCCATGTATACCTCCTCCTCTTGTGATTCTTGAATAGAGTATTCGCTTTTGCTAAGTGAAATTTATTACACAACTTAATTAGTGTGTCTCCTCCCTCATTATTGTCCTAAACCCATATTACCTTGTAATCTTCTGCTCCTTCCCCTACAACTGCATTCCAGTCACCCTATGACTGTTAGATTATCATCATCCTTCACGTACTGTGGTACCCTTTCAGTATCCTCATATACTTTCTCTATCACTTCATTTTGAGCTTCCGACATTGGCATGTAAACCAGAACTATTGTTGCTGGTGTTGGTTTTCGGTCGATCCTGATGCGAACAAACCTATCAAAAACTGCAAACGTGCATGGATTGTGTTGTAAAGGTGCCGAATGTCAGTTTTTGGGACAGCTATTGCACTTGAAACTTTCTGGCATATTAAAACTGTGTGCCGGACCGAGACTCGAACTCGGGACCTTTGCCTTTTGCGGTCTAGTTCTCTACCTTCTGACCTACCAAGGCACGACTCACGCGCCGTCCTCACAGCTCTACTTCTGCCACTATCTCGTCTCCTACCTTTCAAATTTTACAGAAGCTCTCCTGCGAACCCTTCAGAACTAGCACACCTGAAGGAATGAATATTGCGGAAACATGGCTTAGCCACAGCCCGGGGGATGTTCCCAGAATGAGATTTTCACTCTGCTGCGGAGTGTGCGCTCATATGAAACTTCCTGGCAGATTAAAACTGTGTGCCGGGCCGAGACTAGAACTCGGAACCTGTGCCTTTCGCGGGCAAGTGCTCTACCATCTGAGCTACCCAAGCACGACTCACGCCCCGTCCTCACAGCTCTACTTCTGCCAGTACCTCGTCTCCTACCTTCCAAACTTTACAGAAGCTCTCCTGCGAACCTTGCAGAACTAGCACTCCTGAAAGAATGGATATTGCGGAGACATGGCTTAGCCACAGCCTGGGGGATGTTTTCAGAATGAAATTTTTACTTTGCAGCGGAGCGTGCGCTGATTTGAAACTTCCTGGCAGATTAAAATTGTGTGCCGGACCGAGACTCGAACTCGGGACTCCGCTGCAGAGTGAAAATGTATTCAGCTATTGCACTTTTCCGGTCAGTACAGGGACGGTGAATGCTGGTTGTGGCTGACGCTGGAGTTGACGTCCTGTGATGTCCCAGATGTGCTCGATTGGTTACGGGTTTGGTGAATGAGCAGGCCAAGGCATGTCGACACTCTATAGAGCATGTTGGGTACAACAGCAGTATGTGGCCGAGAGTTAGCGTGTTGGAAAATACCCACTAGAATGCTGTTCATGATTGGCAGCATAACAAGTCAAATCACCAGACTGACGTACAACTCCGGTGTCAGGGTGCGTGGGATAACCACGAGAGTGCTCCAGCTGTGATACGACATCGCCCCCGAGACTATAACTTCAGGTATAAGTCCAGTGTGCATAGCTTACAGAGAGATTGGATGTAGGCCATTAACTGGCATTCTTCTAACGAATACATGGCAATCACTGGAACCGAGACAGAACCGAATTTCATCAGAAAACACAACAGACCTTTTTTAGAAACTACATTTCCACATGAGATTTAAGGATCCATGTACGAAATGTAGTAACAGACCGGTAATCTGGTTCTGTATCAGCAGGTTGACGTGGAACAGTGAATGCAAACACTAATTGTGATATCGACTGCACTTTATCTACAAAGAAAAGATCCCTAGACCCAATTCGACCTTGAGAAGAGGGGAACTGATATGTTGTTCCTTTATTTGGTAAGAACATATACGTGTTTTATTTTTATAGAAACATTACGCTATCTCACATCAGAATTTTATATCCATGTTTGAAATATAGTAAGAGAGGTTTTTTCTGCTACTCCTTATCAGCAAGAAAAAGTGGCTCTGTGCCTGCAGCCACCGGCATTGCTATCGTCTGCGCTGTACCCATAATGAAAGGATCCCTAAGCGGAATGAGAATTTGAGATGTGGACAAAAACATTCGTTCTTTTCTTTTGGTCAATGACTACAGCAGGATTGCATTTTTACAAATTACATTCACCGTTCAATACAAAATTTACATGATCGTATATGAAATATAGAACAGGTCTTTCGCCACACGTATGACAGCATGTTAATGAGAATATGTGGCTGCATACACTTACACTTTTACGATGTGAATGATCATTACATCGAATTTTGGTATGAAATGAGGGCGAACAATACATTTCTCTTTTTGCGGAGGGTATTTACTTAAGTTTAAGGTTCAAATGGCTCTGAGCACAATGTGACTTAACTTCTGAGGTCATCAGTCCCCTGGAACTTAGAACTACTTAAACCTAACTAATCTACGGACATCACACACAACCATGCCCGAGGTAGGATTCGAACCTGCGACCGTAGCGGTCGCGCGGTTCCAGACTGTAGCACCTAGAAACGCTCGGCCACACCGGCTGGCCGTAAGTTTAAGATTTAGGTTCAGTTACATCAACCGAGAATCACAGATTCCTATACGAAATTATTAAAAGATTACTACTGCCGTTCTCTATGAGCAAGCTGAGGGGTGTCTGTGTCTGAATCCACTTACCCTGCTATCGATTGAGCTTGTGTCTCCAACGAATTGATCCCTACACCGAATGCTAAATGTGGGACGCAACACTTCTATCTTTCTTTTGGCAAGTATTTAAAACCATTTTGTTGTTGTTATCTTCAGGCCTGAGACTGGTTTGATGCAGCTCTCCATGCTACTCTATCCTGTACAAGCTTCTTCATCTCCCAGTACTTACTGCAACCCACATCCTGAATCTGCTTAGCGTGTTCATCTCTTGGTCTCCCTCTACGATTTTTACCCTCCACGCTGCCCTCCAATGCTAACTTTGTGAGCCCTTGATGCCTCAGAACATGTCCTACCAACCGGTCCCTTCTTCTTGTCAAGTTGTGCCACAAACTCCTCTTCTCCCCAATTCTATTGAATACCTCCTCATTAGTTATGTGATCTACCCATCTAATCTTCAGCATTCTTTTGTAGCACCACATTTCGAAAGCTTCTATTCTCTTCTTGTCCAAATTATTTATCGTCCATTTCTTAAGTCTATACTCGATGTTAAGAAATTTCTCTTCTTCAGAAACGTTTTCCTTGCCATTGCCAGTCTACATTTTATATTCTCTCTACTTCGACCATCATCAGTTATTTTGCTCCCCAAATAGCAAAACTCCTTTACTTCTTTAAGTGTCTCATTTCGTAATCTAATTTCCTCAGTATCACCCGACTTAATTCGACTATATTCCATTATCCTTGTTTTGCTTTTGATGACATTCATCTTATATCCTCCTTTCAAGACACTGTCCATTCCGTTCAACTGCTCTTCCAAGTCCTTTGCTGTCTCTGACAGAATTACAATGTCATCGGCAAACCTCAACGTTTTTATTTCTTCGCAATGGACTTTAATACCTACTCCAAATTTTTCTTTGTTTCCTTTACTGCTTGCTCAATATAGAAATTGAATAACATCGGGGACAGGCTACAACCCAGTCTCACTCCCTTCCCGACCGCTGATTCCCTTTCATGCCCCTCGACTCTTATAACTGCGATCTGGTTTCTGTACAAATTGTAAATAGCCTCTCGCTCCCTGTATTTTACCCCTGCCACCTTTAGAATTTGAAAGAGAGTATTCCAGTCAACATTGTCAAAACCTTTCTCTACGTCTACAAATGATTGAAATGTAGGTTTGCCTTTCCTTAATCTATTTTCTAAGATAAGTCGTAGGGTCAGTATTGCCTGACGTGTTCCAACATTTCTGCGGAATCCAAACTGATCTTCGCCGAGGTCGGCTTCTACCAGTTTTTCCATTCGTCTGTAAAGAATTCGCGTTAGTATTTTACATTTATCAAAATTACAGTCTCACTCGACACCATTGGTGGTTTGGAGTCAGTGTAATGCCTATTGCAAGATTTCTGACTCGAAGCTGTCTTTGACGGAACTGATTAGTTGCAGTTCATTGTGTCACTGTGGTACAAACTGCATCTCTGCTGCTGCAGATGCAGTGCAATGTGCCGGACCCGTATTCAGAATACTCCCTCTCGGCATGCCACGTGGCCGTCCGGAGCCCGGTCTTCTTGCAACCATATATTCTCGTAACCATCGCTGCTAGCAATCGTGAGCAGTGGCTACATTCCTGCTAAGTCTTTCTGCAGTATCGCAGAAGGAACATGCAGCTTCTCGTAGCCCTATCATATGTTCGCGTTCAAACTCCGTGAGGGGTCGATAATGGCGCCTTTGTCGCCTTAAAGTTATTCTTGACTTACATCAACTCACCACATCCAGTCTCAAACGTAACAAGGGCTCACGACCGGTACAGCGTGTATTTAAAGCAAACCCATTGGCATCGTAATAGTGGCGCCATCAGTGCCACTCTTAAGCGACTGGCGTGAAATTTGAATAGACATCATCTTTCAGATGTAGAAACAAGTCAAACAACTTTCGTTTGTATCACACAAGTGCTTCTTGGTGCTGCGATTTTTCCCGTCAGTGTATTACACATACATTAACTGTTGCAAAGCATTATACATGTAGCATTAAAGGTCACACATACAGCACTGTCCCGTGATTTCCCCGTGCAGTTCCATTTGTGCCTTCATTGTGTGACACAGTTTAACTCCTGTCAAGTTTAAATCTTCTTTCCAGGTGTTGCACTGGTTGCTCGCTGTTGGAGAGGATGCACGAAGTATAAGAGCAGCCGTGGACAGTGCTACTGTGACGGCGAACTAGTGAACGTGAGATACTGTTCTCTACTAGTGGTATTGTTACATACGACTTGATCGTTGTTTCAGCTAGCCCCTCCATGGAGATGGGGCGCTTTAGAAATTGAATGAAAGTCTGACTGAAACTGCCTTTAACTCAGTTCACGTTGCTGTCGCGCCACACTAAAAGCTTCCAACGCACACTGGTGTGCCTCAGGACACATATCTCACACGAGACTGTCTCAAAACGCAGTCTAGAGGGTTGGGGCAGACGACCTGGTAGTCACACAAGCACCATCGTGTCCACAGAGTGGACGACCAACTCTGAGTGGTAGAGCTGTTTCTGTACTGCAAAAGTACACTCATCTTGCTGGAGGCTAGAGGCGAACGAACAAAGGCACGCGATCCGGAAGTAGATACTGTACAGCGTTAGCTGGTAAGGAGCGATGGAAAATATAACACGGGTAGCATTTCATTCTATGTAAACGTCTCCCTCGAGAGATAAGCGTCACTGCTGAACGGGTCAACAAAACAGCAGCTAACTATACCTTAACGGATTTCACTAGTGAGTCTCATGAGGTTGGTTGTGAACTTAACGCTAGTGTCCAGTCAACCATATCCAGTCGGTATAAATAAAAAATGAAGAGGGAAAGAGAAAAGTGAACAGTTGCTATAAATGTCATCAAGTAATCCCCGCCATTTGCAACTGGATATTACGCATATTTGAGGTACTACTCAGTATATTAAAGGTATATTCTTGTAATAGGCACCTAATTCAAATATAGTGAAAGGACTGCATCAAACTAGCCGAAATCAAATTGTTCCTTTGTTTTGAGCCATGTGGTTTGCTGATGTTAGAAACATAGACGCAAAGGTGCCATTGTAATATTATTTTGCACAGCGGACGCCTTGGAATACCAGAACAGTAAGATAATAGTTAAAAATGCGTTGGAGAGGCATTCCAAGGCCTTAGAGAGGGCTCCAACCCACAGTAAAGATTTATCGCAGCTGGGGTTCCTCCCAGGAGCCTTTTAGCACACATTCGGCCGCGATGAGTGTACGCGCCAACGAGGATCAGCAAGACATGGGCGATAAATGTGTTTCATCCCTTCTGAGGTCTGCCGGCCAGTGTGGGCCAGCGGTTCTAGGCGCTTCAGTATGGAACCGCGCGACCGCTACGCTCGCAGGTTCGAATCCTGCCTCGGGCATGGATGTGTGTGATGTCCCTAGGTTAGTTAGGTGTAAGTAGTTCTAACTTCTAGGGGACTGATGACCACAGATGTTAAGTACCATACTGCTCAGAGCCATTTCAACCATTTGAGCCTTCTGAGGTATGGCCAGATAAATAGCCCAATCGCTGCTTTAAATGTTCTGTGGCTGACGACACTCGTTGTGGACAGCTGGCCCTCCGAAGGGTTCTAAAGGCAACCTCAGGTGATCGAGACCAACACATCGCTGTCACTTTAGGTTACAATGCCAACGACGCTTCCACTTATAGCCCTGTGGGAACCGTCTCAACAGACAACAGCATTCTTACCACGTACACTTCAACTAATCATGTTGCTGCGTGAATGTGCTAGCTATAGGGGTAATAATGAAATGATCGTGTGACATTGATGGCCGGGAGACCCCGTCTGGGGATGTTGGGCCGCCGAGTTGCAAATCTCGTTGCAGGTGACTCCACACTGAGCGACTTGCGTGTCGGTGATGATGAGGGCGACAACATCCAGTCCACGAGAGGAGAAATTCACCAACCCTTCCGGGAATCGAATATGGTAGGAAACACGTTACACTCAGCTAAGCAGGGGGACAGCTATAGGGGTGAGGGGTCCTTGTATGCCGGCGGAAGAAATGTGAATAGGGAACTAGTTCCAAGACAGGAAGACCATAGCAGTGACGTCCCTGGGGCCAGCATGAGATTCAAGCGAACACAACAGTTAGTTCGAGGCATCTACGCTACTGGCCATTAAAATTGCTACACCAACAAGAAATGCAGATCATAAACAGGTATTCATTGGACAGATATATTATACTAGAACTGACACGTGAATACATTTTCAAGCAGTTTGGGTGCAAAGATCCTGAGAAACCAGTACCCTGAACAACCACGTCTGGATGCAATAACGGTCTTGATACGCCTGGGCATTGAGTCAAACAGAGCTTGGATGACGTGTAGAGGTACAGCTGCCCATGCAGCTTCAACACGATATCACAGTTCATCAAGAGTAGTGACTGGCGTATTGTGACGAGCCAGTTGCTCGGCCACCACTGACCAGACGTTTTCAATTGGTGAGAGATCTGGAGAATGTGCTGGCCAGGGCAGCAGTCGAACATTTTCTGTATCCAGAAAGGCCTGTACAGGACGTGCAGCTTGTGGTAGTGCATTATCCTGAGGTGACGCAGTGGTTATCTCACTGGACTCGCATTTAGGTGGTCAACGTTTCAAATCAGCGTCAGATCACTCTGGTTAAAGTTTTTCGTGATTTCCCTAAATCGCTCAAGGAAAAGCGCGGTCGATTTCCATCCCCGTCCCAGAAACAATCCGAGCTTGTGCTTCGTCTCTCATGACCTTGTAGTCGACTGAGGTTCCGTTTCGTCCGCATCCAGCTGCTGATCTGGATGAATTTCTCGCAGATGTTCACTACATCGACTGGGCGGCGAAATTTATAATCTGAATCGTACATATACGTCTACATTTACATATGTATCTGTGCTCTGCAACTGTAAAATGCAGAATGAAATTTACACTCTGCAGAGGAATGTACTCTGATTTGAAAATTTCTGGCAGATTAAGACTGTGAGCAGAACCGAGACTCGAACTCGGGAACTTCGCCGTTCGCGGACAAGTGCTCATTCGATTTTTTTCCCCCTCGTCCTTTTGTTCGTTATTGTTCGTGGCCTTTGGTCTGGGCTGACGCCACATGACACCCATTAACGTTCATCGTTGATTCCTTCACTAAGTCTTTTTATCACAGAGGGCAATCAGTCTTCTGAACGTACACGCTCAGCTACCTAAACACATTTCACGACCTGTCCTCACAGCTTTAATTCTGCCAGTAACTTACCTGCCACCTTCCAACTTTCACAGAAGCTCTCATGTGAAACTTACAAGGCTGGCACTTCTGGAAGAAAGGATATTGCAAATACATGACTTATCCATAGCTGGGGCATGTTTACAGAATGAAATTTCACTCTGCAGCGGAATGTGCTTGACCGAGGCTCGAACGCAGGACCTTTTCCTTTCATTGGCATGTGCTCTGTTCGGGAAACATCCCATAGGCTGTGGCTAAACCATGTCTTCGCAGTATCCTTTCTTCCAGAAGTGCTACCTTTGGAAGGTAGGAGATGAGATTCTGGCGGAATTACAGCTGTGAGGACGGGTCGTCAATCGTACTCGGTTATCTCAGTCGGTAGAGCGCTTGCTCTCGAAAAACAAGGGTCTTGATTTCGAGTCTTGCTCCAACACGCAGTTTTAATCTTCCAGGAAGCTTCATATCAGCACACTATCCAATGTAGAGCGAAATTTTCATTCTGGGAACATCCCCCAGGCTGTGGATAAGTCATGTGCTCGCAATATCCTTTCTTCCTGGAATACTAGTCTTGCAAGTTTCGCAGGATAGCTTCTGTAAAACTTGTAAGGTAGGAGGTGAGGTACTGGGGGAATTAAAGCTGTGAGAATGGGTGTTGAGTTGTGGCTGGGTAGCTCAGTCGGTAGAGCAAAAGACGAAGAAGGTCCCGAGTTGGACTCTCAGTCCAGCACACTGTAAAGTGCAGCGTAAAGAGTACTTCCCATTGTACCAGTTATTAGGATTTTTTCCCGAACTATTCATGTACGAAGCACAGGAAGAATGAGTACTTGAAGGCCTTCAGGAATGCTGTAATTAGTCTCATTTCGTCTCCGGGGCCGGCCTCTGTGGCCGAGAGGTTCTAGGCGCTTCAGTCTGGAGCCGCGCGACCGCTACGGTCGCAGGTTCGGATCCTGCCTCGGGCATCGATGTGTGTGACGTCCTAAGGTTAGTTAGGTTTAAGTAGTACTAAGTTCCAGGGGACTGATGACCTCAGATGTTAAGTCCCATAGTGCTCAGAGCCATTTGAACGATCGTCTTCGCGACCCCTATGGGACAATACGTAGGGGCTATAAAATGTTCCTAGATTCATCATTTAAAGTTGGTTCTAGAAAATTTCTAGTATATTCGCATTTACCTCGTGCGTCTGTCAGTGCATTTCTCTTAGCATCTCCGTGACGACACTCTCCCGTGATACAACAAACCTGTGACAATGTGAGCCTCTCCTTCATTGTGTACCTCCAAAATCTCCTGTCAGTCCCATCTGCTATGGACCCCCCCCCCCCCCCAAAAAAAAAAAAAACGGTCAAATGGCTCTGAGCACTATGGGACTCAACTGCTGATGTCATCAGTCCCCTAGAACTTAGAACTACTTAAACCTAACGAACCTAAGGACATCACACACATCCATGCACGAGGCAGGATTCGAACCTGCGACCGTAGCAGTCGCACGGTTCCGGACTGCGCGCCTAGAACCGCGAGACCACTGCGGCCGGCTACGGGCCCACATTCACAAACAATATCCTACGATGGAGCGCACAAGTGTTTTGCATAAAATCTCCTTTGTAAACTGATAGCATTTGTCCTGTATCCTAACAATGAACCGCTGTCCTTTTTTTTGTCATCAGTCTACTGACTGGTTTGATGCGGCCCGCCATGAATTCCTCCCCTGTGCTAACCTCTTCATCTCAGAGTAGCACTTGCAACCTACGTCCTCAATTATTTGCTTGACGTATTCCAATCTCTGTCTTCCTCTACAGTTATTGCCCTCTACAGCTCCCTCTAGTACCATGGAAGTCATTCCCTCATGTCTTAGCAGATGTCCTATCATCCTGTCCCTTCTCCTTATCAGTGTTTTCCACATATTCCTTTCCTCTCCGATTCTGCGTAGAACCTTACCTTATCAGTCCACCTAATTTTCAACATTCGTCTATAGCACCACATTTCAAATGCTTCGATTCTCTTCAGTTCTGGTTTCCTACAGTCCATGTTTCACTACCATACAATGCTGTACTCCAGACGTACATCCTCAGAAATTTCTTCCTCAAATTAAGGCTGGTATTTGATATTAGTAGACTTCTCTTGGCCAGAAATGCCTTTTTTGCCATAGTGATTCTGCTTTTGATGTCTTCCTTGCTCCGTCCGTCATTGGTTATTTTATTGCCTAGGTAGCAGAATTCCTTAACTTCATTGACTTCGAGACCATCAATCCTGATGTTAAGTTTCTCGCTGTTTTCATTTCTGCTATTTCTCATTACCGTCGTCTTTCTCCGATTTACTCGCAAACCATACTGTGTACTCATTAGACTGTTCATTCCATTCAGCAGATCATTTAATTCTTCTTCACTTTCACTCAGGATAGCAATGTCATCAGCGAATCGTATCATTGATATCCTTTCACCTTGTATTTTAATTCCACTCCTGAACCTTTCTTTTATTTCCATCATTGCTTCCACGATGTACAGATTGAAGAGTAGGGGCGAAAGGCTACAGCCATGTCTTACTCTCTTCTTAATACGGGCACTTCGTTCCTGATCGTCCATTCTTATTATTCTCTCTTGGTTGTTGTACACATTGTATATTACCCGTCTCTCCCTATACCTTACCCCTACTTTTTTCAGAATTTTGAACAGCTTGCACCATTTTATATTGTCGAACGCTTTTTCCAGGTCGACAAATCCTATGAATGTGTCTTGATTTTTCTTTAGCGTTGCTTCTATTATTAGCCGTAACGTCAGAATTGCCTCTCTCGTGCCTTTACTTTTCCTAAAGCCAAACTGATCGTCACGTAGCGTATTCTCAATTTTCTTTTCCATTCTTCTGTATATTATTCTTGTAAGCTGCTTCGATGCATGAGCTGTTAAGCTGATTGTGCGATAATTCTCGCACTTGTCAGCTCTTGCCGTCTTCGGAATTGTGTGGATGATGCTTTTCCGAAAGTCTGATGGTATGTCGCCAGGCTCATATATTCTACACACCAAAGTGAATAGTCGTTTTGTTGCCACTTCCCCTAATGATTTTAGAAATTCTGATGGAATGTTATCTATCCCTTCTGCCTTATTTGACCGTAAGTCCTCCAAAGCTCTTTTAAATTCCGATTCTAATACTGGATCCCCTATCTCTTCTAAATCAACTTCTGTATCACATCAGACAAATCTTCACCCTCATAGAGGCTTTCAATGTATTCTTTCCACCTATCTGCTCTCCATTCTGCATTTAACAGTGGAATTCCCGTTGCACTCTTAATGTTACCACCGTTGCTTTTAATGTCACCAAAGGTTGTTTTGACTTTCCTGTATGCTGAGTCTGTCCTTCCGACAATCATATCTTTTTCGATGTCTTCACATTTTTCCTGCAGCCATTTTGTCTTAGCTTCCCTGCACTTCCTATTTATTTCATTCCTCAGCGACTTGTATTTCTGTATTCCTGATTTTCCCGGAACATGTTTGTACTTCCTCCTTTCATGAATCAACTGAAGTATTTCTTCTGTTACCCATGGTTTCTTCGTAGCTACCTTCTTTGTACCTATGTTTTCTTTTCCAACTTCTGTGATGGCCCTTTTTAGAGACGTCCATTCCTCTTCAACTGTGTTGCCTACTGCGCTATTCCTTATTGCTGTATCTATAGCGTTAGAGAACTTCAAACGTATCTCGTCATTCCTTAGAACTTCCGTATCCCACCTCTTAGCGTATTGATTCTTCCTGAGTAATGTCTTGAACTTCAGCCTACTCTTCATCACTACTATATTGTGATCTGAGTCTATATCTGCTCCTGGGTACGCCTTACAATCCAGTATCTGATTTCGGAATCTCTGTCTGACCATGATGTAATCTAATTGAAATCTTCCCGTATCTCCCGGCCTTTTCCAAGTATACCTCCTCCTCTTGTGATTCCTGAACAGGGTATTCGCTATTACTAGCTGAAACTTGTTACAGAACTCAATTGGTCTTTCCCCTCTTTCATTCCTTGTCCCAAACCCATATTCTCCTGTAACGTTTTCTTCTACTCCTTCCCCTACAACTGCATTCCAGTCGCCCATTACTATTAGATTTTCGTCCCCCTTTACATACTGCATTACCCTTTCAGTATCCTCATACACTTTCTCTATCTGTTCATCTTCAGCTTGCGACGTCAGCATGTATACCTGAACTATCGTTGTCGGTGTTGGTCTGCTGTCGATTCTGATTAGAACAACCCAGTCACTGAACTGTTCACAGTAACACACCCTCTGCCCTGCCTTCCTATTCATAACGAATCCTACACCTGTTATACCATTTTCTGCTGCTGTTGATATTACCCGATACTCATCTGACCAGAAATCCTTGTCTTTCTTCCACTTCACTTCACTGACCCCTACTATATCTGGATTGAGTCTTTGCATTTCCCTTTTCAGATTTTCTAGTTTCCCTACCACGTTCAAGCTTCTGACATTCCACGCCCCGACTCGTAGAACATTATCCTTTCGTTGATTATTCAATCTTTTTCTCATGGTAACCTCTCCCTTGGCAGTCCCCTCCCGGAGATCCGAATGGGGGACTATTGCGGAATCTTTTGCCAATGGAGAGATCATCATGACACTTCTTCAACTACAGGCCACATGTCATGTGGATACACGTTACGTGTCTTTAATGCAGTGGTTTCCATTGCCTTCTGCATCCTCATGTCGTTGATCATTGCTGATTCTTCCGCCTTTAGGGGCAATTTCCCACCCACTGTCTACTACTTGTTTTACCTACGACGGAGACTACCTGATCCTTCCACTTCATATCCCTGCAGTTCGTAACACCCAGATATTTGTGGAGTTGACCGATACAAACTCTGACTAATTGATATTGTAATCACAGGATACTACGTTTTTCATTTTGTAAAGCTCAGATTTCTTTTCTGAATTTTTAAAGTAAGTTGACAATCATTGCACCATTTTGAAATATTATCAAGGTTCGACTAAATATTTGTACAATATTTTTTCCGAAGGTACGTTGCTACAGATAATTACATCATCTGCAAAAACCTGCCATTACTATTAGAATTGTCTGTAAGCTCATTATTTCCATTGATATGCGTCATGAGCTGCAAGGCTCTCAAGGCACTTCCCTGGGGCACGCCTGAGGTTACTTTTACAACTGTCGATTAATCTCCGTTCAAGATAATACGCTATAGCGCGAGATACAACAAACCCATCTCCAACATCTATACATTTTCATCATGAAATGGGTGATGTGTCCACGGAGTCTGTGACTCATCATATTAAGTCCATACTTGCCACCGTCAAGCATATGTGCCAGCTAGCTGTAACCAAGTGACTATTTTATAGGGATTACCTATTTTGTTACGTTCGTGCCTTCGGTTTCAAACCTACAATCGCTTCCTTTCAAGAGTCTTGCCAAAGATCTTTCGATTAAGTTTTACCTTCCCGATTTGCTGCTCAGCTAAAATACTGTAATTTTTTGATTACATAAAACGTTCGGTCTCTCGTTTAGGTACCACGGAAATTTTCTCAGCTAATGCTGTGAATTAGTTTATGACATACACGAATTTAATGGTCTGTGACGCATGTGCGAATCTATAATTTCAGCAAGACAGAAACGTTTTCGAATACTGTCGTAACTTCACATTCTCGTTCTGGGGCGAACATAAAAGTTACAAGGGCGCAAACAACATCAAAATTCACCTGCTCTGCTATTCATAGAAACTCTGAATAAACAATGTAATTTCCCCAGACTTCAACACAGACGCTAAAATGTTTTGTGTCCTTCAAGTGGAAACAGTTTGACAGCTCGTCTGGAAATACGGAAGTAACGTATTATTACTGTTATCTCACTTCCTGTACCAGAGTTATCTGGTGGATCTCTTCTCTTTGAAGGATAAACTTGTACAAACGGGTATCAGAATGGACAAATTACTGGAGGGTGTATAAATAACTAATAAGATCTATTGCCAATGTTTACCTTTAGATTTCTGAGTCTTATCTGATTATGTCTGTGTCTCGTTCCTTGCAAGTGCAAGTGATGGTCAGCATGTCTTGGTTTCTGCATTATGGAACTTAAAAATACATAGGTAGTACAAAGACAAAATGTTTGCACGTGTGGACATTGTAATGTAGTTTCCAGCATGCAGCAGGAATTAAAACTCGGCACTCGGTATTGTAATAATAAACGCATTTGAAAACGATAATTGTTTCGAGAAACGCATGTAGCTAAACATCATCATCATCATCATCATCATCATCATCATTTAAGACTGATTATGCCTTTCAGCGTTCAGTCTGGAGCATGGCCCCCTTATAAAATTCCTCCACGATCCCCTATTCAGTGCCAACATTGGTGCCTCTTCTGATGTTAAACCTATTACTTGAAAATCCTTCTTAACCGAATCCAGGTACCTTCTCCTTTGTCTGCCCCGACTCCTCCTACCCTCTACTGCTGAACCCATGAGTCTCTTGGGTAACCTTGCTTCTCCCATGCGTGTAACATGATCCCACCATCTAAGCCTGTTCGCCCTGACTGCTACATCTATAGAGTTCATTCCCAGTTTTTCTTTGATTTCCTCATTGTGGACACCCTCCTGCCATTGTTCGCATCTACTAGTACCTGGGATCATCCTAGCTACTTACATATCCGTAACCTCAACCGTGTTGATAAGGTAACCTGAATCCACCCAGCTTTCGCTCCCATACGACAAAATTGGTCGAAAGATTGAACGGTGCACAGATAACTTAGTCTTGGTACTGACTTCCTTCTTGCAGAAGAGAGTAGATCGTAGCTAAGCGCTCACTGCATTAGCTTTGCTACACCTTGCTTCCAGTTCTTTCACTATGTTGCCATCCTGTGAGAATATGCATCCTAAGTACTTGAAACCGTACACCTGTTCTAACTTTGTTCCGCCTATTTGGCACTCACTCCGTTTATATTTCTTTCCCACTGACATTACTTTCGTTTTGGAGATGATAATCTTCATACCATAGTCCTTACATTCCTGATCCAGCTCTGAAATGTTACTTTGCAAACTTTCAATCGAATCTGCCATCACAACTAAGTCATCCGCATATGCGAGACTGCTTATTTTGTGTTCAAATATTTTAATCTCACCCAGCCAGTCTATTGCTTTCAACATATGATCCATAAATAATATGAACAACAGTGGCGACAGGTTGCAGCCTTGTCTTACCCCTGAAACTACTCTGAACCATGAACTCAATTTACCGTCAACTCTAACTGCTGCCTGACTATCCATGTAAAGACCTTTAATTGCTTGCAAAAGTTTGCCTCCTATTCCATAATCTCGTAGAACAGACAATAACTTCCTCCTAGGAACCCGGTCATATGCCTTTTCTTGATCTATAAGGCATAGATACAATTCCTTGTTCCACTCATAACACTTCTGCATTATTTGCCGTAAGCTAAAGATCTGGTCCTGACACCCTCTAAGAGGCCTAAGCCCACACTGATTTTCATCCAATTGGTCCTCAACTAATACTCGCACTTTCCTTTCAACAATACCTGAGAAGATTTTACCCACAACGCTGATTAAAGAGATACCTCTGGAGTTGTTACACTCTTTTCTGTTTCCATGTTTAAAGATTGGTGTGATTACTACTTTTGTCCAGTCTGATGGAACCTGTCCCGAATCCCACGCCATTTCAATTGTCCTGTGTAGCCATTTAAGACCTGACATTCCACTGTATTTGATGAGTTTCGACTTAATTTCATCCACCCCAGCTGCTTTATTGCTCTGCAATCTATTGACCATTTTCTCCACTTCCTCAAATGTGATACTATTTCCGTCATCATTCCTATCCCATTCTACCTCGAAATCCGAAACATTACTGATTGTATTTTCATCTACATAAAGCAACTCTTCAAATTATTCCCTCCATATGCCCAAGGCATCCACAGGATTCACCAGCAGTTTTCCTGACCTGTCCAAAATACTTGTCATTTCCTTCTTACCTCTTTTTCGAAGACTGCTAATTACACTCCAGAATGGTTTTCCAGCAGCTTGACCCATAGTCTCCAACCTGTTTCCAAAGTCTTCCCAAGTTTTCTTCTTGGATGCAGCAATTATCTGTTTGGCTTTGTTTTTTTTCTTCTACATAACTTTCTCTGTCTACCTGAGTTCTAGTATGTAGCCATTTTTGATACGCCTTCTTTTTCCTTTTACAAGCTGCCTTGACTGTGTCATTCCACCAAGCTGTTTGCTTCTTCCTGCTTTTATACAGTACTGTTCCAAGACATTCTTTAGCCACTTCTAGTACTGTGTCCCTGTACCTTGTCCATTCCTTTTCCAATAACTGTAATTGACTACATTCAACTACCTGGTACCTTTCTGAAATCGCTATTATGTACTTGTGCCTGATTTCCTTATCCTGAAGTTTCTCCACTCTTATCCTGACCACCTGCACTTTCGGCCTCACAATCCCAATTTCACTGCAGATTAAATAATGATCAGTGTCATCAAAGAATCCCCTGAATACACGTGTGTCCCTCACAGCCTTCCTGAATTCCTGATCTGTTATTATATAGTCAATGACAGATCTGGTTCCCCTGCCTTCCCAAGTATACTGGTGAATGTTCTTATGTTTAAATAAGGAGTTTGTGATTACTAAGCCCATACTGGCACAAAAATCCAAGAGTTGTTTCCCGTTACTGTTGGCCTCCATATCCTCTCCAAATTTACCCATAACTTTTTCATACCCTTCTGTTCGATTTCCAATCCTGGCGTTAAAATCACCAATGAGCAGAACACTGTCCTTCTCCTTTAATCTAACAACTACATTAGTGAGTGCCTCGTAAAAACTATCCATCTTATCTTGATCTGTCCCTTCACAATGCGAATATACTGACACAGTCCTAATTTTCTTGCTAGACACTGTCAAATCTATCCACATCAGTCGCTCGTTTATATGCCTTATTGCAACTACGCTGGGTTCCAATTGTTTCCTGATGTAAAGCCCTACACCCCATTGTGCTATTCCTGCTTTGACTCCTGACAGGTAGACCTTGTATTCTCCCACTTCCTCTTCTTTCTCACCCTTACCCGAATGTCACTAACAGCTAAAACGTCGAGCCCCATCTTACTTCTAGCCTCTGCGAGCTCTACCTTCTTCCCAGAGTAGCCCCCATTCATATTAATAGCTAAACATAAACAGATAAAATCTTAACTAGCGTAGGCAAATGTTTTATTGCTAAGAATAAAAACATTGTTCGATTTCTTCATTTGTGTCGCCATATTGTCCGTAGCTGCTTAACAGTTCTTGAACGCATTCCCAGCCAACCCTCTCCTCTCCCAACATCGTTTCACTTCTTGCTCCTCTCTTTCTCCTTCAATCCACGCTCCATCACACTACTATACGCTTATGCTCACTCATCACCACCTCTCCATCTCCCACAAAAAAAAAAAAGAAATTCACTACTCCTTCACTACCCTACACAGTATGTAAATACACGGCAACATAATTAAAAAGAATTACAAACATACAGTTAACAGAAATACGAGAAAAAGAAGTGTAGGTCAAAGATAAACTAGTGGCAATATGTTGGCAACACTGCAAAACACGAACCACAACAGATACTTAGAAGTATAAAAATAAACAGAAAACAGTGGTTTGCGAAAAAGTCCGATTAATTTGTATAGGGAGATTAATTTCCCTGTACGCAGGAGGTTTTCAGTAGAAAGCAGAGTTTTGTCCGACGTTCCTAACAGCAAAAATCGTTAGTACTTCGGGCTTAACTCAAGTGTTATATCGTTCTATTAATAGTTCGTGATTATACTCGACAGACATTCAGGAGAAGGTTTGAAATCTGTCCAGTAATAATGGCAGATTATTACATGTTTCCTATGAGTAACTGCCGGAGAATGTTCCTAAAACAAGATCATGGCCAATTCCTTCCTCTATTCTCATCATTATGAGTCATTTTTTTATTCCTAATGACCTGAATATCGACAAGAAGTGAAATTCCTACCTCCATGTTTTCAAAGCCAGCAGGCGTTATGTGCTGAGCAACTGTTCCTACTAACTATGATGGAAGCAGAACTATCGACGCAAGGCGGTCAAGATGTTTTAAGTTGTTGCTTACAACTGAAAATTAAAAAGAAGTGTTGCGCCAAGAAGGAGTTGAGTGAAGTAAAGGAAAGTTGGTAGGCGTGTTTTTACATGTGAAAGGTGACGTCTATTAACATTTTGCTCCAGTCGCAAAAGAATGGCGCTAATGGCGCCACTAAGAGGATGCTGATCAGATTTCTTTTTAAATACACGCTGTAAAGTTGTGAGCGTTAGCTGCGTTTGAGATTGGATGTGGTGAGTTCATGTTAGTCTAGCATGCATTTAAGTCCACGAAGACGCCATTCTCAACACCTCACAGAGTTTGAACGAAGTCGTGTAATAGGGCTACGAGAAGTTGGATGTTCCTTCTGCGGTACTACATACAGTCTTGGCAGGAACGTCGCCACTGTAGACGATTGATGGCAGCGCTGGTCACGAGAATGTACGGTCACAAGAAAACGTGGCTCCGGACGGCCACGTGGCACTACTGAGAGGAAAGTCCTTCGTGTTCGGTGTATGGCTCTGGCACATCGTCCTGCATATGCAGCAGCAATTTGAACAGCATTTGGCACCACAACGACACAACGAACTGTTAAAAATAGGTTACTTCAATGACAGTTCCGAGCCAGACGTGACCCCAAACCACTGACATTGTGCTGGTTGGCAGGAGGCCAGTTGAGGACTTCAAACAACCTGCTTGCGTGCTAGACGCACTGGATCACATCTGGAGCTATGGTTTGCGATGCGATTTCGTAAGACAACAGGAGCACTTTCGTCGTCATCTAGTACACCCTGACTGCAATCTGTAAGTCAGTCTGGTGTTTCAATCCGTTGAAGAGGGTATTTCCAACAGGATAACGCTCCGTCACATACCGCTGTTGTAGCCCAATGTGCTCTGCAGAGTGTCGACATGTTACCTTGGCCTGCTAGACTAGCAGATTCATCACTGGACGACAACTTCAGCGTCCACAATCAGCATTAACCGTACCTGTACTGACTGACCAAGTGCAACAGACATGGAACTCCATAACAATGGATGTAATTTTACGTGCTTGCATTCTACATTCTTGCAGTTTCAAAGGTTATTGATGTACCAGTATTTCACATTTGCAATGGCATTTCTCGCACTTACATTAACCTGCGATTTTGCTAAGTTAATCACTTATGTATGTTACCGTCGCAAATGTATTTCCAAAATTTCGTTATTCTACATAAGCTATTTTTTCGTGTTGTGATATTTTTCCTGTCGCTGTATTTAGATGTATCTGTATCATGGGGTCAAAGCTGATTAAAGTAGAACATCGTTGGTAGCAATCGTACCTGTCCACCTACAATATGCAGAGAAGCCCATGTAGAAAACTCAAAAAGCAATTATTACAGAACACTGTAACTCATAAAGATGCACTAAAGAGATTATACATTCTTCTACTTAATTGATTCTCCTATTAATACTATTTTGTATCAGGGGACATAAAAAAATATAAGAGGACCTCACTAAGTCAAATAGTGTCGGGCATCGCTGTCACTTGGATGGACGACCATCCGGGCCACCATGCTCTGTCGATCTTCCAGGGTGCACTGAGCCTCATAGTACGAACTGAGGAGCTGCTAGACCGAGCAACAGCGACTCCAGGTCACGAAAACCGACAACGGTCGGGAGATCGATGTGCTGAGTCTAAGCCCCACCATATCCGCATCCGATGACGTCAGTCTGCTAAGGATGACACACCGTTTCGATTGAGTTCTACTTAACTGTTTCTCCTACTTCTCTTATTTTGTGTCAGTGGATGTAAAAAATGTAAACATTAGCATAGGAATCATACAGCGAACCAGTTTCAAGTAATTGTTTGGTACACTGACCTAGGTTTCGACACCTCTAAGGATGACTTCATCAGAATGAAATTTTAAGAAACCGTCTGAATGGTTCCTAGCAAGGCGTACGTGCAAAGGCTTGAATGTGCTTAATTTTAATTTTTGAGTTGGGCATATTTGCTCTAAACTTTGACCACTGCTTTCTCGTTTTAGTGTTTCGTATTTACGACGGGTGGCTGTGCGATACCACTGCTGAAACTTATATACCATTACTGAGAGGCAGCCATATTTAAAACTGTAAAACATAAACTTTATAAAATCGACCTTCATAATACATGTAAGCCCGCAGAAGCATACATTTCTACTGAAAACGCGTATACACACACACACACTTTTCGATGTGTGTGGAAAATCGAACACCTTACCGATAATAAAAACATTCAAAAAAGTCGTCTACCATCTCTGACACGAACCAATATTCGGAATTATCGCCCTTTTCTATAGGTCGAAATACCATGTACGTAATTAATTCCTACGTAAAATGATGTTAAGAGATTCGTCTAAATGAAGCACGTCGGTCACAAAAAGCGCAAACATTTCGTAGTGAAACAAACGAAAGAGGATCCTGACTTTACAAGCACCATACTTACCCTAGACGTTGCTGGCAGTGCAATGTGGGTGATGTCGAATGAACATGGCTACTTTTATTTGTACGGATCTTAATCCAGCGTCCACGCTCGGCTTCCTGTTTGGGCTATAGGACAGTTTTAGAAAGTCGGTCCTATAAATGAAAATCTTTGAAGTTAGTTACTGACTAACCTGTCTGGAGTAGTGGGTTTAAATTATTATTTTATTTTATTCTTTATTATTATTATTTAATTTTACATTATTCTGCCTTTTAAAATGTTTGAACTCAAATGCGAGTCCGAATCAAATCAAAATTATCTCTGGCTAACTGATCCTTCAATTAAATCAAGAAAAATTACGTACTTGAAAAATCATGTAAATATATTTTTTAAATACTGAAATTGAAATTTCATTACCACCATCATGATTCATATTTTTTAGCTAGGCTCCTCTACCGGGATTGTCTGACGGCGAATATAATTTTGGCACGTGATTTACGCCTAAACGCTATCGGACTTCGCTTTGTGAAAAGTGAAATTTTAGATGCAGATTCTGTCGTGAAAGAAAACCAAACGTATGACACTGATTGGTGCCGTTAATAAGCGATCATTCACTAACAGACATCCCCACACAAAGTAAGCCACATTGAATTATCAAATTCATGAAAAAAGCTCAGAAAAAAAAGGTATGATTAGTTGTAATAACAAACACAATAAAATTAAATAGATATTATTATGCAAAATGAGCAAAAACAACAAAATCTCTACGTAACATTAACCAAGCAATATATTTTATGACCGTACCAGAAAATGGCTGACCAGGAAGAGCGAAAGCAAAGAAGTTGCGAATTCTTGTTTGCTTAAATTACATAGATAATCACAGTGCTTGTCAGCGGTAAAATCGTCTCAGCGCTACTGCACGAAAACGCACATTAACGAAATCCGCTAACACTTGGGGAAACATTATACGTCGACCAGACAGCATTAGCGTGGACGCAGGAACCGTAATTGGCGTGCAAGGTATGAAAAAGATGGACTAAGTTGATAAGTTACGGTCCATGCGGGATCGTACATACTGGGCAGCGACACAGGTCCCCGCGAAGGGCGCGAGGTCAGAGGGGGCGCAAAAACTGACCGAAAGAAACCAAGGGGGGGGGGGGGGTGTTGGAATCTATTGGGTGATGTGCGCTAATTCTCCTACCCCTTATGTTCGTATCTTCTGCCTGCAAGAAGAAACGATTGTTGTTGTCACATTGTCATTTCGCCGAAGTAGCAAGAAAATGAAACTACAACCGAAAAGAAAGCTATTAGTAACATAGTTTATGTGGCAGTAGTGCGCTTGATTTACACAGCTACCGCCTATACGCCTCACTCATCGTTTAACTGAATTTTTATTAAAATTGAGAAACGTTAGCTCGGGAATGGCGTGATGCTTCTCACATTGAATAGTGGAGTGAGACTAGTTGAACTAGTAGCTTCAAAGAATTGCTAGATATAGAGTGATAAGTGAAATGGAAAGCAGATCTGAAATAAATCACACCAGCTTATCTAACTTTACTTTCCTGTCAGGAAACTCCTTAAACGAAAACTCTGTATCTTATCTTGAACACTGTAGAGCCAAATGAAACAGATATTGATACAACGGAGCTAGTTAACGAAATGGCGACTTTCAAATTGCATAATAAAGAACTGATGATGACCATTGGTATGACTTCCCATTTGGACATTGTGAAGATTTTTACCCAAACTTCGATACAGCTGTGGGGACATTCTTAACAACTAAATTACTGAAGCACCTTCTGAATGCAGTTTCACCGAATAAAATACGATAAAAACTAACTGAGGTACAGTACGAGTGCAAGAAGGATGTCACATTTATACAATTTGTAATTTATTTGCTAAGTGATACATTTTTCATCAGTATGGGTCATTTAAATTATATATTTCAGTAATGTTTAATTTTGATCAAAGCTACTCACAACACACGAAATTGGCTACATGTTGGTAGAAAAACTGCAGAAAGTTTGCTACTATCCGTGCACGCTTCACGCCCACTCCGAAACTTCAATATATCGTCGTCCATGTGTGATTACTTTGACCTCGTACACTTACTATAATTCCCGTGCAGGAGAGATATTTAAACGAAAGTCACTAGCAGGGGAGATATGCAATCGAAAGTCGCTAGCTCGTTATCGGCGGATAAATACGATATTACTGTGGTTTGTAAGAAGTACGATGCAGCCTTGTCAAAGAGGGCGGAGCAGTACTTCTTTCCCCTTTGGGTGGGAAACTGCCCCTACAGGCAGTGATGAAGGGCATGAGGATGCAGAAGGTAACTGAAACCACTGCATTAAAGACACATAATGTGTATCCACAGCACATGTGTCCTGTAATTGAAAAAGTGCTAAGGTGATCTTTGTATTTGCAAAAGCTTCTGGATTGGTGCCCCATTCGGATTTCTGGGAGGGAACTGTCAAGCGGGAGGTGGCCAATGGAAATAACCAACGAAGGGCTAAGGTTCTCAATAACTAATGAAGGGCTGAGGTTCTGCTAGACGGAGTGTGGAATATCAGAAGTTTCAATGTGGTAGGGAAGCTAGAAAATCTGAAAAGGCCCATCCAAGATATTGTGGGTGTCAGTGAAGAGAAATGGAAATAAGATCAGGATTTCAGGTCAGATGAGCATATGGTATAATCAACAGCAGCAGAAAATGATGTAGTGGAAGAAGGATTAGTTGTGAATAGGAAGGTAGATCAGTGGGTGCGTTACTGTGAACAGTTGGGGCGCTGATAACCTCAGCGTTGAGCACCAGTAAACTCCAAACACACACACACAAGGTTGTTCTCATCAGAATCCGTAGCAAAACAACATCGACAATTGCTCAGGTATACGTATCGACGCAGTAAGCAGAAGATGAGGAGAGAGAGAAAGTGTACAAGGATACAGGACTGGTAATTCAGTATGTAAAAGGAGATGAACATCTAATAGTCATGGGGAATTGGAATAAGGTTATAGGGGAAGGAGTAGAAAGAAGAGATACAGAACAATGTGAGATTGGTAGTAGGAATTAGAGAAGAGAAAGACTAATTGAGTTTTGCAATATATTTTTCCTATACTATGTTAAATAATCACAAAAGGAAGAGATATACTTGGAAAAGGCCGGTAGCTACGGATACATTTTAGTTAGATTGCATCATGATCAGGCATAGATTCAGAAATCAGATGTTGGATTATAAGGCGTACTTAGCAGGAGGGATAGACTGATATCACAGTTTAGTAATGATGAAAAGTAGGCTGAAATTTAAGAGACTAGACAGGAAGAATCAGGCGTAAATAAATGGAATACGGAAGTGCTAAGGAATGAGGAGATATGCTTGAAGTTCCCTGAGGCAATAGATACATTGATAATGAATAGCTGAGTAGGCAGTTCAGTTGAAGAGAAATGTACGTGTCTAGAAAGGACAGCCACATAAATTGGAAAGAAAAACGTAGGTACAATGAAGGTAAATGCGAAGAAACCATGGCTAACAGAAAAAAATACTTCAGCTTATCGCCGAAAGAAAGAAGTACAATACGCCTAGGGAAATTCATGAGCACATAAATAAAAGTCACTTAAATAATAAGCACAGGGAAGATGAATCGAAGAGGCTCCATCAAAAATGTGAAATAGAAATCACTGTCTTAAGGACTAGCAAAACAATCTTCGGTGAAAGAAAAGGAAGGCCTGTAACTTTAAAAGAGCAATGGGAATTTCGCTGTTGAAGACTTGTCTGATAAATTTATCTAAGAAGAAACAGGAGTCGATAGGGAAGAGATAGAGTATAGAGTCTTAGAATCAGAATTTAAAAGACCTTTGGGAGATTCAGGATAAAATAAGATGGAAGGGAGAGATAACGTTAAATCGGTATTTGTAAAATCAGTGGGAGAAGTGACAACAAAACGACTTTTCTCGTTGGTACAGTATGTAGAATGTACCAGATTGGCGATATACCACCAGACTTTCGGAAAAACATCGTCCTCACAATTTAGAAGATAGCAAGAGACGACAAGTGCGAGAAATATCGCACAAATAGATTAACAGCTTATGCGTCCAAGTTTCTGACAAGAACAATATACAGAAGAATGGAACAGAAAGTTGAGGATGTGCTAGATGGCGATCAGTTTGGCTTTAGGAAAGGTAAAGGCACCAGAGAGGCAATTCTACGTTGCCATTAATAATAGAAGCAAGACTGTAGAAAAATCAAGACACGTTCATAGGATATGTCGACTTGGAAAAAATGTTTGACAATGTAAAATGGTGTAAGATGTTTGAAATGTCGAGAAAAATAGGGGTACGCTAGAGGGAAAGACGGGTAATATACAATATATAAAATCACAAAGAGCGAACAA
Organism: Schistocerca gregaria; assembly: GCF_023897955.1. Lineage (NCBI taxonomy): Eukaryota > Metazoa > Arthropoda > Insecta > Orthoptera > Acrididae > Schistocerca > Schistocerca gregaria. Next base: position 966,685,642 of record NC_064920.1, on the reverse strand, counting down.
TAAGACTGGAAGACAAAAAACGAAGGGCTCGGATTAAAAAGGGTATAAGACAGGGAAGTAGTCTTCGGCCTTGCTGTTCAATCTGTGCACTGAAGACGCATAGCTTCAAGAGTGGGATTAAAATTCAAGGTGAAAGGATATCAGTGATCAGATTCACTGATGACTTTACTATCCTTAGTTAGAGTGAAGGAGAATTACAGGATTTGTTGAATGAAATGAACAGAAAACGAGTACAGAATGTGGATTGACCGTAAATCGAAGAGAAACAAAAATAATACAGAGTAGCAGAAAGGACAATATCGAGAAACATAACGACAGAACTGAGGATTGATGTAAAGGAAATTGAGGAATTCTGCTACCCAGACAGCAAAAGAACCCATGACGGACAGAGTAAGGACGACTTAAAAAGCAGACTAGCACAGGCAAAAAAGACATTTCTGGCCAAGAGAAGTGTACTAGTATCAAACGTAGTCCTTAATTTAAGGAAGAAATTTCTGAGAATGTACGCTCCGAGCACAGAACTGTGTGGTAGTGAAACATGGACTGCGGGAAAACCGGAACAGAAGCATCTGCGGTGGTGTAGTACAAAAGAACGTTGACAATTAGGTGAAGTGATGAGGTACGTAATGAGGAGGATATCTTTAGAATCGGGGAAGAAAGGAATATACAGAAAAAACTGAGAAGGAGAGACAAGATGGTAGAGCATCTGTTAAGACATCATCCATGGTACTAGAGGGAGCTGTAGAGGGTAAACACTGTAGAGGAAAACGGAGATTGGAATAGACACAGGAAATAAATATACAAACGCAAATAAAATTTTAAAAAATCAGTATGTGACTATCAGACAACGTACAGAAAGTGTGACGTATCACGGAGAAATATTACAGAAACAGCAAAAAATTGTGTATAAATTTTCAGTGTTCTCTTCATACCGCCTTAGGAGAATCCTGGGATAATATACTATCAGACTATGAGCTGTTCAGGAAGTACTATGTTCTTCAATATCTTGTATTTGGCTTACTGTTCTCTGTTTCAATATCCTGACACCTGTTTTCTACTGCTGTATGTGATAGTTTGACGCTTCTTATCTCTCGATTCCGATTGTTCTTGTGTGCTGCTCGAGATGACTTACATAATGACTTAACAAAGACTGGAATGCTTTCTCTGAAGATGTCTACAATGGTACAATGACAGTATTGCATCATCAGATATAATACACGCAATGAACCACAGTTTCAAAAGGGAAAAATCACGATGCTGCAGTTTCGTTTATTTTGTTAGTTTTTGTATTGTAGTCTGCCTCTATCATTCTGTTTCAGTGCCATGTAAAAATTTGTATATTACAAATATGTTTTAAGAAGACCCTTTTTAACACTGCCACAGTTCTGAAACACAGTGAAAATGTAGTGAATATGTTGAAGATAGGAAGGTCTAAAGAGTTGATACACATTGCAATTAGTTTAAGATGGCGAGATGGTAAGTGTAAAACGAACCCGCCAGCTTATGATGAAGGATCAAAGTGAGCATTCAGCATCATGTTTAATTGAATTGTTGGAGGAACATTGCGTATTAACGATTGGCTGACGACAAGTTCGTATGGGACGGAACACAAGATGACAATTAAGAAATTTGGCATTTGAATAAGTAGACCTAGTCCATTTCACAGGAACTATCATGGAATTTACTGTAAACGATATGAGGAAACCCCTGAGAATCTAACTCGGAGTTGGGGTCAGGTGTTCGTCTTGAATACGAGTCTATTGTTTCAGCAGCTACACCACTCTGCTCGATCCGCAGAAGCGAAGTCATCAGAGACGGAGCACTGACTGAGCTGGACGCAGAGCCGAGAAGGACTCTTCTCGGGATTCACGTTAAGTAATTGAGGAAAACTCGAGAAAACCTGAATCAAGATGAACAGACGGAAGACGAATGCTCCCCTCTTCTTTTACGAGGGTCGTGTCACAAAAGTTTATAATTTGAGAGTGAGAACCTCCAACACATACAATAAAACTCCATTAGTTTGATCAACACAGATTTTATCGAAAACAATAATACTGAGAAAATTTGTGAAACAGCAAGAACAGCTTTCGTACTTTATTGTGAAGGCCACAATTGAGTGAATGTGCAAAACCTACCCTACAGGCAAAAAAGATGAATTGATCAGCCAATGTACCGTCCATCAAAATTGTAAAACGTAAATAAAATAAAGTTAATGAAAAGACTTATTTTAACTCAACTGGGCCTTGCTGCAGACGCGATCTTCCATAGAATATCGCTGACGTGCGACCGTTTAATGTAAAATACCTTTTTAATACCTCTGTCGCAGCAACATAGGAGATCGGTAATACTGGACACCACTTAAAATATTTCGTTGCTATATAAAGACCTGAGCAGAAAAGATTTACAGCGCAAGAAATTAGCGAAAATAGCCTGCACGTAGTCCATCATTCATCTACATTTACTCAAATCGGCCATTGCAAAGGAAAACACCAGGAGAAAGCTTTGCTAAGACTAAAAAGAGCGATTATGTTCAGCTTACAAGGCAGCCTCTATCCAACCGACAACTGCCGCATTGCGCCCAAAAACATACGCCTGGAACATAGCCACCACTCAGTTTTTATTGTTAAATTTCGATTCCGATAAACGTATTAGTTTCAAACTAGAATTTCGAGATGTGAGATTTACAAAACATGGAACATTGCTCAAGAATCATTTTTATAGTCATGAGAATCCATTATTGATTAAGATTATGGAATCGGAAGTTCAAAAATGGCTCTGCGCACTGTGGGTCATCAGTCCCATAGAAATTACAACTACTTAAACCTAACAAACTTAAGGACATCACACACATCCATGCCCGAGGCTGGATTCGAACCTGCGATCGTAGCGGTCGCGCGTTTCCAGACTGAATCGCCTAGAACCGCTCGGCCATGAACCTTAAGTGTTAAGTTCAGGACTGAAAAATTTCACAATTAATGTAGTTCAGTGGTAACACTATACATGATCGACAATTTTTTTAAATTTGTTTTTATTGTTTGGTAAAATTTGCTCAGCAATAATTAATTTTCATGTAATCGTTTGACTATAACGCTATGTTTCTGGTAGATAAAAATTTAGACCGGTATGACTACTACTGTAAACAGAACAAAAATTAAAAAGTTATGCTCAAGGTATACAGAGAAAATTTTATATTGCGTATTAAGACCAGTATCACGGTTTATTCCATTCAGCAGCAAAGACACAGTTAATCCTAACTGATCTGTTGTAATTGAGCGCTGTTTCGACGGGAGCTGTTGCAGAACTGCGACCTTAATAAGCCCGTGTGTGCAGAGCGCTCATTCAATCAGCTCTCAGTTAAATCGTTTATTACTGCTCGAAAGATCAAAGAGATTCAGATTCATATTCCACTCAGGTCCAAGTTTTTATCTCTCACTGATGTCTGAGGGTGATGTACGTGTCCATGCCAGTCGCAAAGCATAGTTTCACCGCTTCCTCTTATCATAGATCATATCCTAGACATTCACCACTTGACACGAGTTCTCGTTGAATCACAATCTTGGAGAAACGAACAATATGAATAATTCGTTTACTGTAGCAACTGCTCAAATTCCTCTCTCACAGTAAAATCCATTTACGAAAAATTACTGTTTATGCGCTGCGTAACTTAGCTGGCTCATGACTTTTCCTAATAAAATCGAGTGTCTTTTGCAATTAAACGCAAGATATTTATAAAGCCCGATAGAGTGTTGCGGTCATCAACATTCCCTCCAAATACAAATATAGGATTTATATTACTCGCTACGTCACAATGGTCTCCAGAGTTGAAGTTCGAGAACATTGTACAAACATAAGGAATAACGCTTGTGAAAATTATGTAGTAATGGCTATTGCAGGACCATGACATTGAGATAAAAGTAGCCAATAATAATTGTTACCCTGATCATTTACTAGTTTTGTATGGACACACTGTCGTAAAAAGAAAAGAAATGAAATTGTAGGTTCCCAGACTACCAACAAACGCTACAAATGTTGCCAGTGTTCTTCATTCCAAAATTCAATGGATGTTATTCATGTTACATAAAAATTATATCTGTGATATCAGTAAGTCCAGTATTCACTGGAAAGTACTATACTTTTTTTCTGTGTATTCATCTATATCGATCTTCATTGTTGAAATGATTCAGTCCGCTAAAAAGAATGATTTGCAGGTTGCTTGTATTGCATATAATGACTTTCTTCAAATACCTTTTCATATTAATATTTTTTTTTTACCGTTGTTCATATAGACATACGTATACATGTCGCACTACTAACGTATGCTCACAATGTGATTTCGTTGAACATGTCAACTTTACAAACATGCTACTTAAAATGACGTCACAAAAAGAAACTTAATACAAATAACTGATTTCTTGAATTTTATCTTCTTCGTATTTTTTCTATGTCCATGTAGATTAAAGTTTTAATTTCATTTAATTGTTTCATTATACTTCGATAAGGCTTATATTTCAAATTTAAATTAGAATTTTGATAATTATTGGCACGATGCCCGTAAGTACCCACACAATACACACATTTTTTGAGTCAAAATACGGAAATTAAAACTTGCAGAACTATTATCTAAAGCTTCAGAAACGTACCCAACATCTATTATGGAAATCTACATATTGTGACAAAACTGATTTACATTGACAGAACCACACTTGCATGAAACCTGCAGTACCTCATCTCTCGAAGGCTAAGAACTGCTAGGAATGCCGCGTCTTGACAAATTATAAATGAACTGTTCGATATCTCATGCCTCGACACCCTATACCACTAGTAACAGTACAAAACGTAATCAATCTCACCTTAGGTGCCAAAATGAAATGGAACTTTTCAAATGAAATCTTGAGAATAAGCCTTTAAGATGCATTCAGAGCATGAATTTATCTTTTATTTACTTCAAGATAAGAATCCATTTACGCTGACATATTACTGAAATGTGTTACTAGATTTGTGATTTCCTGTCAGAGAGGTTACAGTTCGTAGTAATTGACGGAAAGTCACCGAGTAAAACAGATGTGATTTTTGGCGTTCCCCAAGGTAGTGTTTAGGCCCTTTGCTGTTCCTTATCTATATAAACGATTTGGGAGACAATCTGAGCCGCCGTCTTCGGTTGTTTGCAGATGACGCTGTCGTTTATCGACTAATAAAGTTATCAGAAGATCAAAAGAAACTGCAAAACGATTTAGAAAAGATACCTGAATGGCGTGAAAAGTGACAGTTGATCCTAAATAACGAAAAGTGTGAGGTCGTCCACATGAGTGCTTAAAGGATCTCGTTAAACTTCGGTTACACGATAAATCAGTCTAATCAAAAAGCACTAAATTCAACTAAATACCTAGGTATTACAATTACGAACAACTTAAATTGGAAAGAACACATAGAAAATGTTGTGGGGAAGGCTAACTAAAGACTGCGTTTTATTGGCAGGACACTTAGAAAATGTAACAAACCTACTAAGGAGACTGCCTACTCTACAATTGTCCGTCCTCTTTTAGAATACTGCTGCGCGGTGTGGGATCCTGACGGAGAATATGGAAAAAGTTCAAAGAAAGGCAGTACGTTTTGTATTATCGCGAAATATGGGAGCGAGTGTCACAGAAATGATACAGGATTTGGTCTGGACATCATTAAAAGAAAGGTGTTTTTCGTTGCGACGGAATCTTCTTACGCAACTCCAATCATCAACTTTCTCCTCCGAAAGCGAAAATATTTTGTTGACACCGACCTACATAGGGAGGAATGATCACCTCGATAAAATAAGGGAAATCAGAGCTCGTACGGAAAGATACAGGTGTTCATTCTTTCCGCGCGCTATAGGAGATTGGAATAACAGAGAATTGTGAAGGTGGTTCGATGACCCCTCCACCAGGCACTTAAATGTGATTTTCAGAGTATCCATGTAGATGTAGATGTAAGCCCAGGACAGATTGTCACGAAGGACAACAAAACGGAGCGTACAATATCATCGACGTACTGCTGTGCTGTCGCGGATGACAACCAAGGGGTTCCTGCCATGAAATGAAATCCCCAGACGATCGCTTTTGGTTGTCAGACCATATGGCGGGCGACAGCCCGTGGCGTCTCCAGGCACGTCTTGGCTGGTCATCGGGCCCAGCTGGAAGCGGGACTCATTACTGAAGGTAATTCTGCTCCAGTCAATGCAATTCCAGGCCAAACGTGTCCGTCACCACTACAAACTCGCTTGTTGATCCACAGCAGTCCGCATAAGGTGCGCTCTGTGAGCCGTCCATTAACGGTCCTTGTGGCCACTGGAGCACCAGCTGCACGTCTGATCGATAATAATGATAAATGCGGGACTCTTAGTGCCACTCTGACTACTGCTCGGTCATCACGTTCTGTCGCCTCTCCTTCTTGACGCCGTGTTCGGCCATGGTTCACCCGTTCTTACCAGCATAATCGAATAGCGGCATCGCTTCTGTTCAAATGTCGAGCCATTCACCAATTACTATAACCGGTTTTTTGAGCCCAACTACATGTCCTCTCTCAAATGATGACACCTGCGTGTACCGTTCACGCCCATGCCAGAGATGCATATCACTGTTCAGCTGAGTATACAAAATGAAATTTGCAGACTTTATGATCTCTAGGGAGTACATTGTGCTCATGTGTAAAGCTATCTAGATGCATGTAAAACAATAAACTGGTAGCCAAGATCGCAGGAATTCTTTTTATTCCATGATTACCGGTTTCGGCGAAACTAAAGCCACCATCATCGGATCTAGGGAGGACAGAACATTATAAAAGTGGGCTGGGATTCCACTTGTGTAACATGTATACCTATAAGTTTAGGTAAATACTTTAGGACACATACAGGTTACAACATTAAGGCAGACAATGGTGATATTAATAGTTGCCTATAACACGCAGGCCTTACAAAATTGTCATACGTAGCTCATAGGCGTCCAAGAGAGATGACACTATTAAAGTTACGTGTCTCCATCACACACAAGCGCAAGCTAGGTACCGTACTACCGCAACTCCGGCTCTGTTCTTACATTACATATGCTGCGTCGCCTGTAGTGTATGAACAGAGCTGGAGTTGCGGTAGTACGGTACCTAGCTTGCGCAGTCTTAGACACTGACGACTAGAGAAATTAAGCTCGAAATTCCCGAATATTAGCGCAATAAATACAGGCTGAAATAATCTGATATAAGAAAATCTGAAGGTTGATCATAAATGGGATAACATTATCAATTTCCGGAGTGACGTAAAATATTTGGCTGAAATATTAATAGCTTGTAAATGAGAGAGTGGGCTAATAAACTTACGAAATACGCTGCTGGCCTGAGCAGCTCCACCAAGGTAATGTCGGGCAGCCACAAACACTCCCGAAAAACACGATATCGGTGCACAACAGCAACAGGTCCCTATAACCAAGCGCTGCCCAAAGCAGTACACCCGCAACTCGTAAAGCTATGAGCTGTTAGCAAACACCACTCCACACCAAGTGCATCATGAGCTAAAGGATATGAGTTAAGAAAATGTAATTCACCAACGCCTTTATAACTTAATGGCATAAAACGTCCCTGCCATAATAATTAAACAGTAACGCTACTTAAAATTTCACAGAGCAGGCACTACTTAATAACATAAAACGGTAAAATACTGGCATAATAAACGTCTACCCTAAAGCAACTTTACTAAACAGGTTACTTCAAATACAAAAACAGTCAATAAGTCGCATTGGCTACACAGCCAAAGACTCGTTTACGCCAAAGTGACATTTCTATGAGAAACAAAAGCTTACTTTTAGGAGGTGGTACTTAATTACTAGCATTTATAAGTAAGGCTCTCTTTCATGGCACTTCGCTTTCAGAACAATCTAAAACACAATTTGAACAGCATACATTAGTTTGACAAATTTCATTAAAATAATTAAGATATTAAATAAAAACTTAGAGAAAATATCTCAAGGCATTAAAAATAACCACTTAATAAACCAGGTTTACCAACGAGCTTATGAACAATATAACACTACTAAATACCCAATTTCATTAAACACTAGATTGACAACAAATGCCCTGACATTTCACGGGAAAATAACACTGATTTTCAATCTACCGGATTTGAAGTACCACATAGTTTGTGGCGTAAACAAGTAATAGTAAGGTAAAACATCAAATAGCATCCATAATGGCAAGCAGCCACCGTCACATGAGCAAGACAAGCAGTAACCATTAAATGGATCAAACTCAGAAAGTTGTGGTTAAAAATACGTACGACGGGTGAAGAATTGTTTGAGATCTGTAAAGCGAGAGTACCAGACGCGGGGATACCACAGCGCGAGCGATACCAACAAGATGTTGTTATTTCATAATTTCAGCTCAATGCAAAACGCCATCATCCAAAAGCACACAGCGTGTACATAAGGGAAGACAATTCTCCTGAACCATCCTGAAGGGCGTGAAAACTTCGATGCAGCCACTAACGCTACACTCGTAACTAACCAATGTCCGCACAAACACACCAACGGCCCGCACAGCCGACAGGCCGACCAGTGTCCTTGTTGCCCTCTCGTCACGTATCCAGATGCTTCCCAACACCACACGCTCCGGCATGTTTTCAAGACTCCGCGCCAGCCATAACACACAGGAAGCTAAGGGTAATTCGTGCCACCTAGCAGGGCGCCAGCAAATGAAGGGAGACGAAAAGATGAAATGAAGCCGCCACGGTTCAAACAGAAGAAATGAAGGCATGTGCTGCACGATCAGTGTATTTAGAGCCGTCAGAGTAAGAGACTGTAGCGACCTGGAATTCCTGTAAGAGCATTCGGGACAAACAAAGGAACACCACTGGGGCGATGGAGGCTTTCGGAACCCGGAAGAAATCTATCTGAATCCGGGGCCGATGAAGTAACCGAGTGGCGGACAGCAACAGGAAATGTTCTGGAATATGCTCAGCAGGTTCACTTCTTTTTGGGTGAACAGTGACTGTTCCAAGTGGTAACAGGTACACCATTCTTATTTTGGTCGCGAGCCGACGGTCCCTTCATCAGTTATGCAGCCACCCACTTTGCCCTTTTGGTTGCCACGCGCGGATCCGTTGCTGGATAACGCGCATTATCGATAAGAGCCAGCAGAACTCACGGTGGTTTCCCAAGCTCGTTCAGGCAAATGCTGGGCTGGTTCCCAGTTTGCTTCTCGGCAAATACGACACGAAAATAGCTAAAACACGATCACACACAGAACAAAGTTTATACAACTCCCAGACAACCCGCCTCCGAGGCCGAAGTTCCACCGGCACTGTAGCTCAGTGTGTTCAATCAGAAAGGCTGGCTGACTTCCGTAATAAAAAATAATGATCGAAGTATTCAACTATAAACTTGATGTCAAGATCTAATGAGTAGGATAATGATGACACAAAAAGATATCTAATGAAGGGATGTCAAGACGTAATGTCAAGGATAATGACGAAAAAAAGGATCTCTCGTACAAGAGCGTGCGGTGGCGCTCCACCCTTGGGTAATCCGTTTCGAATCTTGGTGGAGGAAAAAATATTCACTGCCAGTATTTGCAAGGAAAAGTGGAGGAGAGGTAGTGTTGTGAGGGTCCTGATCACCAGACTCTAAGCCAGTGTTCTGTTTTAAATACCTAACCCCTTCGCGGTGTGTCGTGAAGTGAGAGCATGTGACACTGCTGATGCGTCTGTTAGATGGGGATGTCAAGCTTGACCGCCCCCTTGCTGCTATTATGATTCCCCTCTTGTTATTACAACAAATCGTACCTATAACGCTTTTTTTTTTGATACATCTAATGTGCTGTTCCTTGTTGTTGTTGTTGTCTTCAGTCCTGAGACTGGTTTGATGCAGCTCTCCATGCTACTCTATCCTGTGCAAGCTGCTTCATCTCCCAGTACCTACTGGAACCTACATCCTTTTGAATCTGCTTAGTGTACTCATCTCTCGGTCTCCCTCTACGATTTTTACCCTCCACGCTGCCCTCCAACGCTAAATTTGTGATCCCTAGATGCCTCAAAACATGTCCTACCAACCGATCCCTTCTTCTAGTCAAGTTGTGCCACAAACTTCTCTTCTCCCCAATCCTATTCAATACCTCCTCATTAGTTACGTGATCTATCCACCTTATCTTCAGTATTCTTCTGTAGCACCACATTTCGAAAGCTTCCATTCTCTTCTTGTCCAAACTAGTAATCGTCCATGTTTCACTTCCATACATGGCTACACTCCAAACAAATACTTTCAGAAACGACTTCCTGATACATAAATCTATATTCGATGTTAACAAATTTCTCTTCTTCAGAAACGCTTTCCTTGCCATTGCCAGTCTACATTTTATATCCCCTCTACTTCGACCATCATCAGTTATTTTGCTCCCCAAATAGCAGAACTCCTTTACTACTTTAAGTGTCTCACTTCCTAATCTAATTCCATCAGCATCACCCGATTTAATTTGACTACATTCCATTATCCTCGTTTTGCTTTTGTTGATGTTCATCTTATATCCTCCTTTCAAGACATTATCCATTCCATTCAACTGCTCTTCCAAGTCCTTTGCCGTCTCTGAGAGAATTACAATGTCATCGGCGAACCTCAAAGTTTTTACTTCGTCTCCATGAATTTTAATACCTACTCCAAATTTTTCTTTTGTTTCCTTTACTGCTTGCTCAATATACAGATTGAATAACATCGGGGAGAGGCTACAACCCTGTCTCACTCCTTTCCCAACCACTGCTTCCCTTTCATGCCCCTCGACTCTTATAACTGCCATCTGGTTTCTGTACAAATTGTAAGTAGCCTTTCGCTCCCTGTATTTTACCCCTGCCACCTTTAGAATTTGAAAAAGAGTATTCCAGTCAACATTGTCAAAAGCTTTCTCTAAGACTACAAATGCTAGAAACGTAGGTTTGCCTTTTCTTAATCCTTCTTCTAAGATAAGTCGTAAGGTCAGTATTGCCTCACGTGTTCCAACATTTCGACGGAATCCAAACTGATCCTCCCCGAGGTCCGCATCTACTAGTTTTTCCATTCGTCTGTAAAGAATTCGCGTTAGTATTTTGCAGCTGTGACTTATTAAACTGATAGTTCGGTAATTTTCACATCTGTCAGCACCTGCTTTCTTTGGGATTGGAATTATTATATTCTTCTTGAAGTCTGAGGGTATTTCGCCTGTCTCATACATCTTGCTCACCAGCTGGTAGAGTTTTGTCATGACTGGCTCTCCCAAGGCCGTCAGTAGTTCTAATGGAATGTTGTCTACTCCGGGGGCCTTGTTTCGACTCAGGTCTTTCAGTGCTCTGTCAAACTCTTCACGCAGTATCGTATCTCCCATTTCGTCTTCATCTACATCCTCTTCCATTTCCATAATATTGTCCTCAAGTACATCACCCTTGTATAAACCTTCTATATACTCCTTCCACCTTTCTGCCTTCACTTCTTTGCTTAGAACTGGGTTGCCATCTGAGCTCTTGATATTCATACACGTGGTTCTCTTCTCTCCAAAGGTCTCTTTAATTTTCCTGTAGGCAGTATCTATCTTACCCCTAGTGAGATAAGCTTCTACATCCTTACATTTGTCCTCTAGCCATCCCTGTTTAGCCATTTTGCACTTCCTGTCAATCTCATTTTTGAGACGTCTGTATTCCTTTTTGCCTGCTTCATTTACTGCATTTTTATATTTTCTCCTTTCATCAATTAAATTCAATATTTCTTCTGTTACCCAAGGATTTCTAGCAGCCCTCGTCTTTTTACCTACTTTATCCTCTGCTGCCTTCACTACTTCATCCCTCAGAGCTACCCATTCTTCTTCTACTGTATTTCTTTCCCCTATTCCTGTCAATTGTCCCCTTATGTTCTCCCTGAAACTCTGTACAACCTCTGGTTCTTTCAGTTTATCCAGGTCCCATCTCCTTAATTTCCCACATTTTTGCAGTTTCTTCAGTTTTAATCTACAGGTCATAACCAATAGATTGTGGTCCGAGTCCACATCTGCCCCAGGAAATGTCTTACAACTTAAAACCGGGTTCCTAAATCTCTGTCTTGCCATTATATAATCTATTTGATACCTTTTAGTATCTCCAGGGTTCTTCCACGTATACAACCTTCTTTCATGATTCTTGAACCAAGTGTTAGCTATGATTAAGTTGTGCTCCGTGCAAAATTCTACTAGGCGGCTTCCTCTTTCATTTCTTAGCCCCGATCCATATTCACCTGCTATGTTTCCTTCTCTCCCTTTTCCTACACTCGAATTCCAGTCACCCATTACTATTAAATTTTCGTCTCCCTTCACTATCTGAACAATTTCTTTTATTTCATCGTACTTTTCTTCAATTTCTTCATCATCTGCAGAGCTAGTTGGCATATAAACTTGTACTACTGTAGTAGGTGTAGGCTTCGTATCTATCTTGGCCACAATAATGCGTTCACTATGCTGTTTGTAGTAGCTTACCCGCATTCCTATTTTCCTATTCATTATTCAACCTACTCCTGCATTACCCCTATTTGATTTTGTGTTTATAACCCTGTAGTCACCTGACCAGAAGTCTTGTTCCTCCTGCCACCGAACTTCACTAATTCCCACTATATCTAACTTTAACCTATCCATTTCCCTTTTTAAATTTTCTAACCTACCTGCCCGATTAAGGGATCTGACATTCCACGCTCCGATCCGTAGAACGCCAGTTTTCTTTCTCCTGATAACGACATCCTCCTGAGTAGTCCCCGCCCGGAGATCCGAATGGGGGACTATTTTACCTCCGGAATATTTTACCCAAGAGGATGCCATCATTATTTAATCATACAGTAAAGCTGCATGTCCTCGGGAAAAATTACGGCTGTAGTTTCCCCTTGCTTTCAGCCGTTCGCAGTACCAGCACAGCTTTAGGAACCATAAAAATAAAATCCATCGAATATGGACGTCTACTGTGGGACTCGAGCATTCTGCGAGGCCCTCGAGAAATACACGTCGTGGCGCGTACGTCACAGCACGCGACACTGCAGGTCTTACGAGTGCCAGCAGCCGTCTCTGGCGGGGAGCGACTAACTAGTACAGACGAGTTCAATAATTCTTTACTGCTCGTTCAGATGCATGCAAGTCATCAATAGCACACTACAAAATTAAGATCTTCAGTCGGTTCCCTTTCACATAAATACTGATTTCGCATGCGCCCTGCTTGGAGCCGAGCTTTCCCGGAGTGTGGCGGACAAGCCTACTAATGCGGCGTTACAAGTTCGTTTCAAGGCCTGTAAATTTCGTTGGCCCTTAGCCGTTTAGAATGACGTCACAAGTTATTTCCGAGGCCCGTATTCCTCGTGGGTCCCGGCGTTCTGCTTGTGACGCAGGAAGCGTTCTTGCGGGCTATTTGCTCTACTTTTCGAGGCACGTCGGCAAAATATCCCAGAACTTTTTTTATGTTTCACGTGACGAAATAGCTGCTTGACTAGAAACAGGAAGTAACGTCACAAAACTGTTACAGCGCCATGTGAACATTAGGTATCTCGTCCCTTGTGCCGACGGCTTTAGCCAATGACGACTGCGGCAAGTACAACGGATCCCGCATTGTGAGGGGGGGGGGGGGGGAGGACTGACGTTAACAGTGGGGCAGTAGAAAGGGGTTCACTGATTTGATTCATATTGAAAAGCAATGAAGGGCACAACTAGGACTTCCATATGTGGAAACTGGAAGACACAACTCTCAACGGTTTTCGAGAAAACCGAGTCCGAGCACTTTGGGCATCCTTATACATTTTAAATGATCGCTAGCAATCAGTGAGACAGTAGCAGAGCGAGTAAGCGCTTAATTTCATGTGCGAGAGACATATGAATCGAATCTTACTGCCGGCACATTCTCTCACTCCCATGTAACTACAGATTTATTATGGCATGACTGTGCAAATTACAACCATTTAGTGATTCATTTATTCTTTTCATAATCTTTATCTTCGAAAAAAGAGAAAAAAAATTTTTCTTGAGGATTTTGGGTAGAAAGCAGGAGGTACAAAACTTACAATCAAATGCGTGTAGCCATTTTGTTTGCATAATTGTATCTACTTTTTTGTGTAATCAGGTTGATACTGATCACAGAAACATGGAAACCAATAATTATTGAGAGGTAGATCGTGTGCAATGGATGCTAAATTTTTGCATGTTCGTGGTTTTCTCAGTGCGTGTATTGCATTCATAAAGGGTTCTCCATTATCACACACTTCCGTCGTATACCACATATTTTTGCTGTTACAACTAAGAGAAATGAAAGAAGTAGAAGAAATGAGATTCGATCCACAGGCTTCGCTATTACAAAACTTTGCACTTAGTCCCTCGGCTGCGGATTTGTTGAATGCTTGTCCTTATGCAATGTATATATGGACGCCTAAGATTTTTAAATTCAGTTTTCACGAAAACTGTTGAGTTCAAAATGGTTCAAATTGCTCTGAGCACTGTGGGACTTATCATCTGAGGTCATCAGTTCCCTAGAACGTAGAACTACTTAAACCTAACTATCCTAAGGACACCACACACATCCATGCCCGTGGCAGGATTCTAACCTGCGACCGTAGCGGTCGCGCGGTTCCAGGCTGAAGCGCCTAGAACCGTTCGGCCACAGCGGCCGGCTAAAACGGTTGAGTGTTGCGTCTCCCTGTAAAATACGCTGAAGTTCTAGTTGTGACTTACACACTACACACCCCGTCAGTGTGAATCAAATCGGTGACAGTATTGTTCGTACGAGGCTCTTGTAAGGAGAAGAAGGGACAAGAGGGAACAAGATGGAGACGACACAGAGAAACATTTATTCGGAAATCCCACCTCTTACAAAGAATGTCAATATCAGCGTTGAATAACGCAGATTCCAGAGTCAGAGACGCATCGGTCCTGCGCCCGTCTGCCGCCTCCCTGCATCGCATGCGATCCCCTCCCGCCAGGACGGGGCGGCATAACGGATGTGGCCAGCGCTCCCGTTCGCGTCATAATTCCCGCTACGCTATCGCGCTTGTCGCTGCTAACATATGCACGCACGTTCGAGGAGTGGCATTGTTCCCGTTATCGGCCTTTTTAGCCGCTCGGTCCTTACTGCGAAGGGAAATTCATCGCGACCGCAAACGTGTATGGCATCACACATTCATCCCTCGCGCCTAGAATAACACGTCTGGCGTTAGTGGTGGCACCCGACGAAAAAAAAGGGGACAGTTCTCGCCTTGCTTTTTTTTCGGCGTAGGTCTATTGTGCGGCGCCGATACACGCGGCTGTCCTCTTTTTTAATGGGACCGCATCGGCAGGCGGCGGCGCGGATCAGAATATACAAGTAATTTGCCGGCAGGAAAATTGCCGCTCATTGTGCGCCGGCAGCCCTCCGGCGTTTTTTCGCACCGCGGCCGCCACGCCTGCGTATCGCCGCCCCCTGTGAATATTGCGTCGTTAGTCTTGCTTTAGCCGGCGTCTACCTGTCCCCATTATTCGGCAAATGCGCGGGTCCCGGCGACATTACGTCAGGGGGGAAGCCGTCAGATAAATAAAGCACCCAGAGCCCGCGGCGGATAGCTGAGCCGGCTCACGCCTCCAGAACATCTTGTCACTCCACTTTGTCAACGCGGAGACTCGTCTCACCGAAGGAGCGGTCTACATACACGCCGTCGGACTCACATTTTTTATGACCACATGCTGTGTTCCTCATAAACCAACGTTTTGAAACGCACACAGTTAAGATCCTTAGACGCCATGAAGGCATCTGACCCAGACAGTATCTCCGTAAGATTAATTGTTGACTATGCTACGAATATAGCACCATTCTTATCCATCGTCTATCAAAGATCATTGGAACAGCGGAAAGGTTCACAGGACTGCAAGAAGGTCCAGGTCACAACAATCTATAAAAATGATAGATGATCGGATGCACATAGTTACCGACCAATTTCACTGACATCGATTTGTTGTAGAACATATTTTGTGTTCAGACACTCTGAGAATCTCATCTGCAGAAACCAGCACAGTTTTAGGAAACAGCGGTCATGCGATACACAGCTGGCCCTCTTTGTACATGATATACAACAGGCTCTAGATACCGGCTCTCAGGTTGATGCCATATTTCTCCACTTTCGGAAGGCGTTCGACTCAGTTCCGCACTTTCACTTGCTCCAAAAAGTGCGCGCTTACGGTCTATTCAATGACATATGCGGTTCGATAGAAAGTTTTCCATCAGACAAGGAGCAGTATGTGGTCCTAAACGGAGTGATTTCAACAGAAACAAGCATAACTTCAGGTATGCCCCAGGGCAGCGTAATAGGTCCGGTGCTTTTTACGATTTACATAAACGATCTTGTTGAAGGTATTGACAGCGGCATTAGACTATTTGCCGATGATGCTGTAGAGGAAAGTAGTATCACACGACAGTTGTGAACAAATCAATGAGGATGTGCGTGGTGTAATGACTGCAGCTATCTCTCAATATTAGTAAGTGTAATCTACTGCGTATAACAAGGCGAAAATCCACATGAATGTAAGAGTACAAAATAAATGCCCAGTCTTTGGAAGCGGTAACATCCGTCAAGCATCTGGGTGTGACTATTAGAAATGATATCAAATGGAATGATAAGATTAGTAACGGGTAAGGCAAACTCTAGATTGCGGTTTAATTGTAGAATCCTGAAGTGATGCAATTCTTCAACAAAGGAAATAGCTTACAATACGTTAGTTCGTCCAGTCTTAGAATTCTCTTCGTCTGTATGGGACCCTTGCCAGTTGAATGTGATTCAAGAGATTGAGAAGGTCCAAAGAAGAGCGGCAAGATCCGCGACTGGTACATTTAGCCATCGCGAGAGCTATTATTACCACCAACTTTCAAATCGCGCTATGATCACCATTAAAAGATAAGGGAAATTACAGCTCGTACTGAGACGTTCAGACAATCGTTTTTAACTTGCGCCATCCGCGAGTGGAACAGGGGGGGGGGGGGGGGGGTGTATATTACTTTGGCCCGAATTGTGCTCTCCGCCACATACCGCTTGGTGGCTAGCGTAGTATATATGAAGATGTAGATGTAGTCACTATGGGCTTACTAGGCGGCGCAGTTAAAGGTAGCCAACCTCCCCTTTGGATCCGAATGAAATATGTCGACTTTTGAAATAAACAGCTACAACAATGGACAGTTTTATACAATAACGGATTGTCAGCATTATCCTGCCAGGATTTCAGCTTATTTCATAAATGAAGATAGACGTTTCTCTTTGCGGTCTGCAAAATGACATTCTCGATAGGAGAAAGAATTGAAATTGTGCAAGAATACGTGAAAACAGGATCGATTAAGGAAACCCGCGGATGGAGGACTACCAGCAAGAAGAGCAGTGCGGGGTCTGTATAAAAATCGGTGCATCTACGGATCGGTGCGAAATGTAAGACGACAAAGAATTTCTTTAGTTCGCACACCAGAAGTTATCGCAGACATTCACCGAAGTATTAGTCAGAGCACAAAGAAGTTTAGACGTAAATTAGCCCAACAGGTGCATGTTAGTAGGAGGAGTTGCCAGCAGATATTGAGAAATCTTAATCTGAAACCTTATCGTGTGACGGTTGCGCAGCTATCACGAGAGGATGACATTCAGAAACGTGTAGACTACTGCACGTGGCTTTTGAATAACATCAACGATAGTATGTTAGACCATTTCCATGATGAAGCTTGGTGTGAATTCACAAAACACAAGGTGCTGGCCAACGGAAAACCCTAAGATTGTGTCTCACTAGCCACTCCATGATGGAAATATCGGCGTTTGGTGCTGTGTAACAGGAACGCGCACCAGTGGACCGATATTTTTTGACACTATCTTCAACACGGTTGCATTTTTGATACATTTTCTGCTCAACTCACTGAATATGAAAGACAACACTGCTTCTTCCAGTAAGATTGGCAACTTGCCACACGTCTAAGGTATCCCTGGAACTAATCTGTGATGATTTAACTGAGGAACGAACTATCAGCCAACATTTATGACTAACACGTTCTCTGGACCTAACAACATGTCATTTTTGCTGTGGGGACATGTGAGGAGCGAGGTCTATGAAACAAATCCACACACAATAAAGGAACTGAAACGCAACATCAGGCGTGAAGTTGCCGCCATCGATATACGAATCTTACGTCGGATGTAACTGAATATGCATAGACATGTACAGCTGTGTGATGATGATGCAGGGGCCACTTTCAACAAAAATATATTTTTCACTGAATTTTTGATTGTAAATAAATGGTAAGTCCATTTCTGCTCTTCGTTACTGTAATTTCATTGTGTCCCTTTTATACTTACACAGGCTACTTTTATCTGTGCCACCACTGTATAACTGTACCAACGAGATGCAGGACCTTACGACCCACCGATTTTGACGAGTCCTGGCGTACATGTCGAGGGTCGCTTCAAAACTCCTGTGAAAGCATTTAGGCCACGAAGCTAGTCTCTTTTGCCGGCCGCGGTGGTCTCGCGGTTCTAGGCGCGTAGTCCGGAACCGTGCGACTGCTACGGTCGCAGGTTCGAATCCTGCCTCGGGCATGGATGTGTGTGATGTCCTTAGGTTAGTTAGGTTTAAGTAGTTCTAAGTTCTAGGGGACTAATGACCACAGCAGTTGAGTCCCATAGTGCTCAGAGCCAAGCTAATGTCTTGTTTAATTTTTTCATCATTGATTATTACAAAAACAACCTCGAAGTTCTCAAACTAAGTGTGGATAAAAATCTTTATACGTATCGAGCGAGTAACTTACTAGTATCACACAATACGAAACATTTCTTTATGTCGATGCAGCAGAACTACTCGAGGAGCAAATTCTCTCTTCAGTGCATAGGCAGTATATGTTTGTCAAGACAGTAAAAGAAATCTAAAAGCTTATATATCGTTGTTTTATATAAGATGAATTTAATTGTGTACAACGAAAGTGACATGTGTACGTTTCTACGAACTTTGACGACACGTGTCCGATCCTTGGGATAGACTATTTTTTTGTGTTTTCCGTGTTAAGTAATTGTGAATTCCATGGGCTTCGAGACATACCATCATGATTTCCGAAAAACATCCACTCAGTACCGAACTAAGTAAAGACAGATAGTGCGAGAACTCTCGTCCAGTCAGTTTTGGATCAAAGCTACTGACATGAATAATATACTGAAGAATAGGAAAACAAATCGACAAGCTATTACACAACAATTAATTTGTCTTTACAAAAATAAAGGCACCAGAAAGGTGTCTACTCACTTGGTAATGGAAATAAGACTTCATTTTTATTATGACACGTTCAAAGGATTTATTCGCCCAGAAAAATCGTTAGACAGTGTAAAACGCTGCAAGAGGTTCGAAATTCTCAGACAAATAGCAATCAGGGAAAGAGAGGGAATAACGATTGTCTTGAGAAAGGTAAAGGCATCAGAGAAGCATCTATTCACTTGGTAATGGAAATAAGACTCACAAATTCTCACAAAAATAGCAATCAATTGTAGGGAAAGGCAGGGAATATGTAATAGTACAATAACCAAGAGAGAACAATAACAGTGGAAGATCAAGAAGGAATTTCTCTGATTAAAAGGAGTATGAGAGGGAGATGCACACTTACTCCTGTACTTTTCAACCTACACAAAAAAGAAACAATGACGGAAATTAAATAAAATTCAGGAGTGGATTTAAAATACAGAATGAACAGTTCAACGATGAGACTAGTTTTCGAAATGAAAGTACGGAAGGATTACAGGACCTGACGAATAGAATGGATATTCTGATGAGTACAGAATATAGACTGGGAGCAAGTCGAAGGAAGATGAAAGTACTGAGGAGTAGCAGAGATGATTTTAGAGATGAATTTGTCAAAACTGTGCACCATGAAGTGGACGAATTCTCTTAGCTTCGAAGCAAAATAACACATTCCGGACGAAGCGAGAAGGAGATAAAAAGCGCACCACCACAAGCAAAGAGGTGCAATTCTGCCCAAAAGTAAACTAGTAGTATCAAACATCGGCCTTACTCTGACGAAAAAATTTCTGGAAAATATGTTTCGTGTGCAGTATTGCACTGAAGTGAATCATGGATTGGAAAAACCGAAAAAGAAGAGAATAGGTTTGAATTGTGGCGCTATAGAAGGATATGGAAAATTAGGTGGACTGACAAGATAAGAAATAAGGAGATTTTCACATAATCGGGGAATGGAGGAACATGTGGAAAATACAGACAAGAAGAGTGAAGAAGACGGTAGGATATGTTTAAAGATCTCAGATCACGTCAATGGTATTAGAGGGAGCCGCAGTGGGAAATAATAGGGGAATACAGGAATTGAAATATATTCAACAACTAACTGAAGGCATTGGGCGCAATGCTAAAAAAAAAAAGAAAAAAAATGAGATACACGGGAGAGGGAGTCATGGTAGGCTGCGTTAAGCCAGGCAGGTGACTTATGACCGAGGAAACAAGAGGCTAATGATGAATTTCCTCTGCCTTTTTCTTTCCGTTTTTGCAAGTCATGTGTAACGTGATAGCAATGGAACAGATGGAAACACGATTTAAAAGTGTTTGCTTCAGAAAATACAATTGTCTCACGTCTGACGGTGGAGATGATTTGCACCAACATAAACACTAATGGTTACTATAAGCTAAATTACCAGTGTGCGTTGGTGCCTAGATGGATAGCTCAAAATGCTGCAAGACGTGTGGTCCGAATCTATACTTACGGAAGTTGACTTTAATGTGAATGCACGCCTAATATCATTTGGCCAACGCTACCATTAGCAAGGAAGGAAATTTCTTGGCATCTGTTAGATTGTGAGCGTGATACGTATTCATTTCTTGTTTACGAGTCTCATAACGATTCCATCTAGTTCAAAACGGAGGTTGAGTCGTGAATTTTAACTCTTGTTTTGTCCGAGAACTGAGATTTGCGACTGTATGGTACTGAAGGTGACAGTTCCATACAGAACAAATGGCACTATTATTGCTTTAAATGACACATTGCCTCACAAAAAAACGAGCCAGCCAGAAGGTATAGTCAAACGACAATTTCACCTTGTACATGCCGTTACCTTCGGCGGGTAAGTAAATGGTCAGAGTTGCAATTCTCTGTGAAAGGGAGAAGACTACCCCAGTGCATTCGTGTTGTTACCAGCCTTGGGAGAGTATATAAGAGATATAAACAGCGTCAGATCTTGAGTGATCACTGAGAAGGGTGTGAAGGCACGGCGTATTCGTTTGAGTTATTAGCACCCGGGGAATCTCAAGGGGTCTTGTTCTGGGTCTCCATTTGGGCGTCTGTTCGTGTTGAGCATAGATTTTGATAGATTTTGTGTGGCATTCGAATGCGACAGTGGCCGGATGCTGGACAGCATCGGAATGTGAGGGCAGACATACTCCTCAAAGTTCCGGCTGGCCAAGTCTGACCACCTAAAGGGACGTTCACCATGATGTGAACAAAACACATCGCACTATTTGTCAGACACTAGGAACTGCCGGGATAAGGAATTACGGTCCCACTCATAGGCTGACATTAACACCAACAAGCAAACGGCTGCGTTTGGAGTGGTACCGTGATTGGAAACCATGGCCTGCCAATGGTGGGCGTCGCATTGTATTCAGCGATAAGTCGCCTTTTTCTTAGAAGCTGGATGAACATTGCCGACGAGTATGGCGGCATTTTGAGGAGAGGTTCCATTCTTCCAACGTTTTGGAGATACACAGAGGTGTATAACTACAAGTAGTGGCTGATGGTGATTGAGCGACTCTAACCGCACATGCTACGTCCTCATATAATATCTCGCATGTGGCAGTATTGTGGTGCTATATTTCAACAGAATAATGCTCGCACAAGCACGGCACGTGAACAGGTGAACTGCAGAGGCGGATTCCTAACTAGAAATGGAGGAAGAACTTGTATCCGGAAATTGACAGTGTACGTGCAACGACAACAAATCATCCAGGAACACAATACAGAGCTGTATCGCATCCACGTCACAAGAGACGTTCAAAAGTGGCCTTCATGGGTGGGATTCCAGGTGGTAGGGATAATAGCGGTTGTCGTGTAGGATAGACATAACTGTACTTTGACGTACGCCATGTTGGCGGATCACGTGCCTGAAACTTGTCCTAGGGTTAGTCTCTGTATCCCGTAGAATCCGGTCCTCCAAATCTGGTGTATGCACATTCGCCGCCTCCTTGCACGTTCGTCTGTCTGAAAGGACCCATGATCACACAGATTCCCAAAAAAAGCTTGAAATGTTGTGTAATGTGATTGGTGTCTGTGAGGATACTAGCTGTGCTGCCTCTCAACCATTTCCATCTGCTTGACCGTATGCAAACACGATCGCGGCTTGTTCCTGACATGAATGCCAGACCATTCTGAGACTTGCAGTACGGCCACAGCATAGCAGAAACACGTTGTCGCTCCTGTTGCGAGAACACGATCCGATCACACAAAATGTGTGATCCTCTGAACAGACGTCCAAGGCCAGAATCGGCTCAGGAAAAGGGAACAACAGCCACTATTATAGAACCAGCTGGCGGTGAAACAGATCAGCTAATAACTCGCAATTATCGCAACAGACCTCTAGATATCGATAAGAAAAATAACAGTTATGACCTTAAGATCCGAAATTTAACTGAAGTTCACGAATCGAAGCTTAAGTTTGCCGGTTCCAAAGGGGTCCCAGAATTCAGCACAGCGAAACTGGCTTCAACTCTCTAATGGGTGAACCACGTCCCAGAACTGCACCGTACTCGGTGCCCAAGTCTCTTGCTCAAGTGTTCGTCTTACTTGTCGGGCGGACCTCTCACCCTCCTTCTTGCTCCGTTCCCACTCACCACCTCGCCACGCCACAATACGCCCCGTACCCCATCAACAACCTCGAGCGAAGATCTTAGTGGTCTCACACCAGAGGGTCATCACACGACAGAGGGAGTTAGTAGCGCCAGGAATTCGAAAGGCAACGGCAGAAACCCCGCCACGGCTCAGTGAAGTTGACAATTTTAGGCACCTTCTTATCTGATTCAGTAGTCGTAACTTATAGCATGAGATAAAACAAAGCATTATTAGTACATGCACAACACTTTCAATATGAGAAAGATGAATTCACGCTTAATCTCCAGTAAATCTGCAATAAATACTACATTTAAAGCAATTATGATTTCAAGGGAGGTGTACGAAAGGGCGAAGTTAAATACTGATAAACCAGATATTGAAAAATCGTTGAGTAGATGACCCAGTGCCAGTAATAAATCACTGCTAGAAGTTTTTTTCCCGAAAAATTAAGCAAAAAGATTTATATCGGCAGGAGTTGTATAACGTCTCATAATTCAATAGCTACTGTGCTGGTGAATTGTTTATACTCCCATGGAGGAAAGTGTGGATGGTGACTGTTGTATTCAATCCCGATGCAATTTCTGTGTTTCATCAACGCTCTGATAGTCCACAGATTACAGAATGGGACCAGATATGCATCGGAAACTACTACTGGTCTTCCAGGGAACGATCAAAGCATAGACTGTTTGAGAATTACATCTGTCTCGCGTGTGTTGAGGAAGGCAGAAACGCAAATGCTGCAATGCTACATAACTAGGCACTGTGAATTAACAGCATGTAATTTCAGTGCAGGGGGCCACTGCAAAGCCAAAGGTAGGCAGAAAGGCACAAGCTCAGCGACTCGGACAAATTACTGAATTACCACAACGAGGAAAAAAGTGCTGACTGTGCCGATAAACGAGGACAAATGTGCTCTTACACACAGAGACACAGCGACGTGCTCTCAGGTTCGTCTTTTTTAAATAACGAGGCTTTCGGAGCTCAAAGGTACATTCAGTCATGCTGCCACACTGCTGTTCTGTGTCTTTAGAGCCAGAGAGAATGACAGTCTACTGAGTTTCAGTGAAACTACGAGAAGCTCATAAACTGAAAAAAGGTGGGAATTTAAGGAGATGGGACCTGGATAAATGGACTAAACCAGAGGATGTACAGAGTTTCAGGGAGAGCATAAGGGAACAATTGACACGAATGGGGGAAAGAAATACAGTAGAAGAAGAATGGGTAGCTTTGAGGGATGAGGTATTGAAGGCAGCAGAGGATCAAGTAGGTAAAAAGACGAGGGCTAGTAGAAATCTTTGGGTAACAGAAGAAATATTGAATTTAATTGATGAAAGGAGAAAATATAAAAATGCAGTAAATGCAGCTGGCAAAAAGGAATACAAACGTCTCAAAAATGAGATCGACAGGAAGTGCAAAATGGCAAAGCAGGGATGGCTAGAGGACAAAGCTAAGGATGTAGAGGCTTATCTCACAAGGGGTAAGATAGATACTGTCTACAGGAAAATTAAAGAGACCTTTGGAGAAAAGAGAACCATTTTTATGAATATCAAGAGCTCAGATGGAATCCCAGTTCTAAGCAAAAAAGGGAAAGCAGAAAGATGGACGGAGTATAAAGAGGGTCTATACAAGGGCAATGTACTAAAGGACAATATTATGGAAATGGAAGAGGATGTAGATGAAGATGAAATGGTAGAAGTTGACCTCGGGGAAGATCAGTTTGGATTCCGTAGAAATGTTGGAACACGTGAGGCAATACTGACCCTACGACTTATCTTAGAAGAAAGATTAAGGAAAGGCAAACCTAAGTTTCTAGCATTTATAGTCTTAAGAAAGCTTTTGACAATGTTGACTGGAATACTCTCTTTCAAATTCTGAAGGAGTCAGGGGTAAAATATAGGGAGCGAAAGGCTATTTACAATTTGTACAGGAACCAGATGGCAGTTATAAGAGTCGAGGGGCATGAAAGGGGAGCAGTGGTTGGGAAGGGAGTAAGACAGGGGTGCAGCCTCTCCCCGATGTTATTCAATCTGTATAATGAGCAAGCAGTGAAGGAAACAAAAGAAAAATTTGGAGTAGGTATTAAAATCCATGGAGAAGAAATAAAAACTTAGAGGTTCGCCGATGACACTGTAATTCTGTAAGAGTCAGCAAAGGACTTGGAAGAACAGTTGAACGAAATGGATAGTGTCTTGAAAGGAGGATATAAGATGAACATCAGCAAAAGCAAAACGAAGATAATGGAATATAGTCGAATTAAATCGGGTGATGCTGCGGGAATTAAATTAGGAAATTAGAAAAAGTAGTAAAGGAGTTTTGCTATTTGGGGAGCAAAATATCTGATGATGGTCGAAGTAAAGAGGATATAAAATGCACACTATCAATGGCAAGGAAAGCGTTCCTGAAGAAGAGAGATTTGTTAAGATCGAGTATAGATATAAGTGTCAGGAAGTCGTTTCTGAAAGTATTTGTATGGAGTGCAGCCATGCATGGATGTGAAACATGGACGATAAATAGTTTAGACAAGAAGAGAATAGAAGCTTTCGAAATGTGGTGCTACAGAAGAATGCTGAAGATTAGATGGGTAGATCACATAACTAATGAAGAGGTATTGAATAAGATTGGGGAGAAGAGATGTTTGTGGCACAACTTGACTAGAAGAAGGGATCAGTTGGTAGGACATGTTCTGATGCATCAAGGGATCACAAATTTAGCATTGGAGGGCAGCGTGGAGGGTAAAAATCGTAGTGGGAGACCAAGAGATGAATACACGAAGCAGATTCAGATGAATGTAGGTTGCAGTAGGTACTGGGAGATGAAGAAGCTTGCACAGGATAGAGTAGCATGGAGAGCTGCATCAAACCAGTCTCAGGACTGAAGACCTCAACAACAACAACGAGAAGCTGGTCTGCCAGTTACCTGGTAGCCGACGTGCCGACGTCAGCAGCAAGATGCAGCCAATCTGATGCATGCCACAGCTGTGGTGTCGCGTTGCTCTCTACCGGGTATTCGTGGATGAGAAGACGCTGTACGACCAGCCCTTCTCCACTACGGGTCACTGTGGATGATTCCACAACGAAAAGACGTGGTGCGTTCGAGCAGCCTCCTGGCCGTCCCTTCAACTCCTGGACTCCTGCTTCAGTTTCGGTCGGAACATCGTGGACGACGGGGGCTTAGACTCCATGGCAACCGACTACCTTGACCACATCCGGCAGTCTCCAACTGAGCGCACAACTGGCTGCTGAGGTGGGAGCCGCACTTCATCATGCAACTTATGGCGGACGACGCCTCCTCGCCCTTACGCTGCTGCCAGCACAGCACACGGCAATGAGCCTGACAGGCTGTCCAGGCATCAGCACTTCTTTGTGGTGGCGACCGCCGCTGTGAAGACACTTAGATCTCTGTAAACTCAACGCTATAAATAAATGTTATTGCACATATCACTGGTTCACCAACTCCTCAAAGCGTAAACTTACCCGCACTATATGTTCAACCTTCTGTTGTTCAAAACGGAACCCCAGCTCTCTAGGTTGTAACACATTCTAGGTCACCAGTCTCCTATTTCCCCCCCCCCCCCCCCCCCCCCGGTGCCAGGACAGGGGCAATGTACAACACAATCTGTGTGTGTATAGAGTATATTCTGCGTGCAAGTGAGAAGGTTTTCCAAATGCTTGAGTAGTGTGTAAATGAGACGGAATACCGGAACTAGCTTGGTGGGTGTGAGGAACCCCTAAAACCTCATCCAGGCATGCCGGCACACTGGCCCCTCGACGGTAGTCTGCCAGGTGGATTCGATCTATGGCTGATATATCTCTCCACCCCGGAAGCAGTCACGCTGGCATGCGTGGCCACCCGGGCTGTTATTCAGTAGCTAGAAACGTTAAAAATTACCTGTTACGTAGGGAAATTCACCATGTTGTCAGCAGTAATTTGCCAAAAAACACGAATTCACATGTTTCTCCATATCTACATTCCGAAAGCCACGTTGCGGTGTGCGACAGAGGGTATTTCGTGTATCACAGTCACTTCTCCCTTTTCCTGTTCCAGTTGCATATGGTCCGCTGGAATAACGGTTTCTGCTAAGCTTCGGTGTGGCATCACACCTATCTTATTTTATCCTCATGGTCTTTTTGTGACACGTGCGTAGGAGGTAGTAACATGTTAGTTGACACTCCCAGGACCGTACGCTCTCGGAATTTTAACACTAGATCATACTGTCATAAAGAGCGTCTCTCTTGCCGCGGTCGCCACTTAAGTTAACTGAGTATCTGCGTGGCGCTTTCGCACATACTAGGTGAACATGTAACTAAACTTGCTTCTCTTCTTTGCATATTTTCTGTTTTCTCTATCGATACCATTTGGTACAGATCCCATACTGACGAGCAGTATTCAAGTGTTGGTCGAACGAGTGTTTTGTAACGTAATTTCTTTGTTGATGGACAACATTTCATGAGGATTCCTCCAATGAATGTCTGGCATCTGCCTGATCCGCGATTAAATTTATTTGGTCGTTCCACTTTAAATCGCTCCGTACTCATACTCCGAGATTTTATGGAAGTAACTGCTTCCAGTGATTGTTCTACGATTGTGTAATCGTACAGGAAAGAGTCTTTCTGTCTATTTGCAATATGTTAAATTTGTTTTTGTCGAGGGTCAAGTGTCACTCCGTGTATCAAGCGTCGATTACCTGTAGAGCTTCCTACATTTCACAACCATTGTCTAGTGTTGTAAGTATTCCCTACACCACAGCATCAACATCGAAAAGCCTCATGGAATTCCCGACGTTATCTGATAGCTCATTTATGTCGTTATATTGTGAAAAGTGATTGTCCTGTAGCACTCCTTTGGGACACACCCGAAGTTACTTGTACATCTGAAAACATTTCTCCGTTTAAAATTACATGCTGTGTCCTGATTGCTTGAAACTCTTCGATCCCGTCACAGTTTGTCTCATATACGGTATTTTTCTGATTAAGTGGCAGTGCGGAGCTGCATAGAAAGCCTACGGCAGGTCAAGGAACACGGCATCTACCTATGTAATTTTACCTACTGATATTTCTTTCTCGTGGAAGGATAGAGCGAGCTGGGTTTCACACGATCGTTGTTTTCGAAACTCATGTTGATTCCTAGGGAGGATATTTTTGCTTTCCAGAAATGTCATACTACATAAGCATAAAACACGTTCCAAGATACTACAACAGACCTGCATCAGACTCGTTAGGATATACAGGGTGTAACAAAACCTTTCGAGAAACGTTCCTCATATGGAGTGGAAGAAAATGTGTTATACGGATATAGGTCCGAAAACTGTTAAATTCCGTGTTAGAGTTAAATTTTACCCTCTTCAACACACTAATCGTGGGAAACGTACAAGAAAAGAACCTATCAAAACAGTATGAAACACTTTCCTACTGAGATGTCGATAGCTACTATGCCCCAACAAAGGTGCGCTCTGCTAAGTTGGCACTACGACACAGACGAGAACGCCCTCTAGCCGGCACTCTGCAGCTCTATGAGCGCCGCTCCGGATGCAGCCCATTTGATTCAGAGTAGACGACCAAGCAACATCGTTTCTATTTCATAGTGGGCAAGCCTCTAGAGATTTTGCCTTTGTACCTTCTAGCCAATGTTTGATAGATGAACGGCTTCGCACGTACGCGCTTATCGGTACGCAAAGTCAAGTAAAAGAGTTGTAACCTAATTGCAGTATCAAGAGTTCTACCTCACCTGCTCCTCCTAGCTTCCTGCATTCGGCCTACCCTTCAATTTACAGGAGCAGACCCACGTTAGCGAGGACACATGTATCAACTCTCCGTCGCATTGAATCCTTGATGCGTCACGTGCCCCTGGAGAACTGCGTATTGTTTCACAGCCTTCCACAGTTTGGGCATGAGGACTCTGTACATCTTCTACCAGGGTCTCGCAGATAAGAGCCTTCAGATTCCTCCACAAATAAAAGTCTTTTGTGTTTAGGTCCGGAGAGGGTGGAGGCCAAGGAATTGATCCAAGTCTTCCTATTCATCTGTCACGGAATCTGTTATTTAGGAGGCTACGAATATTAACACTGACACGAGGAGGAGCACATGTTTTATCGCATTCGTAAAAGCACATACTCTAGCAGAACGCGTAGAGTATTCTGTAAGAAGGCGTGCTAAGTTTCTCCGTAAGGTCTGCGTGGAAGAATGTGAGACCCTCCCATAACAAACAGTCAACAATAATGTCTGCCTAGACATCTTGATTGATGACATAATTACGCAAATTCGCGATAATTTTCGAAAGCTGACTGTGAAAATTTACAATGTGATCACATTGAAACGAACCCTCATCTGTGAGCAGCACATTTTCGCTATAGTGAGGACTGGTACATTGCTGAATGAACCATTCGCAGATGAATAACCGTGTACGAATGTCAGCTGCTGACAATGCCTGTAAACCTGTAAATGGTACGGATATAGCAGGATCTCAGATAGTACTCACAAGACAGTCATGTGGGCAATATTATTTGTTGCTGCTAATTGCCTTATGCCGACACTAGGATTGTCAACTACACGAAGAAGTTCCTCCTCCAGTTGAGGCGTCGTCGTCCATCTGGGCCTCCCCCACTCTAGGGTAGTAGGTCCATGCTCCCTAAGATGACGACCAATTCATTCAATCTTCCTCCTGTTAGGGCACCGTCGTTCTGGAAAACTCTCCCGATACAAACGTTGAGAGCCACGGCCATTATCATCTGCTAATCCCTACAGCTAATGGACGTCCGCTGACTCCACTTTGAGTACACTTCCACTGCACTGTGCTTCAGAACACAGAACAGTTGATGCTAATGTGCTAGCACAGCCCGTGATGAACATTAAACGGTTGACGCGACGTGCTTGATGCTGCTTTGAGGTTATCGCATGCCAACACATGTAATGAAGTGAGTGGTATCTCAACATTACCTTTGATCCATTTGAACAATAAACACTGGCGGTGAACCTAAGAATTACAGTTTACTGAACATTCTAACCAGATGTAACCAAGAGTTTATATACATTTCATATAAGAAATCGTTTCGTCTAATGCTGGTATGTTCTGTTTCTGTGCTTTTCCCGTGATTAATGCTGTTACGAAGACAAGTAGAAAAAAAACTCTAACATGAAAATAAAGTGTTTCCGGACCCATATCCGTATACCACATTTTATTCCTCTGTGTCTGAGGAATTTTTCAAGAAACGTTGGTCATACATCTTTACAACCTGTGTTTTGGGTGGCCTCTCTTAACTACCTTATCAATGACTTAACGAATAATATTAGTTGCAGTTTCCGACTTT
This sequence comes from Schistocerca gregaria, assembly GCF_023897955.1. Taxonomy (NCBI): domain Eukaryota; kingdom Metazoa; phylum Arthropoda; class Insecta; order Orthoptera; family Acrididae; genus Schistocerca; species Schistocerca gregaria. Next base: position 966,655,508 of record NC_064920.1, on the reverse strand, counting down.
TACAGATGGTACAATTATCAGTGATATAGTTTAATCCCATAAAATTATAATACCTGTAATATCCATTTAGATTTGACAAAATAGACTGGTACACAAGCAGGTAACTAGTTCTCAATGCAGATAAATACAAAATTGTGCTCTTCACGAAGCTTAAAATTATTGTAGCCGTTGGTTACACCATCAACAAGGCACACTTTAGAATGACTCACATCATATACATTTCTGAGAGTACCATTGTATGCAGATGTAATGTAGGTAAGAGAAGTTGCAGGCTTCGAATAATCAGTAGAATACTGGTAAACAGCGATTTATCTCCAAAACAATTGTACGGCCACCGCTTGAACACAGCTCAAGTGTGAGAAATTCGCACTGAGATGGGCTGGAAACGGACGTTGACCTTACACAAGAAAGACGATGTGAAAGGTCACGGGCTTATCGAGATGGAGAGGTACTCTAAATGAAATGCTGAGAAATATTAATTGGCGGACACTCAAATAAGACACCGTGAAACTCGCGGAAACTTCTTTGAAAATTTCCAAGAACCAGCTTCTAGAGTTGAAACGACGATTTTTATTCAGCTCTTTACGCACCAGTCTCGAAAGAGATCGTCAAAGTAAAATCAGACTAATAACAGCAATTCCGAGCATTAAGCCTCGTAGTTGACAAACGTGTATTGACTGACATTATCTTCACAAACTCACAGAGCTGCACCATTTTTTTTATCGACACCTCGATACGTTACTCATTGTCCAAAGCCAGAAATCTCACAGAATCTAAAGATGTTAATGAAAACCACGTTTAACATGATACGGATGCTGACAAAAGCAAAACTCGAGAGCTAAATACTTACCAGAACATGTGTAGAATTGATATGCGTTACATGAATACGTGTTGGTACAAGTATGTCTTGTCTGTTTTACAGTGAAAATTAAAGGAAACGATGTAATATATAGGCATCCAATATTTCAGTACTAATTACAATACGTCACCTTGCCCTTCAGCAGACAATCTACCACGTATTTAACAACGTACGTAAGGTCAATATTTCTATCTGTAGGAGACGAAGCTAAAATCAAGACATATTTCACATGAGACCACGTGCCAATCATCTCCATTTAGATCAAACTGATAACGAAATGTAACCATCATAAAAAACCCTTTCACAAGGGATGTGGTGTATTAGACGCAGTGATTCGCCTTACATTAAACCTTACGTATACTTTAACACAAAAGACACAGGGCTTTTCTTTTGATTTCTGTTTCCGTTTGTAGCTCTACAAATTAGTGGTGGCTTGTCGCCCGTCTTCTGTGTTGCCGCGAATCGTCCATCATGCACGTTTCGGGTCACTTGTAAGTCAGCAACTAGCCACAGTTGAGCATTAGTACAACAGAAGTCTTCTGTGCTTGTCTTACAATGGAGAAAACCGTGACCGCATTCGACATAGTGAGTTTCGCTGTGGAAAAATGGATTAGGCCATTACTGCTTTGAGGGAGAAAGTAGTGGAGACTGCAGAGGATCACACGGGTAAAAAGACAAGTCCTAGTAGAAATTCTTGGATATCACAGGAGATATTGGATTTAACTGATGAAGCAAGGAAAAGCAAAAATGCAACAAACAAAGCTGGTGAAAGGAAATACAAACGCCTAAAAATGAGACTGACAGTAAGTGCAAAATGGATAAGCAAGAATGGCTACAGGACAATTGTAAGGATATAAATGTATATGCATTTTAAAAAGACCTTTGAAGAAAAGAGAAGCAGCTCTATGAATATCACTTGGGAGCTCAGTCGGAAAACCAGTATTAAGCAAATAAGGGAAAGCTGAAAGGTGGAAGGAGCGTATAGATGAGGTATGCAAGGGATATGAACTTGAAGGCAATACTGTAGAAAGGGAAGCGGAAGTAGATGACGATGAGTTGAGAGATACGACGCCACGAGAAGAATCTGACAGAGCACTGAAAGATCCAAGTCGGAACAAGGCCGCTGAAGAAGATAAGAGCCCTTCATAGATACTGATACCCTTGGGGCGGCCAGCCATGAAAAAATTATTCATTCTTTTTTCCTTCTCGGGCTCTTTCTGCCGCAGTCGCAGTTATACAAATTATATGGGTTTAACGTCGTCTTTTGCGGTCATTCGCCTTATTTTAAAGCATACTCGCGGTTTTTTTATGCCATCCTTCATGTCCGTCTACGCACATGTGGTAGATTTTAGCAAACAGCGTTTTCACTAATACTTACAAAGGAAACTCCCTATCGCACCCCCCTCAGATCTAGTGGTAAGATGGTCCATTTGACAGCCCGTCAAAAACTGAACATGGATCAAGCATGAAAACAGGAAGAACGTGTACTGGACTGTGGAAAAGAGAAGCAAAATCGAAACAGTGAACTGTCCAAGATCGACATGTGCAACATCGAGCGACTTTTAATTTCTGTGACGTCGTGTTCCAGTGGTCATGGTCTTCGACTGCGAGAAGGCAGATCCGAGTTCAAATCTTCCTCATGCTCCACTTGTTTTCACAAAATTATGAACTGTCTGTCCGGTCACTGATGTGTCCGTTCGCTGTCTTCAAATTTGTGTCCGTATCGTGGTGCAACGTCCGTTTGCAAATGGCTCAAATGGCTCTGAGCACTATGGGACTTAACATCTGAGGTCATCATCCCCTATAACTTAGAACTACTTGAACCTAACTAACCTAAGGAGATCACACACATCCATGCCCGAGTCAGGATTCGAACCTGCGATTGTAGCAGTCGCGCGGTTCCAGACAGAAGCGCCTAGAACCGCTCGGCCACCACGGCCGGCCGTCCGTTTGCAAAAAAATGGCTCTGAGCACTATGGGAATTAACTGCTGAGGTCATCAGTCCCCTAGAACTTAGAACTACTTAAACCTAACTAACCTAAGGACATCACACACATCCATGCCCGAGGCAGGATTCGAATCTGCGACCGTAGCGGTCGTGAGCGTTCGTTTGCAACACCGACGTGTAACAAAGTGACTTGTAGAGGTACATACCGCTATTTGCTCTACGCAAGTACCACACGTTATGCCTTTTGTGTTCCGTTTCGGAAGTTTTGACTATTAGATTACTTCGTTGTAACATATTTCGCACCGGGTTTTTCTTGTTTTCTTTACTGTGAGACGTCTATGAGGCATCCCGCCTGCTCTCACTATTCCTCACATTTAATTACGACGGCAATATATTCTTACCACATAACTTTTCTATAACCAATATATAGTATGGCAATTGCCAAATCTACGGAAGGAGAGTTGTCACGTCAGTGACCAGACGGATTGTTCATAAATTTGTAAAAAAAAAAGGGACACCAGGGAGATTTGAACACAGATTTCCCTCTTTGCAGTCCAACACCGTGACTGCTCAACCACGACCCGGTGGTTCTTGAATGTCGCTCGATGTGCAATATGGCCTTAAGCTTAGACCCTTCACTGTTTCTATTTTGCTTCTCTTTTCACATTTCAGTACATCTTCTCCTTATTTTCATGTTTGATCTATGTTCAGTGTTTGATGCGCTATCCATTGGGCCATTTTACCATTAAATATGAGGGGGTACTTGTAAGTATTCCACGTTTTTGTGTTGTCAAGAACTTTGTTTTGATGTACTGAATACGTTTATTGGCTTAATTTAGGTGGTATTGAGAGCATCTGTTTTTGATCTGTGAGAGTGAGTATATATATACGAGAATTTGAGACATTGTTTCAAGAACAGAGACAGGACGCGAGCACTATGAGCATAGGCCTAATAAGGGAATTAGTAGGCAAAGATACAAAAAACATCGTAGGTACAAGACACGAACACAATAAAACGAGAGAGATAACCACAGACTCTGAAAGTCTGGAAACCTTTAGAGAGAACCTTCTCGGAGAAAATATATAATCATAACCAAGGTGGACAATGGGTTCACAGTGGTCCGTATGGATAAACGAGAATACAGTAACAAGATACAAGTAGTCAAATCTCAGAATAAAATCACAAAATTGAAGTCAGACCCAACAAACAGATTCCACACTAAAATGAAAAATGCACTAAAGGTTATAAAATACACATACTTGATGACAGGCAAAAAGCTAGTGTGGCACATATGAAAATTAATTCTTCAAAACTTTGGAGCCATTCGAGGATTCACTAAGTAAATGCTCCTATGAGACCAGTCATAAATTATAGGAAAGCACCAACATACACCTCCACAAGACATATTTCAAATGTATGATTGTGATGATATAGATCTCCATTTAGATAAGGCTTAGCAGCCAATGATCTTCTTCAGTGCGGATGCACTCACACTGCCCGAACTCTTACGGTAATCGGTAGATTGACTGCCGCGAGTGATGAGTACAGTTGTCAGGGGCACTACAAATGCAGTGTGTGGACTCTAAGTTGGAAGTGTGGGTTTCTCCGGGAGCGTGAGAGAGATTAATCCCTGCAGTCGCACTGGCTCTGTGTCCTCGATGGCTCAGACGGACAGAGCGTCTGCAAGAGACCCCGGGTTCGAGTGTCATGTAGTTATACAACTACGTACATAACACCAAATGACAGAACAGTGAAATACATAGGAGAAACAATAAGCCAGATGAAAAGCTTATATGTTCTAGGTATAGCTATGTAGGTTGATGTAGAAAAAACACACTCCAAAATCCCAGTCAAAGATAGAGTGAAGATAAGAGAACAAGTTTGGTTAAAAAAAACAGTCAAGTTCGCAATAACATTTGCTTGTTTCTGCTTAGGTTAAAACCATCCTCAGATTTTTTGGCCCCCTATGCCTGGTGCTGACGGCTCCTCAGTTTTTCAACTGATATCACATCGTACGAAAATAATACCATTAAAATACAATATTCTGTACTGGTGTCGACACATAGATGACAGCCTAAGCTTGGCAGATGAATCGGAAAGTAAGACAGAAAAAATACACGCAGCGTTAAACACCTTACACTAAAACATAAAGTTCACTTTAGAGGAAGAACAATCAGGCCAAATAAACTTCCTAGACATATCCATCACAAAGAAAAAAATCAACACTGATCCATCATTTATCGGAAAAACACCCTCAAAAGACATAAGACGACATCAATCATCCAATCAGTCCCATACTCAAATAACAAAAAATAAGCTCCGAGATAAATGTTCCACAGACTAAACACAATAACACTCGGCAAATGCAACTATAATAAGGAGCTGTACGTAATAATTGAAACAGCAAAAAAATAAGGTATACCATAGCCTCCAATTACAAAATTGAATAAGAAAAGCCAATAAATTATAAAAATAAAAAAAAAACCATACAAATCCACAGACCAACAACAACTACCAAGAACACACACATCAATACCACTACAACTGAACAACAAGGAGACAACACAGAAACTCAATAGAGAGGCTGGTACATACTCACATACGCAAAGAAACTGACACACAAAACTGGAAACTTCCTCGAGAAACAAGGCATAAGAATACCTTACCAAAGGAATAAGTTTACACGGAAATGTCTAAAGAAGGGATATGCCACCGACTTACACCAATAATATGGAACTTACCAACTCAAACGTAACAGATATGATGCTATATACTTAGGGCAGACCAGCAGAAATTTTGAAATTAAGTATAAAGAACATAAAAGAGTATGGAAATGTGGCACCAGTCATTCAACATTTGTATAACACCTCCAGAATGGAAATCATCACCCTACCATAATAGAAACAGACGTGAAAGTAGTCAGATATGGTAATAACACACATCTCTTAATTTTACAAGAGAACTTCAGAATACAAAAGGCAATATTAGAAATGAAACACATAATAAATGAACAAACAAGCATCAACACCCGAATAGTATTCAAACTAATACAACATATAGTAGATATGGAACAATCTCCCTAGACAGACAAAATAGTAATAGGTTAAATAAGCAATACGCCCACCCTAGATCACATGCAGCTGTGCCATTTTTCTTTTTTTTCAGTCACTAGTCTTCTGACTGGCTTGATGTGGCCATCTTCATCTCAAGGTAGCCTTTGCATCGTATCTAGTTTGCTGGATCTTCCTCTACAGTTTTTGCCCACTAGACCTCCCTCTAGGGCCATGGAAGCCATTCCCTGATGTCTTAACAGATGCCCTATCATCCTATCCCTTCTCATTATCAGTGTTTTCATCATATTCCTTTCCTCTCATTTTCTGCACAGAACCTTCTCATTCCCTACCTTACCAATCCACGTCATTTTCAACATTCGTCTGTAGCACCACCACATCTCAAATGATACAGTTCTCTTCTGTTCCGTTTTCCCCACAGTCCATGTTTAATTACCACAGGAAAGTAATAATTTACAAAATCTGAAGTTAGGACATCAGCTCCACTTCCACACACGCATACGCATGCGCGCACACGCACGCGCGGGCGCATACACACACACACACACACACACACACACACCCACACACACACACACACACCCACACACACACACCCACACACACACACACACACACACACACACACACCAGGCGAAAAACAGAAACACTCACACATATACAACAATAGCAGATGCTCTTGCTACTACTGAAGTTCGTACATCAAAACGAAGTGCACTAAATGGCGAGATGGCATGGTTCTTCACAGTACGAAAACTTGAATATACACTCCTCGAAATGGAAAAAAGAACACATTGACACCGGTGTATCTGACCCACCATACTTGCTCCGGACACTGCGAGAGGGCTGTACAAGCAATGATCACACGCACGGCACAGCGGACACACCAGGAACCGCGGTGTTGGCCGTCGAATGGCGCTAGCTGCGCAGCATTTGTGAACCGCCGCCGTCAGTGTCAGCTAGTTTGCCGTGGCATACGGAGCTCCATCGCAGTCTTTAACACTGGTAGCATGCCGCGACAGCGTGGACGTGAACCGTATGTGCAGTTGACGGACTTTGAGCGAGGGCGTATAGTGGGCATGCGGGAGGCCGGGTGGACGTACCGCCGAATTGCACAACACGTGGGGCGTGAGGTCTCCACAGTACATCGATGTTGTCGCCAGTGGTCGGCGGAAGGTGCACGTGCCCGTCGACCTGGGACCGGACCGCAGCGACGCACGGATGCACGCCAATACCGTAGGATCCTACGCAGTGCCGTAAGGGACCGCATCGCCACTTTCCAGCAAATTAGGGACACTGTTGCTCCTGGGGTATCGGCGAGGACCATTCGCAACCGTCTCCATGAAGCTGGGCTACGATCCCGCACACCGTTAGGCCGTCTTCCGCTCACGCCCCAACATCGTGCAGCCCGCCTCCAGTGGTGTCGCGACAGGCGTGAATGGAGGGACGAATGGAGACGTGTCGTCTTCAGCGATGAGAGTCGCTTCTGCCTTGGTGCCCATGATGGTCGTATGCGTGTTTGGCGCCGTGCAGGTGAGCGCCACAATCAGGACTGCATACGACCGAGGCACACAGGGCCAACACCCGGCATCATGGTGTGGGGAGCGATCTCCTACACTGGCCGTACACCTCTGGTGATCGTCGAGGGGACACTGAATAGTGCACGGTACATCCAAACCGTCATCGAACCCATCGTTCTACCATTCCTAGACCGGCAAGGGAACTTGCTGTTCCAACAGGACAATGCACGTCCGCAGGTATCCCGTGCCACCCAACGTGCTCTAGAAGGTCTAAGTCAACTACCCGGCCAGCAAGATCTCCGGATCTGTCCCCCATTGAGCATGTTTGGGACTGGATGAAGCGTCGTCTCACGTGGTCTGCACGTCCAGCACGAACGCTGGTCCAACTGAGGCGCCAGGTGGAAATGGCATGTGCAAGCCGTTCCACAGGACTACATCCAGCATCTCTACGATCGTCTCCATGGGAGAATAGCAGCCTGCATTGCTGCGAAAGGTGGATATACACTGTACTAGTGCCGACATTGTGGATGCTCTGTTGCCTGCGTCTATGTGCCTGTGGTTCTGTCAGTGTGATAATGTGATGTATCTGACCCCAGGAATGTGTCAATAAAGTTTCCCCTTCCTGGGACAATGAATTCACGGTGTTCTTATTTCAATTTCCAGGAGTGTACTTGGTGTAAGTGAAAGTGCTGGTTACAACACCCAAACAGTACAAAGATTCAATGACAAAATCAAAACTCTACTAACACAAAATGAAAACAAGCAGAGAACACAAACCCCACAAACAATAAAGACATTGGAGCACACACAGAAACACAAAAAAGTAACTCTCATGACATGAATAACAGAAACAAATGGTACACTTTAACATACAAACACAAATCAACGCACAGAATACCAAATACATAAAAGAGACAAGGACTAAACATTGCTTACAAAACAATAAGCACATTCCAGTCACATTTACAAACAAGAGACAAACCACTAAATACCAGTAAGCAGAATGCCAAGAATGTGAATCGGAGTATCTGAGAACGACAAGCAGGAATTTCAAATCAATGTGTAAAGAAGACATAAGAAACTGCAAATATGAAAACAGCCATTCTACCTTTACTGAACACCTGATAAAGCGTGGATATGAACTATCCAAATTCAACATGGCAATAAAATTATTAGACTGAAGTACGACAACAAAAAACTCCTGACGTTACAGAAAAACATAGAAATACAAAGAGCGCCTGCAATGAAAAACAATATAATTGATGATCAAATCGGTCAACTCACTGATATGTTAGCCTGTAAAACAACAACAAACAGAAATGTGACACATAACCAGAATAAATAATGAGTCCGCCTTTCTTCTCTCTCTCTCTCTCTCTCTCTCTCTCACACACACACACACACACACACACACACACACACACACACACACATATACACCGACTACACACGTGTCCAGAACCACACACACGGACTAGCAGCACTGAAAATCGCAATTAACAGGAAACGAAAATTTAACCCCAAGAAACTTGTACTGGAAAAGTAGTTTTTAATCTAAAATAAACGAAACTATTAGAAAACCTAACATAGTAACACAGTAGTAACTACTACATAACAAACATGCATTACAGGCCACTGAGAATGCTCCTTAAATAAAAGAAGCGAAAGATATATGACAAAAATAAAACTGCCTTTCATTTAGATGCAATGACGGAACATATCTCCATGAATTTTGAAGCAACTAAGGAACGACGGAAAACGGAAAAAATGACGACATTTATTTTGTACTCACTTCGGAGATACAGCAGGGCTTCATTCACACATATTTTTCCGCATGTAGTTGTCCATCAATTGAAAGAATGGTTTCAGTTCTTTTCAGAGTCAGTCACTGACATAAAATTTAAAAATAGTTCAGGAACTATTCGAAGTGTCTTGTGAGGTCACTGGGAAACTCCCAAACTTAATCGTGAGGTACTCATTGCGTGGCACAAATTGTCTCATTTTTCAGTTGTTTTGCATTTCTTCAAGATGTCAACTGTTGTGGAAATCACAAGTAAATGTTCTGTGGATGATGTTTTGTTTCTGAGTAGTTTTACAGCAGGTCGAAGGCAGTTGTACAGTTAAATTGGGGCATGTGAACTACAGTGAGGGCAGCTTGTGCTCTGTGTACCGATGGACGTATAAAGAACCGGTTCACTGCGTACAGATGAATGGCCTCCCGTGTGAAACTACCCAAAACCGAATGATCTAACTCTTTGTACTACAACATTTCCAGGTATTTATAAACAAAGTGTTTTGGAAGATGAAGTCAGTCAAGAGGTTCAAATGGCTCTGAGCACTATGCGACTTAACTTCTGAGGTCAGCAGTTGCCTATAACTTAGAACTAATTAAACCTAACTAACCTAAGAACATCACACACATCAATGCCCGAGGCAGGATTCGAACCAGCGACCGTAGCGGTCGCGCGGCTCCAGACTGTAGCGCCTAGAACCGCACGGCCACTACGTCCGGCTCAGTCAAGAGGAATAAAAAGCAGTTTTACAACGCCGTACAAGCAACCATCCCTTCTCCTGTACAGAGCAAGGGAAGACACCTTCATATATTACGCTATTAAAACTATCGACTCATATACCCTTCATAGAGATACGTGTAGATTTAGGGGAAACAGTGTTTCACTGAACACAAGTAATGTTGGAACTAGACTACGACCAAGGATAGGAGAGGCTAGTATGGGAGTGTTCAGAGCTTCTGGCTTCTTAATAACGCATACCGTGGCACGGCGAGGGCAAAGTTTGCCGTATCTGGCAACCGGGAGGTCGCCGCAAGTCGCAGCTCCTCCAGTTGCCTCATATGGGAACCCACAGCGATAATTATGGGCCAACTCTGCAGCCAAGTAGCAGTTGCGCGGGATTCCATTTGGCTGCACGCCGAGGGGCATCCAGTTAGGTAACACCGGGAAATATGTTACGACTTGTAACAGGACAGTGCCACAAACGTTAAAGCTGACCTCGTTTCTGGCCATGCAGGATTCTCTATGTTACTCTGGTTGCAGAGAAAATTTGTACGTGTCTAATCTTAAGTCGAGTAGATGGAAATCATCACTGTTAAAATGGACTTCAATTATGAGGTCAACGTGAAGGAAACGGGTCCATTGGGCACTGAGCACTATGGGAGTTAACATCTGAGGTCATCAGTCCCCTAGAACTTGGAACTACTTAAATCCAACTAACCTAAGGACATCACACACATCCATGCCCGAGGCAGGATTCGAACCTGCGACCGTAGCGGTTGCGCGGTTCCAGACTGAAGCACCTAGAACTGCTCAGCCACATCGGCTGGCTAAACGGGTCCATTAAAGAGACTCTTTTTTCCTTAAGACTAAATCAATATAGCTAGATGGTGGTTTCTGCTTTCATTCGGCTTTTGATCTGTATAATTTGTGTATTTCAGTCATTTACCCTGGGAGAAACAGCTTTTAGCCGTCAGAAGGTTTCTTGGTTTAGACGAGTATGTCGCGTTGTAAACGAACTGTGTTTGATTTGTAACACTTGCTACGCACAACGCAGTTATTATTTTAATTTTAAATTTCTTCAGTCAATGGCTCATTCAAAATAATACAAAATTAGAAATAACGGTACATGATTAAATGGAGCTTACATCGCAGAAACCCCACAGAACATAGTGAAATTTTTTACCATAATGTCTGTACACTTTATTATTATGAATGTAAATGGGAGTAAACATTGTTGCGCGATTCGAAAATAATGCTTTCATAATAACCAAATCAAACAAAGGAACAAGAAAGGTAAGAAGCAAAAACTTAAACTAGCATTGAAGATAGTTTATGCAACGTATAATAAACTTAAAAACGCACAGACGGAAAAAAATCTCAGCACCAAGAAAGAGTTTTCTGACATAAACGAAAGTTGGTAGACGTGTTTCTACATCTCAAAAATGGTGTCTATTCAGATTTTGAGCCAATTGCATACGAGAGACGCTAGTAACGCCACTATGGAGACGCTGTTCAGGTTTTGCTTCAAATGCACGCTGTACCGATCGTGAGCGTTAGTTACCTTTGAGATCGAACGTGGTGAGTTGACGTTAGTCAAGAGTGCCTTTAAGGCGACAGAGACGCCATTATCAGCACCTCACTGAGTTTGAACGAGGTCGTGCAATAGGGCTACGAGGAGACGGACATTCCTTCTGAGTATTCTAAATGACCTGCCAAAATGTAGCCACCGCACTTCACTGCTGGCAGCGGTGGTCCCGAGAATTTCCGGTTACAACAGGGCTGGGCTCTGGACAGCTACGTGGCACTACCGAGAGGGAAGACCATCATGTTCGGTGAATGGCTATGGCGAACCGTACTGCGTATGCAGCAGCAATTTGAGCAGTAGTTGACATCACAGTGTCATAACGAACAGTTACAAGTCGGTTACATCAAGGGAAAATCCTAGCCAGAAGCCCTGTAGCCATCATTTGCGACTTCAGTGGTCAAGCGAGAGCCCGGTGGAGACAGAGTAGAGCCCTGTTGACGAAAGCTGGTTCGGTCTCGGTGCCAGTGATGGCCGTGTGTTGGGTAGAAGGAGAGCAGTTGAGGGTCTCCCCACAATCTGTCTCCGACGTAGACACACTGGATCTACACCTGGAGCTATGTTCTGGACTGTGATTTCGTATGATAGCAAAAGGATTTTCCAACGCATCCTGACCAGAAAATTATACGTCAGTCTGGTGATTCGACCTGTGATACTGCCATTCATGAACAGCATTCCAGGGGACGTTTTCCAACAGAACAACGCTCGCCCACATACCGCTTTTGTAGCCCAACATGATCTATAGACCGCCGACATATTGCTTTGGTCTGCTCGATCACCAGTTCTACCTGCAGTTGACATATTGACAATGGGTTATCATCGGACGACGTCTCCAGCGTCATAGAGAACCAGCATTAATCATTCATGTACTGACCGACCAAGTGCAACTGGCATAGTACTCCGACCCACAAACCGACATCCGGAACCTGTACAACACAATACATGCACGTTTGCGTGCTTTCATTCAACATAATGGCGGCTTCGCCGTTTATTAATGTACCAGTGATAGATTAAACCGTGATAGTGGAGTGTTCATCACTTCAATATGCTACCTAGACAAATGTATCCCCGAAATTTCATTATTCTACATTAATTATTTTTTGGTGCTACGATATTTTTTCAGTCAGTTTGTAGTCTAATATTTATACGGACTTGATTGTTCAAAGAGCTGAGCGTAATCGGAGTGAGTATTAATCATATTTTGAGGAACGAGTTTAGTGATTTTTCCTATTTGTTTGTTTTAGTTACACACTTCACTAAAATGCGCTATATCTTCTTGAACTGTACGGTAGTGGCAATTGAGCTGTGATTCTTTTTATTGGTAGTCATGGTGATAGTCCCTATCAGTTTGAGATCAGAATTAAGAAGTCATGACATATGAGCTGATGGATAGTAAAGTACTAAATTTCTTTGAAGTTTCTCTTCTTGCCACAAAGCGTTGAGCGTTCTACTTTTGCCGTAGTTGAAATCTTCCTCGTTTAGCCACTGTGCACAATGGATATTGAAGTGGGGGCGAGTTAGTGCAAGCTGGTCAGTATCTACGTTTGCCCTTAATTCCGATGTGGTCCAGTATTCACTGGAAACAGATTTACGAAGCTCATTTGACCTAGTGAGATATCTAAAGATGTCTTGCGGTAGAGACGAAATTTTTTCGAATTTGTCCTTGAAAGGGACAATGGAGCAGTCATGGAATCGGTACAAAGTGAGTATGAATGGAAATGTGGATTCAGAAGGGAATCATGTAAGGATAACCAGTGCGGTTGCGCAAAACCACTGCTCCAGGGTGGCGAAGCGGTTAACTCAATGAACAGAAGACGTGGGTTCAAATGCCGGCCTTGGTACAGATTTTCATTCGCCGCTTCAGTCTGCATATATACATCATAGATGTTTGAGACTTGAAAAGGTCTCTTGAAACATATATTTTCATTCGATATTAAGCAGCTTGTATGCGCTACGGAAACGGTATAACTGTATTTTCTGCTCGCTTTGTGAGTAACAATTGTCAGACAACGTGTGGCGCATAGCGTAGCGATATGCGTTCGCGTTTAGGAAGCGGTAAGATTCGTCTCAGTGAGTGGCTTAGATGGCCTGCCGATCCGTCCCCACGCTAAGGAGCGTGCCATTCGTGCTGACTTGCTGGCTTCAGGCCTAGTAACGCGTCAACGCTTTGCAGATAGTCTAAATTACACACAGTCATTTACCACTGATAAATCGAAAAGCAATTATGTAGACACTTTCAGGACAACAATTACATGAATCTTAGTTCCACACTTGTAATAATTTCAGAGGTATTTAAAATTACATAAAAGCTAAAATTCATAACTTCCTATTGCAATCAACATGCAGACACTTTAGAATGTTTTTGTAAATAAATCAGAGGATAACCAAAATACAGAATGTCCATAAAAGAATGTCCCAATTTTATTTGATTTAGACTATTTACGACAAATTGTTGGTAAAGTAACCTAAGATTCTTATAGATGTTCAATATTTACGCATTTGGTTATACAGCACACGTCCATCCTAAAATCCATCTGTTTTCACACTTTGATTAACAAGTACGGAAAACAGGGTGTTTATAAATTAGTTCCTCTCCCCCGTCCAGTGAACATGGACATCGCCGTCGATAGGGTGACTTGCGTGCGTCAGCGATACAGATAGCCGTACCGAAGGTACAACCACAACTCAGGCCTATCTGTTGGAAGGCCAGACAAACATGTCGTGTCTGAAAAGAGGGGCAACAGTCTTTTAAGTAGCTGCATGGGCAACAGTCTGGATGACTGACTGATATGGCCTTGTAATATCATCCAAAACGGCCTTGCTGTCTTGGTACTGCGAACGGCTGAAAGTAAAGGGAAACAACAGACGTAATTTTTGCCGATGACGTGCAGCTCTACTCTAACCATAAATGGCTACGTGATGGTGGCGTCCTCTTGGGCAAAATATATCGTAGGTAAAATAGTCCCCTATTCGGATCTCGAGCGGGGAAAACTAAGATGACGTCGTCATCAGGAGAAACAAAACTGGCATTCTACGGATCGGACAGTAGAATGTTGGATCCATTAGTCGTTCGGGTAGGTTAGAAAATTTAAAAAGGAAATGGACATAGATATAGTGGGAATCGGTGAAGTTGACTGGCAGGAGCAACAGGACTTCAGGTCAAACAGGGGTGACGCGGTGTGGGTTTAATAATGAATAAGAAAACAGGAATGCGGGTAATCTTCTATGAACAGCATAGTGAATGCATTACCATAGCCAAGATAGACATGAACCCCACGCCTATCACAGAATCACAAGTTTACATGCCATCTAGCTCCGCAGATGATGAAGAGAGTGAAAGAATGAGGAAGAAGATGAAAATTGAATTGTAATGGGGCACTGTAATTCGACAGTAGGAAAAGGAAGAGAACGAAAAATAGTAGGCGAAGATGGACTGGGGAAAAATGAAAGCGGAAGCTGATGGTAGAATATTGTACAGAGCATAATTTAATCTTCGTTACCGCTTGGTTTAAAACTCACGAAAGAAGGTTGTACACGTGGAAGAGACCTGGAGATACCGGAAGGGTAGAGACTCAATACGTAATGGGTAGACAGAGATTTGGGAATCAGATCTGAAATCGTAAGACATTTATAGGGGTAACTGTGGAATATGACCACAATGTATTGGTTAAGAACTGTAGATTACAACTGAAGAAGTTGGAGAAAGGTACGAAATTAAGGAGATGAGACTTGGGTAAGTTAAAAAACCCACAGATAGGTGGGAATATCAGGGGGAGCGTTAGGCACGGGAAAGGAATGCAATAGAAAACGAATGGGTAGCGTTAATAGATGAAGCAGTGGAGGCAGCAGAGGATCAAATCGGTAAAAGGACAAGGCCTGATAGAAATCCTCGGACAACACAAGAGATATTAAAATTGAATGATGAAAGGTGAAAATCAAAAACGAAGATAATGAAGTAGGTACAAGGGAATTCAAACGTTTAAAAAAATGATATTCATAGAAAGTGCAAATTGCTAAGCAGGAATGGCTTGAGGACACATGTAAGGATATAGAAGCATATATCACTAGGGGGAAGATAGATGCAGCCTACAGGAAATTTAATGAGGCCTTTGGAGACAGGAGAACCACCTGTATGGTGGTCGTAAACCAGTCCTAAGCAATGAAGGAAAGGTTGAAGGATGGAAGGAGTATACTGAACGTCCATACAAAGGAGATGAACTTGAAAGCAATTTTATAGAAAGGGAAGTGAACTTTGTTAAAGATGACATGCGAGTTATGACGATGAGAGAAGAAATTCACAATGCTCTGAAAAATCTAAGTCGAAACAAGGTCTCCGGGATAGACGATATTCCGCCAAAACTGCTAATACCATTGGGAGAGCCAGCTATGAGAAATCTGCCGTGCGATATGTATGAGACAGGCTAAATACCCTTACACTTCAAGAAGAATGTAGTTCTTCCAATTCCACAGAAAGCAACTGCTTACAGTTGTGTAAGTTATCGATATCAGTTAAATATGTCATGGTTGCAAATTCTTTACAGAATAATGGAGAAACTCGTAGCAGCCGACCTCGGGGAAGATTAGTTTGGTTTGCGGAGAAAAGGACACGCGAGGCAATACTGAGCCCACGACTTATCTTAGAAGACAGGTTAACGAAAGGCAGACCTACATATATAGCATTTATAAACTTAGAGAAAGCTTTTGACAACTTCCTGGAAGACTACCAAAGACGACTCACGACCTGTCCTCACAGCTTCAATTCAACCAGCACCTCGTCTCCTGCCGAGCACTTGCCATCGCAAGGCAAAGGTTCGAGTCTCGGTCCGACACACAGTTTTAATCTGTCAGGAAGTTTCATAAATGCACATACATCACTGCAGAGTGAAAATCTCATTCCGGGATAAATCCCCCATGCTGTGGCTAAGCCATGTCTCCGCAATATCCTTTCTTCCAGGAGTGTTAGTTCTGCATAGTTTGCAGTGCTTGGGTAGCTCAGTCGGTAGAGCACTTGTCCGCAAATACTTAAGTTCCCGAGTTCTACTCTCGGTCCGGCACACAGTTTAAATTTGTCAGGAAATTTCGTGTCAGCGCACACTCCGCTGCAGAGTGAAAATCTCATTTTGGAGCTTTTGAGAATGTTGATTGGAACACACTTTTTGAAATTCTGAAGGTACTAGAGTAGAAAAAAGAGATCGATAAGCTATTTAGAACTTGTACAGAAACCAGATGGCAGTTATAAGCGTCAAGGAGCACGAAAGGAAAGCAGTGGTTGAAAAGGGAGCGAGGCAGGGTTGTAGCCTATCTCTGATATTATTAAATATATACATTGAACGAGCAGTAAACCAAAACAAAGAAAAATCTGGGATAGAAATTAAAGTTGAGGGAGCAGAAATAAAAATTTTGAGGTCTGCTGACGACATTCTAATTATGTCAGAGACAGCAAAGGACTTGGAGGAGCAGCTGAACGGAACGGACGGTATCTTGAAAGGATAAGTTGAACATCGACAAAAGCAAAACGAAGATATTGGAATATAGTCGAATTAAATCAGGCGCTGCTAAGGAAATCAGATTAGCAAACGAGACACTTAAGCAGTAGATGAGTTGTGCTAATTGGGCAGCAAAATAACTGATGATGGCCGAAGCAAAGAGGATATAAAATATAGATGGTAATGTTAAGAAAACCATTTCTGAAGAGGAGAGATTTGTTAACAGCTAATACAGATTAAGTAATAGGAATTCTTTATAAAAGTATTTTCTGGAGTGTGGCCATGTATGGAAGTGAAACATGCACGATAAACACTTTGGATAAAAAGAGAACAGAAGCTTTCGAAATGTGGTGCTACAGACGAATGCTGATGATTACATGGGTCGATCATGTAACTAATGAGGAAGTTCTGAATGGAATTGAGGAGACAAGGAATTTTTGGCGCAAGTTGACCAAAAGAAGGAATCGGTTGACGGGACACATTCTGAGGCATCAAGGGATCACCAATTTAAGGTTGGAGGGAAGTGCGGAAGGTAAAAATCGTATATGGAGACCAAGAAATGAATACAATAAGCAATTCATAAAGATGTAGACGGTGGCAGTTTTTCGAAGATGAAGAGGCACGCACGGGATAGAGTAGCTTGGAGAGTTGTATCAAACCAGTCTACGAACTGAAGATCACAAAAACTACAACATAAATCAGTTATAAAAAAGTATGCTTTAATTTTGAAAAGGATAAAAACTTACAGAAGTGTTTGATATATTGCTCAATGCAGTCCATCCTAAAGTTTGATATACAAATATTCTGAGTGGCTGTCTTCTGTAACACGATGAATATCCTATCTGTAATCAGTTCCCTGTCAAATCCCAAGTCTTGATGTGTGACGGCAACTGCTTGTACACTCCTGGAAATGGAAAAAAGAACACATTGACACCGGTGTGTCAGACCCACCATACTTGCTCCGGACACTGCGAGAGGGCTGTACAAGCAATGATCACACGTACGGCACAGCGGACACACCAGGAACCGCGGTGTTGGCCGTCGAATGGCGCTAGCTGCGCAACATTTGTGCACCGCCGCCGTCAGTGTCGGCCAGTTTGCCGTGGCATACGGAGCTCCATCGCAGTCTTTAACACTGGTAGCATGCCGCGACAGCGTGGACGTGAACCGTAAGTGCAGTTGACAGACTTTGAGCGAGGGCGTATAGTGGGCATGCGGGAGGCCGGGTGGACGTACCGCCGAATTGCTCAACACGTGGGGCGTGAGGTCTCCACAGTACATCGATGTTGTCGCCAATGGTCGGCGGAAGGTGCACGTGCCCGTCGACCTGGGACCGGACCGCAGCGACGGACGGATGCATGCCAAGACCGTAGGATCCTACGCAGTGCCGTAGGGGACCGCACCGCCACTTCCCAGCAAATTAGGGACACTGTTGCTCCTGGGGTATCGGCGAGGACCATTCGCAACCGTCTCCATGAAGCTGTGATACGGTCCCGCACACCGTTAGGCCGTCTTCCGCTCACGCCCCAACATCGTGTAGCCCGCATCCAGTGGTGTCGCGACAGGCGTGAATGGAGGGAGGAATGGAGACGTGTCGTCGTCAGCGATGAGAGTCGTTTCTGCCTTGGCGCCAATGATGGTCGTATGCGTGTTTGGCGCCGTGCAGGTGAGCGCCACAATAAGGACTGCATACGACCGAGGCACACAGGGCCAACACCCGGCATCATGGTGTGGGGAGCGATCTCCTACACTGGCCGTACACCTCTGGTGATCGTCGAGGGGACACTGAATAGTGCACGGTACATCCAAACCGTCATCGAACCCATCGTTCTACCATTCCTAGACCGGCAAAAAAAAAATGGCTCTGAGCACTATGGGACTCAACTGCTGTGGTTATCAGTCCCCTAGAACTTAGAACTACTTAAACCTAACTAACCTAAGGACATCACACACATCCATGCCCGAGGCAGGATTCGAACCTGCGACCGTAGCAATCGCACGGTTCCGGACTGCGCGCCTAGAACCGCGAGACCACCGCGGCCGGCCTAGACCGGCAAGGGAACTTGCTGTTCCAACAGGACAATCCACGTCCGCAGGTATCCCGTGCCACCCAACGTGCTCTAGAAGGTGTAAGTCAACTACCCTGGCCAGCAAGATCTCCGGATCTGTCCCCCATTGAGCATGTTTGGGACTGGATGAAGCGTCGTCTCACGCGGTCTGCACGTCCAGCACGAACGCTGGTCCAACTGAGGCGCCAGGTGGAAATGGCATGGCAAGCCGTTCCACAGGACTACATCCAGCATCTCTACGATCGTCTCCATGGGAGAATAGCAGCCTGCATTGCTGCGAAAGGTGGATATACACTGCACTAGTGCCGACATTGTGCATGCTCTGTTGCCTGTGTCTATGTGCCTGTGGTTCTGTCAGTGTGATCATGTGATGTATCTGACCCCAGGAATGTGTCAATAAAGTTTCCCCTTCCTGGGACAATGAATTCACGGTGTTCTTATTTCAATTTCCAGGAGTGTATTATCCGTTGCCTCAGCTCGTCGACGTTTTTCGAAAGCGGGGGAAGAAACACTCGACTTTATTATAATCCCGTACTCAGACATCCATTGGGTTTAAATTAGGTGGTCTTGGTGGCTAGGATATTGCTCGACCATTTCCAATCCAGGTGGGCAAATTCCTACAAAGATACACTAGAACTTCACGATGGTAATGTGGTGGTGCGCTGTCTTGCTGGAAAATAAATCCTGTGCTGGTATCTTGTAATTGAGGCGTCAGATAATGTTCATGCACGCCTAGATGCGATTGCCAGTTACAGTTGACTCACCAAAAAAAGAAAGAGCTGTTAATCTTGTCACAGCTTACAGTCCAAGAAACATTTTTGTTAGGCGAGGCCTGCACATGTTCGATTACGTGACATGGCTTCTGCTCACCCCATATTCGAACATTTTGCCGATTCACTTTACCGCAGCTGTGGAAGGTGCTGGGTACCACTGAACACAGTTTTATTAAGAAAATAGTCTACATTCTGCATTTTGTTAAACATTTTTACACAGAACTCATCACTTTTATCTTTGTTACTTTCTCTTAAAAACTGCAATAGTTCCGACTTGTCGGGTTTTATTGACAAGCGCTTCCGTAACACCTTCCGCACTATAAGACTGGGCATAATCAATTCTAAGCTGGAACGTCTCGTTGCTGTTCATGGACAACGAATGTAAGATTGCCGAACTTGTTCAATTGCTGCATAGAGACTTACGGCCAACCCTAACCAGGCGTCCTATGTGATACACAGCCAGTTTCGGTGAAACGATTGTACTAGTTACTAATATTTGTCTTGGAATTGGCTTTGACATTAAGTGCTGAATTGTCTATGAACTATAGTAACAGATTTGGACTCACGAAACCATAAACAATACTGCACATGCTCTGCACCATTATAGGATTCCAAGATGACATTTGGAACAGCTCATTCACGCATGCCACCTAGCAGAAACGCCGGGAGTTAGGCGAGTTAAAACTTAAAAATGCACTGCATTCAGTGCTGTATCAAACACTTTTGTAAGTTAGCTACCCGTTTCACAATTAAAGGTTACTTTTGTATAAGTAATTTATGATTGCCTTGCAATGAAGGCAACAGCTTCTTGAATTCTCTGTTAACTGTGGCAAATAATTGGGTAGTGGCGGAACGTAGGTACCATCTTTTACGAAGTCCCAAAGGAAAGAAAGTATAGCGTGAGGTCATGTGAACGTGGAGGGCGGCGGCAAGGGGCTCTGTCGTGCTGGCCATTACAACCAATCCAATGGTTGGGGACTTTGACGTTCAACCACAGGGCTATTCAAAAAGAATGAACAGATTTCAGACTTTTACTGCTTTCAAACTATAAAAGATAGAAACACAATTCCAACTTTCCTCAAATGGGAAAAGTTGAAATTTTTATGCATTCAATGTGAGCACCATGTGTTACACGGTAAATATCAAAACGGTGGCTCATTTCCTGCCACACACGAGGCAGCTGGTCTCTCGTATCGGATTCACAGCATCAATAATGCGATGTTGCCGACTTTTATGAGTGTCAGGCGTAGGGGGGATAAAAACGCGGTCTTTTACGTAACCCCACAGATAAAAGTCACAATGTGTGAGGTCTGGGACGGTGAATTGGAAACGGAGGAGCAGTAGATGAACTTCATCGCCGGTGGTCTCCCACGTCTCGACGCCTCACATTTTGTCACTTTTATCTGTGGATTTTAACTAGAAGATTGCGTTTTTACACCCCTATGCCTGACGCTCTTGAAAGTAGTTGCTTCATGTGTGGTAGGAAATGAGCAACCGTTTAGACGTTTGTCGTGTAACATATGGTGCTGACATTGAATGCATAAAAATTTGGACATTTCTCTTTCCAGGAGTGTTGGAATTGTGTTTCTATCTTATGTAGTTTGGAAACAATAAATATCTGAAATCTGTCCCATATTTTTGAACAGCCCTATAATCTCGAACAAAGAGACAATAATAGGGAGAGGCTCCATCTCGTTGCGAAGTAAAGCTTTTAGATTCATCTTCTAAGCAGTGACAGCATCATGTTCATTCCATCAACATATTCAGATGAGGTACCCATGTTACAGTAGCATCAGAGAAAAAAATAGTGATTCGTATATTTGAGGCGGCGCATGAAACGTTTAATTTTGGGATACCTCTATGATGTTGAACTAGTTCATGAGGATGTTCTAACTCCCTAAATTGGAGAATTTGCTTTTCTACTTAGATGAAAAATTGCCTCATAGCTGAAGATCACACTATCGAAAAAGTCATCTTCCCACAGCAGCACTTTACTTGCAAAGTTATAACGTCCACCACAGTCATCTGGCTTTAAAGCACGTACCAACTGTAACCGGTATGGACGCAAGTGAAAATGTTTACTTAAATCCTTCCATACTGTCGTCTTTGGCAACTGAAATTCAAGTCTTGCTACCCGAACCGACTCACTAATACCAAGAAGCTCTTACTATACATACTCTTAAGACATTTTTGGTCGTCCCGTGCTTTCCTCATTATACACACAGCTGGTCGTTTCGAAATGATTTTACTAATGACTGATGATTTTGCCACGTGAAAGATCACAATTAAGCTTTAAGCGAAACGTACATTGAACTAAAATTAGAGATTCACTCATAGCAAACTGCAGAACGCAAAACACTTTACGCCCAGGAGTCGCCATTTTGCGTATGTGGCGTTCGTGGCGCTGCAAGCGATAAAGCAGTGAAGTACAAGTAGCGCGTGAGGTTATCTAAAGCTGTTTGAGTTAATATTGACCTTCAACTATAGCCTTTACAGCTGATACTATTAAAATTTATAGGTGGGCCATTGTTTTATGAACACCCTGTAATTAATTAACCAACATTTTGCACAGAACAAAGTAATTTATGTAATGTTTCAGTTCTCACATAGTAATGACGTGTTCTAGTTGTTTGATACAATTATTTTCGTTTGTTATGCTGTCAGATTGAATGCGGGAATGACAGCAGAGTGTACGCGAAGTGTGAATCTTGAAATTTTTCTGTAATGTGTAGGAAATGAGCTTGTGATTCGTTTATGTAATTGAGCTCTGCGTCACATACATGATATAAACCGAGCGAGGTGGCGTAGTGCTTAGCAAACTGCTCTCGTGTTCGGAAGGACGACAGTTCAAACACGCCTCGGGCCATTCTGATTTAGGTTTTCCATTATTTTCCTATATCACATCAGGCAGTTGCCGGGTTGGTTCCTTTGAAAGGGCACGGCCGATTTCCTATCCTTCCCTAATCCTATGGGACCGATGACCTCGCTATTTGCTCCCCTCCCCAAATTCAACCAACCAACCAACCAAGCAATATGATATAATACGTTTATTGTACAGTTGCCAGCTTAAGATAAGTAAGTATGGTAAGATAATCAATTTATTTACTTTTCAGGAAATACAGATTTCGGGTAGTTGAGTAAATTTAGAATTGAGATTGTTCAAGGAGGGAAATTACCGTGCTACCCTCTAAAAGCATCGAAATTTAATGGCTACACTATTTTTCAGCCGTTGAGCTGTGAGAACGTTCGAGCGTTATGAATGGGACAGACATTTGCACACGTGAGTCTCGGGGAGTTGTAAAGCAGGTTTCGCAGTGTGTAGAACTACTCGGTGTTCAAGTAGAAATGCAATTTACCTTAATTAAGAAACTGAATGGCTATGAACATGAGTTCTGGTGTAAGTACCATTCCTGGACGTTTCCACCGTTTTAAAGGATTTTGTGACTTTTTACGAAGGGCCTTCAAAATTCCGCGTGGCGTGCTATACAGACGTAATTCTGAACTTCAGATTACTTTACCTTCGTAAACTGTGTAGTACACCACAACTGATAACCAGCGCTGAACTCTCAAAAATGTTTATTGGCTGTTAAATGTTGTGGTTGTATAGACAGTAGGTTGCGAGTTCTATACTTTGGTGGTTACTATTGAGAGAATGTGATATGTGAGTGAACGTGATGGCACAAACTATGAGAAAATAAATGTTTTTACATAAAGAACCGTGTGATTAAGGAAGACTTGGAAGAAGTTAGCGTGTTATTAAAATGAGAATATGGGACAAACATTTATTAAAGAACGTGCTTCGTTCAGCAACTTTCGTTACATCTCTTTTTGCAGCAGGAAACAGGACGTGTTATGCACTCTGCTCATTAGTTTAGTGCAGCCTGTCTTTTAAACTGCCTTTGAAGGTTGATCTAATTTACACGTCGCTTCCTGACAGGCCACGGTTCTAAGAAAATTCATGGAGTGAGTGTATTCCAATAGATAGACTGACTAAGCGCAGAGCCCTATCAACTGCATTATATGGAACTCTATTTGAACTTCATAGAGTGCGTCCACGAGTCTTGTGAAACATCTTGATTTTAGAGCCAGTAAGAACACAAAACGAATTTTACTCCTTTTCTTCAAACCTGATAAAATGTGCGGTAATAATGAAAACTGAATTTTCTGATATCTTCAGACGCGTACCAAGACGAAAAGATCTGGTTATTCCATCGCGTATGTCAACGTTTGTAAGTGTTCTGCGGTGGGTTTGCTGTTGCAGCGCGATCAATTCTGCGTTGCTTCGTTGTGGCACTCTTCCATTGCGTCTTCCGGAGCCATACATGAGCCGCAAAAGAGGCGTTCCAATTGCATCATTCTGTTCATACCGCCACATAACTTGCATTGTTTTGGGACGATCCTGAAAACGAATATACAATGAGTGTGTCTGGCCTAGCAGGCGATTTTGGATTGGATTTAATGTAATTCTCGAAACCTAAATATTTTAAAGAACATGTTCTATTGTACTTCCTAAAAGCGTGTAGCTGATGTTTCATACTCTTCAGAGTTTTCGTCAAGAAGGAACACACTTAACACTTGATTTTAGAGTAAACTTAACGAAAGATTGATTTCTTGTGATGGTTCTGTTCCATAGCATGGCCAACTAGATCTCATACATCTACATCTACACACATACCCGCAGGCCACCGTATGGTACGTAGTGCAAAGTATTCTGTACCACTATTAGTCATTTCCATTTCTGTTCCACTCGCAAATAGAGCGGTTGAAAAATGACTGTCTATATGCCTTCGCAAAAACCCTAATTTCTCTTATCTTCGTGCTCCTTCCACAAAATGTGCCTTGGCGGTAGTAGAATAGTTTTGCAGTCGGCCTCAAATGCCGGTATCTACATTTTCTCAATAGTATTCCTCGAAAAGAACGTCGTCTTCCCTCCAAAGAATACTTATGTGTTTTAGAACCTACCGGTAACAAATTTGGCAGCCCATCTCTGAGTTGCTTTTACGTCTTCCTCTAATACTACCTAGTGCGAAACCTAAACACTCGAGCTGTACTCAAGAATGGGTCACACTAGTGGCCTATGTGCGGCCTTCTCTTACAGATGAAAAACATTTTCCTAAAATTCACCCAATAAACCAGAGTCGACCATTTGTCTTCCAAACTGCGATCCTGACATGCTTGTTCCATTTCATATCGCTTTCCATCGTTACGCCTAGATGTTTAATTGGCGTGACACCTTCAAGCAGAAAACTGCTAATGCTGTATTCGAACATTACGGGTCTGTTTTTCCCACTCATATGCACTAACGTACATTTTTCTACATTTTGAGCTTGCGCCATTCATACACACGACAATGGCAGACTTATTATTCAGGAGTCATATAATGGGACTGTGTCATTATAGTACTGGTCGTCGAACTTTCCCTGATCGCCTGGCTCCGTGGTTCTGAAAGGATCGAGTCGACAGCAGCTGGAAGGCGTCGGATCACTCGTATATTTTGTGTGTGGCCCCAGCAAATTTTACAGATTTACCAATAACGATTCTATGTGTACCTTTTACCGTAGCTTCTACCACAAACAGTAAATGCTGCGTTGTGTTTCGAGGTCTGCTTTATCCAGAACTTAAGCTGAAAAAATTCCAGGCTCATCGTAGGAGCTCCCTACGACTCTATGGAGAAAGTTTACTAGAAGCGAGGAAAATCATTAGCAATGGTACATAATGCTGCTTTTACGAAATTATATGTAATTTGTAGCAACAAGTAGCATTATTCCAGCGAACATGTCAGTAATATATTTCTACATAAAACGACAAACACTTAGAAGAACAAGTATTGCACAATCGAGTAAAATTTGCTTGGTTGCTAAGATAACAGAAATCGCTAATACTGAACACGACTTTTTGGATCCAAGACGCTATGTAGCCGTCCAATCAAGACGGCCAACATTTTGGAGAGTTTCTTATAAGAAACAGATCAGTAGAGCAACAGAAGGACTGCTGAGCATTACCGTAACAAAAGTACATACCTATTTTCTGAACATTGCTGTTAGCTTGTATAATTTGGTTTGTGAGTTTTGGTGATTTCATGATACATATGTCATATTACAAACATCAGAATGTGACTAGTAGATGGTTTATTTTTTAAACGAAAATTTATACTAAATGATATTACATGTTTCACAGATCAACTTCAAAACATCAAAATACCGGTAGTCATAGCTTTCTTATGCCAGATCACCAGGCAAACATTCATGAGCAAGAAAATGTAGTCGTAACACTTTAAAACGGCATACACAGCACTGAACATTTGTGACTTTTATATTGAAGAAAAATCTGCTGGTTTTCTCACTTAAATTCTTAAGGCTGAATCGGTTACACGGAAGTGAATCACAGTATCTACAAAAACATGCATGATGCGTGTGTTACAGATATGGTGTACTGTCTCTTTGCTCTGTAAATCCGGCTAATATTAACACTTCAGGACATATCAGATCCATATAATCGCACTAACTGCTATGATTTACAACAGCCAGTTTCTTCTTGAATACGTCTGAATTTATGCTATTAACTTCTCATAATAATTCGATGAAACATAAAACAATTTATAACCGAAGAAACAAAATTTTTGTTATTATATACAGCTATTTTATTAACTAATGATCTTTTACAAAATGATTCGAAACTGACATAGTAAAATACTTACAAGCACCAAACCCATTTCAATTCCAGTCATAGTAATTGGACTGCATGCTTCTCTTAAGTAAAAGTGTACACTGATGAGCCAAACCATTATGCCGAACTGTTTAATAGCGTGTTGATCCACATTAGGAATAGAGCAAAGAAGCAGTTCTGCGTGGCATGTATTCCACTAGTCCTTTGTAACTATCAATAAAATTCTTCTGGGCTGTTGACCACTTTGTCAATAAATAAAATTGTCAGAGATTTCGGCCACTATTGCAGGTGGCCGTCCTGAGGGCTTTCTGCTGAGCTGACTGGTGAATGAGACAGACTTTAGATCTTATATTGTAGTGGAGGAAGCTGTTTACATAATGTGATATGATACTTGAGGATAGGAGGAGGGGTCTTTGGCGTTCTTTATTGGTGTTTGCATTATTCCTTGTCATTGGTGGATAAAGAAGCGCTTGAGTGATGTTTACATTATTTCTTGTCATTGGTGGAGACAGTCGCATTAGAAACGGGCGGTAGCTGTGACGTAGCGCTGTATGTACACA
Organism: Schistocerca gregaria; assembly: GCF_023897955.1. Lineage (NCBI taxonomy): Eukaryota > Metazoa > Arthropoda > Insecta > Orthoptera > Acrididae > Schistocerca > Schistocerca gregaria. Next base: position 966,628,460 of record NC_064920.1, on the reverse strand, counting down.
CGCAGCGCAGGCACGCCGCAGCCGCACCTGGCGACAGGTACAGAGTAACAAGTAAACAGGAGCAGGGAAATGCCACAGGCGTCGGGGAAGGCTTGTAGCATGAAGGGACGCTAATGGTCCGCAGTACTGTTCACGTGGTCCACAGCCATTATGTAGACTTCGACAACTACCACAGGCCCCGTGGAAGTCCAGGTGAATGTCCCTCGTAGCCTGTCTCTGTGGCGCAAGCATTTCGATGGCGCATACGGACACTACCGTCGACCTGCTGTAACATGAAACGCGATTCATCCAGCCAGGTGACACCGTCTGCGGTCCACTCTCGATGATTTAGTGCTGACTCTAATCGTAATTGATGGTGTCGTTGGTTCAATATAGGAATACATAAGGGTCGTCTGCAGCGGCGACCCAATGTTCAACAGCGTGCTCTGACCAGCGTGCTCGGAAACACATCTGCGACAGATTGCCACCCTTTTCTGTTTCACAGAGCGGGCACGCGTCGGTACTCCATGTTTTGTGATGGAGTGGGCATCCAAGGTCCTGTCACCTAATCGTTATTTCACCGTACTTCAACCACTTGCCGTAGACACTCCCTATAACAACATACGAACAGCCGAACTGCTTCGCCGTTTCCGAAATTCTCGTTCCCGGACCATAACAATCTGCCCATTGCCAAAGTCGCTTATATTAGGTGGACACCACAATTTGTGGTTGCAGCCGTCGGTGGAACTATTCCACATTCGTCTCTCCTCCGTGTATACTGTATGTTTTCCTCTGCACGTGGCTGCTACGCCACTAAGTGACAGCCAGTCTCGCAATGGACAGTGATCATGATGTTTTGGCTCATCAGTAAACGTAGTAAGCGTGATTCACATCTTCTGCTAGTTTGTAATCAGCTCAGCAGGAAGTGTTGGGGGCAGTCAAATGAAAACCGAACACCCGCCACAACGGGCCCATGGAATGTTTCCATTCAAAAATAATCAGCTCACACGTTAAGACATTTATTCCAATGGGAGACGAGACGACAATTCCTGTTTCGTAGAACGCGGTCGGCAGCTTACAGGTGCACAATCACACCCACTCTTGGACTTCCTCTTCCGACTGAAACTAAAGTCCATGCACCTAACAGATCAAAACGAAAATTTCTGTTCCGACACTGACAATGTTGAGTGTTTATGAAAAAAATGGTTCAAATGGTTCTGAGCACTATGGGACTCAACTGCCGTGGTCATTAGTCACCTAGAACTTAGAACTAATTAAACCTAACTAACCTAAGGACATCACACACATCCATGCCCCAGGCAGGATTCGAACCTGCGACCGTAGCAGCAGCGCGGCTCCGGACTGGAGCGCCTAGAACCGCACGACTACCGCGGCCGGCGTTTATGGAAAAGTTCAAGGCAATCGTAAAATGCATTTTAAACAGGTACGTGCCGAATAAAGCTGTGAGGGACGGGAAAAAACCACCGTAGTTCAACAACAAAGTTAGGAAACTACTGCGAAAGCAAAGAGAGCTTCACTGCAAGTTTAAACGCAGTCAGAACCTCACAGACTAACAGAAGCTAAACGATGTCAAACTTAGTGTAAGGAGGGCTATCCGTGAAGCGTTCAGTGAATTCGAAAGTAAAATTCTATGTACCGACTTGACAGAAAATCCTAGGAAGTTCTGGTCTTACGTTAAATCAGTAAGTGGATCGAAACAGCATATCCAGACACTCTGGGATGATGATAACATTGAAACAGAGGATGACATGCGTAAAGCTGAAATACTAAACACCTTTTTCCAAAGCTGTTTCACAGAGGATCACCGCACTGCAGTTCCTTCTCTAAATCCTCGCACGAACGAGAAAATGGCTGACATCGAAATAAGTGTCCAAGGAACAGAAAAGCAACTGAAATCACGCAACAGAGGAAAGTCCACTGGACCTGACGGGATACCAATTCGATTCTACACAGAGTACGCGAAAGAACTTGCCCCCATTCTAACAGCCGTGTACAGCAAGTCTCTAGAGGAACGGAAGTTCCAAATGATTGGAAAAGAGCACAGGTAGTCCCAGTTTTCAAGAAGGGTCGTCGAGCAGATGCGCAAAACTATAGGCCTATATCTCTGACATAGATCTGTTATAGAATTTTAGAACGTGTCTTTTGATCGGGTATCATGTCATTTCTGGAAATCCAGAATCTACTCTGTAGGAATCAACATGGATTCCGGAAACAGCGATCGTGTGAGACCCAACTCACTTTATTTTTTCATGAGACCCAGAAAATATTAGATACAGGCTCCCAGGTAGATACCATTTTCCTTGACTTCCAGAAGGCGTTCGATACAGTTCCGCACTTCAAAAATGGCTCTGAGCACTATGGGACTTAACAGCTGTGGTCATCAGTCCCCTAGAACGTTGAAATACTTAAACCTAACTAACCTAAGGACGTCACATACATCCACTCCCGAGGCAGGATTCGAACCTGCGACCGTAGCAGTCGCATGGCTCCGGACTGCGCGCCCAGAACCGCGAGACCACCGCGGCCGGCAGTTCTGCACTGTCGCCTGATAAACAAAGTAAGAGCCTACGGAATATCAGACCAGCTGTGTTTCTAGATTGAAGAGTTTTTAGCAAACAGAACACAGCATGTTGTTATCAATGGAGAGACGTCTACAGACGTTAAAGTAACCTCTGGCGTGCCACAGGGGAGTGTTATGGGACCATTGCTTTTCGTAATATATATAAATGACCTAGTAGATAGTGTCGGAAGTTCCATGCGGCTTTTCGCGGATGATGCTGTAGTATACAGAGAAGTTGCAGCATTAGAAAATTGTAGCGAAATGCAGGAAGATCTGCAGCGGATAGGCACTTGGTGCAGGGAGTGGCAACTGACCCTTAACATAGACAAATGTATTGCGAATACATAGAAAGAAGGATCCTTTATTGTATGATTATATGATAACGTAACAAACACTGGTAGCAGTTACTTCTGTAAAATATCTGGGAGTATGCGTGCGGAACGATTTGAAGTGGAATGATCATATAAAATTAATTGTTGGTAAGGCGGGTACCTGGTTGAGATTCATTGGGAGAGTCCTTAGAAAATGTAGTCCATCAACAAAGGAGGTGGCTTACAAAACACTCGTTCGACCTATACTTGAGTATAGGGATCCGTACCAGATCGGGTTGGCGGAGGAGATAGAGAAGATCCAAAGAAGAGCGGCGCGTTTCGTCACAGGGTTATTTGGAAACCGTAATAGCGTTACGGAGATGTTTAGCAAACTCAAGTGGCAGACTCTGAAAGAGAGGCGTTCTGCATAGCGGTGTAGCTTGCTGTCCAGGTTTCGAGAGGGTGCGTCTTTGGATGAGGTATCGAATATATTGCTTCCCCCTACTTATACCTCGCGAAGAGATCACGAATGTAAAATTAGAGAGATTCGAGCACACACGGAGGGTTTCCGGCAGTCGTTCTTCCCGCCAAACATACGCGAGTGGAACATAAAATGGAGGTTATGACAGTGGCACGTAAAGTGCCCTCCGCCACATACCGTTGGGTGGCTTGCGGAGTATAAATGTAGATGTAGATGTAGATGTATTTCTTTAGGTCACCAAAGATTTGAAAATCACTCTGTGAACGATCGGGGCTGTACGGAGGATGGTGCAGTGTTTCCCAACCGAATCGATTAATCATAACCTTCGTCAGATCGGCAGTGAGGGAATAGGCTTATCGTTTTGACTGTATGGGGCGTCGCAGTTTCTGCACAAGGTGTCTTCGTAAAGCTATGCACTTATTGCGGTTCCACGCCCGAGAACTTCGACGAGCAGAGGGCCACTACAGTCGAAGAAGGGCATCATGACGTTACCGGAACTTGTGTGAACAGCTTTGGGCTTGTTTTGCGTGGGCGATGTGGGATGTTTCTGCTCTTGGCTTTGCCATTTGCCTTGGGCAGTCGGAATGCTGCCGAACGGAATCATCCTATTGTGCGATAACGCCCGCCCCCACATTGCCGATCGAATCGAGGCTAGATTAAGCGATTTGGATGGGAAATACAGGAACATCTTCCGTATAGCTGGGTCTTTCAGCGCGTGATTTTCACTACTTTGGCGGTCTGAAGAAAGATATGCTTGGGCGTCGGTTTCAGTCCTACGAGGAATTGCAAGAGTGGGTGCAGTTGCGGGTCCGCTAGCAGCCGACCTTTATCTACTATACAGGAATTGATTGTCTCGTCTCCCAGTGGGATAAATGTCTTAACGTGTGTGGGGATTACTTGCGAATACAACTATTCCATGGTCCTCTTACGGCGGCTGTTGGGTTTCCATTTGACTGCCTCTTATCGTACTAAAGAACTTGAATTGGACATTGCCCACGGCAAATAAGAATTGATGTTTTTCCTTAATTTCTGCCTCCTGAAAGTATACTGCTTTCACTATTAGCTTTTAGAAATAATCTTATGTTACAGTCACGCCATCCTTGTGTCAATATTTTCAGCAATCTTCCGAGAAACATTGAAAGTTATCGTGGCATATTGAACTGCAATAGTGGCAGTTTCCATGAATAACGTAAGCATAAATCCTAGCTAATTGGGCTACCAAAAAAAAAAAGTTTCAAATGGCTCTGAGCACTATGGGACTCAAATTCTAAGGTCATTAGTCCCCTAGAACTTAGAACTACTTAAACCTAACTAACCTAAGGACATCACACACATCCATGCCCGAGGCAGGATTCGAACCTGCGACCGTAGCGGTCACGCGGTTCCAGACTGTAACGTCTAGAACCGCAGGGCCACCCTGGCCGGCATTGGGCTACAACTGAACACTTTTTCAACTGTGCAGTACTCCTATTTTGGCCGGGAGTACATAACGGCATAAAATATGTACACCCCGGCGGTGACGTGTGTCTGAGACCGGAGTGCGCATCCATCACCGTTGGCGGCTGCTCGGGTACCGTGCCATCTGCGTCTCTCCTAAGCTAATCGAGTCATCTGCGCAGCCTTGCTTCCGGTTTCAGTTTAAATAATTTCTTGGGTTGGAGCAGACTAGTGTGCCGCTAATATTAAGGCTTCCGGACAGAATATGTATCTGGGAATTGCAATCACTGCCGGAAAGGAATGAAGCACTGAGCTGCACTTCCCGGTAACGCTGAAACCGTAAGAAGCCGTGTTCAGGCTAAGCTTGACCAGTACGAGCAAAGAAATAGACCATGGGCTTAAGAAGCCATCAAAGCATTTATCTCGGGTGAAAACCTCGGAAAACTACTGCTTTTCCGTAAAACCTGTTAATTATGTATTTTATTTCTAAATACCTACTAATCGTACAAGTATGAATGAGGTATCGTTCTAACGGATTTCTAACCAGCTTCTTGTACTGCATACCAATTTTGCGCTAAAACTTACCATCTTAAATATCAAACGCAAAAGGTCATTATTTATGCTAAGCTTCATACTTACGTTTTATGAAACTAACTTAAAAATCACGAATAAGAGACTCCCTTCTCGTATTAGCTTATTACAAATTCCATTTCATTTGTTTTACAGTACTGGATACTCTGTATACATCATTGTCGTATATGACGTGACCAATGTGGATGTCCATTATCTCTGCCCGTCGTAAAACCTGACTTTCCTAAACGGATGTACTTTACTCAGCAATATACATATGAGTGATTATCACCTTGAATTGCGATTTACCTATTGCTACTACGGCCTAACATGCTTACTGTAATATATGTTTTGGCGGGCTAAAGTTATAGGTCATGAGACCATACTGACAGTCCCTGATCACTGCCCGTCGCACAAGCCGGGACTAACTTTCCGAGCCGCGATTATTGGCTGCGCGGTTTGAGGCGACATATCACGGATTGCGCTGAACCAAGCGCCGAAGGTTCGAGTCCCCCCTCAGGCATGGACGTGCGTGTTGTTCTTAGAATAAGTTAGTTTAAGTAGTGTGTATGTCTAGGGACCGATGACATCAGCAGTTTGGTTCCTTAGGAATTCACACACATTTGAACTTTTAACTTTCCGAATGCAAAACATATTTTTAGACACATGGAAACGTATGTACAGGGATTTATCATACATTCGTGATCATTATTTCACGTCATTCGGATCATTTTTCAACATGTTTTCACTTTATTCCCACAACTACCCTTATCCCAACGACTACACTTATTCCAAATACTGTTATTATTTAAAACTGTAAAAGTCCGAAAGTTTCAGACGGATCTCCTACTCTTCATAATTCTACATGAGAGGAGAAAGGCTTAGTTTGCTCCTCTCTTTAGGAAGGACCGCAGAACAAATTCAAAGAACTAAAGACCAAACCTGTCGATCAGTTTGCTGTAGAATTACACTACATTAGTTATAGTCGCGCATGATGACTTTTGAAGACCAAACAGCTTCTCTACTGGGACCAACAAGAGTTTCAAAGGCAATGATAGTGAAAAACTCAGCTTGTTATGTTAGTTGGAGGTTCAGAAAGCAATAGGTAGCGGAGTCTAGCTTGATGATACGTTTCTTGACTTCGAAAGCCACGAGTCGTCACTTTGTAAATAGAATACGTAAACAGAATGCGGTATGACCAGTGAGTAAGTAAGTAAGTAAACAGAATGCGACTGTGAACTTCATAACCAATAGAACCAAGTATGTCGCCCTTAATGGGAAGACACCGTAAGAAATGACAATAATGGCCGGTGTGCACCAAAGGAGTATGAAAAACGTCCACTACTGTACACGACGTCTGTTGACGATCTGACAGACTCCTTTTTCTTCAACTCCCTAAGGCTGTTTGCAGACTATGTAGTTGTATAAAAGCAGGTACGGCTTTAGTTGGAAATCACGAAACGCACGTTCACAGAAGTATTGTAGTGCACAAAACACTGATATTACCTTACTGCTTGACTGGAGACCAGTCCGTCTAACCAGGGGTGCGGTGGAATTTAGCAGGAACCTTAGACGGCAGAGTGGAAGTGGCTAGGTTTTGTGAACGTGTAATTATAAATTAGACGTGGGTCTATTTGTTAACAACACTACAACCAAATACAGTCATTATTATATCGAGCAAAATACTTCGAAACACCATTATTTAAATAAGATAAGAAAAAACGTACTGGTTAGGATTCATTAATCATAATGTCACGAAACTTTAATAAGAAAATGATAAATAAAAAAAATGAGGGCGAAAAATAGCTAAATGTGAAACCCTCTTCAGCTTCTTTTACAATATATCTACATCTACATATACATCCATACTCCGTAAGCCACCTGACGGTGTGTGGCGGAGGGTACCTTGAGTACCTCTATCGGTTCTCTGTTCTATTCCAGTCTCGTATTGTTCGTGGAAAGAAGGATTGTCGGGATGCCTCTGTAAGGGATCTAATCTCTCTGATTTTATCCTCATGGTCTCTTCGCGAGATATACGTAGGAGGGAGCAATATACTGCTTGACTCCTCGGTGAAGGTATGTTCTCGAAACTTCACAAAAGCCCGTACCGAGCTACTGAGCGTCCATACTGCAGAGTCTTCCACTGGAGTTTATCTATCATCTCCGTAACGCTTTCGCGATAACTAAATGATCCTGTAACGAAGCACGCTGCTCTTCGTTGGATATTCTCTATCTCTTCTATCAACCCCATCTGGTACTGATCCCACACTGCTGAGCAGTAATCAAGCAGTGGGCGAACAAGCGTACTGTAACCTACTTCCTTTGTTTTCGGATTGTATTTCCTTAGGATTCATCCAATGAATCTCAGTCTGGCATCTTCTTTACCGACCATCAACTTTATATGATCATTCCATTTTAAATCACTCCCAATGCGTACTGTCAGATAATTTATGGAATTAACTGCTCCCAGTCGCTGACCTGCTATATTGTAGCTAAGTGATAAGGGATAAGGGATCATAATGCATAATTGTTTTCTGGGTCAGCTAGGGAATAAGTCAACAAGTTAGCACTGAAATCGTTACCTACGAGCCACAAAACAATATCAAACTTAAAACTTAAATTACACAAAATACAAAATTGTTGGAGTCGCTACGTGACACCAGAGCAGGTGTTCGTAGGTCAGGAGAAAGTTACGCTTCTTCGCGTGGGCGTGATTTGTAGAGGCGGTGATGGCTGGAACCTCTCAGCGAGCCGTTAATGAAACATACCTATTTACAATAGTACTTATTCATTTTCATACAGACACGGGATTACAGCAGGCGGGAGGCTACTGCTCCTCGATGACGTCGGTTGGTGCCTTTGTACAGAGTGCTGAGGTCAGAAGCTGTTGGCTCGAGACGCACGAGAATGGTAGGAAATGACGCGTAGGTCACAGAATGTGACCCTGGTGATCTTTCGAGTACCAGCAACAGTCAAAGGCAGGAAGCGAGTAACTATTTCAGACGAGTTTAGCAGTTATTGACTGCGCGTTTAAATCCGTGCGAGCTTCCGACATCACACGACATAGTTAGGATGTTTAGTTGGTACCTTTTCAATTACACACTGATTTCCTGTGGGTCTGGAACTGAGGCTAGCGTTCGCAAAGCGTGGCAGACATGTCGACTGGGGCGAAGTCATAAGATCGTTACAGGGCCTGCCTTTCCCGTGGGCGTCGCTTCTGCCTCGGAACAGAGTTCGCGTTAACAGCGACAGCATTGGCATCAGCGAAGCTGACACCAAGGTGTGCGCCGCGCCTGGCAGACTAATTAGTTGTCGCCGCTTAACACACTGGGATGGACGGCGTTTACCTGGTAATAGCCAGCACGGCCGAAATTTCTAAGTCGAAAGTATTTGCTTCCACTGTGCGGTGTTTAACAGCAATGAAGGCCCACAGGAAACGGTGTACAGCAACAGAGTCATCCGGTAGGTGACCCTGTGGCATGAGTGCGCCAATTTGTCTGCATGTAGCCCCCTAGCTCAGGTGGATGCCCAAAGTCAAGTGATGAGAGGGTGACTGGATCTTGGTCTGGCACTGCACTGCACCTCGAACTTAACAGCTGGTGAAGATCACCGCACCACGTACGCATTTCTCTAAGGTTGTATACAAAAGACCCTGCCGTGCATCTGTGAACATATGAGAATAAGGAACTGCTTTTTTTGGGTGGTGGGACGGGGTTATATATGTGAGAGTCAGAAGCACCCACACTCCGTAATAGTCAACATGCTACAGCAGTCAGGCGTCGCCATTGGGTGGCGATGACTTCATTAGTTCAGCCCGTCCTGTTAACTTCTGCAGGAGCCTAGACTGAGCTGCAGTATTGCCCAACTTCATCCTTCAGAGGCGCTGACCAACATTTTCTGCTTTGTTAGCTAGCTTCCCGAATAACCGATCTTTCGTTTTGACTACTCCTTCTTGTGAAACAGTGTTGGGGGTTCAAGCTGACGCTCTCTCGCCCTCTGTATGAGGTCGTTGCAGGAGCAGTTCATCGTACCTGATGGAGTCGTGGTGAAACAACATGTTGAACCAACAAGTCATTACATTAATTAAAAACTTTATTCACACACAGATGAGCCTTCAACGTCATGAATAGCATCAGACAGTAAGCTTATAAGAAGCTCTTAACACAATTAAACATCAATCCGGAAAGGTGTCGTGGTACCAAACCCAGAACTTGGCAATTTAAGAAACCACGTCACCGCGGCGCACCACAGAATCCATAACAAGTGTCAGAGGTCGTTAACTGAACACTCCAAGGCCTGCAAGCTTCCTTGAGCTGTGTACACGTCCCTGCACTGCAGCCACAGCCTTCCCAGGAACCAGAAAATCACCGACAGGGACGCTTTTTATGTGTTTGGCCCATCTGCCACTCAGCTCAGCAGAAGTACGGTTTTGGTCTAGGCTGTGCCACCGACGCGCAATAAATCTCAGGACAGACTTCAAGAAACCAAACAAAGCCACACGGTTCGTCCCCGCATGCTCGGCGCCTCTCTCCCTGTGCTGTCAGCGAGCATCCACCCCTGGCCCCGGCTCCATGCTTAAGCCGTTCCATGGTTTTCAGGAAGCCTCCAGGCACCAACCACCTAGGAGTCAAGACATGAGAGACCACAGAACTTCGGGAGCATTCGTTGCCGCTATCCTTGTGCTGACGGCCAGCAGAAGCCATTTCTCTTCGCAGGATCTGGTATCGAGAGAACAGACTCGTCAACGCTGTCACCTTCGTCCGCTTGTCAAATCAGGTAGTGCTGTGCACGATTGCGTTGATGCTCCGCGCGCTCTCTGGCGTGGCGGGTGTTCTTCAGAGACAAGGGAAATGTCAGAAGCGTTCCAGGGAAGTGCAACACGGCCTCTGTTTTTCTCTGCGTACGTAAATGATCTAACGGACGGCAGGCCGGTGTGGCCGAGCAGTACTAGGTGCTTCTGTCTGGAACCGCGCAACCGCTGCAGTCGCAGGTTCGAATAATGCCTCGGGCATGGATCATGGATGTGTGTGATGTCCTTAGGATAGTTAGGTTTAAGAAGTTCTAAGTTCTACGGGAATTATGACAGATGTTAAGTCCCATGGTGCTCAGAGCCATTTGAACCATTCTTTTGCTCTAACGGACAGGGTGAGCAGCAATCTGTGGCTGTTTATTGTTGATGTACGAGAATGTATCGTCGTTGCTTGACTGTAAGATGGTGTGATGAAGGCCTACTAGTTCTAAATGTAAAAAAAAAAAAAAATACAATTTAATGCAGATACGAAGGAAACACAATCCTGTAATTTTTGAATATAGATCTACTAGTGTCCTGCTTGATAGTATCATTTCGGTTCAGTATACAGGTCTAATGCTGCAAGGATATACGAAATGGAACGAGCATATAAGGACTGTAGTAGCAATGGCGAATGGTCGACTTTGCTGGGTGAATTTTAGGTACGTGTGGCTTATCTGTAAAGCAGACCGTGTATATAACGCTAATGGGACCCATTCTTGAGTAATGCTCGAGTGTTTGGGTTACCCACCAAGCCATATTAAAGAAAAGAGCCGAAGCAGTTCAAAGGCAGGTTGCTAGATTTGTTACCGCCAGTACACTACTGGCCATTAAATTTGCTACACCAAGATGAAATGCAGATGATAAACGGGTATTCATTGGACAAATATATTATACTAGAACGGACATCTGATTACATTTTCACGCAATTTGGGTGCATAAATAACGGCCTTGATACGCCTGGGCATTGAGTCAAACAGATCTTGGATGGCGTGTAAAGGTACAGCTGCCCATGCAGCTTCAACACGATACCACAGTTCATCAAGAGTAGTGACTGGCGTATTGTTACGAGCCAGTTGCTCGGCCACCATGACCAGACGTTTTCAATTGATGAGAGATCTGGAGAATATGCTGGCCAGTGCAGCAGTCGAACATGTTTTTTTATCCAGAGAGGCCCGTACAGGACCTGCAACATGAGGTCGTGCATTATCCTGCTGAAATGTAGGGTTTCGCAGGGATCGAATGAAGGGTAGAGCCAGGGGTTGTAACACATCTGAAATGTAACGTCCACTGTTCAAAGTGCCGTCAATGCGAACAAGAGGTGACCGAGACGTGTAGCCAATGGCACCCCGTACCATCACGCTGGGTGATACGAATACACGCTTCCAATGTGCGTTAACCGCGATGTCGCCGAACACGGATGCGACCATCATGATGCTGTAAACAGAACCTTGATTCATCCGAAAAAATGACGTTTTGCCATTCGTGCACCCAGGTTCGCCGTTGAGTACACCATCGCAGGCGCTCCTATCTGTGATGCAGCGTCAAGGGTAACCGCAGCCATGGTCTCCTACCTGATAGTCCCTGCTGCTGCAAACGTCGTCGAACTGTTCGTGCAGATGGTTATTGTCTTGCAACCGTCCCCATCTGTTGACTCAGGGATCAAGACGTGGCTGCACGATCCGTTACAGTCATGTGCATAAAATGGTTGTCATCTTGAGTGCTAGTCATATGAGGCCGTTGGGACCCAGCAGGGCGTTCCGTATTACCGTCCGGAACCCATCGATTCCACATTCTGCTAACAGTCATTGGGTTTCGACCAATGCGAGCAGCAACGTCGAGATAAGATAAACCGTAATCGCAATACGCTACAATCTGACCTTTACCGAAGTCGGAAACGTGAGGGTACGCATTTCTCCTCCTTACACGAGACATCACAACAATGTTTCACCAGGCAACGCCTATTAACTGCTGTTTGTGTGTGAGAAATCGGTTGGAAACTTTCCTTATGTGAACACATTGCACGTGTTGCCACCGGCACCAACCACCTGTGAATGCTCTGAAAAGCTAATCATTTGCATATCACAGCATGTTCTTCCTGTCGGTTAAATTTCGCGTCTGTAGCACGTCATCTTCGTGGTGTGGCAATTTTAATGGCCAGTAGTGTGCTATGGAGATGCTTCGGGAACTGAAATGGGAATCTTTAGAGCGAAACGACGTTCTTTTCGAGGAACACTGTAGAGAAAATTTAGGGTGCTTGCATTTGACATTTACTGCTGAACGATTCTATTACCGCCAGTACAAATTTTGCGTGAGGACGACGAAGATAAGAGAAATTAGGTCTTGTAAGAAGTCATATAGACAGTCATTCTTCTCTCGCTCTATTTGCGAGTGGAACAGGAACCGAAAAGAGTGGTAGTGGTACAAGGTACTCTCCAACAGCCTTGAAGCAAGCCTCCGAACCTGGCGGTACTTAAACTGTGCCGCGTAGCCACGGCACAACAGTCACAGCTGTCACACAGGTACCAGTATTCGTTCGGAACGTTTCAAGATGGTCCGACCACATTATAAGCTAGAAAATCAGAGACGAGATTAAAAGTCATATGATGAATCCTAACAATGTGAAAATCAAGTATAATGGAGATTAGGGAACTGCCGTACAACCAGACCTCGAGTCTGGTGCAGTTTCTATGCGCTTTAACTATTCACTGTCAAGTCACATTAATGTAACCACCTGTCAAAAGCCAGAATAATCACCTTTTGCAGCACGAACCACTGCGAGACATGCAGGAAGAGATTCAGTGTGGTACTGAAAGGTACCGAGAGTGATGTGGAACCATACCGAATCGATTGCCGTTGTCAGCAGCGCTGAGTTTCTCATCTGAGAATCCATCGCACGAGCAACCCTGATCAAGTCGATCACATGAATTCTCGATTGAGCTTGAAACTAGGGAGTTTGTAGGCCAGGGTAAACTCATCCTGGTACTCTTTGAATCAGGGACGTCCATTGCGATTTGTGATTTGTATTTTGCATTCTCCTACTGGGTTGCATTATCCTGATGGTGGAGGCTATCATTCTGACGAAAGACAAACTGCGGCCATGGTCTCCAAGAGTAAATGCATACTTGTGTTGACCCATTGACGCTTCCATAATGACGAGATCACCCTGAGAATGGCACCGAAACTTTCCCCAGACCATAACGCATGCAGGGTGTTTGCTTCCAGGCATATCACACCGTACATGCCAACGAGCATTTATCCGATGGAGCATGAAACGTGCCGTCCGGTGTGGCCTTGCGGTTCTAGGCGCTTCAGTCTGGAACCGCGTGACTGCTACGGTCGCATGTTCGAATACTGCCTCGGGCATGGATGAGTGTGATGTCCTTTCGTTAGTTAGGTTTAAGTAGTTCTAAGTTCTAGGGGACTGATGACCATAGAGCCATTTGAAGCATGAAACGTGATTCATCTGAAAAGACCACATGTCGCCACTCAGTGGGCGTTTAGTTGTGGTATTGGTGTGCAAATTCCAGCCTTCGTCGCCGATGAACAACACTTAGTATGGGAACGTGAACCGGATGTTTGCTGTGGGGGCCCATACGCTGAATGGTCGTTGGTCCTTGGTACATCTGGGCGGTCAGTTGCTCAGCAGTTGCACGCCTCATCACACGTACACTTCCCCGCAGCCGTCATTCAACCATGTCATCTATGGTCCGTAGAGCCTCGGCGCTGGTTTTGGATAGCGTCAGTTAGGCATGCGCAGAATACTGTAACCACAGCGGCATGAGAAAAGTTTATATAAAATTAGCTGTTTCGGAAGTGATTCCACCCTTGGCTCGACAGCCAATGACCATGTCCTTTCTGTACGTCAAATAAGTCCCTCCATTTCTGGACTGCAACAACTACTGCGCTGTTTTCAGCGTCCCCCGGACACGCTTTATATAACCTCCAGTGTTAGTGCTGCCACCTGCCGTCTGTGGTGGTGGTTATTCCACGTTGATGTCGAAGATAGGCGGTGGTCATATTAATGTGATTGGACCATCCAGCAGATCCTAAGAAATATGGATAGCGTGAGGGAGTCACAATTCTCAAATTCCACTGACAGGGGCTGCAATAAAAGCGCAAAGAACCTTACGCAATTTGTTTTTATAGATGGAGCCACTCGACTCCTACACCGACATGATGACCAACTCAAAAAGTCTACTGCCATCTCTGCATAAGGATTATGTAATGTTAACCGGGGACCCGTTAAGTAGAAGAAAAGGTTACAGGACAATATGGGCTTGGGACAAGGAATGAAAGAGGAGAAAGACTAATTGAGTTCTGTAGCAAGTTTCAGTTAGTAATAGCGAATACCCTGTTCAAGAATCACAAGAGGAGGTGGTATACTTGGAAAAGGCCGGGAGATACGGGAAGATTTCAATCAGATTACATCATGGTCAGACAGAGATTCCGAAATCAGATAATGGATTGTAAGGCGTACCCAGGAGCAGATATAGACTCAGATCACAATATAGTAGTGATGAAGAGTAGGCTGAAGTTCAAGACATTAGTCAGGATGAATCAATACGCTAAGAAGTTGGATACGGAAGTGCTAAGGAATGACGAGATACGTTTGAAGTTCTCTAACGCTATAGATACAGCAATAAGGAATAGCGCAGTAGGCAACACAGTTGAAGAGGAATTCACGTCTCTAAAAAGGTCCATCACAGAAGTTGGGAAGGAAAACATAGGTACAAAGAAGGTAGCTGCGAAGAAACCATGGGTAACAGAAGAAATACTTCAGTTGATTGATGAAAGGAGGAAGTACAAACATGTTCCGGGAAAATCAGGAATACAAAAATACAAGTCGCTGAGGAATGAAATAAATAGGAAGTGCAGGGGAGCTAAGACGAAATGGCTGCAGAAAAAATGTGAAGACATCGAAAAAGGTATGATTGTCGGAAGGACAGACTCAGCAACCAACAACCAAGAGGGAATAATAAGAGTGGACGATCAAGAACGAAGTGCTCGTATTAAGAAGGGAGTAAGACAAGGCTGTAGCTTTCGCCCTTACTCTTCAATCTGTACATCGAGGAAGCAATGATGGAAATAAAAGAAAGGTTCTGGAGTGGAATTAAAATAGAAAGTGAAAGGATATCAATGATACGATTCGCTGATTACATTGCTATCCTGAGTGAAAGTGAAGGAGAATTAAATGATCTGCTGAACGGAATGAACAGTCTAATGAGTACACAGGATGGTTTGAGAGTAAATCGGAGAAAGACGAGAGTAATGAGAAGTAGTAGATATGAGAACAGCGAGAAACTTAACATCTGGATTGATGGTCACGAAGTCAATAAAGTTAAGGAATTCTGCTACCTAGGCAGTAAAATAACCAATGACGGACGGAGCAAGGAGGACATCAAAAGCATACTCGTTATGGCAAAAAAAGGCATTTCTGGCCAAGAGAAGTCTACTAATATCAAATACCGGCCTTAATTTGAGGAAGAAATGTCTGAGGATGTACGTCTGGAGTACAGCATTGTATGGTAGTGAAACATGGACTGTGGGAAAACCGGAGCAGAAGAGAATCGAAGCATTTGAGATGTGGTGCTATAGACGAATGTTGAAAATTAGGTGGACTGATAAGGAATGAGGAGGTTCTGCGCAGAATCGGATAGGAAAGGAATATGTGGAAAACACTGATAAGGAGAAGGGACAGGGTGATAGGACATTTGCTAAGACATGAGGGAATGACTTCCATGGTACTAGAGGGAGCTGTAGAGGGCAAAAACTGTAGAGGAAGACAGAGATTGGAATACGCCAAGCAAATAATTGAGGACGTAGGTTGCAAGTGCTATTCTGAGATGAAGAGGTTAGCACAGGAAACGAATTCATGGCGGTCCGCATCAAACCAGTCAGTAGACTGATGAAAAAAAAAAAACCGGGGAGCCTAGAAACGACGGAGAGGCTCCGTCCCCGCCATAGCCTTAGTGGTCCGCAACCCCACGAAGACTACCTCAGTCCACTTCACCCCTCCGCCGCCCCACACCGAACCCAGGGTTATTGTGCTGTTCGACCCCCGGTGAACCTCCCAGGGATCGCCTCACACCAGTCGAGTGTAGCCACTATGTTTGTGTGGTGGAGTAATGGTGGTGTACGCGTACGTGGAGAACTTGTTTGCGCAGCAATCGCCGACATAGTGTGAGGCGGAATAACGGGAACCAGCCCGCATTTTCCGAGGCAGATGGAAAATCGCCTAGAAATCATCCACAGTTTGGCCGCCTCTCCGGACCTCGAAACAGATCCGACTGTGACAAATCTAAAGTGGTCAATGATACAAATTTATCTGTGCAACGACAAGAATGTAGTGACAACTACGAACATCATTTGTTGGACGAAAAGTACGAAAACTAATACTCCAAACCGACATTTCACGGCAACTAATCAATAAAAAAACGTATCACATGTTCTAATGAATGCATGAAAGCCGTCTGACGATGAATTGTAATGATTCGAATCCGCCGGCCGCTGTGGCCGAACGGTTCTAGGCGCTTCAGTCCGGAAACACGCTGCAACGGTCGCAGTTTCGAATCCTGCATCGGGCAGAGACATTTGAACTGAAACCGGTAATAGTGTCTTTTGAAAAAAGGAACTTAAAAATAAATTTATGGCTAGTTGCTCTTTTCAAACAAGAGCCACGGTCTTCAACCATGTCGTCATAAGACAATTGTATGACAGCTAGTTGCTGTCGAAACTGGTCATGAAACAGACCATTTCACATGAAGCGATCTGGCTTCCTAATATTATAAACATTAAAATTCAATCTGCTTGCTGTTTACGAATAGTTCCGTGTTTTAAGACTTCGGGCAAACGAAGTGGCCAGCCTCGGCCCGCCGCTGTGTGCTGGACGCTGGCTTTGGCCGCACACTGGCACTGGCTTCCCCGAGTGGAACGCGAGGCAGGCAGCCGGCGCAGGCCCGGAGTTGGGGACATTAATTGCCGCGGGATGGCTCTTACTTACTTGCCGGGGCGCCCTTTGTTTCGGCCCGGGCTGCATTAAGGCGAGCACCCACCGCCACCCAGTGTCTGCCTGCCGGCGATCCGACGACCCGCGCCGGATTACCGCAAGTAATGAATTCCAAGCAGCGGCCATCCCCAGAAACAAACTGGCCCGCGGGGAAACGGCCGTTCTTACTTTCGCAGGCGGCATTTTCTGCCTCGTCTCGAGCAGGTCTTACCGATTTATTACCTAACAATGGGCCGCGAAAGCTGCGGTATCGAACTTTTCTTCGGAGCTTTTCTGTAATTGTGGTTTGAATCGGGGGAGAAAAGATTACTGCTCGCAGCAGGAGGAGCGATTAACAAGCCATTAGCCCACAGTCTTCAGGAAATTGCTTTCCTCTAATACTGGAATAACAGCCGCGTCTTGGAGCGTATTTGTATCACAAGAGGAGTATAACCTAGGGATTGCAAAACCGACCGTTTAAAACTGATACCAGTATTTTAATTCTGAATAACTGGCAATTTTTAGGCATTTGTTTGGTCTCGGTTGTATTAATAAGCGGATAAAAATGCAGAATATCATTTAGCAGCAGTGCTAATTTTTTTGGAAAAATGTTATTTTTATTCGTAAAATTTCCATTGCTTTGAAATATCGCGTTAATATAGAAAATAGGAAATGTAATCAGTGCTATTTTAATAACAAAGCTGACAGAGACGAGCAACTAATACAACGCATAAGTACTGGTTCGGCATTGTTATGACAATAATATACTTGTTACCATGTGGTGTTGCCTGTTGCATGACTCATGTGTTCATGTACTGCGCGAGACTTGCCTCAAGTGATCTGTCATGGTTATTCGCTGTTTGTCGTTGGACATTATTGTATTACAGAATGGCACCATTCCGAGTCTCTAAGTATTTACGAAGTGCAGTAGCAATGAAGCGCAATGTCCTAGTTGTTAAGGACGCCAGGAGCCACAACTAACTTGCGTCGTCATATAAGCAGAAAACTTAAAAACTTAATAATTCATTCATAGTTTTTCAATTAAAAATAGAAAGTAGATGATCAGTTGCCTGTATCTATACAATATGCCTTTACTTGTTTGTAGCCCTTGAAAACGGACAACTTTACATGAGGAATAGAGTTTTTTCAACCTTAGTTTCCACCCTTTAGCGCTGACTATTCATAATATCCTAATAGTGGAGCGGTCCTCGATTACAACACGATTTCTGAGCAAAGTTTAAAAAAAATTTGAGTTAATAAGAATTTACATTGATAAGTGACTAGTG
Organism: Schistocerca gregaria; assembly: GCF_023897955.1. Classification (NCBI taxonomy): domain Eukaryota; kingdom Metazoa; phylum Arthropoda; class Insecta; order Orthoptera; family Acrididae; genus Schistocerca; species Schistocerca gregaria. The sequence continues at coordinate 966,610,038 of NC_064920.1, read as the reverse complement.
ATGGGGTAACGATCATGATTGTCTGCAGACTCTGTTGTTTTGTGACTTATGGATATATGTGCTCGCAATATATAACAGCGTATTTGTATCACAAGAGGAGTATAACCCAGGGATTGCAAAACCGACCGTTTAAAACTGCGTCACGAATGTATTTAATAATAATGACTACGTCGTACAAATGAGTCAGCTCATTTTAAAGCCATAAAAATCTGCACTTGATAATGGCCTAAGGCCGAAATTGCAATCGTGAAATAAAAAAAGTGTTACACTCACTGGCGTAAATATGATGTCTGTTATAAAGCCATTGATTATATTCGTGCACTCAAGCGCGTTAACAGAATCGCATTACGAAGTTGGCTCAGTTCGAGAAAAAAATCGCGGAAGTAAAAGAAGGGCGGTACGACGTCCAAAAGCTGGATAGGGGTGCCACTGAACCACCAGGCCTGACTATGTGCTCTGCAAAATTCTAGTACTTTCTGCTAAAAGGCTCACGTAATTGGACTGACAAGTCTACATATTATTTCGCTCAGTTTCGTTACAGAGAATTCTTTCGCCACCTTCAAAGAAATGCTATTTGTATTTATCTGAATTATTCACAAAACTTTGAAGAAATTACATCATGATGACTGGATTACGATTCGAACCTCGTTCCTCATGAACGCCTGGCAAGTGATGTAGCTCCGTGCCATTTTGTACGACACATCCTCCTCTATATCCATCTACCTTAATATCATTGCTCCCTGGCTTTCCAGAAATCCCTATTCTCCCTATGTCTCTCCAATATTTCCTTCCGGCCATAATCGCTTCCCTGTCTCCATAATACACTCCTGGAAATGGAAAAAAGAACACATTGACACCGGTGTGTCAGACCCACCATACTTGCTCCGGACACTGCGAGAGGGCTGTACAAGCAATGATCACACGCGCGGCACAGCGGACACACCAGGAACCGCGGTGTTGGCCGTCGAATGGCGCTAGCTGCGCAGCATTTGTGCACCGCCGCCGTCAGTGTCAGCCAGTTTGCCGTGGCATACGGAGCTCCATCGCAGTCTTTAACACTAGTAGCATGCCGCGACACCGTGGACGTGAACCGTATGTGCAGTTGACGGACTTTGAGCGAGGGCGTATAGTGGGCATGCGGGAGGCCGGGTGGACGTACCGCCGAATTGCTCAACACGTGGGGCGTGAGGTCTCCACAGTACATCGATGTTGTCGCCAGTGGTCGGCGGAAGGTGCACGTGCCCGTCGACCTGGGACCGGACCGCAGCGTCGCACGGATACACGCCAAGACCATAGGATCCTACGCAGTGCCGTAGGGGACCGCACCACCACTTCCCAGCAAATTTGGGTCACTGTTGCTCCTGGGGTATCGGCGAGGACCATTCGCAACCGTCTCCATGAAGCTGGGCTACGGTTCCGCACACCGTTAGGCCGTCTTCCGCTCACGCCCCAACATCGTGCAGCCCGCCTCCAGTGGTGTCGCGACAGGCGTGAATGGAGGGACGAATGGAGACGTGTCGTCTTCAGCGATGAGAGTCGCTTCTGCCTTGGTGCCAATGATGGTCGTATGCGTGTTTGGCGCCGTGCAGGTGAGCGCCACAATCAGGACTGCATACGACCGAGGCACACAGGGCCAACACCCGGCATCATGGTGTGGGGAGCGATCTCCTACACTGGCCGTACACCTCTGGTGATCGTCGAGGGGACACTGAATAGTGCACGGTCCCAATGCAAACCGTCATCGAACCCATCGTTCTACCATTCCTAGACCGGCAAGGGAATTTGCTGTTCTAACAGGACAATGCACGTCCGCATGTATCCCGTGCCATTCAACGTGCTCTAGAAGGTGTAAGTCAACTACCCTGGCCAGCAAGATCTCCGGATCTGTCCCCCATTGAGCATGTTTGTGACTGGATGAAGCGTCGTCTCACGCGGTCTGCACGTCCAGTACGAACGCTGGTCCAACTGAGGCGTCAGGTGGAAATGGCATAGCAAGCCGTTCCACAGGACTACATCCAGCATCTCTACGATCGTCTCCATGGGAGAATAGCAGCCTGCATTGCTGCGAAAGGTGGATATACACTGTACTAGTGCCGACATTGTGCATGCTCTGTTGCCTGTGTCTATGTGCCTGTGGTTCTGTCAGTGTGATCATGTGATGTATCTGACCCCAGGAATGTGTCAATAAAGTTTCCCCTTCCTGGGACAATGAATTCACGGTGTTCTTATTTTAATTTCCAGGAGTGTATTCCAATCGCTGGTGACAATCTCCCTCTGTCTTTTCCTTGGGCTGTGCTTTCTAGTTACATTTCTGTATTCCTTATCATAATCTCTTTCACTCTTTTTATTCCTCCTCAACTCACAGAATTTGTATAACGGTCTCTCTCTCTCTCTCCCTCTGTATATTGTATTATATACCTTCGTTCTCATTCGCAAAGAGAAATTATCGTATGATATCAATCATTCTTCCTTTCTACACAGGCCGTGTACTCCCGTTTCTCTGAGGTACCCCCTTTTGAAGCAGAGGATTGGAGTGCCCCCTCGTTCCACCCCAAACTCCTCTTCATCTACTACATCCTCCGTAGAATCACGATATTCAGCTCTTCCTAGACGCAACAGATAATTTTTTTTTATCGAGTTGAGCCTCTATAGACTACGTGGTAACAACCAATTTCATTTTAGTGTCTAGGTCTTGGTCTTGTTCTTGTTCCAGATTTGACTTCTTGCCAGTATCTTCTGAGCCCACCAACAAGTGTCTGTTTATGCTCCTGGGGCAAAGGTCCTCTCCATCTTTTGGACGTGGATACCATTTTAAACCCTTGGTAGTTGTTCACGAATCTTCTAAATTTCTTCCTGTCAGGAATTTCTCTCTGAGATACCAGTCTGCCTAAGATCTTTGCCGGTCGTTGTGGCCGATCGTTTCTAGGCGCTTCACCGGAACCGCGCTGATGTTACAGTCGCAGGTTCGAATCCTGCCTCCGGCATGGATGTGTGTGATGTCCCTAAGTTAGTTAGGTTTAAGTAGTTCTAAGTATAGGGGACTGATGACCTCAGATGTTAAGTGCCATAGGGCTTAGAGCCATTTGAACCTAAGATCTTTTTCACATCCTTCGAACCATCTCAACTGTTAAAATTAGTCCCGCTGCAACGAATACGCAACTTGACCAAAAAAATAGATATTCACCTTAAACACAAAGAACGATAACTAAAAGATAATGTATATGCGATGTCTAAGTTTCACAGAAAAGCACATTGTTTACATTGTCGTCGCTGCAGATAATAGTGTAAGTTGTTCTTCGTACGAAAGCCTGTTAATATGCCTCACGTCAGCAATTAGTGTACGCCGTGTTGTGTTCTTTTCCTTCATGTGTTATTTGCTTATACTCAGAGTGTGAAGCAAGCGGGTCTCATCGCAACTGCAAACTGAGAAGCGAGATGTTCCGTCCATGCTTCGGTCTTCATTGTGCTTTTCACAAAGAGGATTCTTTCCCCTTAACGAAGCGAGAACCTGTAAGGTTAATGCTAGGTTTTAGATACGGATTACTTATGAATGGACGTCCGAAAATATCCTGAAGTACGCTGAAGGTCCCACTAGGTGCCATGTATAGACCGAAGTACCGAATTGAAAATGCCATGTGACTGCCAGATGTTTTAGAAAAATACCTAGATAGTTAACACTTACTTTTTATAGCGCAACGATGAAGAACGGGCGTAGGAAAAGGAAACTGAACTTACCTGACTATGAAAAATGGCACCAGTTACATCACCAAGCATAAAGCCGTGTAAAATAACGTGGCTTACAGCCCTCTGTAGTGCAACGGGCATATGGACGCAATCTGTCATAATCTCTCGCAGATAGAAAACGTCAAATGCTCTGCTCCGATAACACCAACACCTACCTTTTCTACTGAAAAGTACAAAAAAACGCGAAATATTCGTAGTGATTACTCTTTTTGATGACGTTAACTGCACTGAGACATCATCAAAGATTTTACCATCGGCTAAAGGCAAATAAAACTATTCACATCAAGTTATCGTATTCGAAGAACTGAATGAAAGTTGGCTTAATTTATTTAGCTATGTAAGTGAGTGCCAAGGTAAGTTAATTTGAAGAAATATTTGAAGGAATATCCACGTAACTGACACCCAGAATGTATTTATTTATTTATTTATTTATGCATTTATTTTACCTGGCAAGATTAGGGCCTTCAGGCCCTCTCTTACACCTAACCAGGCATACTCAGATTGAACGAGTTACAATTTCTACTTAACATTAAGGACATATAGCCTATTATGCAGTATTGATGTTAAAGAAAAAATAGATATTATAACAGTAGTACAATGATAATTATAACAATAAAAATAATTATAACAATCAATAATAATAATAATAATAATAATAATAATAATCATAATAATAATAATAATAGTAATAATAATAATAATAATAATGACTATGTATATGAAAGTAAACATACTTTTCTTTTCTGAATGTCAGTCACATTGTTAGTTGGGAATTTTCTCGTTATGTTCTTACAGCTTGTGAGTTATTCTCATCGAGCAGAGACATAAGACGATAGAATGGGGTGAAAGAGATATATAAGAGGTAGATAGGTTAGAGGAAGAGAAATAGAATGGTAAAATTCGAAGCTGTGATGGAGAGGAGAAAGAAAGAGATGGGAGGGGCACAAGAATGGTGGCTATACCGTCCCTAATATGTATGTTTTGAGTTCCCTCTTGAATGTTGAGTAGTTCTGGATAAGACGCAGATCACAGGGGAGCGCGTTCCATAGTCGTATGGCTGAGATGGAGAATGACACGGAGAAAGATTTTGTGTTATGTAAAGGTACAGCCAAGATGATAGACGTATCCGATCTGGTGTTGCGATTGTGGAATGATGATAGGTGTTTAATGTGAGAAGATAAGTATTGGGGGCACCAGTGGCTAAGAAATCGATGAAGTAAGCACATCGTGTGGAGATCGCGTGCCGTATGTGGGCGTATCCAACCTAGCTGGGAGTATGAAGGACTGATATGATCATACAACCGAATATTGCACACGTATCTAACGCAAGCATTCATCTCTAGCTCGAGGCATCTAGAATTTTCACTATTTGTGCCGTGTTGAACTACATCGCAGTAGTAAAGATTAGGCAAGACTAGTGTTTCGACTAATTTTTGTTTAACATGGGTTGGAAATATTTTTCTAAATTTTTGAATTGCATGTAGGGAGGAGAGCGATTTCCGGCAAGCTGTGACTGTTTGTTCTTCCCAGTTTAGGTGTTCATCCAAGATTATTCCAAGGTCTTTTACTGTTTTTTGGTATAGTAGTTGGGTACCATTGAGGAGTATTTTAGGGACTGTTTCGCGAAAGTACCGGCTGATTAACTTTGGATGAGATATAAGTATGACCTGGGATTTCTTGGGGTTTAGTTTCAGACCTAGGTTCTGTGTCCATCGAGAAACAGAGCAAAGAGCTGCGTTCATACTCGCTACTGCGCCAGCAATGTTCTTGGGGCTTGCACTTATGTACAGTTGGATGTCGTCGGCATAAATATGGTAGTTGCAGGAATGAATCACCGAAGAAATATCATTAATGTACAGTGAGAAGAGTAGTGGACCAAGGACGGAGCCTTGGGGAACTCCAGAGCGCACGCTTTTCCATGATGACTTTTCCGACCCACAAATGACTTGTTGACTTCTGTTTTTGAGGTAGCTGTCGAACCATTGTATTGCGCTGTTTGAGAAATTCAGCTGTTTCATTTTAATTAGTAATATATCGAAGTCAACTGTGTCAAAAGCCTTGCTAAAGTCAAGCAGTGTTAGGATAGTAGCTTCACGTCTGTCCACTCAATCACATCAGTACATGTAACACAAGTATTCATAAAACACGTGGCATATGTAAGAATATATTTATAATCCTTACTATTAGCGAAACATTGAGAAAGGTTCATTGCTAGGGAGTGTAACACAAGTGACCATACCACCATTCAGATGAATTAATGTCAAGCAGATTCTGTACCGAGCTTCGAAATATGCCTCACAAAGCCACCAAGATCGGATCCCCACAAGTGAGACACGCTTCCAACCCATAAAAGTTGCAGTCACTGCGTGATGCGTATCAAGAAAATAGGTACACCTGAAGCGACCACTGTGAATGTTTAGCAATGTCAGACTGCAAATGTGCTCATTAGCAGAGAGAAATGCTGCGTGTCATCACCTCAGCAACCAGTGACATCAGACTCCAAAACACTATCGACCAGAAAGTAGAACGCAAGAGTACGCCGCTCAAAGCTCATACCGTACCACAGAATTCTGAACGAAGCAGGCTGTGAGTTGACTTGTTTGTTACAGTCGGATCTCAAAGACCAGCTTCTGCCCACAGTTAGGGTAGGAGTGTGGGTTCTGGGGAGTGGAACATGCTGGGGATATTACTGGACATAGTTTCAAGTTATCATTTATTAGTAAACATGGTATAACCACATTACACTTGGCGGCAAGAGGATTCTACAACATCAATCACGACAAGACTTAATAGGCATTTTCATTTGGTCTCCTCAAGCAATAATTTACACAAATCTATGGCCCAACCAATCCCTAGAATCATTTAAAACTTACTTCTCTGTGCCTTTAAATACACTCTTCGGCGCATATTAAAAATACATAAAAACATGCAACAAATTATTTCAGAGATCTTAAGCGCTTCACACAGCCCAAGAACAGCGATTCCCAAACTATGTTCCGCGGTAAGTGAATAAGTGCTCCGTGAAAAATTATTAATAATATGGTGTTTCCTTTCGACATTCTTTTTTAAATTCTATTGCAATTTCTGTGCTGTACCTTATGATTTAAAATTGGCGTACCACTAAATAAAACAATTTCTCGTTTTTTCAATTTTACTAAACTTCAAAGTAAGCAAAGTGTTCAGAGTACCAGTAATCTAGATATGCTCCGTCACAGGAAAGGTTTGGGAGATTCCAAACATTAACACAGTCGTACCATTACAAATGCAATCAAACTAAACTTTGAATCATACGGCTATCTCGTACACTTGGTACCATCTGTACACATTCTCGGCCCGAGCAGCGGACAAAACAGTTAAGAATGGAGGCCCCTTCCATAACTCAAGAAACATCTGATTTGCTATCACTGCTGAGAGACATACATAATGACAAAAGAAACCAAGCTTAATACGAGTATTAATTAAAATAGGGGACGGACGAGGAAAGATATCATTGTAAACAAACCCTACACATGGGGTAGGTACAATTATACCGTCGTATTTAATTTAACAAAATATGAATTCACGATAGAGAGGAACAATAACGAAACGCAATTCGGAATACAAATATGACCAAAATAACACTACTGACAAATATAACACCGTAATACACGACAAGACATCTTACGAGTAAAAGAATGTCACTCGTACACCGACAAAGTATAGTGCCTCCTATGCAATGTCACTCAAAACTGAAAGACACAATGAGTGGCACACAACATTGCTTTAAAAAGTGGTTCAAATGGCTCTGAGCACTGTGGGACTTAACATCTGTAGTCATCAATCCCCTAGAACTACTTAAACCTAACTAACCTAAGGACATCACACACATCCATCCCCGAGGCAGGATTCGAACCTGTGACCGTAGCAGTCGCGCGGTTCCGGACTGAGCGCCTACCATCGCTTAAACATTGTTAAACCACACTCTGGGTACATATCACATTGCAGCACCAGCACTCAGCAGTGAGGAGGAAAACAGACAAATAGCCTCCAACAGAAGAGCCTCTCAATGAATAACAACAAACGGACCACTCTGGAGATCTCTGTCTTGGTGGCTATTTTTCCTCTTGCAGTCACAGCCGCATACCATGCTGACATGATCCCTTCACTTCTGGATGCTGGATGCACTCAAATATGACAAGCATAGTATGAAACACATCGTACTCAGCCGCAAGAAGGTGGCAGGCAGAGAGCCTGCACTCATTGACTGGAGTTCCGCAGCATCCGTCCGTACTCTGTAAACTGCAGCGAACAAAGGAGAAACATAGAATGCATTAATTGCCGGTATCTGCTCACAAGTCATCCCGACGTCACACAGCATATACAGCTGTGAGCAGATGACAGAAAGACGGGCTTCAGCCACTTCTCGAGGCCCGGCACTGTCGACTTGGGTCAGCAGTCGTACCTCGATGACTTACGCTGGTTGCTCCGCAGCGCGCTGCAGCTAACACAGTGTTGACTTCCTTCCGGTGTATTGTGACTGAGCCTCTGCAGTAGCCGACTCTGCTCCACTTCCCCTCGACCGCAGATATTATTCGCCACTTAGACACTTATATCGATTTCAGAGACGCTCCTGCAACCGGACAGATATCTCACAGACTAACAACTAAGTTTTTGCAACTCACAGTAAGTACAGATTTGTATATTTGCAGTAAGCCTGCAGCGCCTAATACACAAAATACACTCTAAGAAAAGAAAAGAAATAAATATAGGCTCACCACGAAAGAATTATCCGAGCCGGCCGTGGTGGTCTCGCGGTTCTAGGCGCGCAGTCCGGAACCGTGCGACTGCTACGGTCGCAGGTTCGAATCCTGCCTCGGGCATGGATGTGTGTGATGTCCTTAGGTTAGTTAGGTTTAAGTAGTTCTAAGTTCTAGGGGACTAATGACCACAGCAGTTGAGTCCCATAGTGCTCAGAGCCATTTGAACCATTTGAACCAATTATCCGAATGGGACAGAAATCGGTGGATATGATGTATATGTATAGACAAACAATTTCGAAGAGTTGGATGACTTATTCAAGACAAACAGCTTTACAAATTGAGCAAGTCACTAACGCGTTGGTCCCTTACGCAAGCAGTTATCACGTTTGGCATTGATTGACAGAGTTATTGGATGTCCTCCTGAAGAGTTATTGTGCCAAATTCTGTTGAACTGGCGTCTCAGATCTTCAAAATCCCGAGATGTTTGGAGCGCTCTGCCCATAATGCTTCAAACGCTATCAATTTAGGAGAGATCCGGCAGCCTTGCTGGCCAACGTAGGGTTCGCCAAGCACGAAGACGACAGGAGAAACTCTCGCCTTTAGCGGGCGGGAATTATGTTGTTGAAATGTAAGTCCAGGATGGCCTTCCACGAAGGCAAGAAAACAATGTGTACAATATCGTCGACGTACAGTTGTGCTACAATGCAGTCGTAGATAACCAAAAGGGACCTACTAGAAAATGAAATGGCACCCTAAACCACCACTCCCTGCTGTCTGGCCTTTGGTGGACCAAAGTGTGTTTGGTATTCTACCGTTGTCTTTGGCATCTCCAGACACGTCTTCATTGGCTCATTTCGAATCGGGATTTGTCACTGAAGACAATTATACTCCATTCAGTGACATTTCATGCCGAAGCCGTGTCTGGAGACGCCCTGGATAATGGTGGGATTCCAGTCTGCCTGGCGCCCGCCTGACGGCCCAACAACCAGGAAGGATTATCTGGGGTTCCAATTCTTTTCATAGCAGGATCGCGTCGGTTGTCATCCGCGACACCCTTAAAGCACAGCGGTATGTTGACGATTTTCTGCACTCCGTTTTGTTGACCATCATGGCAACCATTACATGCTTACATTTCAACAAGATAATGTACGCTCGCTTCTACTGCTTTCTTCGTACTCGCCGAACCATATCTTGGCCAGTAAGGTCGTGGAATCTCTCATCAGTTGAGAAAATCTGAAGCATTATGGGCAGGGCCCTCCAACAAACTCGGTATTTCGATGATCTAACGAGCCAGTTGGACAGAATTTGGTATGATAACCCTTCAGGAAGATATCCAACACCCTGTCAATGCCAAGCCGAGTAGCTGCTTGCACAATGGCCAGAAGTGGACCAAAGCTGTGTTTACTTTCTCAATTTGTAAAGCTGTTTCCCTTGCATAGGTCATCCAATTTTTTCTAAAACTGCAAAAATGCACATGTACCTCGCATCTACTCATTTCCGCCCCGTTCGGATAATTCCTTCGTGGTGAATGTTCTTTTCCTTAGGAAATTAAATTTTGAACGTTGTAATGTAGCAGCCAACTTTTTATCTTTGTAAAAATTCCCAACTGAAGCATGGTCAGCTGACTTATTCATACCATTTCGCTAATGAAGTCTCAGTACTGGAAGGAGCAGTGCACGCATAGCGCCCGTTGCGTACGTAGTACTGGTTACAGCCGTGTAACACACACCGAGCTTTGTGGGGTGAAATGCCTGTAAGTACGGCCGGCACCCTCCGCGCGCCACAGAGTTTGCAGCTGGGGCCTGACTGAGCCTCGCTGTGTTGCAGGTCGTCGGCCGCGCCTGCCGGCTTTCGTCAGCGAAGTCGGGGTGCCGCGGGCGCTCGCAGAGCTGCAGTTCGGTGAGTGTCGCACATCAGCCAAAGCAGTAACACTGTAGTCTCAATGGTCGAAAACTCGTAAAATATTCTTTAAGACCAGTTCGTCGGCGGTTTCCAGTTATTATCCATCTATTTGGCCAGCACTTCTGAGAAATTACGCCAATACGGTGTTATACCTCCTACTGCCTTGACAAAGGCCTCAGTTTCGCGAGGGTGAGTGTGACCAAGATTTTTAGGTGAAGCCAGTCATTGTAGATTGTATCCCGTAGAGCTACAAAATTTCTGGATACTAATTGGTACCCGCTGTCCCAAAGAGTCCCAATCGTTTTCTATAAGATTAAGATCGGGTGAGTCGGAATGTGGGGGGGGGGGGGGGGGGGGATGGGAAGGGGGAAACGGGGGGAGGAGAGACAGTCTTGAGTGCCCTTCAAACCAGCCACACAAGCGGTTGTTGTCACACTGCAAGACGACATTGTCCACAGTGTACTCATCATGAATATTCAGAAATAATGACAATACTTTGTCACCGAAAATGTTGAAATCAACATCCTGGTTCAAGTTACGGGTATCCTTAATGAGTAGGCCCAAGTCATGCTAAGAAATAACATACATTTAGTCTCTTCATGTTAGCCTCACTTGTTTGCTTCGTTATTATTATTAATATTATTGCAAAAATGTAGATTTAATAACGTTTTTAGTTAATGAGGCTGTTGATAATCACAGTAGTACAATTTGAAATTTTCACCAAATACACATCGAAGGAAGAAAAGTTGCAACACCAAGAAGGAGTTGTGCGACATGAACGAAAGTTGATAGGCGCGTTCCTGCATCTGAAAGTTGATGTCTATTCCTATTTCGCGCCAGCTGCAAAAGAGGAACCCAAGTTGTACCACTATGGGGATACAATTCAGGTTTGCTTTAAATGTATGCTCTAGCGGTCGCGAGTTAGTTATCTTTGAGTTTGAGACTGGATGCAGCGAGTTGATGTTAGTTACGAGTGCCTTTAAGGCGATAAAGACGCCGTTATCAGTACCGCACAGAGTTTGAACAAGGTCGTGTAATAGGGCTACGAGAAACTGGATATTCCTTCTGCGATATTGTGGAGAGACTTCCCATGAAAGTAACCCACTGTACATGATTGCTGGTAAGGGAAGTCACGAGAATGTAGGGTCGCAAGAAGACGCGGCTCTGGACGATCTCGCTGCACTACTGGGAGGAGAGACTATCGAGTTCGGAAGTGGCTCTGGCACCTCATACTACAACTTCAGCAGCAATCTGAGCAGCAGTTAGCACTACAGTGACACAACGACTGCTACAAATCTGTTACTTCGAGACCAGCTCCGAGCCAGACGCTCTGTAGCGATCATTCCATCAGTGTATATTGCCAAATTCACGAAACATTACAGTAGCCTGTCGAAATTTCACTTGTGGCCAGAGCTAGGTGGACTGCCGGCGTTGCTATGCTCATTGGAGGAAAAGCTAAATCTATTTCTGTTCTACAGATACGGTTCACATCAGTATCCTGAATCTCTGAACCCTGATATTTTCAGAAACTGTTGCTAGTTTTCCTAGGTGCCAACTGTAACTAAGAAATTTCTACCTTGTGAGCAGGGTGACTGCACAGCCTGTGTATCGACAGTTTTCTCATTTACGAGAACATTTCTAGTGTAAGTCTGAAATTCGTCGATTGATGGAAGCATTCTGAGACGATGAGTGACAATGTAAAGGGAAAGAAGGAAAACCATGTCCTCAATGAACCAACTTTTGCGGTGACTTACGGATTACATGCAATTAAAACTACATTTACAACATTATAGGATTAAATGAAGCAACAAGTTTACTGTTACCAGTCACCGTTTTATTTATTTCCACGACGCGTTTCAAAGGTTTAAACCTCCATCATCGGGTGAATTTACATTAGTAAGTAAGTAACATTTTACTAGTAAGTAAGGTAAGTAAGTAAGTAACATTTTACTAATATAAATTCACCCGATGATGGAGGTTTAAACCTTTGAAACGCGTCGTGGAAATGAATAAAACGGTGACTGGTAATAGTAAACTTGTTGTTTCATTTAATGTCAATAACAGTCACGGTAAAGCCTAACCTAAAAATGTTCGCATTTAAACATTATAGAAACTACTCAAAAGATCACTTTAGATGTAATCACGCAGGAACTGTTATTATATTCAAAGTTCTCTTTTTTTCTCTGGATGCGACAAAGCTGAAGCGTTGAGCTTAAGAAAGAAAAGTTGCAGATTCTCTTTGAGCGACATAGCTCGCGCCCTTTTATGTACTCAATATGCATCTGTCCTGCGTGCTTTGGCAAAGTTAGAATAATACTGCGTTCTCGTAGTTTTGAGTAGGAGAATGTACAAAGAAGTACAAATTCACAATAGTCGAGTGAGAGTCACGCAATATTCAAGAGAAAGGGTACCGAAACTTCTGCCGTCTGTTCCCTGTTTCCAGTAAGATGAAGCTCACGGCTGCGTAGGTTTCCAGAAGTAAATATTTGCGCTTGCTGCCGTATCGGTACGCACTGAACTGCATTCGAAGTGTCTCCATCCAAATATTTTTAACTTTTTTGTTCTCTGCATAAGAGCGAAGACAGGAGTTTTGAAGAGACAGCTGCAGATGAATGTTGTTATAAACTCAAAGGACTTGCTTTTTCCTTGAGTGTTGCGGAAATCGCCACGTTATCGAGAGAAGCGTCTCAGAATTCACTATAATGGGTAAACTTTTGATACTGTTTTTTCCACCAAAGTAATGAGAACTTGTATTATAGATGATTTAAACACATTTCAGTTTTCAGGAACACGTGTAAATATTGTATAAGCTTCTACATTTGTCATTGCTCCAGTATACATGAAGTTGTTCTCTCAGTTTACAACTTGAGAGCAAAATTTGACGTTAAGTATAATAGAAAAATATGTGCTTGCATTATTTTCTATGGTAGTTGCTATTTTAATCGTCTCGCCATTTATAACCGAGCAATTTGACCCGATGATAAAAATGACTAAAACTTTTAGAGGGTCGGCGCTACATTGCCAGTCTGGCCATGCTGATTGATATTTTTGATAGATTTCTTAAATCGATTCACACGAATTCCGAATTTCTTCAACGTCCGATTTCCTCTGCCACTCCAGTATAATCAGCGCTTCGTCGCTATGTATCTCCATGGGGTCTAAGGCTTTCTTTTTTACAATCTGTAATAAAAGTTCCTCTGTAGTACGACGTCTAAATACCAAGATGAATTTCGACCTTTCACTGTATCAATCCTCCTGTCTCCCAGGAAAAATAGAATGCAACTATTATTTATGTGCATAGTTACATCTGATAATAAAGTACTATTATTTGCAAAAGAAGAAATGTTTATTTTACTGCATACCCTCATTTGTCGACTGTACACTTGGTCCAGCTATCTTCATTTTCAGTTTTTCACTCAAAAATGAAAATTTAATTTTGATGAAAGTTGTAAGCGGCCTGTGTTTTGTTTAAACCCTGAGTGCGTATAATAATGACTACATAAAATTTCCCTGATTAGTATCCCCTTTACATCTGTGGATATCGACGCATGAGACTATCATTTTAACGTGGTGTAACTTCATTTCACGGATAAGTTAACACAGCTACCGCTGACTGCTCAACGGTTAATCAATGGGCTTCAGACAAGATTTAAACACACTTTTCAGTTTCCTATCAATGAGACGGTAGCTTGATTACGAAATGTTTAGAATGCTCCATCTTGTGGACGAAGCTTGTCCACTAAATATGCTTGGCTGACTAAGAGACTGAAAATCCTGAACAACGGAACAGCACTGAGCGTAACTTGGTAAATCAGTCGCTGCTCACGGGGCCTCGACGAAGACTTGCCTTCTGGATCCTGAAAGATTCGTACGAAAAATACTGCTACTAATCTTACGCAGAATGAATGAGTGCAGTCTGCGCAAAACAATCCTCACTGAATAAATACTGTTGCTGAAAGCAAATGATCGTAATAGTAGCTCCTCTATCATATAATGTATAAGCCCATGACTACATCGCTTGTTATAAGAATCGTTCTACAAATGCTCTCAATTTGATGATGAGTAAGAGCGTTAGTAATTCCGGAAAAAACTATGTATCCATAATTGTTTCAATTAAAAATAGCTCATATTACACGGAAGAACATTATCAGAATTACAAGAACCACTTGTGAAAAAAACTAAAATACTAGTACTAGTTAGATGGATGAAGAACGGATTTATGTTGTTCGCCCACAATTCAAAGGCATAAAATAGCGAAAACAATATGTGGCCCACACTACCGCAACTGGGTGCCCCACAGTAGAAGTCATTTCGAAAGTATCACCCATAATGGCTCAGCACAGATGTGAATACCTTTCATCAGTTCAATACAGCACGCCAAACTGCCCGTCGCAGTGTGTTGTCTTACTGCTCGTAGCTTATGGCAAGAGAATGCAGGATTTAATTCTCATTGTAAGTTTTCACATACAAACCCAAGCTCCCACTACCGGATAACCCCTGTCTCTCTACATGCATCAGACCAGGCACGCCTTAGAACAGAGTAGATGAGAACTTTTGTTTCCTCTTCATACACCATCCATAGTATGCAGCAGTAACAGCGTTGTTTTCGTACTGACCGAGTCATACCAATCACTAAAGAGCGTCATAGAGACTACCTATGACAAATGAGGGTGGACTGTCTACACTACAGATACCGGTCAGTGGACACAGATTACTACAGCAAAAGTGCTCACGAGTTATCAGAGGCAGGAAACACGAGAAAATGGAAATATAAATTTTACAGGCAACTTTCAAAGTCTACAAAATTACCGATTATGGAGGTCACTTTTCCTCGATTCATGAAAATCTGTCCAAATCAAATTTCTAAGGTAGGGAATATGAATCAATCGCTCGAGAAGTATGAAGAGGGTCAGGAGCAAATTCGAATCCCGGTGAATGCTCTTTGGCCAATGGTCTTGCTGACGTTGCCCTCACTTCCTTGTTGTGGGCACATTTTGAAAGTTTCGTCAACTTCATTACAGATTGTTCAATTAATTAAGGATAATAAGGTTAACTTACAATTCTTTCAATGGCTGCATCGATTATATAGAAAACACACAGTCGATAAAACGGACTTTGCTTCCTCCCGAGTAGTCCAATAACCCTGAGTTCGCTGTTGGATGTGTGTTGATTGACAACGTCCCTAGATATTTTGTTATAATATCAGAATGGATATTAGGATTTACACCAACTTTGCTAAAAAAAACTGCGGGCTGATAGCAATACGATAAGAAATCAGGTAATGAAAGGAACTCCAGATGCTTGTAACTCTTACTTGTGCGTACTTCTAAAGAGCAGTGCAGTAATCTTATATACGTTACTGGCTTCAGCAGGTTCAGTTATTTCAGAAGAATAATCAGCTGGGTATCGAATTTAAGCAGCTGAGTTGTTCGGTACGTTTGCGTGATCAGATGTTGGCATACTCTGCAATAAAAGAGATTCAAGGTAGGCCGGACTATTAGCGAAGGAGCGAAGTAATTTGTTGCACATTACTAGCGCCACAACTTCGCTACACTTCGCGTCGCTAAACAGTCGGCATCGTCATATAACTGGTACGCTTCTTTCTCTAATACATACCTACTGAACTTATTCATTCCACCATTTCTTAGAAATACACTGCGTTGTTTGGGTATTCTCCCAGAATATTTCAGGCTTCCCCTTAGCCTGCCTGAAACCAGTATCACTTTTTCGTTGGAATTCACATTTGATGACGCGTTACGACTAAATATTTTATTAATCTGCCACATTTGGCCATAAAAATGCACCAAATAACCACAGGCATATTTCTTAGGGTTTTCTCACATTAGTTTGCATCTGAAATGAGTTGCAGTACACTAAATACAGTCATCAAACGATTATTCTTCCACCTTTAGAGCAGTATGGTTGCCGAATATTCTGAACGTTGAATCGATTATTTAATTATATTGAGAATACCTGCGCTGCTGCCAGGCTTCCTTCTATCTCAGAAGTTCTAATGAAAACTGATCGTCCGGAATTACGAACACTAATCGGATTGCAGTCTTCAGTAATTCCACGAACCAGCTGCAGACTTCGCAAGATTCTCCTGTGAAATTGTATCATTAAAACCAGTCAATATCATATTTAGGAAACCTGAGAAGGCGGAAGAACTCCTCATCTGATGTTACTACTGTAATAAGCAAATAGCGCAGTCTAACTTAACGACAATATTGCACTCAATAAAAGTGACAACTTGACGTTCTTCTGTTATCCACTTGACAGGATTTCCTGACTATAATCCATCTCTCAGGTCTGCCCAGAGGACGGGCCCCATCGTGTGTGCGACAGAGGGGCAGATTCTCATTATTTATCCGCTGTCCCTGGACTGTGGTACACGCTCGACAGACCAGAAGCTACAGACGTCGGACTTCAGAATTTGCGATTGAGTCTCACCGAAAGTATACTGACAACAGTAGGAAGAAATTGTGGTAGTCGCCGGTGATTCGTACGCCTTGGGGTGTACTCATATATTTATTGAAACAAAAATGGCACAAAATTCTTTTTATTGAAACTCACCATAGTGCAGGTGCATACAATTCGTCATCCACCTTGCCGCTTCTATCAGAGCTTTTTTCTGAAGTTACATCTCAAACTTTTTTTAACTTAAATTTGTTACACTTTGGTCCACAATTTGAATATCGTCTTCAAACGTAACAGCCACCTCTTCCTAGGCGCTATTTTTTAATTATTTTACATTCTTGTTCGTTTGTGTTCATTGGTTAATTACCTGAAAGAGGCCTTTCGAGGCAAAAGCGAGTAAAAGTTCTCTCGACGTGATCGTGGGACCATTGTTTCCCCACACTCGATACAGTAAAATCTCTCCATCAGTTGAAAACCAGAAAACCTATGGATTTTCTGAGAGTGACCCTTCGCGGAAATCCGCTAGTGCTACGCCAGCTGGGGATGTGAGACTGCTGGCTCGAAGAGTTGCGGGTAACGACCTGCGCGTTATCCAGAATCCGTCACAAACATCTGTGGTCCGTCACTGAACTCAACTCTCGAGCCTCTCAAACAATGCTACACAACTCTTCCTTTTCTTCTCTAATCGTATAAACGTCTCTGTTATCAAATACTTATTTTTTTAATGAAGTCTCTGTATTTAGTTAATTTAATTCCAATTATACAAACTAAGACGTCAGGAAAATATCCCGAATGAGTGGGAAATATTAACAAACGATGTCAGTATTCTTGTAACGTTTTGCTTGAAAGGTTGAAACGGGCAGTCAACATTGTGTCAAGATATGAGAATATTAGTCATGGAGGAAAATCTGCATCGAAATCTACGTCCATATTGTGCAAACCACTGTGAAGTGCATGGTAGAGGGTACTTGGCGTTGTAAGACTTTCTGTTTCCTCCGTTCCATTTGAGTACAAAACGTGGGAAGAATGACTACTTAAATGTGTGTGTACGTGCTGTAATTAGCGTAATCCTGCTTCTGTAGGTCCTGTGGGTGCGATACACGGGAGCCTGTCATCTCTTCGTATATTGCTTATTTCAAAATAGATCTTCAAACTTTGTAAGTCGACTTTGCCGAGAAAGATGTCTATCTTAAAGTGCTTTTCTAGTTCAGACATTTCAGGATTCCTCTAACTTTCTCTCGTAAGTCAAAAAGACCTGTGACCACTTGTGCTGCCTTTCTTTGTATATGCTGAATATCCCCTTTTGGTCCTAAAGCAGTAATCAGAAAAGTATCGATCTACCTAATTTCCTTTGCATGTGTTCTTCATTTACATTGTTGTTGTTACATGCATGTCTTTAGTGCATAAGGATATGTGCGTTATTTAAAGATTGATTTCTTTTGTGCAAAGCAGTGCAATAAATAAATTGAAATTATTTGCCTTAATTCTTGTCGTTACTCGCTTGCTTCATCAAAAATATTTACTGTTCATTGCTTCTGTTAGCAATGCCCAGCGGATTAGCAACACGGCACGAGGACAGGGAATGATGGGATGAAAGACAGCTAGGAAGACAGTAATCTTGTTACTTCGCAAACGACTGACTGAATTTAAACGTGGGTTGTCTAGCAGCATCGACTGTGATGTAGCAACTTCTCTTTTGTTGTTACCTGATGAACAAAGCTCTCGCATGAGGGCACTTGGTCAGATTAGCCTCTCGTCCAACATCGACCAGACCGATTCATTTTCGAGAGTTCTGTGGAAGCCGTCGCAGTCACTCGTAGTTGCCCTAAGTGCTGGTCACGCCCGCTTTTCCTGGATGCCGGGCTGCTGGTATTTCTGCTAGTTCGACGGAGACTGCAGTGTTTGTGGATGCCTGCGGTCGAGTTACATTTTTAAATTGGATTCATCACAAAACATGATAAATCTACAATACCACTTTCCAGTTACTTTCATTTAATTATGTAAATTTATTTTGCAACGGCAGTGGTAATTGGCTCGTCTAACGAATCTTCCTCTTTCTTGTCTTTTTTTTCTCTCTTGTTTTGCCATCAAAGCCTTAACGTATACAGTAGGTGCCGTAACTCTGCCTCCACAAAGTCGTCACTATGTATCATATAGTCCATTTCATGGTAGTTCTAACTCCAGGTATAACGGAATCCCCTTTATTACAGTAAATTCGCAACTGACTTTTGAGTTATAATATTTACAAAGTAAGATTCATCTGTTTTGAATAGAAAACCATTTAGCACATTATGCGGTATCCGACTTACACGAGTCGAGTCCTGCTGATGGGACGCCCATGTTTGACGCAGCTAAGTCTCATTACAAATCCACAATAGATGAGAAAATTTAATTTAAAACTTGGCTCGATCGAGACACCAGCAGAAAGGTAAGGGACGTAATTCTTCAGCATGATTCGGCAGTTAATTTCTGTCACTTCTGCACTTGTTTCTGCCAGAGCCTCGAAAAAAAAGTTGAATGTCACTAATGAATATAGCGAATGGATTTTTGTATATGAAATTGAGAAATAAATGTTGTATGCAGAAAATAATTAAAATGATAGGTTTGTTTATAAATAAATAAATCTTCCACTACCAGTCACGATTTTTCTTTATTTTACATTTCGCACGACGCTTTTCGAGAAATAGTTCCCATTTTCAAGTACGTTTTTTGTGTGTATTAAGCCATTTCTTTTGGTGCTGTCAGTGTGTGAGAGTTTGCTTCATTTCGTTGACTTTTACTGCAATAAATACGAAACACGCTATTTTTTAGTTGGGTATCAATTCTTTTGATGAAGTTAGTGGCGAAATTTAGAAGATTTTTTCTTACCGTTTTTCAATGGTCCATTTGTGCAGAGTCTCACACATACTAAACATCACACACAACTTATTGTACACTTTACACATCGAAAATATCTTATATAAACAAAACAGTTACAAAGATCTTCTTACAGGTAGTCCACAGAGATAATATTATAGGTCTTCCACAGATTACGATATTTATCTTAACCATGTGGCTCATAAACTACGTATATTGTTTTTACAATTGTGCTTATTTCAATGTTTTTCTATTTTTATTTAAGTATATTATCGAAACATCTGAAGAAATTCACTGATTCACTTCCAAGTTTTTCTTTTAATATTTTATCTTCAGATTTTCTGTAATGTAAATCATATAATTAAACTGAATTTAATTTCAAGATGAGTACATAGATTGCAAAATTACATAAAGAAAAAAGGAAATTTTTGTGTCGTAGCCTGACACTAACTAGGGAGCTACTGCCACAAACAACGTAGAGTGTGGATAAGAAAACCTTAGATAGCCGAAAACACAACACAAAGCGAACAATACGACTGCAAGGAAAGTGAGCTGTGATCAGTTGCTACGAGTAAAGCCAGAATAATTTTAAATAACAACAAATAAAACCGTTGCCACTCTCTATGAGTGTGTCCATATCGCTGTAGAGGTGGGCTGGAAGCGAAATCACAACGGAAAGTGTTCCTAAACGCTTGCATCCAATCCCAAATGTGACATTAAATGTTCTAGATGGCCAGACACTACTACGATACACGTTTGTAGTCTGTGGTGCAAGAAATTTCTTCGATATTGTCGTGGGTGCTGTAACAATTCAGTGTTTAATATTCTCAAGGGTCGTCAGAACCTAAGGATGGTATTCGTTTTGTTACTTACTCCGAAGAAAATGATCCATTGGTGTTGAAACAGGATTAGATGCAGGCTAACAACGATTTCATGTCTTGTAAAGCGACCAGGAAATGGGTGAGCGCTTTGTTAGCTATAAGTAATTAGTGAGATGGAATTCATCGAGCTGGAGCCACATGCACGAATCTTACTGTCTCCAGGAGCGACGAGAACACTTCCCTGAGAAATTGTGCTTACCTTGTAATCAATAAGATTCGAGCTGCATTGTCCATAAGGAAGTAGAATGCCTTTATTCTTTTGGTATGTGAAAAACGTTTTTTTCGTAGTAACCTGCATTCGATATGAGTAAAACATACAAACACAACAGAAACGTACATTTCCTCAGTATCCGTTTTAACAAGTATCGCTCTTTTTCTCATTACCCGACGTGACGTATTTCCTTTTTAGCGTGTGTATTCACGAACATACGAATAAAAACACCAATCGTCTTGATAAAAAAAAAGGGATAAATCCCAAATTATACAGGGTGTTACAAAAAGGTACGGCCAAACTTTCAGGAAACATTCCTCACACACAAATAAAGAAAATATGTTACGTGGACATGTGTCCGTAAACGCTTAATTTCCATGTTAGAGCTCATTTTAGTTTCGTCAGTATGTACTGTACTTCCTCTATTCACCGCCAGTTGGCCGAATTGAAGGAACGAAATGTTGACTTCAGTGCTTGTGTTGACGTGCGACTCATTGCTCTACAGTACTAGCATCAAGCACATCAGTACGTAGCATCAACAGGTTAGTGTTCATCACGAACGTGGTTTTGCAGTCAGTGCAATGTTTACAAATACGGAGTTGGCAGATGCCCATTTCATGAATGGATTAGCACGGGGCAATAGCCGTGGCGCGGTACGTTAGTATCGAGACAGATTTGCAGAAAGAAGGTGTCCCGACAGGAAGACGTTCGAAGCAACTGATCGGCGTCTTATGGAGCACGGAATATTCCAGCCTATGACTCACGACTGGGGAAGACCTAGAACGACGAGGACACGTGCAATGGACGAGGCAATTTTTCGTGCAGTTGACGATAACACTAATGTCAGCGTCAGAGAAGTTTCTGCTGTACAAGGTAACGTTGACCACGTCACTATATGGAGAGTGCTACGGGAGAACCAGTTGTTTCCGTACCATGTACAGCGTGTGCAGACACTATCAGCAGCTGATTGGCCTCCACGGGTACACTTCTGCGAATGGTTCATCCAACAATGTGTCAATCCTTATTTCAGTGTAGATGTTCTCTTTACGGATGAGGCTTCATTCCAACGTGATCAAATTGTAAATTTCCAAATCGACATGTGTGGGCTGACGAGAATCCGCACGCAATCACGTCATCAACACAGATTTTCTGTGAACGTTTGGGCAGGCATTGTTGGTGATGTCTCGGTTGGGCCCATGTTCTTGCACCTACGCTCAATGGAGCACGTTATCATGATTTCATACGGGAAACTCTACCTGTGCTGCTAGAACATGTGCCTTTAGAAGTACGACACAACATGTGGTTCATGTACGATGGAGCTCCTGCACATTTCAGTCGAAGTGTCCGCACGCTTCTCAGCAACAGATTCGGTGACCGATGTTTTGGTAGAGGCGGACCAATTCCATGGCCTCCCCGCTCTCCTGACCTCAACCCTCTTGACTTTCATTTATGGGGGCATTTGAAAGATTTTGCCTACGCAACCCCTGTACCGAATGTAGAGACTCTTCGTGCTCGTATTGTGGACGGCAAGATACAATACGCCATTCTCCAGGGCTGCATCAGCGCATCAGGGATTCCATGCAACGGAGGGTGGATGCATGTATCCTCGCTAACGGAGGACATTTTGAACATTTCCTGTAACAAAGTGTTTGAAGTCACGCTGGTACGCTCTGTTGCTGTGTGTTTCCATTCCATGATTAATGTGATTTGAAGAGAAGTAATAAAATGAGCTCTAACATGGAAAGTAAGCGTTTCCGGACACATGTCCACATAACATATTTTCTTTCTTTCCTGAAAGTCTGGCCGTACCTTTTTGTAACACCCTGTATATACTATAGTTTCTTTAAGGCTACTGTTCGGAAATCGAGGAGTGAAAGGTGGTTTAGCTCTTCGCTTTAAGATCCGTCAGAATAAGTGCGATTTATCATATCTCTGTAACAAATACACCTACACTACTGGCCATTAAAATTGCTACACTCCTGGAAATGGAAAAAAGAACACATTGACACCGGTGTGTCAGACCCACCATACTTGCTCCGGACACTGCGAGAGGGCTGTACAAGCAATGATCACACGCACGGCACAGCGGACACACCAGGAACCGCGGTGCTGGCCGTCGAACGGCGCTAGCTGCGCAGCATTTGTGCACCGCCGCCGTCACTGTCGGGCAGTTTGCCGTGGCATACGGAGCTCCATCAAAGTCTTTAACACTGGTAGCATGCCGCGACAGCGTGGACGTGAACCGTATGTGCAGATGACGGACTTTGAGCGAGGGCATATAGTGGGCATGCGGGAGGCCGGGAGAACGTACCGCCGAATTACTCAACACGTGGGGCGTGAGGTCTCCACAGTACATCGATGTTGTCGCCAGTGGTCGGCGGAAGGTGCACGTACCCGTCGACCTGGGACCGGACCGCAGCGACGCACGGATGCACGCCAAGACCGTAGGATCCTACGCAGTGCCGTAGGGGACCGCACCGCCACTTCCCAGCAAATTAGGGCCATCGGCGAGGACCATTCGCAACCGTCTCCATGAAGCTGGGCTACGGTCGCGCACACCGTTAGGCCGTCTTCCGCTCACGCCCCAACATCGTGCAGCCCGCCTCCAGTGGTGTCGCGACAGGCGTGAATGGAGGGACGAATGGAGACGTGTCGTCTTCAGCGATGAGAGTCGCTTCTGCCTTGGTGCCAATGATGGTCGTATGCGTGTTTGGCGCCGTGCAGGTGAGCGCCACAATCAGGACTGCATACGACCGAGGCACACAGGGCCAACACGCGGCATCATGGTGTGGGGAGCGATCTCCTACACTGGCCGTACACCTCTGGTGATCGTCGAGGGGACGGTACATCCAAACTGTAATCGAACACATCGTTCTACCATTCCTAGACCGGCAAGGAACTTGCTGTTCCAACAGGACAATACACGTCCGCATGTATCCCGTGCCACCCAACGTGCTCTAGAAGGTGTAAGACAACTACCCTGGCCAGCAAGATCTCCGGATCTGTCCCCCATTGAGCATGTTTGGGACTGGATGAAGTGTCGTCTCACGCAGTCTGCACGTCCAGCACGAACGCTGGTTCATCTAAGGCGCCAGGTGGAAATGGCACGGCAAGCCGTTCCACAGGACTACATCCAGCATCTCTACGATCGTCTCCATGGGAGAATAGCAGCCTGCATTGCTGCGAAAGGTGGATATACACTGTACTAGTGCCGACATTGTGCATGCTCTGTTGCCTGTGTCTATGTGCCTGTGGTTCTGTCAGTGTGATCATGTGATGTATCTGACCCCAGGAATGTGTCAATAAAGTTTCCCCTCCCTGGGACAAGGAGTTCAGTGTGTTCTTATTTCAATTTCCAGGAGTGTACATCACGAAGATGACGTGCTGCAGACGCGAAATTTAACCGACAGGTAGAAGATGGTGTGATATGCAAATGATTAGCTTTTCAGAGCATTCTCCCAATGTTGACGCCGGTAGCGACACCTACAACGTGGTGACATGAGGAAAGTTTCCAACCGATTTCTCATACACGAACAGCAGTTGACCGGCGTTGCCTGCTGAAACGTTGTTGTAATGCCTCGTGTAAGGAGGAGAAATGCGTACCATCACGTTTCCGACTTTGGTAAAGGTCGGATTGTAGCCTACCGCGATTACTGTTTATCGTATAGCGACATTGCTGCTCGCGTTGGTCGAGATCCAATGACCGTTAGCTGAATATGAAATCGGTGGGTTCAGGAGGGTAATACGGAACGCCGTGCTGGATCCCGGCGGCCTCGTATCACTAGCAGTCCAGATGGCAGGCATCTTATCCGCATGGCTGTAACGGATTGTGCAGCCACGTCGCGAACACTCAGTCAACAGATGGGGACGTTTGAAAGACAACAACCATCTACACGAACAGTTCGACGACGTTTGCAGCAGCATGGACTATCAGCTCGGAGATCATGCCTGCCGTTACCCTTGACGTTGCATCACAGACAGGAGCGCTTGCGATGCTGTACTCAACGATGAATCCGGGCGCACAAATGGCAAAACGTCATTTTTTCGGATGAATCCAGGTTTTGTTTACAGCATCATGATAGTCGCATCCGTGTTTGGCGACATCGCGGTGAACGCACATTGGAAGCTTGTATTCGTCATCGCTATAATCGCGTATCACCCGGCTTGATTGTATGGGTTGCCATTGGTTACACGTCTCGGTCACCTTTTGTTCGCATTGACGGCAGTTTGAACAGTGGACATTACATTTCAGATGTGCTACGACCCGTGGCTCTACCCTTCATTCGATCCCTGCAAAACCCTACATTTCAGCAGGATAATGCACGACCGCATGTTGCAGGTCCTATACGGACCTTTCTGGATACAGAAAATGTTCGACTGCTGCCCTGACCAGCACATTCTCCAGATCTGGCACCAATTGAAAACGTCTGGTCAATGGTGGCCGAGCAACTGGCTAGTCACAATACGCCAGTCACTACTCTTGACGAACAGTGGTATCGTGTTGAAGCTGCATGGGCAGCTGTACCTGTACACTCCATCCAAGCTCTGTTTGACTCAATGCCCAGGCGTATGAAGGCCGTTATTACAGACAAAGGTGGTTGTTCTGGGGACTGATTTATCAGGGTCTATGCAGCCAGTTTGCGTGAATATGTAAGCACATGTCCCTTCTAGTATAATATATTTGTCCAATGAATACCCGTTTATAATCTGCATTTCTTCTTGGTGTATTAATTTTAATGGCCCATAGTCTGTTAATGGGCATTAATATGAGATGGATACATCCTTAGCGTTTATGACGGCGTGAACGCTGCTGCGAACACTAATTTGTCTGAATGTCTGTGGCGGAATGGCAGCCATTCTCCCTCAAAAGTCGAAGATAGTGATGTTGGATGCTGGGTACTGGAGAACATTCGACTTTCCAACTTATCCCAAAGGTGTCTCATTGTTTTCAAGTCGGGACTTTGAGGAGGCTAATCAATTTCAGGATTTTTATTTTCTACATGCCACTGTCCCACAGATGCTGTTTTGTGAAGGGTGTATTCTCTTGCTGATACAAACATAGGCTGCAAACTGTTCCTCTGTTGTAGGCACTACACAGTGTGCATTTCATTCCACATTTAGCGTTTTCTTAAACGCAATAAGGGGAACGTACCCTAAACACCCCCACACCCTAACACCAGCTGCTCCGTACCTGCCTGTTGGCACTACACGTGACAGCATGTAACGTTCCGCAAGTATTCACAAACCCAAATTCCGGGATCGGGCCGTCACTTAACGTCCCTTCCCGACGGAGGGATCACCGTCGATAGTGCCATGTGCCCTCTCTTCATGAGACACTGCAGAGAGGTGATCAGAAACTTCACTGTACCACCTCTTCTCCCCTAGCCGTCGAAATACTGGCAGAGAAAATTTAATCTCGCACCAGGATTCGAACCGGCTCATCTCCGAATCGAGCGCCACCGCACAGGCGGCCTCGGCTACAGAGGCGGTAACTTTCCCATCGGCAAACACAAACGCATGCTGAAATTAACTTGATGACATTTTCTTTTATATAGTGCAGGCATCTTCTGAAGTATTTTTATCCACTTTGTACAACGAAAGATTTACAAAGTTTTACTCATTTATCGTCTTACCATTCACAAAGAAGGCCTAAGTAAGAAGAAGAACCCTTTTCAGTCAAAGAATACACTAAGTCTTCCATCACACGAAATAGGCTTCACTTATTGCTCTGATTTTCTGTCTTGCTCATGACATTCATAATCACGTCAGTAGAATTTGTTTAGGCATTTTGTAAAAAATTCGATATTGCACTTGCTTTTATTCAGCAAGCAACAAATGCGGAAATCACAGCGCACAAACCTTCCTCACTGATGTTTATGCTGATAAGTATTTTGCTCTAGTTCGTATATTCCAAATTACGGATACTCAAGTCCAGTACTACAGTAACTTAATGTGAACTCTCTCTAAGCTTCCACTTGTAGTTTTTTAATCTCCTCCTAGATACATACATGTGCGACTGGATTCAGCCACAGTTTCATATAGTTGGAAATGAGTAAGCAGACCCTTTCCAAACCTACACTACTTTGAATGTAGCAGTAAAACGCGCAAAAGACAAACAAACGTGCATAACACAACTACTTAAGAAAGCGATATAAGCAAGTACATCAAGTTAATTACTTTGTTGCAAAACTTTTACCAGCAAGAGAGGTATAGGAATTGGCTGATGCCAACGTCGAGTACGTTTCTTATTATATTCACAGAACTGCATAAGCAACAAAAATTATCTTGCTTGTCCAATTGATACAATAGCTCTTATCAACAATCAGGCGACCTCTTCATTATTTGTTGAGCGTTTGGGATCGCCTACAGGCCAGTATTTGGGGAAATTCACAGACGTGCTATTAGGATTGTCACTGTCCGGTGAGGACGCTCAGGAAACTGTGGATTTAAACACGACATTTTCTCGGTGAGAAAAGGAAAGACATGAACGCGCTAACAGAGATTAAAGAGCTTAGGAAATCATGTAGACTCCTCTCTCCGCCTGTAAGTGGGACTGGAGAAATAAAAGAGCAGCTTGACGCGAAGATATATTGTCGATGTGTGAACAATAGTTTTTAGACTTCTCTAACTCTGTGATTAAGATTTTTCATCCAACCACTGAAAAAATTTACAGAAATCGAACACATTCTTTTGGCAAGTATACGAAACAATTGGGATTTTCTAGCATCGTTTAATTACGGATTTAAGGGACTGGTATTCTGCGAGGAATCTAAATATTATTCACTATGGCGTAACGAATGCGGTGTAAGTCTTAACGCTGCTCTCACTGTGACGCAAGTATTGTTATTTCCGACTGCATTCTGTCCGCAAGTGGAATGAGAAGAAAATTTACTGGGATACTGTGTATTACAACATACATAAAAAGCAATCAGACGTATGTCACGTCATACAGTCAACATACACTCCTGGAAATTGAAATAAGAACACCGTGAATTCATTGTCCCAGGAAGAGGAAACTTTATTGACACATTCCTGGGGACAGATACATCACATGATCACACTGACAGAACCACAGGCACATAGACACAGGCAACAGAGCATGCACAATGTCGGCACTAGTACAGTGTATATCCACCTTTCGCAGCAATGCAGGCTGCTAGTCTCCCATGGAGATGATCGTAGAGATGCTGGATGTAGTCCTGTGGAACGGCTTGCCATGCCATTTCCACCTGGCGCCTCAGTTGGACCAGCGTTCGTGCTGGACGTGCAGACCGCGTGAGACGACGCTTCATCCAGTCCCAAACATGCTCAATGGGGGACAGATCCGGACATCTTGCTGGCCAGGGTAGTTGACTTACACCTTCTAGAGCACGTTGGGTGGCACGGGATACATGCGGACGTGCATTGTCCTTTTGGAACAGCAAGTTCCCTTGCCGGTCTAGGAATGGTAGAACGATGGATTCGATGACGGTTTGGATGTACCGTGCACTATTCAGTGTCCCCTCGACGATCACCAGAGGTGTACGGCCAGTGTAGGAGATCGCTCCCCACACCATGATGCCGGGTGTTGGCCCTGTGTGCCTCGGTCGTATGCAGTCCTGATTGTGGCGCTCACCTGCACGGCGCCAAACACGCATACGACCATCATTGGCACCAAGGCAGAAGCGAATCTCATCGCTGAAGACGACACGTCTCCATTCGTCCCTCCATTCACGCCTGTCGCGACACCACTGTAGGCAGGCTGCACGATGTTGGGGCGTGAGCGGAAGACGGCCTAACGGTGTGCGGGACCGTAGCCCAGCTTCATGGAGACGGTTGCGAATGGTCCTCGCCGATAC
Organism: Schistocerca gregaria; assembly: GCF_023897955.1. NCBI lineage: Eukaryota > Metazoa > Arthropoda > Insecta > Orthoptera > Acrididae > Schistocerca > Schistocerca gregaria. The sequence goes on along the minus strand of NC_064920.1, from coordinate 966,581,450 downwards.
CGCAGGAGCAACAGTGTCCCTAATTTGCTGGGAAGTGGCGGTGCGGTCCCCTACGGCACTGCGTAGGATCCTACGGTTTTGGCGTGCATCCGTGCGTCGCTGCGGTCCGGTCCCAGGTCGACGGGCATGTGCACCTTCCGCCGGCCACTGGCGACAACATCGATGTTCTGTTGAGCAATTCGGCGGTACGTCTACCCGGCCTCCCGCATGCCCACTATACGCCCTCGCTCAAAGTCCGTCAACTGCACATACGGTTCACCTCCACGCTGTCGCGGCATGCTACCAGTATTAAAGACTGCGATGGAGCTCCGTATGCCACGGCAAACTGGCTGACACTGACGGCGGCGGTGCACAAATGCTGCGCAGCTAGCGCCATTCGACGGCCAACACCGCGGTTCCTGGTGTGTCCACTGTGCCGTGCGTGTGATCATTGCTTGTACAGCCCTCTCGCAGTGTCCGGAGCAAGTATGGTGGGTCTGACACACCGGTGTCAATGTGTTCTTTTTTCCATTTCCAGGAGTGTATTTTCGAAAAATTCATATACATTTATGCCTTGCTAGTAGGTGAGCAATGTGTATCGGTGGGTTCTCAGTATACCACTATCTATTTTCCGTTTCCCCATTTCATTCGGGAATGATAAACAGGATGGACGATTGGCAAAAGTTATTACACAAGTTGTGTATGGAAGTAATATTTCTCTTGACACGTCTTGGAACATCTGCTGCGAAACCTTCTTGCTCACTAAACATGCCTGTGAAACATTTGCGGAGGTCTTAACTGGACTCACTTTGCCTATGAACAGCAATAAAAAATTAGTTTTGGGAGGGTCCTGAAGGCAGAATTCTTAATAGATCAATTAGCTATCCGTTGGACTCCATCACTGAAATTTAGTAACATTTTCAGTCCTGAAAATATATTTACGTGGGCGATCAGCTTCAGGTTTTTAAGGACTGTCTCATTCCACTGATTGACAGTGTTATCAGATAAAGTAGAAAATCCTTCAGATTAGAGAACTGTCTTTTAGAAACGTAATTTGGGGTATACACAAACAGCTGAACACACAATTTGTAGTTGCTAATCACTTTGCTCGTGGCAGGATCATCGCGAAACAACACAGGCGCGTTGCGTCGATTAGCGCTTTTGCGAGCGCATTTGTTATGATGTGGATTAACTCGTGAAATGTAGCGTTGCCTCACCCCCGTCACATCGTTCTTTTTTTTTAAAAAAAAAAAAACAGTCAAAGCAATGATATTATCACAGCTGATGAAACACGTCAATAAGTTTTTAAATTATACGTGAACAATGATAAAGTGCTACCAAAAAAAACGGTAAATGTCCGTAGTTGTGTCATAAACACGTTCGGAGGGTTTTAAATGTAACTGCGAGAGATCAAACTGCATGTGATTACGTAAAAGTAGGTATAGTTTAACAGGCGAGTTTTCAGTACGACGAATATTTGCTTGGCTTTTGTATGTGGTCAAAAACGTGCGATATATATTTGCTTTGAAGTGATTAATAAGTTACTTATTGATTGGTTGTCTCGAACTCTAAGTAAAGTTATTAATGACTGTAAATTACGGAACTAGCGTACTGTTTAAACATTCATATGAAAAATATAAAAAATTACTCGGGAAATAATATTACGACAATAAAAAACTATAATAATACGTAATCCACTTTGTTGACGGCATCTGATGCACACATACGCACCAGAGAGAATACGTTTCAAATGCGTTGTTAGAGCCGCGTGGTTTGAGACGCCATGTCACGGACTGCGTGGCCCATCCCGCCGGAGGCTCGAGTCCTCCCTCGGGCATGGGTGTGTGTGTGTGTTATTCTTAGCAGAAGTTAGTTTAAGTAGTGTGCAAGTCTAGGGACAGATGACCTCAACACTTTGGTCCCTTAGGAACTGGCCGTGTGGTTCTAGGCGCTTCAGTCCGGAATCTCGCGACTGCTACGGTCGCAGGTTCGAATCCTCCCTCGAACATGGATGTGTGTGATGTCCTTAGGTTAGTTAGGTTTAAGTAGTTCTAAGTTCTAGGGGTCTGATGACCTCAGATGTTAAGTCCCATAGTGCTCAGAGTCATGTGAACCATTTGAACATTAGGAATTCACACACATTTGAACATTTTTTTTGCATTGTTAGAACGAGCCGAAAGGGAAGCCATTAGATCCGTGTTTTTAACTATTGTCTCATGTGTGTAACGAATGCTTTATGTTTTTTTAGGCTTTATTCTGTTGTCTTAAGGAAGCTGAAAACCAGTTCACCTCCTTCGACAGTTTATATATTTATGAAGCTAGAATGACAATGTAGTCTTTTTACTAAGGCAATGTTGCGTTAATTGGGACTGACACTGTCCTGTTGAAATACTTTTTCCGGAGGCTGGGTGAGGATTTAATCTATTCCTTCGCCATGCGTTTAAGAAACTGAATTATATTACGGCAGTACTATAAGAGGACATAAATCGCAACAGGTCATTTTTCAGTATGCAAGAAAAGCGTATTACACACCATATTCAGATGTAATGATAAGTCCGCAGCTCGTGGTCGTGCGGTAGCGTTCTCGCTTCCCGCAACCGGGTTCTATTCCCGGCGGGGTCAGGGATTTTCTCTGCCTCGTGATGACTGGGTGTTGTGTGATGTCCTTAAGTTAGTTAGGTTTAAGTAGTTCTAAGTTCTATGGGACTGATGACCATAGATGTTAAGTCCCATAGTGCTCAGAGCCATTTGAACCATTTGTAATGATAATATGTCTGAAGCAGCTTTCTTTCCTTGTATAAGCGGTTCATAACAGTCTCTCTTTATTTACTGCACATGATTGTTCTCCGATAGTGAGGAGGAATATTTTTTATGGTTGATACTATTTCTTTCAGACACACAATGCTCAAGGGGATTAAGTGTTATTATCCGTCTGGAAACACTGCACATGCTTGAGAGCTGCAGAACTACTGCTGGGACGATAAATGTTTATCTTCTGTTATAAAAGAATTAATTTATTGTACTAAATCTCGGAGACCGGTAATTTCAAAATGACAACTTGCTGAAATCTCTCGTACTTTAAAAAATGTGTTCGTTTGCTGCCATTACCAAACCATGACACTTTGAATATGGATTTAAATAAACTAAGCAATAAAAATTCCAAAATATTTAACTTTATAACATATAAAAAAGTACCAAACATTCAAAACTTTCTACTTCCAAAGGTTTCATAAATTTTAAAACTCTATGAGATAAAAAAGATATTCAAAATTTATTTGCATATTTAAATCATTTGAAATTTAACCAATGAAATGGTAAGTAGGTCCATTCCTTTCACAGCATGTGATGATCGGGTTCCTTATTTCCAACAGAGCCCCCGTTTGCCTCGTAGAGTTGACTCTAGATTGGGTGTTCGGCTCGTATTATTTATATGTGCCACCTCTATGGCTTCCAATTTGACCCTACATCAGCTTTATTAATATAACATCATTACACAGTAATATATACTGCAACACACCAAGTGTTAAGCACTTACAATAACAGGCAACATGAATATAATATTTTTTACTTTGAAACCACAAGGGCTTTGCTTAATAAGCGTATTTCGAGTAAGGTATCTAAGTTACCATAAATGTTTATTGGCTAACAAGAGAAGGAGCTAGACAGGTTAATTAACAAAATCAACTAGCAGAGTTAAATATCAAAATCACTTAGTGCACTGCACTCTCTCAGTTTAAGGAGAGGTCTTCCCGTAGCGTTACTACGTGAAAACTGAAACTACGCAGAGTTTTGCTTTGTACTTAGAGCAGGGTATTGCTTACCAATAAATACACTCATTGGATCCTTCATCGCCGCTGCTGTAATTCCATTCCTATATAGACTAGCCACTCTGAGGCTTGAATGCGTTCCACACACTATCAGCAATAATTTGTTCCAGATGCTTTATCTGGAATGGTGCCTTCAATGGGAAACAAACAACAACTGTTTTTGCCGAAGCCGCGATCCACGCTTGGCACTAGGCCAAACTATGACGCGCCGACTGCAGACAGGGAAACACTGTGTACTGGCCGAAGCCAGAATCGGCAGATACGACCGCCAGTCCGCACAGGACGCAACACATAGTCCCCGGTGTACGGCTAGTTACACGTTAGCTACACTTCTTTTCTCTGCAGGGAAGTACTTGCTCTCCGGTCTGATTCTCTTTTCAGCGCCACCGTGCTCGGCATTTTATACTAGGCAGAGTTCCTCTAGTAATTAGCGCTTCAATTTAGTGGGACATATCGAAGCAAGATGAGCACTGAAGCAAAGTCGACCGCGCAACGGCTCAATTATTTTCGTTCAACCACTGGTATTTTGATTATTTAACACGTATACCATTTCGGGTAAGATTAATTAATGTGGCTGCACTGAAAACAATATACACAGACGACCTACTATGTCACTGAACACGTGAAACTGCGTTCACGAAATGCACCCTGCCGAAATGCTGCTTCTTCGTGGATGAGTACTGCTCAACGTACGTTTCTTAGTGTATTACGACATTTCCGCAGCTGAAGGAAAGGAGACACCGTCTGGTCACTTTCTATATTTATTTGGTTTACCGATTTGGACCTTTGTTACAGGATAATGAGAATAAACATAAAAAGTGACCCATGCCAAACATGCTTTTCTTAGGTTAAATGTTGTCACGGAGCCCTGAGAAATCATGCCTTCCGTGATCATCAGATCAAAAGTTACAAATCGTGAAACAAAGTTCATTGTGAGTTGCAATAAAAGCTATGCTTAAGGATTGACGCCACACCGAAGCATAAATTTTAATTTTATTGTAAATCACACCAAACCTTTTTTATACGAGTTCTGAAGTTCGACCTGATAATGTTAGTAGTCGAAACAGTACGTAACGCACGTGCGTAGAGGGATAACCTGATTGTGTCGCCCTCTGTCTTGTGCTTAAAGCATGTAGGCTAATCGTAGTAACTGTAACCTTTCCTGGTTAACGGTAGTGCATAGTATATTACTAAGGTCCTTTCTTTGACTTACGAAAACAGAGATGAGAGGACTTCATTTCACATGTGTTCAGTAATAGCTGTAGCGTTCAACGAAGAACTCGCTTCGGAAGTATACGGAAAAGAATAATAGCTTTTAAATTGTAGAGAAAATTTTAGACGTACACTTAACAGTTATAACTGACTCACTTATGGTCATAGTTGTCAATACATCACACATAGATAAAATTGCATCCGATTTAAAGAATATATAATGATTTTATTGAGTAACTTGTGTTCGTACTGTACTATTGTGGGTGTGTATTATTTTGATTATTTGTAAAATTATCCCATGAGTAGGTGACATCGCTACTGAATGACGGCAGTGAGGTAAACTGTAATGAAGAGCCCAAAAAATTGATATACCTGTCTAATATGGTGTAGGGCTCCCGCGAGCACACAGAAGTGCCGCAACACGCCGTGGCATGGACTCGACTAACATCTGAACTAATGGTGCATGGAACTGACACCATGAAACCTGCAGGGCTCTCCATAAATCCGTAAGAATACGAGGGGGTGGAGATCTCTTCTAAACACCACGTTGCGAGCCATCCCAGATATTTTCAATAATGTTTATGTCTAGGGAGTTTGGTGGCCACTCTGTAGCAATTCTGGTCGTGTGGGGTGTCGCATTGTCCTGCTGTATTGGACATGAATGGATACAGGTCATTAGATAGGATGCTTACGTAGGTGTCACCTGTCAGAGTCGTATCTAACAATATCAGGGGCTCCATATCACTCTAACTGCACAGGCCCACACCGTTACAGAGCTTCCACCAGGTTGAACAGTCCCCTGCTGACATGCGTGGACTATGGGTTCATGAGGTTGTGTCTGTGTCCGTACACATCCATCCGCTCGATACAATTTGAAACGAAACTCGTCCGACCAGGCAACATGTTTCCAGTCCTCAACATTCCAATGCCGATGCTGAGGGCCCAGGCGAGGCTTAAAGCTATGTGTCGTGAAGTCATCAAGGGTACACGAGTGGGACGTCTGCTCCGAAAGATCATATCGACGAATGGTTTGCACGCTTATACTTGTTGATGGCGCAGCATTGAAATCTGCAGCAATTTGCGGAAGAGTTGCACTTCTGTCACGCTGAATGATTCTCTTCAGTTGTCGTTGGTCCCATTTTTGCTGGATCTTTCTCCGGCTGCAGCCATTCAGTTTTGATGTTTTACTGTATTTCTGATATTCACGGTACACTCGTGAAATCGTCGTACGGAAAATCCTCATTTCATCGCTCCCTCGGAGATGCTGTGTTCCACTGCTCGTGTGCCAACTATATCACCAAGTACAAACTCACTTAAATCTTGCTAACCTGCAGCGTTAATCGATCTAAAACTGCACCAAACACTTGTTCTCTTATATAGGCGTTGCTGACCACAACGCCGTATTCTGGCTGTGTACATGCCCCTGTATTTGGATACACATGCCTGTGCCATTTTCTTTGGCGCTTCATAGTAGTTTATCAGCATGAACTAAATATTGTAGTGAGAGAATTTATGTTTTTGTAAATTTAGGTAATGTGTGAATTTTGTCATTTATTAATGCAACAGCATTTTTTAACCAGCTAAACTCTGATTAAATGTTGCTGTAAATGATAGTATTGACAACCTGGTTGGTTTAAGTTCAAAGGCGAAGATAATGTTAATAATTTACAATATATTTTGCAGTAAATATGCCTATTTGTGATAGGCTTAGTTTGAAACTTGTTAACCTGGAGCGATAGTCTTCGTGGTGTTAAACAGGGAAAGCAGCATCTTCTGTTTAAAATTAACGACATAAATATAGGATGGGATAATGTTTTTGCTGAACTTTTTTAAAAAAGTTTTAATTCTCAATTTCTGGACACAGCCTAAGAGCGTTTCAGATAGATAAATGTGCCAGTTTCAAGGCTGCTGGATAAGACATTGCTATCTGACATTACTGACTATACCCGTGGATAACTTCTGGTAATGTCACTAATAAATAATCATCTTGTGGTGTTGCAGTTCTTCTTATTTTCCTGCTTGCTAATAAAATTGGATGAGTTAATTCATCTTATGAAAGACACATTTGGGCTTTTGTTTTACTCAGAAATGTTTCAGCACTTTTGTGCTGTCTTCAGTGCATTACTTTATTTACTGGTATTATATATTATCTTTTACAGATAACATTTATATCAAAATATTTATATTTGTGAATTAAGTGATTGTCATCAAACATTATACATGGTCTGTTTACAGTTTACCGTTGAGGTATGTATTACTGGGCTGATGCATTGTATGTTATTTATTACAATGTGTCTAAAGTTCTGGTTTTATAGCTTATTTGGAAAAAGGGTAGATGTATGCGCTAGTTTGCATACCTTATATGAAGCTATTGGATGTTTACGTTGTTAGCTGTAAGCTACGCAATATACAGCCTGTCATCTACAAACAGAGAAGCGTAATTTTATTTTCATTTATCGTGCATAATAAACAAGAATAACAATTAAGTTTCGCTGCTTGCAGATGCATAATAAAAATGAAAAATACGTTTCGCTGTTTGCGGATTACCAGTTGTAGTCTGTGTAGCAGACCTGCAGCTACAAACATATTCAGTAGCTCCATGTAAATTATCTAAAGTAATGCATACACCCACCCTTTTTTCCAAATGAGCTATAAAACCAGAACTTTGGACATATTGTAATAAAGAACATACAGTGCACCAGCCCAGTAACACACATCTCAACTGTGGACTGTAAACAAACCATATGTAATATCTGATAATGATCACTTCATTCACAAGTATAAATATTTTGAACCAAAAGTTTTCTCTAAAGGTTAATATGTAATAGCAGTTTTACAGAGAGGTGGCAGAAAAATGCTAAACGTGTATGAGGAAAACAAAAATGCAAAGATGTCTTGCAAAAGGCGGAATTCCTCATCATGTTCAGTCATAAAGGTACTATTTTGGTCACTTGATGACCGTAAGAGGCTGCCAAAACCAGCAGGCTGAGACCTTTGGTCTCTCTTGTTCTGCTCTTCTGAGTATTTCAATATTTCAACTTCAAACATTCTTGAGAGAATGTTTTGGGCCTCTAGCTGTTTCCAATCGCTCCCTACAAGGAAGTGATTAGTGAAGCTATCATTGTTACAATTACGGTTTAATGGCACATGTGTCATGGCATATAGGAAACTGTTTTGGAATGGAAAAGCACAGATGAGAGTTTTGGAATGACTTTGTTGGTTAGCAATGCAAAAGGAGTTGCTACAATGTCTGTATTAGTAACTGACCAATGGCCACAAATGTGGACAAAAAAGGTGTGATGTAGCTGTAATAGCTCTTGGACCATCAGGCAATATCTGCTAAATTACAACAGTAAAATCGGGTATGGAAAAATTCGCTAAACTGCAGGCCTACAAAAGACATTTCTCAGAAATAAAAATACAATTTTTTTTCAAAAGAATTACCAAAAACAAAGTTGAGATGAAGTGTAGAGAAACCAATGTAAATTAGAAAATCTTTAAATTCTCAAAATTATTTAAACTGAACTTCAGAGATACATTTCCAAACCTACCATCATCAAAGTCTCACAAAAACAAATGAATAACAGGTAGTACTACGAACTCTTTCGAAACCTTTAATTATCTCAGTTCCATGAAAATGAGTCATAATGAGACAGACAAAGAAAAATCGCAGTGTGATCTGGGATGTCATAAGAAAGGAAACAAAGAGAGAGAAGGGAAGGCATAATACCATACCGGCAAAGGAGACAGATAAAGTAATATATGATACACATCACCTGGCAAACTATGTGAATGCCCTGTTTCCAGAGCTGCACTGAAGTTACAACAAAAATTCCCAAAAACAAGTACAACACCTGTAAGTGACTATGCACTAAATACACTATGTTACTACCAACCACAGAGCACGAAGTCAGTAAAACTGTACAAAATCTAAAAAATCAAAAATCAGTGGACTTACATCAAATACTTAGATGAAGTACCAATGTGTGTACTGAAACAATGCATAGAGAATATACAAACTCTCTTAACAAATATAAATTGCTTAAGGGAAATTACCAGAGTACTTCAAACAGGTAAAAAAGGGAACGCAAACTACTTAGAAAACTACTGACGAATTTCCTTGCTGTAGCCATTCACAGAAACAATACAACCAATTATGTAAGATAAATTAATGAATTACAGTACTTGAATAAATGCAAACTTTTAAGTGAATTACAGTTTGGTTTCCAATATGGTGCAAGTACAGAATAAGCCATAATAAAATTCTTAAAAGGTGTACCTGATGCTCTTTACAGTGATGAGTGTTTCACAGGTATACTTTTAGATCTTTCTAAGGCTTCTGATACTGTTGACCAAAAGCTTCTAGATAACAAGCAGAAGCATTAGGGGTAAGAGTAACTAATGGTACTTTCTGGTCATACCTAGTAGATATGATACAAACAGTTAAGAGAACACATACCTCAAATAAATATAATGCCTTAGGTCAGCACTTATCAGATCCAAAATAAATTAATATAGAATTACCTCAGGGTAGCATATTTGGACCACTACTGTTACTAAAATACATCACTAACTTTTAAGGTAATGTTAGTCATGTGGAAAAAAGTTCTATTTGCTGAGCAATATTATAGTGACTGAAAAAAAAGAGACTTTCTTCCAGATAAACCCACAAGTAAGTTCACATTTGTTCAATAAGCATTAAAGTGACACTGAACATAAACGAAACTAGTGCCATGAATTTCTGTTTGAGGAGGAGAGATGACAATGTTAAAAAAAGTAGTTGGCACCTCATACGCAAAATGTCTTGGAATAAGTACTGAGTATCAGCTGAAGTGGTGTGAACACATAAAGATACTTGCAAACGGAATGTCATCAGCAAGTTAAGCCGTTAGGGTTCTTTTTGTTATACACTATTAATGTGTGCACTCAGTTTTTGGCTGTGTCATTCTTTTCTTGTGAACAAATGGACAAAATATGAGCACACTTCTCAAACTGAAAAAGGAACCAAAAAAATAATAACAAAAAATAGTAGTCGAGCTCATTGTAATGGTCTGTTTAAAACACTGGGAGTTTTAACAGCACCATTTAAGTATGTTTACCAGTCAGATGAACACGTCACAAATAACATTGGTAATAGCTGCACAAACAGCTCTGTCCATGAGCATGAAACAAAACCTCGACAGAACTTACGTTTATCAAGAAAGAGTATATGTAAGACTCAAAATTGCATTTTTACTAAGGAATAAATCTGTACAATAAATCGCCAAAGGAGGTTCAAGAAATTGCTGAAACAAACTTATTTTAAAAAGCAGTTAAGAAGTACTTGTTAAGCAATATGTTTCGTACATTGAATGATTACTTAGATAATACAGAGTAGGAGGGGGACGGGAGGTTAGGTAAGAAATGAAACACAAAAAATACTAATAGCGATAATAAAAAGCTATCATTCTAAATAACAAAAAATGGTTCAAATGGCTCTGAGCACTGTGGGACTTAACGTCTGAGATCATGAGACCGCTAGAACTTAGAGATACTTAAATCTAACTAACCTAAGGACATCACACACATCCATGCCCGAGGCAGGATTCGAACCTGCGACCGTAGCGGTCTCGCGGTTGCAGACTGAAGCGCCTAGAACCGCTAGGCCAGATCGGCCGGCTCCAAATAACATTTTCACACTATAATTTTAGCTAATTTTTTTCTTGCCTGGAAAAACTTGGGCCAAAATTTGTGCAACGTGTAATACTAACACCTCATCCTCTTCCTGCGATCACCATCTCATTGGTTACACAGGAATGTTGGTTCAATTTTTCAGACAAGCACATGAGAAGTTACAGTACACAATATGGTCCTGACGTCAACTGATAATGAATGGCCGGCCGCGGTGGTCTCGCGGTTAAGGCGCTCAGTCCGGAACCGCGCGACTGCTACGGTCGCAGGTTCGAATCCTGCCTCGGGCATGGATGTGTGTGATGTCCTTAGGTTAGTTAGGTTTAAGTAGTTCTAAGTTATAGGGTGCTGATGACCACAGATGTTAAGTCCCATAGTGCTCAGAGCCATTTTTGATAATGTATGTAGTGTTAGTAAACAATGTATGTATAATCAATGTAGTGTATGTAGGGACTGGCATTGGGAAATGAATGAACAGTGTAACGTTAAACTTTTACGCTATTGAACAATTTATTTGTAAAGCAGTATTGCTCGCTAGGGGAAAACCAAATGAGACAGCACCGTTTTAAACAGAACGGCCTTATATTCGGGAGGGTGGAGGCTTCAGTATTCATCCAGCAACCCTGATTTAGGTTTCCCGTGCTTTTCCTAATTTACTCGAGGTAAATACTGCCATTGTTCCCACAATAAGGCCATGGTCAATCACCTATCTCATCCTCGTCGTACTATACCTGTAAGTATGCAAATGTCTGTCTTTGTGAATTACTATATTTTTGTTTTTCTTTAATTGTAATACCGTGATACGTCCAATTTAATTTTTTAAGAGATCTACGGATGAATAAAACTACTACTACTACTACTACTACTCCTGCTACTAACAGAGATCTTATTATGAACTATCATCCGAAATGATCATCATACATGGACGCCCCAGAGAATATAGCCCAAGAAGAAACAGCACTGTGACCTGCAGCTGCAAAAAAAACTTATCTTTAGAAAATAAACTAATCATTTATTCAGGGAAGAGAGAGAGAAGGAGAGTGAAAGAGAGAGAGAGAGAGAGAGAGAGAGAGAGAGAGAGAGAGAGAGAGAGAGAGAGGGAGAGAAAGGGAAGAAAATGTGCTGCTCTTTGACATTTGTCATTTTGGGGTATTATATTGAGAAAACGAGGGAGTCATTATTAGGGAATGTCGAATGTTCTGTGGATGCAGGATAAACTGCTTGCCAAAAATACGCTGGAAGGAAAATGAGGGTCCTTATCAAAATGAAAGACGAAGCTCAGCTAAAAATCTCGTTTTAGTCTGGCATTCTTAGTTACGTTCGTTTCTGTGTTACACTGCAGTATGAGGTATAACCTATCTTATGTCTCATATGTTGTTCTTAAAAGTGGAAGCTATAAACAACGAATAAATAAAGGCATATTTAGTGCTTGTTGAATAAAGTCTACATAGATAAAAAAAATTAGTATTCGATAACTTCTAGTGCTTTTCTTCATAACAATGCTTCACAATTAGTATTTTCTCGGACAGAAAATTAGAAAAAGTATTTTCTGAAACAAAAAAGTTATTTCGAAAAGATTAAATGCTAGTGATGGCGCAGAGAGTTATAGGATTAAAAGAAACGAAGGATATAAATCAATGGTCCATTGACATCGAGAGTGTAACAGCAGGGGCAGCAGCTTAATTAGGTAAGGGTGGCCACATACATTGAATGGCTGTTAGCGTACTGAGGGAATTCTAATTTGGTGGACTACAAACAACGGGAATTTATGAGGCTCTCTTCTAGAATACTATCTTTGGAGACCTTAGACAAAAAACTATAATGCTAATAAAAATGTCTAAAATTAATTGAATTTAGTATGATCTTATCGAACAAATGATACGGTACAGACATGACTGTAATATTTTCCCCCAATCAGTATTTCGGACATAATTCCGGAGTTGAGCCCTTTACTGTACCCTTTCAACTCCCAGCTAAACTGATGTTCTGAAATTATGGGCAGTAATATGTTTAACTGCTTCCTATTACAGGATGCTCTATTTCATCGAAGGTATTAATAGCGCCTAACTCGATGATGTTTCTCCACAAAGAATTTTAAATAACGCCTGAGGGCAATCTCCTAAACCGAGTGCCAGGCGTTTGCGGTTTCGGATGAGTAAGTGGATTACCACCTCATGTTTCAGAAATTTCATACATGTATTCACTGTCTACCGGCCTTGCACAGTGAGGAACTGGTTACGAGATTTGTAGTCGTGGAACGAGAGACATGAGACATGGCATTAACTGAAGCCTGAATCTCGCCTTGAGTGCACAAGCGAGCTGAGGAACGAGGTAGGCGCTTGGGTTTCAGCCGGAATTGGAGACGTGGAACTAAGTTGGCAGCGACGTTTAGAGGTTTCCGTTAACTACGGTTAAGCCCGAAGCGTTGTCGGGGCGTCCCGCTGTGTTTCCAGGTGCTGCCTATCTCTGCGAACCAGTTACTGACGGCTGTGCGTAATGCGCATCTACCTGCTCCGTTAAGGACAAGTTAGCACGTAGTTAGCTTGTGTTCCTGGGATTATTGGGCTGGTTCAAACGGCTGTCGCTGTTATTGGTGATAAACTTAGAGAGCTATAGCTTCAGTAATTCTCAATTCCAAGGGCCTCGACTACTGTTTGATTATATTTTGTTCGTTTACTTTTTTGCATCGCTGTGTGAATATGCTTCACTGCTTTGTAGAGTGCGACACTGTGACACAACATCCATAAAGAAGGTCTGCTGTCGTTGATACTGCATATAACAGGAAAGGTGAAAGTGGAATTTTCGTAGGAAGTGATAAAAGGGGCAAAAGAATTTTACATAAAAAGCTAAAACAAATGATGCGCACAGAGTTAAAGAACACATAGAAATATTTCCAACACTGGAATCTCACTACTGATGGATATCCACAAAACGAATGTACTTAGACCCTATATTAATTATATCTAAAACATACAGGCTGTACAAGGAATTATGTAAGGATTTAAAACGAGTCAACGAAATAACTCATAGAGGAATATTTTTTCAGCACTACAATCTCGTCTTCTACAGACCTATAAAGGAACAATCACAAAAATTGGTGGTTTAGGGAAAACAAAGAGTTGTGGAGAAAAGAAGGCATTGGAACAGAGTATAATGAGCATATTGCAAAGAGAAATCAATGCAATCAAGCAAAAGCTGCCGATTACGAAAAATGCAAAGCTGACAAGACACTTACGTGTTTCACATTTGATATACAATCTGTCTTGCAAATATCTTCACCTGAAGTCAGTTAAATGTACTATCGTCTGACAATCTGTACATACAATTTCACTGTCTATGAGCTTTCTAGGCCAAATGATGCATTTTGCTATGCGTGGACTGATGTAAACGGAAAGAGAGGTTGCTCAGAAATAGGTACCTGCATCGACTAGATATAGAACACTTCTTCTCTGACACCGCTGGGGGTCAGAACAGGAATCAAGAAAGCTGTGTTATTTCTGTACTTGGCTCACACAACAGATTTAGACATTATTGAACACAAGTTTCTTGAATCTGGTCACATATACATGGAAGTGCACAGCATGCATAGCACAACTGAATGTGGGAAGAAACACATATGTTTACCTCCTTCCACGCTCGGCTAAGCATATTCAGAGTAGCAAGATCGAAATGTGTTCTAAACAAGAAACGTTCACCTTGTGCAGTACACGAATTTAAACATGCAGAATTCAAGGATTTATCTAAACTTTCTCCATTTATCATTGAAAACAGCAGTACTGTCAGTCTGGGAAATATAGTTAGCTGGCTGAAACTGAAATGTTTTCGCTACCAAAAATGCAAGTCAAGAGTGACAGAGTACAGATAAAATCACTCATCAGATTATAAGGAAATACATACATTTGGTAAAGGACATCCTTCAAATATGAAAATATTGACTTACAAGATCTTCATCCTGTTCTGCCAATAAATGGAAACAAAAAGAAGTTCCTCATACAATTCTGCAAAAAGGGACCCATTTCTGAGGAATTTCGTGCTTGGTATATGTGTCTTCCTCCTTCAGCTGCAGCCAACGACACAGTTCCAGAAACTGGTGTGGGGCAGTGACAGTATCGACGCAGATATATTAAGCACATGAAAAAATAACTTCTTCAGTGTTTTATAAACATTTAGTGATCTAGTAAAATGACTGGTTGTACTGATTCCTGTTCTTTAATGATGCGATTTTAATATAACTTTGCTCAAGTTGATAAATAATTTGAATGATATCTGCCAACAGCATGTAAGTGCAGCAACAGTTGTACTTTGTGTTAATTATTACAAAAATCCGTTACCTAGTCATTTATGCATTAAGACCTCTTGCAGAACATCGTTAGTTAATCACTGCAGTGGAATAATCCCTGTGATGACTCAGTTACTTTTGGTTTAAGGAAGAAGATAAAAATTCAATTTTCTCAATATTTCCTGAAGTGAATGGGTTTTTGCATTAAGACCATGATATACATATACTGAACAGGATTAGTGCCAATACGCTTCCTTGAAGGCGATCGTTCTTCTGTAATCTCCAACGGCTGCGTTGTCCTTGGAAGTTAACGTTTGTGCAGAAGAATGGCCATGAAACTGGTTAGGGCGAAGTTCTTGGTTAGGTTGTGGAGATTAGTTAGCAACACCCGATGATTGACGATGTAATATGCTGACGATAAGTCCACAAATATCACGCTAGTCACCTTAAGAGCTTCGGAAACATCTTCTTGGAATGCGTGAGATTCTTAAGTTGTCCAGCACAACTATTACCAGGACGAAATCTAACATGCAGAGATATAAGCAAGGGGATTACTTACAGGTGCAAGGCGATTTAAGATCAGCAGATGACACATTTGTGCAATTGGTGTTAACTTCTTCGGATTGTCGCCTCCTTTGCCAAGGTTTAACATGGCAGCTAGTCGGTCGCCTCCTTTATCAGGATTTATCATAGCAACTAGTCGGCTCTTCTGCCATATCTTTGATATCTGCTCATACAGTTGTTGGAGTGCTGGAAGAGCTGTTTCTTTGTTGCTAGGCCAAAGTGTTTAATTTTTTGCCTAGTACCATCCATTAAATCGTTCATAACACAGCGGCGGATAACATGGTTGACGCAGAACGTTTCGCTTGTTCCGTGAGCAAAGAGAGAGGGGAGTCAAGAGTCGTTCGGTCCGCCTGTCGAGATGAGGGAACTCCAAGGAGAGACGAGCAGGCGGCGACCTGGTAATATCTTACTGCGCGCCGGCCCATAAATACAGCGTGAGCGGCCACCGGCGGCAGCAATGAATCAGCACGACTGCTACTCAGGAATATTGCGCGTCAGGTCGGCGCCCGGTCACCGTTCTAACTGCATGAAATATAGGCCGACCGCCGCACCCAAATAATTTCGGGAATTCTCCGTACGGGGAAACGTGGAATAAGCCTATTTTTTCCCTTTTCAGCGTCATTTGTGTTTCCGGAACCGAAACTGCCTTGCGGACTACGTTTTACGATTCTGCACAGGGAACGGCTTGTCAGCGCGGAATTCCTGATTTCGAAAAATGGACTTCCAGTAGAAGCGACTGCGTTCATCATCCCACATTTTCCTGTCATGAAAATATACTGTACTTTTACATCGATAGATTTATTCCACCTCAAACAGAAGTGTAACCGAACTGACATTATGACTGCAGGTCTGATGTTTCATGTTTCGTGTTGTTGGAACATTCTACTCATATTTGGGCCACAGACTGTCATGAGAAGTTGAATTAAAAACATCTTTTTGAGCACGCCTGTTTTTCACCATTTCGTTGGTTGCTAACAACAAAAGTGAACTTGTTGAAATTTCCTTGCAGATTAACACTGTGTGGTGCGCTTGAGTTCTAATCCAGGTTCTTGCATATCGCGGGTAATTGCGCTACAAACTTTTTTCTTTTTATTTTATCAAAGACGCTACCCCTTTTTTTGCTTAGGAACCGCTGTAGGAGCAGGACGACGGGTAAGGTAGTTGTCGACATCCGAGGCCTGGCCATCCCGTCGCCGTGCCCACGCAACGTGTTCTAGGGTCGAAGGATGAGGGAGAGGTTTTACCGGATTTGCCTATGTTTATTTTTTGTGTTATTAGTTTTTTGTATTTATTGATTTGTTTTAGAGTTAACAAAAGAGCCTACGATGCCGTAGCGAGCGTCCGAGACGTCTTCTTGTTTGTTGGTAGGGGTTCCCTCCTGTTCCGTCCGTAAGGGGTCAATCAATATACTCCAGGACTCTTCTTCACCATTTTTTGGTTGCTAACAATAAAAGCGTACTTATTGGAACTTCCTCGCAGATCAACACTGCGTGGCGCTCTGGAGCTCGAACCCGGAACACCCCAGTGAGTAGGAGGGTCCACAAATACTGAACCTAAATAATTAGTGAAGTGGGTCCTGTACTTCGGGTGACGGCTGAAAGCTGCATGTGTCGTCCATCAGTAGGGACCAAAAGTCGAGTCTGCCTTTCTGTGCATCACGAAATGTGTAGTGAAAGAGCCGTTCCCCTCAGCCAGTTAACGACGTTCGTCCTGGCTGGTGGAAAGTATACGCCGTCGGTGTGCAATATGTCATCAGTGGAGGTAGACTCCAGAAATCGTCGCAAGAATAAAGCCAGTATGCGTTGCGTGAGAAGCCAGCAGCCACTGGTCGCGGCACAAGTGAGGCAATGCGCAACCGAATCAACGCTTGGGCATGTCGGACACGAGGGGTCGTCCGCCAAATGATTGGAATGTAACCTCTGAAGAGTAGCGAACTTTCAGTTCACAACCACGTATTGCAATGAACGTACAGTTGTAGGGAGAAAAGGCGTATATACTGCTCGCTACACAGTGTTCCAGCCTACTTCGGGGAGCCGGTGTGCAACCGTATTGATAGGTTGCTGCTGTCGGTAAGGGCGATAATAGTCTTTCGTGCTGGGCATCCACTTGAGCTAGACGCGCACGACTCACGATTCGTCCTCACTTCTGTACTTCCGCCAGTACACCATATCCTACCTTCCAAACCCCTCGGAAGTGTATCTGCGAAAATTGAGAAACCAGCACGCTAGGAAGAAACTAGGAGCACTTGCACGTCTTGAGTGCACGTGTTGTTTAAAATCTTCATTTGTTTACCCGTTTCATCAAAACATCGCATGAAATGACTTAATACATGCTATTGTTGTTAGTCTGCATTCATGTCACACAACCCTACGTGTTAAGCTCCATGCCTGAAACGTGAACAAGTAAACATTTTTAACAAGTGAACTGTTGTTATTAGCAGTCAAATAAAGCGCTAAAAAAAGGCGGGCTAATTACTGACATAACGGTCCCAGGCCTCCTGCAGGATGTGATATCTCAACGTAAAAATGGTTCAAATGGCTCTGAGCACTATGGGACTCAACTGCTCTGGTCATTAGTCCCCTAGAACTTAGAACTACTTAAACCTAACTAACCTAAGGACATCACAAACATCCATGCCCGAGGCAGGATTCGAACCTGCGACCGCAGCAGTCGCACGGTTCCGGACTGCGCGCCTAGAACCGCGAGACCACCGCGGCCGGCTATCTCAACGTAAGATAGAGACACCTATCTAGTAGCGCGTAACATCCTTTTTTGTCGTAACTACCGCATGAGCTGGATTTCGCAAGAGACCGTAAGCTTTGGGATGCCATTCTGACCGCTCATACGTGCACCACTATCCCCGAAGATTGGTTGAATCTGCGTCCAAAGGCTGCATGTCTCTCCTGATAGTTTTCCGAATGTATGCAGTCGGATAGATGTAGGGAACAAGTACTGTTATCTCCGAGGAGTGTTCCTCAGTCCATTCTCACATAATGTGGCAGTGACGGGAGGGTGAATAAGGTTGCTCAAAGTACAGGTCGCTTGTGCGGTGTACTACACACATGATCGGGCAGTTCTCACATCGTCACATGGGGGTTTCGACTTGAGATCTGTACTGATATGAACAAATGTGTTCTGTGACTTATAAGGCTATGTGATCTTTCCTCAAATACAGAGAGGTCCAAAAAAATTTGCCCACTGTTCAAAAGTCCATAACTTGAAAACTAATTGACGGAGTTGTCTCATTTTTTGTGAAAATGTAGCTTAACGTCCAACTTAAGAATATCACTGTAGGTGTTCGAAATGGTCACTATTAACATCCACACACAAACGATGCCTCCGAACTGCAGCACGAACTGCTGACTGCAACGTGATCAGTTGGATATTTGCACGTAAATGTACGATGGATTCTCGAAGTTCATCCAATGTGCGTGGCTTTTGTCGATAAACGACGTCCTTTAGTGTTCCCCTGAGGTACGAGACAGGGGAGTTAGGTCTGGGGAACGTGGTGGATACTCCACAGCACCTCTACGGCTTCAAATTTGTCTCGAATGCGACGAATCGTTAAACGTGTCGGTGACTCTGTTTGATACTCATTTCGCCATTGCCGTTGAACCTCATTAAAGTTTTCGTACTTAAAATACCACTTCAAAACTGACTTCCTTTCATCGAATGTAAGCCTTGCGCCATCCATCTTTACTCGAGTAACTAGGTGTAACTTAGAACAAAACGCTGACTATCTGGCGACTGTCATCTGACAAAACAATACAACACAATACAACGCTTGAGCGGCGATTGCCGGAACTGCAACTTGGGCTTGAAGTTTTCTAGACGTTGTCTGTTAAATTACGCCCTCTCTGACACATTCCGCTCACGTTCTATACTGGTGATTAGCGCTGATATTATATGGTTTATTACTGTAACAGCAAGATACAGTAGTCAGTCTCGCTGGCATTCAGCTCCAGCTCTGTATGAGCAGTTAACTTATTTGTATTTTAGTTCGTGACTTTGCGTTATTTGTCGAAGGAATTTAAAAAAAAAAATTATATGTCGTGGTGCAAGTTACTATAAGATTCTGTGTTTCAGACCCAGCTGGCTTTGTAATTGTTGTATGACTCCTACTGAGCCGTTGCTGGCAAATTAGCCTAATGTATTGAGCTCGAAAAATACGGCTCGGTCCATGCTCAGAAACGCCGCCGAAAGAATGAGATGACCGTAACTTTTCCAGCAGAAACAACCACTTTTGCTTTTTTGGGGGTTGTTGTTGAAGGAGAGTTCCACAGTGAGCTTTGCTGTTTGCTTTCAGGATCAAAATGATGTTGTTGTTGTTGTGGTCTTCAGTCCTGAGACTGGTTTGATGCAGCTCTCCATGCTACTCAATCCTGTGCAAGGTTTTTCATCTCCCAGTACCTACTGCAACCTACATCTTTCTAAATCTGTTTAGTGTATTCATCTCTTGGTCGCCCTCTACGATTTTTACGCTCCACGCTGCCCTCCAGTGCTAAATTTGTGATCCCTTGATGCCTAAGAACATGTCTTACCAACTGGTCCCTTCTTCTTGTCAAGTTGTGCCACAAACTCCTCCCCAATTCTGTTCAATACCTCCTCATTAGTTATGTGATCTACCCATCTAATCTTAGCATTCTTCTGTAGCACCACATTTAGAAAGTTTTATTCTCTAATTGTCTAAACTATTTATCGTCCATGTTTCACTTCCATACATGGCTACACTCCATACAAATACTTTCAGAAACGACTTCCTGACACTTAAATCTATACTCGATGTTAACAAATTCATCTTCTTCAGAAACGCTTTCCTTGCCATTGCTAGTCTGCTTTTTATACCCCCTCTACTTCGACCATCATCAGATATTTTGCTCCCCAGATAGCAAAACTCTTTTACTACTTTAAGTGCCTCATTTCCTAATCTAATTCCCTCAGCATCACTTAATTCGACTACATTCCCTTATCCTCATTTTGCTTTTGTTGATGTTCATCTTATATCCTCCTTTCAAGACACTGTCCATTCCGTTCAACTGCTCTTCCAAGTCCTTTGCTGTCTCTGACAGAATTAGAATGTCATCGGCGGACCTCAAGGTTTTTATTTCTTCTCCATGGATTTTAATTCCTACTCCAAATTTTTCTTTTGTTTCCTTTATTGCTTGATCAATATACAGATTGAATAACATCGGGGAGAGGCTACAACTCTGTCTTACTCCCTTCCCAACCGCTGCTTCCCTTTCATGCCCCTCGACTCTTATAACTGACATCTGGTTTCTGTACAAATTGTAAATAGCCTTTCGTTGCCTGTATTTTACCCTGCCAGATTTAGAATTTGAAAGAGAGTATTCCAGCACTACAGTTGCAAAAGGGAAGCACAATCTGGTTTCGGGACCTGTGTTCCATCTTCAAGAGCATCTGCAAAGTAATAAAAAATAATGAATCCTACTGAAGTTGTTAGCATTAAAAAAGCTAAACAGAACGTACAGTTAAATTTTTAGGTAAAATTCCATGCCGGCCGCGGTGGTCTCTCGGTTCTAGGCGCGCAGTCCGGAACCGTGCGACTGCTACGGTCGCAGGTTCGAATCCTGCCTCGGGCATGGATGTGTGTGTTGTCCTTAGGTTAGTTAGGTTTAAGTAGTTCTAAGTTCTAGGGGACTGATGACCACAGCAGTTGAGTCCCATAGTGCTCAGAGCCAAAATTCCATGTCCGCACATAAAACATTAGCCGATAAAAGTCGAAATACAAGGGTTAAATTAAGTTAAAATAGCGCAAGTACAGGAAATAAGAGGGTCTTTTATTTTATGCTACGTACCAGGAATGCACTATTTTAACGTTATTTAACCTCTGTGATTCAACTTTTATGGACTCAAATTTTATATAAGTGCATCCGGTTTTTTCCTTCGAATTTTAGCATAAGGTCTGTTCAGATTTTTTTCTGCTAATAGTTCGGAAAGGAGTTAGTTATAACTTTACAGATGCGCGTGAAGATGTGACACGGGTCCCGAAACCGGGTTCTGCTTTCTTTTAGGATTTACAAAAAAGAAATAAACTACAGCTATAGCGGATTTAATCATTAACCTTCAATAATGTTTGTCTGGTCTATCCAAAGGAGCTATCCTCTCATTCACAGCATACTAGTTCTCCGTCGCGGCAGGATGTTAGGTCTTTCTCGTCGCGCATTCTATTTGTTTCTAGTTTTGTTACATTTCTTTGTATGTTATTGCTTCTTTTGCTCGTGATGACTCTATAATGTTACTTAAAATCCGTCTTCATTGCAAATTAGGATGGGTTACTCCTGTAACTGAAATATCAGTTCTGAAGATGGTTCTGAATGAACCGAAACCGGTCATATGAATAAAAAAAAATTGCAATCAAGACGGATTTTAAGTACCATTATAAAATCACTGATTGCTGTTATCTCATAAGACATTATGTCTGTTTTTGCAAAACGTGATGACTTTGATGATTACAATAAGAGTTACTGTAATTGCTACCAGTGCTTTTTTTACGAAACAAGCGATATCAGTATAGAAACTGTAGTGACAACTGAAAATCTGTGTCAGACAGGGGCTTGAACACGGATTTCTGTCTAACGTCGAACAGTCTCCTGAAACATTAGGTTGTATGAACACCAGTCCATGTCTGACTTCAATTGTGACTGATATTTTTAAGGACGATTTTCGAACACTACAAGCCGTCTTTCCATTCATTTTTAATTTTTACTATGTATTCACTACGTTGCATTTTCAGAATATATGATCATTGAGCGCTGGTATTATTTCATGTCACTGCTTCACCATCCATTTTATTCGACTCGATCCATTCTTTTCGTTTCAGTGACTATATTATTCACATTTGCGTTATTTTGGTGCGCGTGTCTGGAGACGCCGCAAACAGCAGTGAGATACCAATCTGACTTTCGCCAGCCATACGGTCCGGCAACCAGGATTGGTGATCTGGAGTGTCATTTCTTTTCATAACCGGACCGCATTGGTTGTCTTTCGCGGTACCCTTACAGCGCAGCCGTAGGTCAAAGATATTCTACGCGCCGTTCTGTTGTCCTTGACTGCAAGCCTTTCTAGATTTGCATGTCCTGCTTGCCACATCCCACCTAGGCTAGCAAGTCGCCCGATCTCCCCAGTTGAGACAGGGGACCATTAGGTGCAGGACCCTCCAACTATCTCGGGATTTTCATGATCTAACGCGCCATTTAGACACAATTTGGCACGATATCTCTTAAGAGGACATCCAACCGGTCCATTGATCATTTCTAATCCGAATAACTGCATAAGGGCGAGAGGTGCACCAGCGCATTATTGACTTGCTCAATTTTAGAAACTCTTCTCTTGTATAAATCATTCAGTAGTTCTGAAACTGTATTCATTTGTTTGTCTGTACATGAACAGACAATACAGGAAATTGAAGGTGCATTGGAGGACGATCAGTTTAGCTTAAGGAAAGGTAAAGGCACCAGAGAGGCAATTCGTTGCGGTTGATAACGGAAGCAAGACTAAAGACAAATCAAGACACGTTCATAGGATTTGTCGACCTGGAAAAAGCGTTTGACAATGTGAAATGGTGTAAGGTGTTCGGAAGTCTCAGAAAAAATGACTGAGCTACAGGCAGAGACGGGTAATATACAATATGTACAAGAGTCAAGAGGGAATAACAATAATCGACGACCAAGAACGAAGTACTCGGATTAAAAAGGGTGTAAGACAGAGATGTAATCTTTCGCCCCTACTATTCAGTCTGTACATCATAGACGCAAAGATGGAAATAAAGGAAAGGTTCAGGAGTGGAATTAAAACTCAAGGTGAAAGGTTGTCAATGATAAATTTCGCTGATGACATTGCTATCCTGAGTGAAAGTGAGGAAGAATTACATGATATTGAATGGAAGGGAATGGAATGAACAGTCTAATGAGAACAGAATATGAACTGAGAATAAATCGAAGAAAGTCGAAAGTAATAAGAAGTAGCAGAAACGAGAACAGCGGAAACTTAACATAAGGACTGATGATCACGAAGAAGATGAAGTTAAGGAATTCTACTACCAAGGCAGCAAAATAACCAAAGACGGAGGAAGCAAGGAGCACATGAAAAGCAGACAAGCACTAGAAAAAAGTTGTTCCTGGCCACGAGAAGTCTACTAATATCAAACATAGACCTTACTCTGAGGAAGAAATTTCTGAGAATGAAACATTTGAGATGCGATGCTACATACGAATGTTGGAATTAAGTGAAGTGCTAAGGTAAGGAATGAGTAGCTTCTGTGCAGAATGATAGGACATCTGTTAAGACGTTAGAGAATGACTTCCATAGTACTAGAGGGCGCTGTAGAGGACTAAAACTGTAGAGGGAGACAGTGATTGGAATACACACAGCAAATAATTGAGGCCATAGGTTGCAAGTGCTACTTTGAGATGAAGAGGTTGGCACGATTTCCGCCACATTCCGATAATTTCTTCGTGGTGGTTTTTTCCTAGTTAAGCCAGGATCATGCATTGATTTCGTTCTCCCAGAGGCCTATTTCCATTGTACTGGCTCAAACCCAGGTAAAGAGGATTTGATACCGAAAGAAGCACACCTGCCGAGCACGCTGCTGCAGCATTGTACCTCGGCACCTGCTGGACATCTTCTTCTGACTACCGGCCAGTGGCCGACTAGTTACAGAAACCAGGGACAGCATACGACATATATCACATTGTCAGCAGCACCACCATGACAAACCCACTCTGGTGCGTGTAAATAATCGCTGTCCACCCGTGAAGGTAATCAAATTGGCGCGTCATCCAGTCGGCGTCCATCACAGTGCCGCTGCACTGTCGTCCCGACATGACTGCCTGATAGGGGCCCAGCTGCAAAACTGATGGGTCGAGGATCGCACCGATGCACTCCTAGCCACGGAGCCACTGGTTGTCCATCACAGCCAGACAGCGCCAGATACACTCCTGGAAATGGAAAAAAGAACACATTGACGCCGGTGTGTCAGACCCACCATACTTGTTCCGGACACTGCGAGAGGGCTGTACAAGCAATGATCACACGCACGGCACAGCGGACACACCAGGAACCGCGGTGTTGGCCGTCGAATGGCGCTAGCTGCGCAGCATTTGTGCACCGCCGCCGTCAGTGTCAGCCAGTTTGCCGTGGCATACGGAGCTCCACTGGTAGCATGCCGCGACAGCGTGGACGTGAACCGTATGTGCAGTTGACGGACTTTGAGCGAGGGCGTATAGTGGGCATGCGGGAGGCCGGGTGGAAGTACCGCCGAATTGCTCAACACGTGGGGCGTGAGGTCTCCACAATACATCGATGTTGTCGCCAGTGGTCGGCGGAAGGTGCACGTGCCCGTCGACCTGGGACCGGACCGCAGCGACGCACGGATGCACGCCAAGACCGTAGGATCCTACGCAGTGCCGTAGGGGACCGCACCGCCACTTCCCAGCAAATTAGGGACACTGTTGCTCCTGGGGTATCGGCGAGGACCATTCGCAACCATCTCCATGAAGCTGGGCTACGGTCCCGCACACCGTTAGGCCGTGTTCCGCTCACGCCCCAACATCGTGCAGCCCGCCTCCAGTGGTGTCGCGACAGGCGTGAATGGAGGGACGAATGGAGACGTGTCGTCTTCAGCGATGAGAGTCGCTTCTGACTTGGTGCCAATGATGGTCGTATGCGTGTTTGGCGCCATGCAGGTGAGCGCCACAATCAGGACTGCATACGACTGAGGCACACAGGGCCAACACCCGGCATCATGGTGTGGGGAGAGATCTCCTACACTGGCCGTACACCTCTGGTGATCGTCGAGGGGACACTGAATAGTGCACGGTACATCCAAACCGTCATCGAACCCATCGTACTACCATTCCTAGACCGGCAAGGGAACTTGCTGTTCCAGCAGGACAATGCACGTCCGCATGTATCCCGTGCCACCCAACGTGCTCTAGAAGGTGTAAGTCAACTACCCTGGCCAGCAAGATCTCCAGATCTGTCCCCCATTGAGCATGTTTGGGACTGGATGAAGCGTCGTCTCACGCGGTCTGCACGTCCAGCACGAACGCAGGTCCAACTGAGGCGCCAGGTGGAAATGGCATGGCAAGCCGTTCCACAGGACTACATCCAGCATCTGTACGATCGTCTCCATGGAAGAATAGCAGCCTGCATTGCTGCGAAAGGTGGATATACACTGTACTAGTGCCGACATTGTGCATGCTCTGTTGCCTGTGTCTATGTGCATGCGGTTCTGTCTGTGTGATCATGTGATGTATCTGACCGCAGGAATGTGTCAATAAAGTTTCCCCTTCCTGGGACAATGAATTCACGGTGTTCTTATTTCAATTTCCAGGAGTGTATATGCTGGGACTAGGTTCGCTCCCCGTATTGGCCCGTTCAGACTCCAGATGAGGACGTTTGCCACGGTAGGTCGTTCCACGCCTGTGCTTCACTGTGCTTCACTGGGCATAATCGCTGGAGGCGTCTCCACGGTAGCGCTTCGAGATCTGTGGATCGATGCCCACCTTCCAGAGCCCACCTGATGCGGGCTTGAGATACTAATACGAACTGTTGGAAAGTAATAAAGGGATTCCGCTGTCAACGAGCGGCTTTTGATTCACTCCGATCCACCATTCTTCTCCAGAGATCAGCTGCCCCTCTCTCTACACGACCGACCTCATTTGACAACCTCTGCTAGAAATGTTTGTAACGCATAAGTGGAAATATAGGTGATAATAAATGTTTGAGTCAGGTCAGGGTACGTTTTCAGAAAGCCTAATGGTGAAGGTGCCTGGTCATGAATGCAGAAAATCTGGGTTCCATACCTGGTTTGGTACGAATTTTCAATTCCAATAGTTACTATCACGAATGCCATCCAGTGATATCATTTTATGTCATTGAATCGTCATTGATTGCTTTCCTACAGATCCATTCACTTCATATCAGTGCACTTAGTTCACATCAGAAAGATATTTAGGTTCTACAAGATGTGGATAACATATGCAGTTAGAGGGCACGTAAAAAAGATGAACAGAATAGAAATGAAAAATGTTCTAAGTGACATGGAAAATGGTTGGTGTAATATATCTTACGAACATCGTTCTTCGCCGTATCTCTAAATATTTTCTTGATCAAATAAGAAATGATGTTTCATTGTCTTAGAATGTCGGAGGGTTTCCCCTTATTTCGTCACATGTAACTCTGTAGATTGAGGCGCCTTGTCACGGACTACGTGGAGCCTACTGCCGGAGGATCGAGTCCTCCCTCGGACATGGGTGTGTGTCTTGTTCCTAGCATAAGTTAGGTTAAGTTAGTTTAAGTAGTGTGTAAGTCTAGGGACCGATGATCTCAGCAGTTTAGTCCCTTAGGAATTTACATACACACACATTCTTTAGAATTTATACCTGAATTACTTCAATAACCTTAGTATTAGCCATTACGAATTTAGTTAATACAAATAAATTATTTTTTCATAACGCTGTGATTAATTACAGATCTATCATGAAACGGATGGCTGTAGTAACCTATATTCTCAAGATGGCGCTGTTGTTAGCGCACTGGCTTCGCATTCGCGGGGGCGTTTTTCAGAATCTCATCTGTCCATCTGTTTTTCTAAACGTTCGTAAACCGCTTAAGGCAAATACCGGAATGATATCTTTTGCAAAGCGCACGGCCGATTTCCATCGCCATCCTTTCCCCAGCTCGAGTATGAGCTCCAATAACTTTGTCGGTGGCCTTAAGTCTAATTTCGTTTGATCTACAATTTGTTGCTCCCTTTGGTACGAGAGCGCGTTCCCGTAGGTGCGTAACAAGTCACCCCAACAAATATACCACGTTCATCATTCCTTCGTGTTCAGTACACGACTTCACTCTTTCAGCGGTGAAATCAGTGCCAACCATAGTTGGGATGCTTTCGTGTGATCGTGTCGTACTCAACAGCTATCATCAGCCAATGGCGAGTTGACTTGCCCGTGATCGACGTTTTTCTCCTGGGTATCCACAGCTGTGATACGAAATTTTTGGTAAGTTCTGCCAAATATATTTATTTTCTTTAACCTTGCTAGATTAGGGGATTCAGGCCTTCGGTTACAACAGTCCCGTGTTTCCTACCTTCAGTGTTCCTTTGTTATACTTTTGTACATAGTTACCAACGAACTAACAATAATTTTAATGCAGTACTTAGTAATAAGATAGCATTAATATAATCAAAATTGATCTGAATGTACATAGAGAGAATATGAGTAAATAGTACCGACTACGAACTAATAGCGTTCGTTCTAACAGTACTACTGCTGTTACTTCCGCTGCTACCATTGTAATAGTAGGAATAATAATAGTAGTGGTAGTAACAATAATGGTGATATTAACAGAAACAAAACATGCTTATGAGAGCACAAAAAGTATTTTTGACATAGTGAGTTTTGAGGGAAAGAAATTTAAGTATATTATGCCAGCAAAGAGCATTGGAGAAAGAGGAAGAGCTAATGGAGTGACGAATGCGTACCGGCAGAAAGAGAGGTATGACGTTAACTGTCTCTTGAAGCTCGAGATGTTATTCAGTTGTGTTATACAACGAGTGTGGTCATTGCACAGTGTGGTTCCTGCTACTCAAAAGCACTTCGAGAAAGCGGCTGAGTGATGGAGTGGAACGATGGGAAGGAGCACTTCAGTTGTGTTGTTCAGACGAGAGCTCTAAGTTTGAACAGAGATATGAGAGACAGTGTACGTTGATAATACAGCAGAGGAGACAGATACTATGAGACTATCTGAGATTGTATGCACATAGCCAGGACACCGGTGGAGGTGAAATACGATAAAAGAGTAAAACGTAACAGATATATCAAAAGCATTCATCTGCTCCAGGCGCATCGAGCTTTCTGAGAAACACGTTACACGATAATATCGCTGTAATATAAACTGAAGTATAAACATTTGTACAAATTTCATTTCCACATCGAAAGGGAAGAGCATTTTATATTTTTGTAGGGCATGGAGAGATGCAGTTGCGTTCTTGCATATTGCAGCTGTGTGCTCAGGCCAGTTTCGCTTTTCATCTATTATTCCTTCTAAATTCTTTTTGGAGGGAGAGGTGTTGATATTTTTTCCGTTTAGTTTTAAAGAAGTAGGGACTCGATATAGTTCGGGCTAATGAGCCTAGTTTGAGCTACCAGGTCCGCTTGGGTTTTACGGTTTTCACTTGCACTCAGTTTTCTGATGACCCTCGTTCTTAGTTCGACCTGCAACAGACAGCTCGGCGCCATATAAGCAAATGGCTGCCTGCTGAACTCTCATAGTCTCCTGGGAGTTATCTGCTATAGACAGATGACGCTGTAAAAAGATTCTCTGCACTGATACCAAGAATGTAAGTTCGTAATTCTCCCGTCTGAAACTGATGATATGAACCAACGAAACATGTACCCCTGGGAGAGTTACTGAGAAGTGCGACTGTACTAGCACAAACTTTAGTATTTAAACTCTCATAAGTAAACATCACAAACATACATTAACTAAGAGCGGGAAATAATAAAAGGACAGTAAGAAGGACAATTTACGTTGAAATGTAGAAGCTAACTGATCCCCTGAGGCCTCAAGTTTTACAAATTAACATTTTATTAAAATTAAACATTTACGACAAATAATCAATATATTCTACAATTCAAATCAGTATTCACATTAATCACAAGCTGGTACCATAAGCTCCGCAAATGCGACGCCGACAGCGGTTGCCCCTCTGGCAGGTAACACTGACACAGCCTTAAAACAGCAAATTAATCTGAAATACAAAGAAGATAGCATTTACACTCTTGCATATACAAAGTATCACTTGCTTAAACGAGGTTAAGCTGGAGCGAACTTTATGACTTTTATTTCATTTTAACAACCAACACAAAAATTTAAAAATAATGGGGAACCTATCGCTGCCAGCGTTTATTAAAATAATAAAAATACTTAATTAAAATAAAGTCCAAACGGGACAACTGAACTATTAAAAATGAACATACAGCAAAATATCACTTCAAAACTTAAGTTCTGAATAATAAATCTGAAATTTCATGGCTCGACATTATAGTGCTTTTGCTAAAAGCCAATTTACAAGAACAGAGACAACACCTCCTTAAGAAATGCACTCGAATTACAAAACTCAGTTCTCGCTATTTAACCAACCCGCTCTAAAGGCCCCATTGAAAGTTACTAGTAAAGAAGCATCACCCATTCCCTTTCCGTGACATTACAAGAACGGATGCTCACCAAAAAATTCAATTATGCAAGAACTCGTTGGTTTTCTTTCACACATAATTTTCCATCTTCCGCGAACGCAGGTGGAAATCTGAAATAGAAGCACGTGCTTCCGTCCGCGAGGTCTTGTGGTTCCGACAGTATAGAAAAGCACTTTACCAAGCCGCACCCACCGGCTGGAATCTAATGTTTAGTTCCACGCTCTGCCCAACCTCTGCTGGACACTTAGAGCCAAGGTACAACTCTGCTTTGCTGCGAAGAACACACTACAACAAGTCCATAAAATTTCACTGGTATGTTTGTGGGTTATATCGGGAACTCGTGTTAAAAGTGAGCTTACAGTCAAAGAGCCGACTGCAGACCCAATTGCCGCAACCTCACACACGCGGGCAGGAATCCAACTGCCACGACGTCGCCTCTTCTACCGCCAGTGAAGGCTACAGACTGTCAGGAAGGTGGATGGCATGATTAAAGCGAACCGGCGTATCACCATCGACGGAGTAGCGGCAGAACTTGGAATCGGACATGAGAGAGCTCACAAGATCATCCACGACAGTCTCCGATACAGGAAGGTGTCAGCACGATGGGTGCCCCGCCAACTGACCCCGACACAAATGGAACAACGCATGACGTTCAGCCTGCAACAGCACGTGCGTTACTGTGAATCTGGCAATGACCTTCTGTTTCGGACTGTGACGGGGGATGAAACGTGAGCCCACCATTACACGCCCGAATCGAAGACCGCATCCATGGAGTGGAAACATCCGTCAACACCTGTACGAAAGAAGTTCAAAAGCACTCCGTCTGCAGGTCAAGTGCTAATCATCGTTTTCTAGGACGCCAGATGTGTTTTGCTGCTGCACTTTCTGGAGCGTGCAACCATTAGTGCTGCGCAGTACTGTATCACTCTGTCGAAACTGAAAGAGGTGATTCGGTTCAAATGGCTCTGAGCACTATGGGACATAACATCTAAGGTCATCAGTCCCCTAGAACTTAGAACTACTTATACCTAACTAACGTAAAGACATCACACACTTCCATGCCCGAGGCAGGATTCGAACCTGCGACCGCAGCGGTCTCGCGGTTCCAGACTGTAGGGCCCCGCTCGGCCAATCCGACCGGCGCAGAGGTGATTCGGAAAAAGCGGCCTGGCCATCTCATATCTGACCTTCTGCTGTTGGATGACAATGCGAGACCATACACGGCGACGGCAACGCAAAACCATATTGCAACTCTTGGTTGGGAGCGCCTACACCATCCGCCTTACAGTGTGGATCTGGCACCAAGTGACTTCCATCTGTTTCCTGCTTTGAAGAAAACTCTCGGCGGAAGGCGCTTTGGCAGCAACGCTGACGTCAAACAAGCCGTTCAACGCTTCTACCGTATGTAACGCCCTGGTATTTTCCTGGAAGGCTTTTTGAAGCTTATAAAGCGGTATGACCAAAGTCTTAATGTGCTTGTAAATTATGTAGAAAAATAAAGATATGTCTTATCTTTAACGTCCCATTCTCTTATTTTCCTTTTACATACAACTCTGAACACAGTCGACACGGAAACTTATTTTCCAACTCCCCCACATATTTGCTTGAAAATTGCAATAAATGACTCTAGTATCAGTGTGCATAAGATTGGTGCAACAATATCTTTACATTTATATTACTCGTATTTGTCAGAAGAGTCTGGTCGAAATTCTATGTATCGCGCTTTCCGTTATTGATAAAACTTGCTTTTCAACACTTCTCAGCCAGTCTGCAGGCGCCTTGAATTAGTCGAAAGGCCCGTCATTCACAAATAAACAGCAATTTCAACATCGAAACCAAGACTGCTTTCTCCTCCTTATTCGAAATTGGCTTCCGTTTCTCGATCTTCCGCTGACGTTAGTTTAATGATTTCCCTGACATTTGGGCTGCTCGAGTGCATTGTCAAAGATTCATCTTCCTTTTCTGGTGACTGACTGGAGTCGTGACTGCGGCCGGAGATTATATCTACCTGCCGCGCCAACGTCTGAGGGCTTCATCCTGGAGATTATCACTACGGTTTTTCTTTCGTTAGCTGCAAATGTCGTTCTTATCAGCATGCAAATCTAGGGTCCGTTTGTCTTCAGGCTTTCTTCTTTCTTGTTATAATTGCCGTATTTGTAAACTTTAGTGGCTTGCCTGAACCAACGAGCGTGGTAACTCTTCTCCACAGCGAGAAATTGCGTGTACTTGCGTGATTCTTCTCATTCTTCTTTCTCCCAGAGCAGGACATCACTTTATGTTCAGTGATGTGACCAGATACACTAAAATCGGGGTTAACCAATAGCCAGTGTTGCTTTGCGTCATTTTCGAGGTACATAAATTTCATTTTGTGGACTATATTGGTGAGCTGGTATCCAGAGCAGTTCATCAAAGTAGCTTTAGCTGAAAAACCCTCAACAAGGTGAGTACTATTGCCTTCCCCATCCTGCGGGGGGCTGAAACTAGTTGTTACGAAGACATATTAAGGCAACAGTAGCTAAACAGGCAGTGAAGAGCTTGTATTTAAACAAAAAATTAACAGTAACGGTTACTCAGAATTAATTTATTTATGAATGATTGCTATCGGCTGCTTTCATTGTCCACTGATTCTAAGCCGCAACTTCCAAGTAAGTAAATATTATACCGGGAGTGACAGATAATAAATATACTAAAAACAGCATGTACGCAGTGAATATAATAGAATTATATGAGTAGCCTTTGAGTAAAAACGGAAAATTTCGCTACGAATTAATGATCTAATATGAGCCTTAGTGAAGGATAGTAACACAGTGCTCATCACATATTTTCTCCACATAACTGCCATTGTTGATGCAACATCTGTAGCAGAAAATAAAATAAGAAGTATCTTTAATGTTGTTGATATGTCAATTGTCAATTCATATTAATATTAAATTAACGATTTTTATGTTTTCATCAGAAAGAAGCCATGTTTGTTTTGCCACACGGATTTCGCTACAGTTTATTAGGGCACCATTGGCACCCTGAAATACACACAGAAACATTTCCATTTGATTGCAGCAGTTTCAGGTTACATGTTATGCTACGATATATGTAAGTTACAAGCAGTTCTTACATAGGCACCTTTTGTTCAATGTTTTTTAATTGCTTACTGTGTGTGTTAACGTTGCTCTGCATGTGTTCTTGCTAAACTACTTGTGAAGCTGACGTTCTGTCCCTAACACAGAACATCGTCTCCAGCATAGGACGTAAACTGAAAGCTCATTCTTTCATCATACAGTATTAACTTGTTTATGTTATGAAGTATTGTCAACTGTAGAATGTAATTTATGCTGTCTATGGTCAAAGCTTATATTTGTGTGCGTTGTATGTGTGGTGTGTATGCGTGTGTGTGTGTGTGTGTGTGTGTGTGTGTGTGTGTGTGTGTGTGTGTGTGTGTGAGCTCTGTGGCCAGGTTTAGAAGTGAGATTTTGAGTGTGTCCTGTTATGTGTCTGGTCATTTATCAGTTGCTTTCTCCTCTTATGGGCACTTTGAGCCTGGCAATTTTCTTTTATTGTGATGAGATACTTATTGTGAATATTTATTTTGATAATTTTTATGTCTTGCTCTATATTTGTAGGGAGAAGAATATATTGTTTCAATTGTTTTGCAAACTTGGAATGATTAGTGTCATGCTTCCAATACCTGACACCTTCTTTATGTCTTGTGCTAAAATTCCTGCTTATCATTTCAATATAACCCGGTATTAGAGCTTTGGCATTTGAAGTGGTATATACCCGATTGCTGGTATTTATCATGTCTGAAAAGTATCTGGTGTTTTGTGTGCTGTATATAGGCCTTGTTTTGTGATGTCTTTAATAGAAAAATGATATATGTTTGCTAACAATTTAAATGGATCTGGACAATCGAAGAAAAATGAATAAATGTTTGATTGAAATTCTCTAGGTTTGAATGGCTCTTAGGACTTACATACGTATATCCACAACCATGTCTGCCAACATGCAAGGATGCACATGAAAAAACTTCATAAAATATGCAGCACTCCACTCGCAGCTGCAGTGCTCGCTTAGTATGTGGAAATCAGAACAGTAAAAGCCGGAATAAAATTAACTGAACAGTGAAACAAACAGGAGTAACCTTCTACATCTGTTTTACTATCGTAGTAAAGTACTGTAGTTTAAACGTGTTTGAAAGGTCTAGTTCTGACTCAACGATCCAGTATCTGACATTGTTCGATGCCATAAAGCAGTAATTTCGGAAGTAGCAGCCAGAATTCGTACTACTCTCTCTAGATCATCCAGACGACTGATAACTGAATTTAAAACAATCACTGGGCTGTGGATTGGCACCAGTGATGTAGTAGCTGTCGTCAAGAATCGCAATGATAATTACATAGAAATAATTTAGCAACGAAAATAACTTTGTAATAATATTCCAATAAATAAAAATTAAGCGCGTCGAAATGAATATTACAGTTTTTTTTGGAATTTTTGCAACTTTGTGTGTTTGTGCATATATGTCTTTATGTATCAAGTCCTTTTCTTTTGTATGGTGTGATCAGCTTGTGTACGTGTCTCTTTTGGTGGTCTGTTGGATATTATATTTTCCTGTATTGTGTCTGTGTGTGCGTATGTGTGTGTCTGTGTGTGTGTGTGTGGAAGGGGGGGGGGGGTGCGCGTTATGTATCTCAGCTTTAATTTTTTTTTCAGTTTTTTTTACTGTCTGTATTTCGTAAACATTATTCATTGCTGTTTGTTTTGTTATCTGTAATTCTCTTTCATAATTTATCCTGTCAAGTGGTGTCCTATTTACTGTGAGTGTTTCAGTGCAGCTTGTTTTTTTTTCATGAGGATGATTAGATGTTGAGTGTAAAGAGAAATTATGAAGGAAAAAACAAACTTTCCTGAAAATTTATTAAATTTAAGTGTTGGCGCGTCTTTCTGAAACTACTTGCCTGTAGCCTTATGTCGAAATACAGTACAGATAAGACGAAATAGAGTATAGAGAGGACTCTTTTGAAATGTGGCGATACAGAAGAATGCTGAAAATTAGTTGGATGGATCGAGTAACTAAAAAGAGGTAGTGCATCTAATTCTCGAGAAAAGAAATTTATGGCAAAGCTTGATTAAATATGGGAATTTGTTGATAGGACACATCGTGAGACGTTAAGGAATAGCCATAGTTGTGGAGGGAAGTGTGAGTACGTGTGCGTGTGTGTGTGTACGCGGGGAGGGATAGCAGAAATTGTACAGGGAGATCCTCGCTTGACTACAGTAAGCAATTTCACATGTATGAAGGCTACTTGGAAAGACTAAAACGTTTATCTTACAGACATAATGTAGAATGTGTTTGAACTACAACTACTTTGATAAACTTTCTCTAGATCAAATGCATCAACGCATCCAACAAAAGGCACCAAGCGCAACTGAATCAAACCAGTCTTTCGGAATAACAACAGCAATGTGATGATTCGGAAGCTCTCACGAGTACGGCAGCTTCTGACTTAGATGCTTTTGTATACATATGAAGAAACTGCCTTGGTGTATAATTGCATTGGTCAACCATTGTCAAAATTTTAACCACACAATTGTGATTATCTGCGACGTCACCGGTGTCCCTATGTTATGTATCAGACCGTCACAAAGCTACTTACAGTTCTAATGTAATTTTGACAGTTTGAAATGAAGAAAGGTGAATAAATGTCTGTAATTGTCTTTTGCTGTTAATGGATCGTGCTTTAAATACCTCCGGAAACTAATGTGAGAAAAACACTAATAAATCCACCACTGAGTTTAAGTTATGCACTTGTGTTTAACCTTATCTGTTTCCAGTTGTTGCATAAGACAAGGAACCTCTGCAAATTGTCTGTATTAGTCTTTGAACTTCTTATGATAAGAATGGTTAAAGTTATTTCTGTAACTGCTGTTGGTTTTTTCATCTGATAATCCTTCAGTGAAAATAGAATCAAGAATCTGTAGAAAAAAGCATTGTTGCTTTAAATTATCGAAGATCTGTACAATCGTCGGCATATTCTGTACGGCGATCTGTTGTTCAGAGCGTCAGAAATGTCTTTGCTAGGTCTTAAAATAGTCATTCAAAAACTACACGAAGACTTTTTCAGTGCAATAATATTTTTTTCAGTGGTTATGGTGTACATGGGACTAAAGGTCTTTTCTTCGAAAGTTCATTTAATAAAAGACTGATCATGTAAAATTTGCAAATTCGTATCCCTACACCGAATTCACATCCGACCGCTTCATTTATACAAGACAAAAATCTAAATATGTATATAACCTTCATGTGTTAATAAAAATAATATTCAGGAAATCTGATTTTGAATATATTTTCCAGATTAACTACAGGGTTTTACTTATGTTTCTCGTTACATTTGCTTTTCCTTCTCGCTAATGATTCCAACACCATTTCGTAACTTCACAAAAATTGAAGATGGTTGAGCCACAACAATGGTATTTACATTTATCTCCCGCCACAAGAGAAGACTCTTTTCTGTTTATTTCTAGTGAATGTGATACAGCACACAGTATACGAAGAAGTTGTATGCTGCAATGACACCCAAAATAGTGTTCATTCACTCGATTATTTCCCGTAACTGTTCACTTGTCGTGAGTGCCTCATTCATTCACTTCAGATTTAGCTGATTCTGTATTGCGGCGATGTTTTTAGTTGGTGTGATGAGAATTAGTGGATCGAAGCAGTACCAGTAGTACAAATAATCCCCGTGCCGTCAAAGTGGTCCATAGAGATAGTGAACATCTGCTCATTTAAAATCGAGTACCCTCTTCTATTGACGTAGACACGATCTCGACCTATAACGCGTCAGCGCTGCTTTGCGGAGATAAAGAAAAATATAATGTACCTTCAAGTAAATCTAGCACATATAAATAAAGAACTGCCTGACAGACAGGTTCAAAGCTAGTACTGCTGCGCTGTGGTTTCCGACCGGTTGCTGAATTTCCGGCATGGAGATGTGCTCGCGCCCACGCAGTCGAACATGCGGCCTGCGGCGTTTTAACGGCCTGCCGTCGATTGTGCAACTTTTTCCACTAAATTTCCGAGGAAACAGCTATTTCATGGGCAAGCGAACACGTTTGTAAATGGGGGAGATGAGCTCTATTCTGCGGCGCTTCCCCGTAGCTGCTGACTGCGCCGCGTCTGCCCCGATGTGCTTGCTTGCTGTAATCTGTTTCCAGTTCTTCTCTCATTTTGCCTGCATAGTTCTTCTTTCCGAGAAACACGTTCACGCTGGTCAATAATAATGTGCTTCTAAACTTTACAGCAGCGCTATTAATATTGCGTAGGACTTGTTTTCCGTTTACCTCTTCGTATTCGGAGAATACCATCGGGCTCTTTTGCATCACGAAACGTGTACTTGTAATTTAATATTCGCGCTGGTCAATAATAA
Organism: Schistocerca gregaria; assembly: GCF_023897955.1. Lineage (NCBI taxonomy): Eukaryota > Metazoa > Arthropoda > Insecta > Orthoptera > Acrididae > Schistocerca > Schistocerca gregaria. The sequence goes on along the minus strand of NC_064920.1, from coordinate 966,544,279 downwards.
TGTGCTTATAAGCGTTACCGCAGCACTATTAATATTGTTGCATAGGACTTGTTTTCTGTTAACCTCCTCTTACTCGGGGATTGCAGTTGGTCTCTTTAGCATCACGAAACTTTTACTCGTAATTTAGCATCAGCTATTTTTTGTGGCTTCATTTTTCAGGAGCTATTTACGAATAGCAGAAACATTTTGTACTCGAAGCTCTTTGCTTGTCCGCATTTACTTGCTAACATGTAATAAGGAAATGTGGTTTTGCATTGAGCAAACACATTTGTTTTGTTTTACTACCCATACATGTTTCGGAGAAGTCTCTCCGCGATCAGTGGGTTTTATTTATTATCTGTTGAACAATATAAAACCAACTGAAGATGGAGAAACGTCCCCGAAACATGTTTGGGTAGTAAAACAAGAAAAAATGTGTTTGCTCGAAGCAATACCTTAGTTTATCCAACTTCAGTAGGTTTTCTGTTGTTTAGCAGTGAATAAATAAAACCCACTGAAGTTGGAGAAACTTATCTGAAACATGTATGGGTATTAAAACGAGAAAAAATGTGTTTGCTCAAGGCAGAACCATATTTCCTTTTTACGCAACAGCAGAAATGTTTGCACATCTTGTAACAACTTAGGTTCACATAATCGTTCTTAACGCCATAGTTACTAGTAGTACAGTTTCCTATAGTAACTACTTTAAAACTAGCATAATAATTAGAGATTTGTATAGACAGGAAAAAATGACTCAGTCATTTGCTTATCTACAGGTGAAAAACTGCTCAAAGCGTGCACACATTCAAAGGATTGACTGGTAGTACACTTCCATTCTACTAAATTTATCTAGCATAGTTTCGTAAATGTGTGACTATGCGGTCACATAAATTAGCCCACGCTGGTAACTATTAAAGGACGTTTCGGTATTTTTCAACACACAAAGCGCTTCTTATTAGTATAACAACCATAGTTAGGCGTTTACGGTACTCAATTTTGAGAAGGAACTCGTCTTGCTGTGGCGTATTTTGATTTACATCCACATCAGCAACAGTTACTCATCGCATCTGTTACTAATAAATAAATGTGAAATTGGAGGGTGTAAAAGCGTAATATTAAAGTTTCATGTTGGTGAAATGCGCAGTATACTACGTTATCTCCATAGATATTATTACAGTACGTGATTTCCAAGATATAAGGAAAGAACGTGACGTCGACATAATGGAAGACATCAACACATGTGCATTAATAGAATGTAAGAACTGAAGGTAACGCATGGAGAAGTCGGGTGGAGTCCTTTATCTAGCAGTGGATACCTTGTAGGTAAAGCCGCTGCTGGTAATGCTGCTGTTGCTGCTGCTGATGATTTATATTTATTTATTTATTTCTGTTAAAAGCGTTACATAAAAAATAGACAGAAAAAGGGAAAAGCAGGCTAATTAATCCATACAAAGGAAATATACAATGTGAGTCAAAGAGAGCCAAATAATAATACACACATAAAAAAAAAAAACTTGTGCATCACTCCGGTTCCCAGAACTTCTGAAGATAGACGTTGCTTGTGGAAATTGTATCACAGACACAGTCCCTTTACCTATGCAGAGATGTCACTAAACCCGCCCAGCCGGCCGCAGTGACCGAGCGGTTCTTAGCGCTACAGTCTGGAACCGCGAGGCCGCTAAGGTCGCAGGTTCGAATCCTGCCTCGGGCATGGATGTTTGTGATATCCTTAGGTTAGTTAGCTTTAAGTAGTTCTAAGTTCTAGGTGACTGATGACCTCAGGAGTTAAGTCCCATAAAGTTCAGAGCCATTTGAGCCAAACCCGCCCAAAGATGTAAACAAACGTACATGAGCAGCACCTATTAGACGGAGGGGGTCCGACAGCCGATCAGTTCCAGTCATTCACCCAGGAAGAAGGTACACGGCTTGTGTTGTCTGTAGTTCAACCATGTCTAGACGGTCAATACCGATGTTCGATCGCGTCTGCATTGTTACTTTGTGCCAGGATAGGCTCTCAACAAGGGAAGTGACCAGGAGTCTCGGTATGAACCAAAGCGATGTTGTTCGGACATGGAGAAGATACCTCGAGAGACAGGAGCTGTAGATGACATGCCTCGCTCAGGCCGCCCAAGGACTACTACTGCAGTGGATGACCGCTACCTATCAATTAAAGTTCGGAGGAACCCTGACAGTAACGCCACCATGTTGAATAATGCTTTTCGCGCAGCCACAGGACATCGTGTTACGACTCAAACTGTGGGTAAAAGGCTGCATGATGCGCAACTCCACTCCCGACGTCCATGGCGAGGTCCATCTCTGCAACCATGACACCATGCAGCGTGGTACAGATGGGCCCATTAACATGCCGAATGGACCGCTGCGGATTGGCATCACGTTCTCTTCACTGATGAGTGTCGCATATGCCTTCGTCCAGACAATCGCCGGAGACATGTTTGGAGGAAACCCGGTCAGGTTGAACGTCTTAGACATACTGTTCAGCGTGTGCAGCAAGGTGGACGTTCCCTGATGTTTTGGGGTGGCATTATGTGGGGCAGACGTACGCCGCTGGTGGTCATGGAAGACGCCGTAAGGGCTCTACGATACGTGAATGACATCTTACGACCGCTTGTGCAACCGTATTGGCAGCATATTGGCGAGGCATTCATCTCCATGGGTTAAAATTCGCGCCCCCATTGTACACATCTTGTGAATGATTTCCTTCAGGATAACGACATCGTTGGTTGGTTGTTTTGGGGAAGGAGACCAGACAGCGTGGTCATCTGTCTCTTCGGATAAAGGAAGGATGGGGAAGGAAGTCGGCCGTGCCCCTTCAGAGGAACCATCCTGGCATTTGCCTGGAGTGATTTAGGGAAATCACGGAAAACCTAAATCAGGATGGCCGGACGCGGGATTGAACCGTCGTCCTCCCTAATTAACGACATCGCTCGACTAGAGTGGTCAGCATATCTCCAAACATGAACCCTATCGAACATGCCTGGGATAGATTGAAAAGGGCTGTTTATGGACGACGTGATCCACTCCGAGGGATCTGGACCCACAGTGCCTTGTTGAACTTGTGGATAGTATTCCACGACGAATACAGGCATGCATCAATGCAAGAAGACGTGGTACTATGTATTAGAGGTATCGGTGTGTACAGCAGTCTGGACCACCACCTCTGAAGGTCTCGCTGTTTGGTGGTTCAACTTGCAATGTGTGGTTTTCGTGAGCAATAAAAAGGGAGGAAATGATGTTTATGTTGATTCCTTTACAGTTTCTGGAACTCTCGAAACCGAGGTGATGCAAAACTTTTTTGACGTGTGTAGTTATATATGAAAACACTACAAACACTAAATACAATCAGAACAAAAATTAGCGACCTTGACGGCATTGTCCGTGGCCCACAACGGGTCGTCCAGTATGCAGAAAATTTGGCACTGAGTACCTGCTTCTTAGTCTGTTGAGAGACTTCCACGCTTTCCGTTGCACCGTTGCAGGTTTCGTCTGCGGGGTGGAGGGGGGGGGGGGGGGGAGGAGGGGGGAGGCCTCCGAAGGTGGGATCCATGAAGTTAAATACGCGTTTCTGGTTCTACAGGTTTTGTCGTGTCATTAAGTGTGATGTAATATCTTTGACAGAAGATCTTACAAAGCTCTTCCTAGATTTCAGCCTACATTGGGGAGGTTGGTGTCCATGCAGTGGGTGAGCAGCGTTTAATTCCACTTTGTTTCTCTCTATATTCGCGGCAGATTCCAGCTTATATCTGGTGTGGTTATCTCCGCCATGCTGTAGACTTTGTGGGTAGGCGTTGCTGTCAAGCATCCTGATGTTATTCTACATGCCTACCTGAGAGCTACATCCACACTCTGAACAGAAGTGTACCCCATTGGACAGGCATACTCAGTGACAGAGTAACATAATGCAAGTGTCGATGTTCTGAGTACTGTCAGTTGGGCACCCCATCCGCTCTTCTGAGCTTTCTGATGGTGTTATTGCGCGCTGTCACTTTTTGTTTTGCATTTATGCAGTGCTTCCTAAATGTGAGCGCACTGTCCAGTTATGACCGCCAGATATTTTGGATTATGACAGTGCTCCAGCTCCATGTCATCCCATACGACTTTTAATTTTCTGTTGGCGCGCCGGCAGCGGTGGCCGTGTGGTTCTAGGCGCTGCAGTTTGGAACCGCGGGTCTGCTACCGTCGCAGTTTCGAATCCTGCCTCGGGCATGGATGTGTGTGATGTCCTTAGGTTAGCTAGGTTTAAGTAGTTCTAAGTTCTATGGGACTGATGACCTAAGATGTTAAGTCCCATAGTGCTCAGAGCCATTTTTTCTGCTGGCGTCTTTGTTTCGTAGATGAAAAGCGCGTGCTTGAGTTTTAGCCAGACTCGGTTTCAGGTAGTTATTTTGGGATCTTCTGTGGTCTAATGGCAGCAAACAAGAAACAGCAGATTGGCCCGTGCTGGATGACAGGTACAGGTAATGATACAGTCTTCACATAGTAGTGGAAAACGGTGTCACTGATGAAAAGCAGGTCGGGCTAATATCCCCTTTTCCAGCGGCTGCTGTTAAATGAAGGTGGTAGATTTCCGTTATGTGAGAGAGTTAATCTTCTGCAATCAGCCCACTTCAGTACCTCCTCTCCGTTTACATTATCATCCTGGTAACCCCATACGCTACTGTGGCTGTTAAAGTCGCCCACAACGAAGTGAGTGTCCTGATTTTGAAAATTCTCTGGGGGGGGGACTAAATTTAAATTTTTCACCAGGAGGCTTGCAGACGGATGTTATTGTACAACTGCTCGTTGTAACTGTTAAAATTTCAATATCGATCTCTCCTGTTAGAGAAACTGAGAGCACTGTTACACAAAAATGGCGCTACCATACTGCCTGCATGCTTGCTAGCGGCTACGTTCGTCTTACTCCCACACTGATTTATGCAGCTATTTCACGCAGTGTTGCTTGTCTGTTAGCACTGACAATTCTACACAAATGCCGCTGCACTCGATCGTTAAGTGAGGGCTGTTGTCCACTGCGTTGTCCTTGGTGAGAGGTAATGCCTGAAAGCGGCACATTAGTGACGCTGTGGGACTCGGAATACTGAATTCTCTAAAGATTTCTGAAACGTAATGTCCCATGCATCTATCTGCAACTATCATTCTGAGTTTAAAGCCTGTTAATTCCCATCGTGCGGCCATCATTACGTCGGCAAACTTTCCATATGAATCACCTGTGTATAAATGACACACTACCAGCCAAAACACTATCATTGTGTACTCGATACTGCCGCCATCTGTATATGCGCATATTGATATTCCATGAGTTTTGTCACCTCAGTGTATAAAAATATTTATATACCGATAATGTTACACCTGTAAGTGAAATTTTGCTTTGTGACCGTGACTGTGTATAATAGAAAGTTGAAGGACGAAATTTGTTTCCCTAAAGATTCTATTGAAAGAAAGCAGTAGCAAGGTAAATGAGAACCGAACCAATATTCCGTTAGTAATCACGTAACCTGTGGTTATAGAAAAAGAAACGGTCGCCAAATTAGGAAAAGGTGTAGCCAGTACTACACTGGAGGAGTATTAAAGCGTTTAGGCAGCAACTGTCTCTCAATATTACTTACAATCTGTACATTACAGTAGGAAGATAATGATAATTATAGTTAAAATATTTATTAGTAGTGGAGTCCTACTCACTTGGACGAAAGATTTCTTTGTTACTTTAATTATAGGAAATTACTGCTGCTGAAGTAGTTATGAAGTTATTGAATTTTTTGTTTATATCCTAGTATAGTTTGAATATTTGTGGCCAGTTGTTTATTCTTGAATGCTGTCATTGGAATACGACATTTAAATCTGGCTGAACTATTAGCATGGGGTTTCAGAAACTAATTTAACGATAGATTCAGATCATGACCGAACACTTCAGTCACAACACAATATGGGAAACACTGTTCACCACGTAACACATGAAAATGTAAACATTATTACTTCAATCAGAAAAATCTTTGAATAGAACGATTTAACTGCCCATTTATGAAAACTACGTGAAGTACTTCAACATTTATGCTCAGTAAATAATTATGTACTTTAAAACTCCACGAATTATGGGATCCCGTCTAGGTAAATGACTGAGGACAAAATATGGTGGCTCAACACAAAGTTTACAGAACGCAAAATTAATATTGAAAATGAAACCACGTAACTGGTCCTTGCAATGATACGGTATTCAGCTGATAATTTGGGTTGAAGGTGGTGGCAGCGTCGATATCCTGTGCTATTCGAAAACAGACGGCAAAAGTATCAATGGCTCTGAAAATTCTCTTCTTACGGTCGGATTTGCATAGTACAGACGTGACCAAAGTAGGCTATGAATAATAACCCGCAAAACCCCCATGTCCGAAGCTGTATTACATACTCTTGCAGTTGTTCTCGCCTCTTTCGGTTCACAAGATGCGCACCCTTTGTCTGCTAGCCACCGACTGACTCACGCCACAAAGGAGCTTTGCGGTTCGACTGCCAGATCCACATTTTCTATTTCCGCCTAGCCCTTTCCGTTGCGGAGGGGCCTCCCTCCAAGTTTTATATAATTACCATCCTACTTTCCCTATGCATGAACCAGTAAAATTTAGCACTGTCATTGTTTTACAGCTCATTAATTTTGACATTACACCCATAGATTAATTACAATCGTATAAAACTTCCTGGCAGATTAAAACTGTGTGCCCGACCGAGATTTGAAATCGGGACCTTTGCCTTTCGCGGGCAAGTGCTCTACCATCTGAGCTACCGAAGCACGACTCACACCCGGTACTCACAGCTTTACTTCTGCGCCCGAAAGGCTAAGGTCCCGAGTTCGAGTCTCGGTCGGGCACACAGTTTTAATCTGCCAGGAAGTTTCATATCAGCGCACACTCCGCTGCAGAGTGAAAATCTCATTCTGGATACAATCATATAAATCATCATAGCTTATGAATAAAACATGTACATGCGAGGTACATTAAAGAGCTTAGTTAATCAGGAATCACTTTAAGTAAAAACAGACAAAGAAGTTAGATAAGAACATTATATGTAATATCGAATATAGTGTTACAAGTTTAAACAAATACACGTTATTATACACTAAACTTTATATTTTTGTCCAGGATATATCGTCATAGAATAAAATAAAAAAGATGTGAGATGCTCCGATTCTCACCAGGACTGTGAGGCAAATGTCGGAATAGAAAATCCGCAGCCAGTTCAGATTCCATCTGCACCGATAACATCTCTCCTGGTATTTGGCTGAAAAGTTCAAATGGCTCTGAGCACTATGGGACTTAACATCTGAGGTCATTAGTTCCCTAGAACTTAGAACTACTTAAACCTAACCAACCTAAGGACATCACACACATCCATGCCCGAGGCAGGATTCGAACCTGCGACCGTAGCGATTGCGCGGTTCCAGACTGAAGCGCCTAGAACCGCTCGGCCACTCCGGCCGGCGGCTGAAAAGTGTCTGACTCTTCATGGGTCGTTACTCCAATAGACTGTAAGTAATGAAATCTACTTTAAAAAACAAAAAAACCTTTATAGTGTCACTGTCCCACTTAACTGCTGTCACGCTGAATGGGATATTGTAAACACTGTATACACTTGGAACTCTGTGATGATTATCATTCACAGGGCGCAACATCTCTCTGATTTTTTAGGCGACCAAAATGAATACGTTATTGTTGGTGAATAAAAGTCTCTCTGCCTTTGTTAGCTACAGGAACAGGTAACTCTGTGATGACCCCTCGCTGTAGGATTTCGAAACGTAGAAATGCTGTCCAGTGATCCAAAGCTTCCTTTTTACACTGCCTATTTTCAGCGATAGAAGTAGAATATCTGATTTTTTTCGAGTTTCGAATTATGTTATTCCCTCAGATAATATCGCGACCAATAAAACGAACAGTAGGTATTTTACTCGCCCAACTCACATGTAAATATTCGCAGGCCCACTACCACGCCGAAATGCTGAATTGATGGAATACGCATGTTGGAATTGTAACAACTACACATTTCAATCTGCGGCACCAGTCGCTGTAGTATTGCATCAGATCTGCCGTTCTCATTACTAAAACACAGCGGCATTCCACATAACTCGGCCGTGCTCATAAAGAACCGACCGATACAACGGGCGTAAAGCGAAACACACTAACTTTTCTGGCAGCTGATTTTCTCTGTCAAGTTGTAGCGCAGGCCGCGTCTGTGTATTCCCCATACCACCAACCAACACGGCGCTTACACTGTAAGCCACTTAAATTGCGGTTCCCTTTTAACAGGCTCTTTCACAACTCGGTGAATAATATCTCGACTGAGACAAAATTCGTACTGAATTACACATTTTACAAAAAGTTGTGCTGCCGGCTACAAGCCTTTTAGTGGCTTGTGTCGAAGCTTTCAGAGGCCGATTTATCCGTAGTGAGAAATGCGAAATTTTTTCTAAAACCTTGTCAAGGTCTGGGACAAGTGTATTTTCAAATTTTACTTCATAACAAATTTACCGAATTCGAATTCTGTGGAAGTTTCCACTGGGCTTATCTGAACCCAACGCTGCCTCCTCTTATTTAAAGCGGGCGAACTGCTTCACGCAGTAATGCTCTCGTACATTTCATGGTAAAAGAACAGAAATACTAACAGCGTTTCCCGGAACACATTTGTGGTACTGTTTAATATTTGCTTAGCTACCTTCTTGTGATGGCCAGCAGACCATAGAATTCCACGCAAATTGTTGAAAAATCCCACATTCGTTACTTTCGGTGGATGATTGCAATATTACCTAGGAAATACTATTAGGTGAACGCTAAAAAGGAAGTAACCTAAATGAGACTGATTTCTGTGTTAATAGCACAGAACAGCTAGGTTTGATACTGCCCTAAAAATCACGACTTATTTGAAGTACTTTTGAAGCTGTTTGAAGAAGAAGTCCACATTTATGCGATGATATCGTACCTTACTAGACTTATTCAACGTACGAATCATATATTTTTGGTGATCCATGGAACAGTGTATAACTTACCTGGCTATACTTCTTGTTTACTCCTATTTGGTTCAAAAATGGCTCTGAGCACTATGGTCATTAGTCCCCTAGAACTTAGAACTACTTAAACCTAACTAACCTAAGGACATTCCACAACACCCAGTCATCACGAGGCAGAGAAAATCCCTGACCCCGCCGGGAATCTAACCAGAGAACCCGGACTCCTATTTGGTGTGGTGTGCTGAAATTAATTTGTAGCTCAAAGTAGAATATGTTGTTGAAGGACCAAATACACTCTAAGGAGGATATATATATGCACCACGAGCGAATAATCTGAATGGGACGGAAATCGGTAAATCGGTGGATGTGATATGCATGGCCGGCCGAAGTGGCTGAGCGGTTCTAGGCACTACGGTCAGGAACCGCGCTGATGCTTCGGGCATGGATGTGTGTGATGTCCTTAGGTTAGTTAGGTTTTAGTAGTTCTAGGTTCTAGGGGACTGATGACCTCAGAAGTTAAGTTTCATAGTGCTCAGAGCCATTTGAACCATTTTGATATGCATGTACGAACAAGTAAATTACTCGTTCAGAAAAATTGGCTGATTTATTCAAGAAGTAGAGCTTCGCAAATTGAACAAGTCAATAACGCGCTGGTCCACCTCTGATTAGAGGTATCTGTCCACAACACTCGAATCGTTCTTGATTGGGGAGAGATCTGTCGACTTCGATGGCCGAGACAGGGCTTGACATGCACGAAGATAAGCAGCAGAAACTCCTGGCTTAGGCTGGATGACATTATTGTTGTTGTTGTCTTTAGTCCCAAGATTGGTTTCATGCAGCTCCCCATGCTGCTCTATCCTGTGCAGGCTCCTTTAACTCCGAGTAATTGTTGCAAGGTACATCCTCCTGAATCTGCTTAGTGTATTCATCTTTTGATCTCCCTCTACGATTTTTATTCTCTACGCTTCCCTGGTGATCGCTTGATGCTTCAGAACGAGTCCTACTAACCGTTCCCTTCTACTAAACAAGTTACCCGTCTAATCTTCAGCGTTCTTCTGCAGCACCACATTTGTGAAACCTTCTATTCTCTTCTTTTCTAAAGTGGTTACGTCCATGTTTCACTTCGACACAAGGCTACACTCCTTCCAAATACTTTCAAGACAGACTTCCTCACACTTAAATGTATACTCGATGTTAACAAATTTCTTTTCTTCAGAAACGCTATCCCTGTCATCGCCAGTCTATATTTTATATCCTCTCTACTTCATGACTTATTTTGCTGCCAAAGTAGACAAGCTCATCTGCTACTTTAAGTGTCTGATTTCCTAATATAATTCCCTCAGTATCACCTGATTTAATATTACTACATTTAATTTAATTTTGTTGATGCTTATCTTATATCCTGCAATCAAAACACTGTCCATTCCGTTCACCTGTTCTTTCAAGTTCTTTGCTGTCTCTGAGAGAATTACATGTCATGACAAACCTCAAGGTTTTTATTTCTTCTCCCTGGTTTTTAATTCCTACTCCAATTTTTGCTTTTGTTTCCTTTACTACTTTCTCACTATACATATTGAATAATGTCGGGGATAGGCTACGACCCTGCCTCACTCCCTTCTCAGCCACTACTTTCGTGCCCCTCGTCTCATATAACCGCCATCTGGATTGTGTATAAATCGTAAATAACCTTTTTCTCCCTGTATTTTACCCGTGTCAACTTCAGAATTTGAAAGAGATTATTAAAGTCGAAATTGCCAAAAGCTTACTCTTAAGTCTAAGAGAGCTGCAAACGGTGGTTTGCCTTTTCTTAAACTAAGATAAGTCGAAGGGCCAGTATTCTCTCACGTGTTCCTACATTTCCACGGAATCCAAACCAATCTTCCCAGAGGTCGGCTTCTACCAGTTTTTCCATTCATCTGTAAAGAATTAGTGTTAGTATTCTGCAACCATGACATATTACACTGATAGTTCGGTAATTTTTCACATATGTCGGCACCTGCTTTCTTTGGAACAGAAATATTATGTGGTTGTTGTTGTGATCTTCAGTACAGAGACTGGTTTGATGCAGCTCTCCATGCTACTCTATCCTGTGCAAGCTTCATCTCCCAGTACCTACTGCAACCTACATCCTTCTGAATCTGTTTAGTGTATTCAACTCTTGGTCTCCCTCTACGATTTTTACCCTCCTCGCTGCCCTCCAATACAAAACTGGTGATCCCTTGATACCTCAAAATATGCCCTACCAACCGATCGCTTTTTCTAGTCAAGTTGTGACACAAATTTCTCTTCTCTCCAATTCTATTCAATACCTCCTCATTACTTATGTGATCTACCCATCTAATCTTCAGCATTCTTCTGTATCACCATATTTCGAAAGCTTCTATTCTCTTCTTGTCCAAACTCTTTATCGTCCACGTTTCACTTCCATACATGGCTACACTCCCCAAAAATACTTTCAGAAACGACTTCCTGACACCTAAATCTATACTCGATGTTAACAAATTTATCTTTTTCAGAAACGCTTTCCTTGCCGTTGTCAGTCTACATTTCATATCCTCTCTACTTCTACCAACATCAGCTATTTTACTCCCCAAATAGTAAAACTCTTTTACTACTTTAAATGTCTCATTCTCTAATCTAATTCCCTCAGCATCACCCGACTAAATTCGACTACATTCCATTATCCTCGTTTTGCTTCTGTTGATGTTTATCTTATATCCTCCTTTCAAGACACTGTCCATTCCGTTCAGCTGCTCTTCCAGGTTCTTTGCTGTCTCTGACCGAATTACAATGTCATCGGCGAACCTCAAAGTTCTTATTTCTTCTCCATGGATTTTAATTCCTCCTCCGAATTTTTCTTATGTTTTCGTTACTGCTTGCTCAATATACAGTTTGAATAACATCGGGGATAAGCTCCAACCCTGTCTCACTCCCTTCCCAACCGCTGCTTCCCTTTCATGTCCCTCGACTCTTATAACTGCTATATGGTTTCTGTACAAATTGTAAATAGCCTTTCGCTACCTGTATTTTACGCGTGCCACCTTCTGAATTTGAAAGGGAGTATTCCAGTCGAAATTGCCAAAAGCCGACTCTTAAGTCTAAAAATGCTAGAAATGTAGGTTTGCCTTTTCTTAACCTAAGATAAGCCGTAGGGCCAGTATTGCCTCACGTGTTCCTACATTCCTACGGAATCCAAACTGATCTTCCCCAAGGTTGGCTTCTACCAGTTTTTCCTCTCGTCTGTAAAGAATTCATGTTAGTATCTTGCAGCCGTGGCTTATTAAACTTGATAGTTCGGTAATTTTCACGTATGTCAACACCTGCTCTCTTTGGGATTGGAATTATTATATTCTTCTTGAAGTCTGAGGGTATTTCGCCTGTCTCATACATCTTGCTCACTAGATGGTAGAGGTTTGCTAGCCCTGGCTCTCCCAAGGCTGTCATTAGTTCTAATGGGATGTTGTCTACTCCCGGGGTCTTGTTTCGACTTAGGTCTTTCAGTGCTCTGTCAGACTCTTCACGCAGGATCATATCTCCTATTTCATCTTCATCTACATTCTCTTCTATTTCTATAATATTGACCTCAAGAACATCGGCCTTATATGAAACCTCTATATACTCCTTCCACCTTTCTGCGGTAACGTTCTCGCTTCCCACGGCCGGGTTCCCGGGTTCGATTCCCTGCGGGGTCAGCAATTTTCTCTGCCTCGTGATGGCTGGGTGTTGTGTGATGTCCTTAGGTTAGTTAGGTTTAAGTAGTTCTAAGTTCTAGGGGACTGATGACCATAGATGTTAAGTCCCATAGTGAAAAAAAATCCAACTTTCTGCTTTCCCTTCTTTGCTTATTACTGGATTTCCATCTGAGCTCTTGACATTCATACAAGTCGTTCTCTTTTCTCCAACGATCTCTTTAATTTTCCTTTAGGCAGTATCTATCTTATCCCTAGTAATATGTGCCTCTACATCGTTACATTTGTCCTCTAGCCATCCCTGCTTAGTCATTTTGCACTTCCTGTCGATCTCTTTTTTGAGATGTTAGTATTCTACACTCCTGGAAATTGAAATAAGAACACCGTGAATTCATTGTCCCAGGAAGGGGAAACTTTATTGACACATTCCTGGGGTCAGATACATCACATGATCACACTGACAGAACCACAGGCACATAGACACAGGCAACAGAGCATGCACAATGTCGGCACTAGTACAGTGTATATCCACCTTTCGCAGCAATGCAGGCTGCTATTCTCCCATGGAGACGATCGTACAGATGCTGGATGTAGTCCTGTGGAACGGCTTGCCATGCCATTTCCACCTGGCGCCTCAGTTGGACCAGCGTTCGTGCTGGACGTGCAGACCGCGTGAGACGACACTTCATCCAGTCCCAAACATGCTCAATGGGGGACAGATCCGGAGATCTTGCTGGCCAGGGTAGTTGACTTACACCTTCTAGAGCACGTTGGGTGGCATGGGATACATGCGGACGTGGATTGTCCTGTTGGAACAGCAAGTTCCCTTGCCGGTCTAGGAATGGTAGAACGATGGGTTCGATGACGGTTTGGATGTACCGTGCACTATTCAGTGTCCCCTCGCACGATCACCAGAGGTGTACGGCCAGTGTAGGAGATCGCTCCCCACACCATGATGCCGGGTGTTGGCCCTGTGTGCCTCGGTCGTATGCAGTCCTGATTGTGGCGCTCACCTGCACGGCGCCAAACACGCATACGACCATCATTGGCACCAAGTCAGAAGCGACTCTCATCGCTGAAGACGACACGTCTCCATTCACGCCTGTCGCGACACCACTGGAGGCGGGCTGCACGATGTTGGGGCGTGAGCGGAAGACGGCCTAACGGTGTGCGGGACCGTAGCCCAGCTTCATGGATACGGTTGCGAATGGTCCTCGCCGATACCCCAGGAGCAACAGTGTCGCTAATTTGCTGGGAAGTGGCGGTGCGGTCCCCTATGGCACTGCGTAGGATCCTACGGTCTTGGCGTGTATCCGTGCGTCGCTGCGGTCCGGTCCCAGGTCGATGGGCACGTGCACCTTCCACCGACCACTGGCGACAACATCGATGTACTGTGGAGACCTCACGCCCCACGTTTTGAGCACTTCGGCGGGACGTCCACCCGGCCTCCCGCATGCCCACTATACGCCTTCGCTCAAAGTCCGTCAACTGCACATACGGTTCACGTCCACGCTGTCGCGGCATGCTACCAGTGTTAAAGACTGCGATGGAGCTCCGTATGCCAAAGCAAACTGGCTGACACTGACGGTGGCGGTGCACAAATGCTGCGCAGCTAGCGCCATTCGACGGCCAACACCGCGGTTCCTGGTGTGTCCGCTGTGCCGTGCGTGTGATCATTGCTTGTACAGCCCTCTCGCAGTGTCCGGAGCAAGTATGGTGGGTCTGACACACCGGTGTCAATGTGTTCTTTTTTCCATTTCCAGGAGTGTATTTTGCCTGCTTCATTTACTGCATTTTTGTAGTTTCTCAATTAAATTCAATATCTCTTCTTTTACCCAATGATTTCTATTAGCCCTCGTCTTTTTACCTACTTGATCCTCTGCTACCTTCACTATTACGTCTCTCAAAGCTGCCCATTCTTCTTCTACTGTATTTCTTTCCCCCATTCTTGTCAATCGTTCCCTAATGCTCTCCCTGTAGCACTCTACAACCTCAGGTTCTTTCAGTTTATCCAGGTCTCATCTGCAGTTCATAACCAACAGATTGTGGTCAGAGTCCATATCTGCCCTTGGAAATGTCTTATAATTTCAAACCTGGTTCCTAAATCTCTGTCTTACCATTATATAATCTATGTGATACCTTCCAGTGTCTCCAGGTTTTTCCCATGTATACAACCATCTTTCATGATTCTTGAACCAATGTGTTAGCTATGATTAAGTTATACTCTGTGCAAAATTCTACCAGGCAGCTTCCTCTTTCATTCTTTATTCCCATTGCATATTCACCTACTACGCTTCCATCTCTTCCTTTTCCTACTGTCGAGTTCCAGTCACCCATGACAGTTAAATTTTCATTTCCCTTCACTATCTGAATAATTTCTTTTATCTCATCATGCATTTCATCAATCTCTCCGTCATCTGCGGAGCTAGTTGGCATATAAAGTTGTACTACTGTGGTAGGCATGGGATTCGTATCTACCTTGGCCACAATAATGACTTCACTATGCTGGTTATAGTAGCTTACCCACATTCGTATTTTTTTATTCATTGTTAAACCTACTCCTGCATTACTCCTACTTCATTTAGTATTTATAGCCCTGTATTCACCTGACCAGAAGTCTTGTTCCTCATGCCACCAAACTTTACTAATTCCCACTATATCTAACTTTATCATATCCGTTTCCCTTTTTAAATTTTCTAACCTACGTGTCCGATTAAGGGATGTGACATTCCGATCCGTAGAACGCCAGTTTTCTTTCTCCTGATGACAACGTCCTCTTGAGTAGTCCCCGCCTGGAAAACTGAATGGGGGACTATTTTACCTCCAGAATATTTTACCCAAGAGGACGCCATCATCATTTATCCACACTGTAAAGCTGCATGCCCTCGGGAAAAATTATGGCCGTAGTTTCCCCTTGCTTTCAGCCGTTCGCAGTACCAGCACAGCGAGGCCGTTTTGGTTAGTGTTACAAGGCCAGATCAGTCAATCATCCAGACTGCAACTATTGAAAGACTGCTGACCATCTTCAGGAACCACACGTTTGTCTGGCCTCTCAACAAATACCCCTCCGTTGTGGTTGCACCTACGGTACGGCTATCTGTATCGCTGAGGCACGCAAGCCTCCCCACCAATGGCAAGGTCCATGGTTCAAGGGGGGAGGTGAAATAGTATATAATCCTGGAAATCCGAGGGTATTTCGACTGTCTCATACATCTTCCTCACGAGATGGAAGAGTTTTGTCATGGCTGGCTCTCCAAAAGCTATCAATAGTTCCAACGGAATGTTGGCTGCTCCCGGGGCCTCGTTTTAACTAAGGTCTTTCAGAACTCTGTCAAATTCTTCATGCAGTATCATACCTCCTATCTCCGCTTCACCTACATCTTCTACCATTTCCACAATATTGCTCTAAAGTACATCCTACTTGTACTCCTTCCATCTTTCTGCTTCCCCTTCTTTGCTTAAGACTGGTCTTTTTATCTGAGCTCTTGATATTCATACAGGTCGTCCTCTTTTCTCCAGAGGTCTCTTCAATTTTCCTGCAGGCGACATCTGTCTTACCACCAGTGATATATGCTTCTGCACAGAGAAACGGCGCACCATGAAGGAGTCACTCAAAATGTGAAACGTCCCCTTAGAAAAATTATACAAGACTGTGCTTAAACTGACACACAATATCTTTAGCGCAACGCAATCTGACTTCAAAAAATCCCTACGAAAGAATGGCCCTGACTAGCATTAACCTATACGTTTCACAAATCACTTACCTCACAAAAATCTTCGTTACTCTAGCTACTGCAATACAGCGAGCACCACTACTGCCAGCTAAATAAAAGATTCAAACTACTGAAGGAACTAACTACTGATAGGCATAGTTAGCAAATGAAAGATTTTAATAGAGAACAAACAATGTATTTACCTCATTAGTCATAATATATATAGCAGTTCATGACACCAATTCTTACAAATTTCAAAACTCCGCCATCTCTCTCCCCACGTCCACCACTGCTGGCGGCTCACCTCCAACTGCGCAACGCTACGCACTGTTAACATCCAGCTTCCCAACGCTACAATGGCGAGTATTACAACAATGGCAACCAGCCACTGACTGCACACACCACAGCCAGTGATTTTTCATACAGAGCGCCACGTGGCGGCGGCGTTACCAATAAAAAAACCTAAACATCCTACTTACAAATGGACACAAACTTCCATTCGTACAGGTACGATGGAAAATGAAAAATTGAGAACTTTGGCCCCAGATGGATGAATGTGTGACGCCTCAGAGCAATTCCACAGCGCAGCTTGCGTGGATAGTAAACAGGGGACATGTCGATAACACGCATAAAGTTTTGTTTGCGTATTTCACTCCTTGCACTCAGTTGCACAGTAAATATGCCTCGCAGGCAGGCACGTGAGCAGTATACGCAGATCTGTGGTTGAGTCAAGCCGATTGGAGTAATAGGCGAATCGTTCGACATTCAAGTAGGCGGGATGTCACTATTCGACAATATTGGCACAAATGAGTGCCATGACCGAACTCGGGTAAAAAAAGGAAGCGGTCGTCCTAGAGAGACGAGAGGACCGAGAAATCGCTAGACAGGCCATCAGGCCACCGGATGCATCATTATTATCGATCTGACGTGCAACTGGAGCTTCAGTGATCACAAGGGCCATTAATAGGCAGTTCGCAGGAGGATGGTTGAGCTCACGGCGCACCTTACATTGACTACCATTGACGTCAGTACACCAAAAAACACTTTTGCAGTAGTTCCCGGCACATTAAGTCTGGAATCTCGTAGACCTGAGTCCTGATGACCAGCAAAGACGTGTCTGTAGATGCTCAGGACTGTGGTCCGCTACCAACCTGAATGTCACCCGCCGTACCACCCGACAACAGGTAGTGATTGTCTGGGGTGTCATTTCATTTCATAGCTACACCCCTTTGGTCGTCACGCCAGCGGTACATCGACAATATTCTTCGTCCCATTTTGTTGCCCTACAAGGCAAACCATCTTTAGCTTACATTTAAGCAAGGTAACGTCGGCCAGCCTCCTCCCCCCCCCACTCCCTCCCCCCACCCCAAGGAACCATGGACTTTACCATTGGTGGGGAGGCTTGCCTGCCTCAGTGATACAGACAGCTGTGCCGTAGGTGCAACCTTAGCGAAGGGAATCTGTTGAGAGGTCAGACAAACGTCAGGTTCCTGAACAGGGGTAGCAGCCTTTTCACTAGTTGCAGGGGCAACAGTCTGGATAATTGACTGATCTGGCCGTATAACATCAACCAAAACGGCCTTACTGTGCGAACGGCTGAAAGCAATGGGAATCTACAGCCTTAATTGTTCCCGAGGGCGTGCAGCTTTACTATGTGGCTGAATGGTGATGGAGTTTTCTTGGGCAAAATATTCGGGAGGTAAAGTAGTCACCCATTCGGGTCTCTGGATGGGGGGTGGGGTGTCTGCTCAGGAGGACGTCGTTATCACGAGAAAGAAAACTGACGTTCTACGGTTCGGGCGTGGAAACTCAGATTCCTTAATCGGGCAGGTAGGAGACAAAATTTAAAAAGGGAAATGGATAGGTTAAAGTTAGATATGTTGGAGATTAGTGAAATTCGGTGGCAGGAGGAACAGGACTGGAACAGGACTTCTGGTCGGGAAAATACAGGGTTATAAATACAAAATCAAGTAGGGGTAATGCAGGAGTAGATTTAATAATAAATTTAAAAAATAGGAACGCGGATAACCCACTACGAACAGCATAGTGAATGTATTACTGTAGTCAAGATAGACACGAAGTCCGTTCTGCTACAGTAGTACAAGTTCATATGCCAATTGGCTCTGCAGATGAGGGGATTGAAGAAATGTATGATGAGGGAAAGAAATTATTCAGATAATTAAGGGAGACGAAAATTTAATTGTCATGGGGGACTGGAATTCGATGGTAGGAAAAGGAAGAGAAGGAAAAGTAGTAGGTGAATATGGACTGGGGATAGGAAATGAAAGAGGAAGCCACCTCCTAGAATTTTGCACAGAGCATAACGTGATCATAGCTAACACTTGTTTTAAGAATCATGAAAATAGGTTGTATACGTGGAAGAGACCTAGAGACACTGGAAGGTTTCAGATTGATTATATAATACTAAGACAGAGATTGTGGAACCAGATTTAAATTGTGAGTCATATCTAGGGGTGGGCCTCAATTTATTGATCACGAACTGTTGACTAAAACTGAAGAAACTAAAAAAAGGTAGAAATTAAAGGAGATGGGAGCCGGGTAAACTGAAAGAACCAGGTTTTGGGAGTTTGAGAAGGAGTGTTAGGGAACGGTTGACAAGAACAGGGGAAAGGAATACATTAAAAGAAGAATGAGTAGCTTTGAGAAATGAAATAATGACGGTAGCAGGGGATGAAGCAGGTAAAAAGACGAGGGATAGTAGAAATCTTTGGTTAACACAAGTTATATTGAATTTAAATGATGAAAGGAGAAAATAAAATAATACACTAAATGAAGCAGGCGAAAATGAATAAAAACTTCCCAAGAATGAGATCGAGAGGAAATGCAAAATGGCTAAGTGGGAATGGTTAGAGGGCAAATGTAAGGACGCAGAATCCGCAAAAACTTTATGCGTGTTATCGACATGTGCTATCCATGCAAGCTGCGCTGTGAAATTTCTCTGGGGCCCAAAATTTACAATTTTACGTTTCCCTCGTACATGTATGAACAGACGTTTGTTCCCATTTTGCGTGACTCCTTCATGGTATGCCGTTTCGTTGTCTTAGAGCGTATTTAGAACTTTCGTTACGCTTAACATCTGAAGATGTGCTCCTCAAATCCGAAACAGATCGTAGAATATTTGAAGAAATTAGAAAAGATTTTCAGCTAGTTTATAGGATACTCGTTGCTGTAGGGGGGGGGGGGGGCTATGAGCACGGTATAATATGTCATATTCCCTTAAGCATCCACATTATGTCACAGGTTCGGCAGTGAGAATTGAAAGCAACTGATTTAAAGAAACAGTTCCATAGAATAACATCACAGATTTGACACTTAAAAGGAGGGTTTTGTGTATTTTCCTTGACATTAATTGCATTCTTTATATAATTTGTTTGTTTTCGACTCTGGCACTTGCTTTATGGGGACATAATGTAAAGCTGAATTACTAATTGTTAGTATCAGATTTATGTCACAGATGCAGCAAGATTGTGTGTCTAACACACCCCCACCAAATTAGTCGATTCCAGTTTCTGTGAAATCACTCAACAAACACTCTTGGAAAACTAAATCTTATTCATCCTATTTATTCATCATCGGGTGATATATTTTACATTACATGCCAGTCAAAACTGAAATTAATTCATTATGTTGTGGTTATAAATTATGTGTGGAGATCAAACATCACAACAGCGGTGATGCAGCTGATTGTGATTAGTCGTGACGTACCCAGCAGCTAAGAGATATGAACACATCAGGGCTTTTGCACATTAAGAAACGAAAATTCATTTTACAGAACGAAACATTAAGATTTTCAATGATTTCTTCAGGTGTCATTACTAACAAGGTATCGAACAAAATTAGTTATTGAAACACATAACTGTGATCGTAAGTCTACAGCATGAACTGATTAACAGAGTTATTTCAAAACCAAAAATTGTAACTTAATTCTGCAAATAGATAGGCAACCTACTCATGGTGAAACTGAAAACAAGATTATTTAACATTAGCAAATGGTTCAAATGGCTCTGGGCACTATGCGACATAACTGTTGAGGTCATCAGTCGCCTACAACTTAGAACTAATTAAACCTAACTAACCTAAGGACATCACACACATCCATGCAGGATTCGAACCTGCGACCGTAGCTGTCGCTCGGCTCTAGACTGTAGCGCTCAGAACCGCACGGCCACTCCAGCCGGCTTAACATTAGCAACTGATTTAGTAAATAGAGTTGACTGTCTGAAGGATACCTTTAATCACACGATTTTTGAAGTGCGGTGATGAGTTAAGTACATGTTTTTCGGGAAGGAGTGTAGTTTGTCTTGTAGAGAATATATTAAATACCAGGACAAATATCGTGTCTTAAACGTATCTGCGTTCACCCATACAACTCATTACGAAGTTGCTTTTGTACCTGTTAACTCGATTGCTATCCTATAGAAGTGTCGTAGTGAACTAGAGTAAACGCTTGGATTTTCCACTTTCCAACAACACACATTCGTCCCTAGGAACAAGGGAGTACATTTCAGTTCCGTAATGAAACAGAAATACACAGCCATGTTCTAGCACTCGCGTGTGTACACTCACTTAATACAGTGATACATGTGTCCACAGATACGCACACAGAGGCTGCTTGCGTGGCGCCTCCCGCTATTAGGCGCGCGCCACACGCACTCACGTACAAACGCGCACACACACACACACACACACACACACACACACACACATGCTCGAAAGCGCGCACACAGCGACTGCCTGGACGCTGTGCCAGTTGTGACGTGTGGCGCCGCACCCGGCCTTCCACAAAGGGGAATAAAAATTACGACGTGCCTGTCAGGCATAAATCATTCATCTTGGACGAGATATATAGCATTTTATCTGTACCGGAAAGTTAATTCCGGTGCATTTTTGTAAAGGCTACAATCGACGAGGCCAGTGTATTGGGTTTGCTGGACAGCCTATGCCCACCATTGACTTTTCCCGTAGGGTTTAGCTATCGGGATCGGCGACAGTATGGCAAACAGATGGCAGTCGACAGCTAAACGCCCAAAAAAAAAAAATCTCTTAAGTAGTATCTCCTGTGGTGCGGCGAGGCCTAATACGACCATTGCTGTTCAAACAAATTTCGGACTTGCAGCCGATGTTTCAAGTGGGCACCTGCCAGTCATCTTCAGGTGAGCCGTCGCAGCCTTTCAAAAATATCGTGGAACGTATTGAACAACGACCGGTTGCAAGCCCGAAATTTGTTTGAACAATCAATTCGCTGGGAAAATTTTAAAATTCATATGACCATTACTATTCACGTTGTACGTTAATGCTGTAATGTATGGCATTATTCGTAACCGAATCACACCGTCCTCAACACCTCCAGTGAGTCCATTTTCAGCTGTCTTATATACAAAACGCGAAAGAGAGATAACAAGGAATCACAGCCCATAAATACGTTTAAAGTAAATAAAGGAAGATAAAACGTGGAAAGTGTTACTGCAGAAGCCAAAAAGTGACTCAAACCACGTCAATGACACCATAATACCAAGATATGAGGGGGACACACTGAAATGAAAAATCGCTGGGAATATTATAAAACTGTATCAAATCCGATAGTACTTAAAAGTCACTCAAACTATGAAAAGCAAAAAGCTTGCAGCGGAAGAGATGTGTGTCACAATATCGTAGATGAGGAAGCGCTCATAGCTCTTAAGGTACGCATTTTAGAGCCCATGTTTAATAGACTTTTTGCTTCGAATGATCCATCCTGTCATATCACTGAATATTGATCATTCCTTATGGGACCCTCTGAGTATTACTAAATCGCTACACCGGAACCCAGTACCAGTTGCAGGCTGCCCATCTGACGGCTTCCAGGGGCAACAAAAGTTTGATTTTCATTATTTCGCGCAATTATTGGCCTAATTTAAAAATTCAAAATACTGTCATAATATGCTCATTAAGAGGTATAATGTTATGCAAGACACGTATTACAATTAGAAACTGTGTGTTTGTCATGAGGCAGCGAATCCGATGACGCCTTAAGACCCGAACTGTATTCAACCAGTAGTTGAGAATGACAGCTCTTAACGACTTTCATCTAACTTTCACACAATTTGAAATTTTTACGAAATTTTTGTTATTGACGTCCCCCACAAAATGATGAAAGGAAAAAAGTACATAGATTACTACGTTTTAACTGGTGATGCAATCAAACATTAGCTTCAGGCATGATGTTTTCATTTATTACTTCTATACTACCTACTTTATTGCAGCAGATAACAGACAGTATCACTGAATGTACCTACAAAATTATATCATTGTACAAAAGGTAGTTCTGGAAATGTGACGGCATAAGCATTGACATGTGTTAACAACTAGGGTTTGCTTAGAATCGAGGGCAAATAATCCAGATATATTCATCCAGTGGTTCGTAACAAGAGCGTTTAGCGACTCCCAACAAACTTTAAGCATAATTTCAAACCTTTCATAAACTTCTTTTGGCTTACACCCTTGAAGTCAAACATTTTACGCATTAACTCGTTTATAAGGTAATCAGACGTTTAAAGCTGTTTTATACAACCGAGTTCGATTCTTGATAGAATAGGAGATTTACTGGTACCATATCAAGAAATAGACAATTTCCTCCAACATGAAGTAACCACGAAGCTAAGATTAGTGGCATTTGGGCTCACGAAAGAGATTTGTTCAGGGTTTCTTCTCGCTTGCGATCAATAGATACAGGATGACAGATATTGTACTGTGTGGAAGAAAAATGTAAATTAGTGCACACACTTTATTCAACATGTAAACATCACTAACGATATTCGGAGTTACGTTATGACACGTGCGATATGTGTGCCATCATTGGCAATGATTTGGCGCAGACGAATAGTGAAATTCTGCATGACCCCTGAAGTGTCAGAACATCGATGCTGTCGACGATCTCCTGAATGACTGTTTTCACACAGAAATGGTTTTGGGGTTATTGCTGTACGCCTTGTCTTTAATATAGTTGCACAAAAAAGAGTAGCACGTGTTCAGATCCGCAGAATACAGCGGCCTATCGAGGCCCACGGCAGTGGCCTCAGGGTACCCAGAGTCAGATGCGGTCCCCAAAGCGCTCCTCCAGGACATCACTCTCCAGCTTCTGCGGGGTCGAGCTTCGTCTTGTATGAACCACATCTTGTCGAAATTTCACCACTTTCGGACGCCCGGTATTGTCAACACTGCCATCACAAACACTACCCGTTCTCTCAAACTTGCGAATCAAATTCTTGATTTTTAGCACAATTGGGCCAAAGTTCTTCAGCTTGAAATCTATTGCAAACTTCCTTTGAGCCGCAGTTGGACTGTTATTGCTCTCTTAGTAGGCCTCCATAAGCGATATACGCTCACGCACGCTGCACCGTGACATTTTCACGTGCAAATGACCGACAACAAAAGGCACGTGTGCATGCACATACTAATTCCCACAGCCAACAGCGCACTTCGAACGTCCCAACGCAAACCGTTCAGAAGTTATGACGATTTTATTTCATATACTTCAGTAATCGGCACCCTGTAGTGTACAAAGGGAGAAAGATGATACTGCAGCAGAATGTACGCCTTGCCACCCACCATAGAATGATTTCTGTAGTGCAGCATATTGACAGATTTAAAATTGTACCGAAGAAGGAATTGAATCTGGATCCTTTCCTTCTGTGGGAAGTAGTTTTACGACCTGAGTTATCGGTTCTCGATCAACGTTCGTGCAGCACCACTCCTGCAACGTATATTCCGCTACGGAATCAAAGATAAGTGCTGATTTTATAATTGTCCTCTTTTCTTCAAAACTATTGATAAAACCCTCACGGTGTTAATCTTTACTTCTGCCTAAAACTGATTTCAAAATACACAACCGAGTGTGGTTGCGCAGTGGTTAGCACACTGGACTTTCACTCGGGAGGACGACGGTTCAATCCCCGGCTCTGGCCATCCTGATATAAGTTTTCCGTGATTTCTCTAAATCGCTCCAGGCAAATTCCGGGATGGTTCCTTTGAAAGGGCATGGCTGACTTCCTTCCGCGTCCTTCCCTAATCCTATGAGAACGATGACCACCCTGTTTGTTCTCTTCCCCGAAACAATCCAATGCAAAATACACAAACAAACATTCAGGTACAGAACAGTCTCACTAAAGCGGTGTTACTAAACTCCTTTATAAGAAGTATATATCGCAGAATTTTAATCAAGAAGAGCTACATACATGAGAAACTTAGAAGTCGATATCCTCGACGTAGGGAAGCAACTTAAACCACTTAGTAAGGATAAGTCGTCTAGTCCAGAATCACCTTTCACAGAAAGCTGGTATAATAGCTCCATACCTTGCAGTCACATACAACTGCTTAATCGACGAATGATCCCCACCTGAAGAATGGAAAATTGCACAGGTCACACCAGTGCTCAAGAAAGGGAAGGGGAGTAACCCGCTGAACTACAGACCCATATCACTGACGTGGATTTTCAGGATTTTGGAACATATACTGCGTTTGGACACTATAAATTACATCGAAGATAACGAGACATTGACGTAACGAGCCATTAATGCACAAATTAAGACGCATTCAGAAAATACCTTTCTTGTGAAACACAACTAGCTCTTCATTCAGACGAGGTAATGAGTGTTACCGAGAAGGAATCTCAACCTGGGTCCACATCACATTTCTAAGTATCCAGAAGCCTTTTGAAACGTTACCTCACAAACGACATCTAACCAGACTCCATGCTTATGGAGCATTCTCTTTTGAACTCCTACCTCACAAACGTATCTAATCAGACTGCTTGTCTATGGAGTATTCACTCAGTTGTGAGATAGGATTACTGATCTCCTTTTAGAAATGCCACAGTTCGTAGTAAAAAAACAGAAAGTCATCGAGTAAAGCGGAAGTGACATCTGATGTTCTCCAAGGAAGTGTTTTAGGCCTTCTGCCGTTCTTAATCTATATAAGTGATTTAGAAGATAACCTGAGTAGACCTCTTAGGTTTTCTGCAGTTAACGCTGTCGTTTACCTAGTATGGTAAAGTCATCCGAAGATAAAAACCAGTCAAAAACATCTGTATGATGCGAAAAGTGCCAGTTGACTCTAAATAACGTGTAAGGTCATCCTCAAGGGTACTAAAAGGAATCCGTTAAATTTCGATTCTACGATGAATCACAAGAATCTAAAGGCTATCAATTCATCTAAATAATAGGGATTACAATAAAGAACAACTTAAACCGGAACGATCACACACCAAATGTTGAGGGGGAGACGAACCAATGTGTCAAACGAAGAAAGAAACCAAAGAAGTGCTAGCAGAAGACATTTCTTAAAAGAGCCGAAAAATCAAGCAGAATTACCGTAAGTAAAAATCAACAACCTGTTAACGAACTGTTTCTCGATAGTAAAAACTAACCAAATTGTAGTTGTCTTTCATTATAGATCACTGATGATGCTTTATTTCAATAAAGCGAAACGCGTCTGCCGAGAAAAATATGCATTTTCTTGTAGTTGTAACGACGCACTGTTTCATTGGAAGAACTTTTAGAAGAAGCAGCAGATCTTCTACAGAAAATACCTACACTATGCTTGTCAGTGCTCTTCTAGCACACTGCCCAAGCCCTTTGTGGTAGTTGTGGGATAGGAATGATGGTAGATATCGAGGAAGTTCAAAGAACGACATCTCGTTTTGCACTACTGCGAAATAGGTGAAGAAGAGTTATGGATATGAACCCTAATCGGGGTGACAATCATTAAAACAAAAGCATTTTTCTTTGCGGCGACATATTTTCCTCCGAAGGCTAAAATACTTTATTGATGCCCTTCGCCCATTTACGCGGGGAGAAATGATCATAGGAATGAAATAAGAGAAATCAGAGCTCGCTTGGAAAGATTTATGTGTTTGTTTATCCCGTGTGCTGTTTTTAAGAAGACAGGTAGACAATGTGAAATTGGTTCCACGACCTCTCTGTCAGGCACTTAATTGTAAATTGCAGAGTGGTCATTTAGCTGTATATCGATACCTGTACAATTTTCCTAATTTTGAACATTTTCTGCTAGTAGAATTGCTAAGCTACACGTAATAGATGAGTCTGTTGCTATCTAAATAAACTGTATCATTACTATACTGCCTGTGAGCTACAATGATATACGTGGCTTTGTAGACAATGACATTTTTCTAGTAATTTCGCTAGCGAGAATGTTTCTGAAATAATTTATTTGATTAAATGTTAGAGGGCAAACTTTAATTTTTGTGGTGGTTTCATTCGCCTCAATTTTTTTTTTTCTATTCGCTTACACTGTTTGTTTCCTGTGGCCAAAGATATATTTAAGTTTGTTGAGCCTACACATCACGATGGAGATGAGTAGTGATGCAGTAATCTTTAAAACCACTATCACCGCTGGATCAAATGCAGCAAATCCTCCCTTTTAAATATCATGTAATTCCCGTTAAAATTATTGATGAAGCTAAATCATTAATGGATCGCTTTAATGCATCAGTTTCTGGAAATCAAGTATATGTAGAAGTTTATAACGGGATGTTGAGATGGAATGGAAATTAAATGCACACAGATACCGGTTTCGTTCATATAGCGCACACTTAGTTTACATTTGAGAAAATGGCCTTCGCAAGGAATTAGATGTACAATGTATGCCTCCATAATGTCATCTCTACAGTATGAACAGAACTACACCCTTCAAACTTTCAGAGGTTGATCAAGGATACGTTCTGGTTATTTTGGTATAAAGAGCCGCAGGAGACCCTGGAACCCTTATGCCAAAATACTCAGTGATCCTTATCCTTGATCAAAGTCTGAAAGTTTGTGGTGGTGTTTTGGTTCACTCTGTATGTTCTTCCTTCCGTATCACTATTTACATTAATGACCTTTCAAATTGTAACAGTCGAACTCTGAATAAGAGTAGCAGACCCTAAATACACTTTATCAGTTCTTTCAAGTATTATAACTCGACCTCCGAGAACCTGCACTCACCTGACACCACATTCCTCGCCGATAACCGATATTCAGTGTGTCTTCTACTGTAACATTCGTGCCTTTCGCGATTGCTATCAAGAACAAGTCCGACAAATACCTTTTTACTCCATCATGTACAACACAGTTCTTTCGAATAGAGAATTAATCATTAGTGTCGGTTGCCTCGTGAAAGCCTCTCTCATGAATAATACCAGTCCAAAAAAAATCATCACCTCACTCCGTACACCTGTTGTCGTTCAGCTTTCTCACATTAACTGTTCCTTTGATTTAGCATTGGTGTTAATTTAGCTGGACATAATATTTACGCTACGGTCGCAGGTTCGAATCCTGCCTCGGGCATGGATGTGTGTGACGTCCTGAGCTTAGTTAGGTTTAATTAGTTCTAAGTTCTAGGCGACTGATGACCACAGAAGTTGAGTGGCATAGTACTCAGAGCCATTTGAACCATAATATTTAAATATTTAAATTACGAATTCACATTTATAATAATGACACACATGTATAAAATCCGCATATTCCACATAACATAAAATATGTTAATGAAAAATAAATACACAGATACGCAAAGATAACACTGTCTCAAGGTTTTGTGCAGAGTGTAAAAGAGCTTTGTGGCTAGATACAGTCTCGATCACATTCCAGCAACAGTCAGCTGATGTTATTCTCCAAAACACTCATCAATTATGTAAACCTGTGTTATTACAAGACATAAAAAAGAATTTCTATTTAATATTTTGTAGATGACTTGCCCAGCACGTGCAGTGTACCTGTGTCAATGCATCGAAGCATTAAAGCACAGGACCAGCACTTTATTGATGTTATAGTTTTCATAAGAATGAAGATTAAAAAGACTGTAGCAAGAAGTAAAAACGGAAGAATTTCGTTTGGTATCATCCAGAGATCGTAGTGCCACACCAAAGTCGGCAACTCACGTCGACATCATAGAATAGGACTAAAGAGTTACTTGAGTTCATTGGATAACAAATTAGAGCCTACTGGCGTTTTCTGTGACTTGTCAAAAGCTTTTGACTGTGTGAATCACAGCATTCTCTTATGTAAATTAGAACGTTATGGTGTCACCGGTAGTGCTGCCAAATGGTTCGAGAGTTACCAAACTAACAGGAAACAAAGGCCGTCGCTGCGAATGACCTATGGAGTTAGCAATCAGCCTTCATCTGATTGGAAATTGACGACATGTAGTGTTCCTCAAGGTTCCATCTCGGGTCTGTTGCTTTATTTTGTGTGCATTCATGATACTCGTCTGTTACATCGCTAGATGCTAACTTTGTTCTATTCACAGAAGATATGTACATTGCAATATGAAGCAAATCAAGTACAGATTTAGAAGTACCTGCTAATCAGATTTTCACTGATATTAATAAATGGGTTAAAGCTGATTCATAGTCATTAAACTAGGGGAAGACCCACTATATGAAGCTTAGAACCAGTAAGAGATTGCCTTTCAGCATGTGTATAACACATGAAGACATGCAAATCGAAGAGATTAACAGCGTTAAGTTCCAGGCTTTACAACCGATTTTAAATTCAGTTGGGAAGGGCATACCACAGAATTCCTGAAGCGGCTAAACAAGTCTGTATTTGCAATAAGAACGATGTCAGTTTAAGGAGATATATCTAATAAATATAAAAATATTGCATACTTTGCTTACTTTCATTCTATTACATCACATGGTATCATATTCTAGGATAAATAGGCAAAATGAGCAAATTTTTTTAGCATGCAAAAGCGTGTAATAAAACTCACTGATGATGTAAATTCAAGAACATCATGCAAAAACTTGTTCAAGAAACTTTGTGTTCCAGCCATTGGTTCTCAGTATACGTGTTCGTTAGTGAAATTTGTCCAAACGATAGATCAATACACAGTATCAGTACTAGGAATAAGAACAAACTACATAAAGAGCTACAATAACTTACATTGGTCCAATAAAGAGTCCAATATTCAGGAACACACATTTTGAATAAATTGCCTGCAACTATTAAAAACGTGGTTTCAGATAAAGTTTAAACAGAGTTTGAAAGACTTTTTATGGGCAACTCCTTCTACTCTACAGATGAGTATCTTAAGAGGGGCTGTTAGACCAGCAGTAGTAAAAATGTCTGTTAAATTTCAGTTTTGACAGCACGTGGTCACATAAGTTTTTTGTGTATGGTAAACTTAATAAAAGTGCATAACTATGTTTCATTCTGACTGCATTAATTCTGTAAATATTATCAGTTCCAGTTCACTGCAATGTGTTCACATATTTTGACAATTTCCTGACAAATGATCAGAGTATTCAGTATTATATTCCGATGTTTTATGTTTTTTATGTTATATTTTCTGATTTGTTCCACATCCACGAGAAACATCTCAATTTTGGGTCTGTGGACCAAAACCGGGAATCTACTTCTGTAAATGTTGAAAATTGTACTTTAAGAGAACAGTTTGTTAATTAGTGTATCAAGTCATGCTTTAAGCGTAAAGGACAGTTATACTTTATTAAGAATTCCTGTGGCAAAGGGTTGTATCAAGTTAAGTAAATCTTTTTATCATTCAGGTAATACAGTGAACTAACATGTCATTAGTTCTAGTTTGATGAGCCCTTTCCAAAACACAATCAAAGAAACCAGAGCTACGGCCAGAAGATTGTAGTTTCGTCGGTCATAAAATTTATTTTCTGAGAAACATCTCAAAATGTCATAAATCGCTAATTTGCTGCGTGTTGTAGCTCGGAACGTGAAGTTTTGCGGGATGCTTTCACTAGATCGTAGTAGAAAGACATTTCGCAATGCTGCTGAAGCAAAAGATGTTAAAAAATATTTTACAGTGCTGTAAAACCTAAAAATATAGTCGTGATTATTTTTTCTATTTCTATAATAAAATAAATAAATAAATGAAATAAATGAGACATCTGTGACTGTTATTCAAAACAGGCCAAATGCCCTTGTATTCATCTCTTCGACGTGTAAAGCTCATTTCATTGCAGATGTAGAATATAAATTAAGTACCTATGAATCGCGTGTATAAAGTCCACGACCCATTTGAATGGATACTATTTGAGCGGTATAACAGCGTTCAGAATCTCCATAAGAGCTTATGGGTAAATCTTACGTCCAGCAGAGTCACTTGACTTTGTAGATAATGAACGCTGGCTACAAAACGCGCTCATTCCATAGACAACTACATAGTTCTGGTGTATGGGAACCCAGCTAGCAACTGTCTTAATTTACGAATCATCCATTCGCCTCAATACGAGTTCCTCCCATACCTAGCTAATTTGCACTGCACAGTTACGTCCTCCGCTGCATTCTGTCCCCTAATTCAATTGCTGGTACTCCTCTCCCTTCTAGGAACTACCAACTGGCATTGCTCCTGTGTTAGGCACCCAACCATCCGTTTTTGATTTTCATTTTAAAAGTCCTTCTCTCATTTCCACGAGTAAAAACTCGTACTCAAGACTGATCGTACAACTTTTTCTTCAAGCACATCAAAAACTCAGTTTTGATAACGCTATTAAATTTGTACCAAAAGTACTGCAGGCAGTTTTTGCGTTTTACTAGGAAAACAAAACTTGGAGGTTAGTTCCCTACGTATTTTCGATGTATGTAATATACATGATTATTGTAGACATTAAATGTTCTAATAATGCAAAGTGTTGGCAGCATCGTATGTGCATCAGTTGCCGATAACAGAGAAAATAGTGTTATTTTGAAGAGACGAAAAAGCTAATAAACAGAAAGTAGTTAGTAAAACGAAGATTGCCCTCATAATCACTGTATGTATTGTATTGTATGTTAACTGGGGACCTAGAAACGGAGAGGCCCCGTCCTCGCCGCAGCCGCCGTGGTCCACAACCCTACGACGACTACCGCAGTCCACCTCACCCCTCCGCCGCCCCACACCGAACCCAGGGTTATTGTGCGGTTCGGCCCCCGGTGGACCCCCACCAGTCGAGTGTAACCCCTATGTTTGCGTGGTAGAGTAATGGTGGTGTACACGTACGTGGAGAACTTGTTTGCGCGGCAATCGCCGACATACTGTAACTGAGGAGGAATAAGGGGAACCAGCCCGAATTTGCAGAGGCAGATGGAAAACCGCCAAAAAACCATGCACAGACTGGCCGGTTCACCGGACCTCGACACAAATCCGCCGGGTGGAATCGTGCCGGAGACCGACGCTCCTTCCCGCACGGAAAGCCGTGCGTTAGACCGCACGGCCAACCGGGCGGGAGCTCGTAATCATCGTATTTTATTGGGGACGTATCTAAGACGGTGACACGTACCTATAAAACTATTCACCTAGCTCGTTGTATGGGGTGGTAAAATGTTATTGAGGTGTCTGAAAAAATCAAATTTTTTTTATCAAAACATGGCAGCATCTGCAATAACAATATCGGTTAGTGGAATAGAAAAAAACGGCATTTGGAACATATTAACAAGTATTTGTGATATTTGTAACAAGTGAAAAAGTTACAGAGCAAATACTTGGTCAGAAACAGTTGCAAAATAAATAGAGCAGAAATGTTGGTAATGGTTTCAAAGCGGTAACATGGATCTTACAAGTGAAGAACCCAGATTTCAAGAAGAAAGGGCAACAAGAAATTTGGGTACTATACATTACGGAAACTTAAGAGGGCTAGACCCAGCTTAAATTATACCAAAAGGGAAAAAAGGTAATTACTTTTTTGTTTGTATGTAGGTACATGTCTGCAGTCCTGTTAAACAATGATATCCCCAAGCTGCAGTCCCTTAGCACGCCACTATCCGGCTTAGGGCAGCAGCTCGACACTACGTGGACTCAACAAGTCGCTGGAAGTTCCCTGCAGAAATATTGGCCATGCTGAGTCTATAGCCAGCCATAATTGTGGAAGTGTTCCGGTGCAAGACTTAGTGCACGAAGTGACGTCTCGATTAAATCCTATAAATGTTCGATGGGATTTATGTCGGGCGATCTGGGTGACCAAATCATTCGCTCCAATTGTCCAGAATGTTCTTCAAACCAGTCGCTAATAATTGTGGCCAGGTTACAGGGCGCTTTATCATCTATAAAAATTCCATCGTTGTTTGGGAACATGAAGTTCATAAATGGCTGTAAATGGTCTCCAAGTAGCCGAACATAACCATTTCCAGCCAGTTATCGGTTCAGTTTGACCAGAGGACCCAGTAAATTCCATGTAAGCGCAGCCTTGCACGAAAAGGAAGTCACCAACAGCTCTCACAGTGCCCTGTTGGCAACTTGGGTCCATGGCTTCTTTGGGATTGCGCCATACTCGAACCCTACTATAGGCTCTTACTTACTGAAATCGGGACTCATCTGGCAAGGGCAAAGTTTTCCAGCTGTCTAAGGTCCAGCTGATATGGTTGCGAGCTCTCAAGGAGGAGGAGATTAGAGTTTAACGTCCCGTGGACTACAAGATCACTGGAGACGGAGCACGGGCTCAGATTTGGGAAGGATGGGAAAGGAAATCGGGCGAGCTCTTTCACAGGAACCATCCCGGCATTTACCTGAAACGATTTACGGACATCATAGAAAACCTAAACCAGGATGGCCGGACGAGGGTTTGAACCGTCGTCCTCCCGAATGTGAGTCCAGTATGCTAGCCACAGCTCTTCTTCGCTCGACATGAGCCCTGGAGATGCTCTGCAGATGATTTCTTGCTGTTCGCAACGGCGCTCACGTCGGTCTTCTGCTGCCATAGCCCATTTACGCCAAATTTTGTCGCAGTGTCCTAATGGAGAGGTTCGTCTTAAGTCCCACTTTCATTTCTGAGGTTATTTCACGCTGTATCTCTTGTCTGTTGGCACTGACAACTCTACGCAAATGTTACTGCTCCCGGTCGGTAAGTAAAGACCGTCGGCCAGTGCGTTTGCGAGGTGAGAGGTAATACCTGAAATGTGGTAGTCTCGGAGCACTCCTGACTCTGTGGATCTCGGAATATTGAATTCCCTAAAGATTTTCGAAATGGAATATCCCATGAGTCTAGTTGCAACTACCACTCCGTGTTCAAAGACTGTTAATTCCTGCCGAGAGGGAATCATCACGTCGGACCGCTGTTCACATGAATCACGTAAGTCCAAATGAAAGGTCCGCCATTGCAATACCCTTTTGTAACTTGTATAAGCGATACTGCCGCGATCTGTATATGTGCATGTCGCTATCTCATGACTTTTGTTGCCTCATTGTAGCGGAGAAGGGCTGGGCTATTTTGTTTTCTTACCTCTAGTGGCTTGCTACGGTACTGCAGCTTGGGGATATCATTTTTTACCAGAAGTACAGACATTTAACTGCCAAGAAAACAAAAAATTAATTACCTAATTAAATTTTTTCGAGATGACAATTGAAACTTTGAGTACCACTCGTATTCGCTATTTGTTGAATTCGAAATGCTTCTCGATGTCTTAATTGAAGAAAACTGCAAGAAAAACTACACATAACAATAATTTTGTGACACATATTTAATTTTGATACTGATGACGTAGTACTCCGCTAAAGAGTAATAGCATAATTAAGAAGTAATATAACTGATGGCCTGCCGCAGTGGCCGAGCGGTTCTAGGCGCTACGCTCTGGAAACGCGCGACCGCTACAGTCGCAGGTTCGAATCCTGCCTCAGTCATGGATGTGTTTGATGTCCTTAGGTTGGTTACGTTTAAATAGTTCTAAGCTCTAGGTGACTGATGACCTCAGAAGTTAAGTTCCATAGTGCTCAGAGCCATTTGAACCATTTTTATAACTGATAAGGAGAAAGCGCGAAGCTTGCTGATTACCGAAGAACTGACGAATCTGCAAAAATCGTATTCCCTGTTCAAAAGAGTGATATAAGAATTTGAATAATTTGCAAGAAATCAGTAGCCAAACGTGACTTCTACTGATGCATCACCATTTCACGACGCCAGTTTCTCCGACCACCTGTTTATGTAGCCTACGTCTCTTGCAAATCTCTTTATCGCAAAAAAGGAAGTTCTTCAGTGTCTAGATTCACTCATTCGATTTACGTGAAACCTTAAAGAGCATGTTATGTTCCGATAACTAATTTTTCTCAACATGAAATGTTTAGAACGCGTATAATGTATGAGACTGGTGATATGCCTTCAGACTTTCGGAAAAATATCATTCCCACAATTCCGAAGAGAGCAAGGACAGAAACGTGCGAAAACCATCGCACAATCAGCTTAACAGCTGATGCATTCAAGCTGTTGACAGGAATAATATACATAAGAATGTAAAAGAAATTTGACGATCTGTTAGATGATGATCTGGTAGGCTTTAGGAAGGATCAAGGCACCAGAAAGTCATTTGGTATTGCAAGAAAGATTGAAGGAAAATAAAGATACGCTCACAGGATGTTTCGACCTAGAAAAAGCGTTTGATAGTGTAAAATGGTGCATGATATTCGAAATTCTGAGGAAAAAAAAGAGATAAGCTATAGGGAATGAGGGGTAATATCATCGAAAAAGTTCAGAGAAACGCAGCTCATTTTATATTATTGCGAAATAGGGTAGTGAATGTCACGAGTATGATACGCAAGTTGAGGTGGCAATCATGAAAACACACGTAAATTTCGTTGCAGAGAGATCTTTTCAAGAAATTCCAATTTCCAGCGCTCTCCTCCTAATGCGGAAATATTTTGCTAACACTCACTCACTCAGGGAGAAATGAGCTTTGCAATAAAGTAGTAAAAAATCATTTATACATGGAGAAATGAGCTTCGTAATAAAGTATTACAAATCAGAGCTCACATGGAAAGATTTATATTCTGTTTTACCACTCGCTGTTTAACTGTGAACAACAGAGAAATAGATTGAAAGTGGTTCAGTGACGCCTCTGACATGCAGTTAATTGTTAATTGCAGGGTAGTCATACTGATGTTGATATAACTGAGGACGTAGGATGTGAGTGATACTCTGAGATGAAGAGGTTGGCGCAGGAGGGGAATTTGTGATGAGCCGCATCAAAAAAGCCAGACGACTTATGAAACTAAAATCAAAAAGTTTACCTGAACATCAGGAAATAAAAAAGTATTTCGAAAATATAGCTACGAGTCAAATCTAGGAAAAATAATTGTTACACTGACGCACAACCACTTTTTAACTCAAAATATTAATTTAATACAATATTCTTGCTGAAATAAATTATACAGGAAGTCGTAACATATCTAGTGTATAGCATCTAGCAGTAATCCTAAATGCTTTCAGTTATAGTTGTTCTTGTTACTTGTGTGTCATGTACTTTTAAGGCTGGTTGTCTGTACTTGTCAAAATGAATGATATGGCAAATATTATAAAAATATAGTACAGGGTAAATAAAAAAGAATAGTCCTATTTGGCACGTCTATATTTTTCAAACTAATAAACATAATGAGTAGGCATTTGTATATGGAAATGGATTAATAATTGCTTGAATAATTGTAAAAATTGATTGGAAAGAATAGTTGAGAAAATTTTGAAGGTAATTTATGAATCTGTGCACAGTCTTGGGTGAACTTTAACTGATACCAATATCAACAGACCCTGAATATCATTGCAGTTAAGGTCAGTAAACATAATTTGCATTACTGCTGCTTTCAGTAGTGTGCGCTACCTCATGATCACCGCACCATTGAAATTGTCGAGCTGTGTATAAGTTCATAAACACATGAAACACAGTATCTTTGGTATAAGTAAACCAATTCAATTGGTGCCTATCAAGTCTGAGTCATTCCCTTCACATTAATTCCGTTTTAGTCTTGAGTGTGACATTGTCGACGCAGGAACGCTCCTCCAGATACGACGTTAATTTTTCTTGTTTGCACCGAACCTCTTGATGCAGGATCTCGGCAGCGAGTCAAATGATGAACCTATAGGATTGATACCCGTAAGGGTAAATATTCCTCTTCTAGTAACTTTTTATAATACTATTATGAATGGTTAAAATACGCGTTTTTAACAATGCTGGTACTACGGATCCAAGCATACGTCCGTACCCTGCCACTTCCCGAACAAAAGGGTGAAGATATGTGAATTAATAAACTGAAGAGCATATTTCTTACTTTTTTCTTACAGAGATTTAACGATGTGTCAAAACATTATCCTTGCCACAAAGCAATTCCTTAATTTACTTTTGCGTTGTCTTTGGCTTATACCTCATTCAGTTTACATATAGCTTATATTGAAGCAAAGAAAAGAAAGAAAAATGATATGAATCAATACAATATACAATGAATTTTGTTTTTAATGAACGGGAAACTCGAAAAGTTTCTTTTCATACCTTTTCATAGCTGTTCAGTATGGTCCCCGTCAGATGCACGGCGTATGTCAGTGTGGTATTCAAATTGTTCCCACACTGCAGAGAGCATGTCTTGAGTTACGGCTTCCACAGGTGCTGTTAACCGATGTCTCGGTTTATTCATTGTTGTTGATAACGGAGCCACATAAACAGAGTCGTTTATAAACCCCCACAAGAAACAATTACATACAGTCAGGTCCGGTGACCTTGGAGACCAGTAATGTGAGGCTGAATCATTTGGAGGTCCAGAGCGACTGATGCATCGTTCAGTAATCCTTTGGTTTAAAAATTCCCACACTTCCAGATGCCAGTGTGGCGGTGCCCCATTCTGTTGATCAATGAAGTCGTTGAAATCAATCTCCAACTGTGGGAAAGAAAGTTCTCAAACATATCGAGATATGTGCTTCCTGTAACAGTGTTCTCGGCAAAGAGAAATGGACCATACAGTTTTCCCGTGAAACTGCACAAACACATTAAATTTTGAAGAATCCATCTCACATTGTACAATTTCGTGTTGTTGTTCAGTATCCCATATTTCCACATTATGACGGTTCACCTTTCCATTCAAATAGAATGTTACCTCGTCACTAAACACTAAGCGTGGAAGAAAACTCTCATCCTCCATCCTGCCAAGAACGAAATTATATAACTGTTGTTTGTCACCTTCACAAAGAGCTTGCAGTAGCTAAATTTTGTATAGTTTCATGTGTATACTTCGATGCAACACACGCCAGACGGATATCGGGGGCATGTTGAGCTGTCGGGCTGCACGGCGAATGGAGTTTATGCGGTTTCCTTGTGAAACTGTGGCCAATGCGTTCGACGTCTGTGTCACATCCTCGGGGACGTCCGGTGATCCTGTTTCTAGGAATTGTTCATGCCATCGTCAAATGCTCTGTTCTGTAGGAGGATCCACACCATACCTAGTACCAAAGTCATGCTGAACGGGTATTACTGACCCGCACTGCGGAAAACCTAGAACACAAAACGCTTTCTCTTGCCCCGGCTTAATTTTTACTAGAACTGAAGTGGGCATATACTGCTGCTACATAACGGGAACCATCTAAGACTCGAGAGTTTGCTCTGTTTAGCAGTACGTTGTTCACGCACATATCTTTTACGATTGTTTAGACCAATGACCTAAGGTCTTTGGTCCCATAAGATCTTACTACAAAACTTACGATTCTTTTAAACCGGATGATTCTTTTTGGTGCACACTCTATTGTTACATGCAGATACATTTCCGCAGAAAACAGAAAAACCAAATATACAGAAATGTGAAAATAAACTTGAAAATCAATTACAATGAAGCTAAAGTAATGTTAAGAAAATAGATCAAATTGATAACGAAATCATGGGCGTAGTTACAGTGATTTTGTTCGTTAGCGCAACTGCAAACAATGACTCGATGATAGGAGCAGAAATAAATGTTAGAGTAATAACGTTCCCAAGAGCTTTCGGTGACAGAAATATGCATTTCAATAGTGCCTTCCGTTGTGTCTGTATATGAAAGTCTGCAACGTGTGTTTCAAGTTTTGGCTTGTGGTAGTTCAACGAAGAATTATAATGCGAAAATCAATCTAAAATAGTGGATTGTTCAGCAGTGGCTTGATGCATGTTGGGAGTTAGTGGGAGAGACAAGTAAACACAAGCATGATTGGGAAGAGATTGGGGGCGAAGAAGTAATTGTGACATGTGAGGAAGCGGGTAAATGGTAGATGGAAGAAGGAAGTTCTTTTCTGGATTCTCTTTGTTTAAGATCTTGTCTACATCTGATGCAATCGGGACAGGTGCAGTGAGGAAACAGGCAGAAGCACCATGAACGTATACAGTTGATCACCACAACGCATGGAAAAATGCACAAGAATATTTTAGACAATAGTGAATTTCAAATGGCTGACGATATTGACTATTATGTAAATACGAAGCAGTTCCTTTGAGAGAATTTTCCTTAGTTTAAATGATTAAGTTACTGTGAGTCGGTGGTTTTGGTTGATCATACAAGGGAGAAGTATTACTTATGCGTTTAAAAGAAGTTTTAGCGAATACAGTTCGTTTCATATTGCATGTGATCCGAATGTGCATTTCGAAATTTATGATCAAACGTTTATTTCTGGGTTATTTGATGTCACTATTCGTGGGTGTCATTACCTGTGAACAGTATCGTCTTCAGACAACTCAGACATATAACCATGAATAGGCAATATTATAGAGGGATAGGACAAAGTATTATTTTAACTCAGATATGACGACTGTCATTAATTTGACACTTACCGTTGCGCAATGATATCCACATTTTAAGAATGAGTGGGATAAAGGATGAGTAAAAGAGTAAAAGTCCTGGTAGGTTCGATGTTACTGTTTCGTTGCCTGCAGGAGTGTACTGCACGAGTCAGTTCATATTCTGCACGAGTAATTTCATATGTTTCTCAATGTACATAAAAAGACTTAGGCCAGTGAATGTCCCCTTTCTCAATACGCAAAATTTTAGTACTGTACTATATGTGCATATGATTATTTGTTTTTACGACACTGTTGTAATTATGTAACTTTAACACTAAAAACAACAGCAAAGAATTTGTACATAATTAATGATTTATAAAATGAACATCGTTCTCGATCTAATGTACTGAAAATGCTATTCTACTACTCCAGTTTATTTTCGTCTCCAGAAAATGTGAAGAGTTTGACGTGAGGCTCTAAACGTAGAATCTTACCTTTCGGGAAGAATATTGTTTGGGAAATGCTTCGGCCTCTATAATTTCAGAACTGTAATAAACGCTTCCACCCCTTCGATGGTCGAGGAAAAGTTAGCCGTTCATAATTCCGCCTGACAAGACAGCGCATTACTTATTCATTAAAAAACTCTGAGAGACTATTTCTGGAGATTATCACTACTATCGCTCATATTTTTTCACAGGATCAGTAATGAAGCTTAAGGAAACTTTACGTGATGTGTGAAAAAAAACGCTTTCGTTACAAAATAATATGTGATAAAACAGTACTGACAAAATAGACATAATTATGTGCTCCAATTTTTAGCTAATGAGGCACAGTATTCTGCCGGGATCAGTGTTGGAGCCGCTGCTGTGTGTATTATATGTAAACAATAGCCGTGAACTGTTAGTGAAAAGTTGATCATGTATCCAAGTGCAAAATCTGTTATGGGAACCGTCGATTCAAGAGGTCCTGGAAGAGAGAATACTAAGTCATGCAAACGCATATTTCAGTGAAAACAGCGCATTAGTAACACGAAATACAGCAGTTTAGCGCAAGAAAATCACCTAAATCAAATAACGACCCAATGATAAATTTTGTAGACTGCTACCAATTCTTGGGTGTTGTTATTGATACGCACGTAACATGGAAGAACACACATAAAACTTTCTAAAAGAATGGGGACTAATATACTCCTAATGAGGAAAACGCACAAAACCATAGCGGCATGTAAACTACAGACAAAAAACGCTCGCACAGAAAGTTACACATAAAATAGTGAAAAGTTATTATACAAAGGACTCTACATTAACCAATAGGTATTTGAGATACATATTCATCCCCTACACCATTTTATGTTTATGATAATGGTATAAGAATAAGATGTAAGCTCACTGGTTTCCAAATTATTTCTAAGGATAACTCCAGAGATTTGTATATTAAGATCAAAACATCTATTTTGGATATAAAATGAATATGTGCATAAAAAAGACAAAGACTGCGGCCTTTAGAGGCAAATATCCATTCTGAGCAAAAATTAGATTATAAGTATCGAGTCCGAGCAAAAATGATATGATAAGCTTGTCGAGCAAGTCTCTCACTTCCTGTTGTATAATTTATAATATTGACCTGGATTGGAAAGCTGTATGAGGACCAATCTCAAGAATGTTATTCGTGAAAACAAGAACAGAAACAAGAATCAGATTTTTTAAAGTGATAACTCTACAAGTCTTGAAAAGAAGACGGAATCAAAGAGGCTAAAGGCTGATGAGACTGACACCAGAATGAGGATTGCAAGAATAAGGAATACTTATTTCGTAAACCGATTTACAGAAGAGAAATTAACGAACTATTTGAACTTTGGTAACATATTCTTCTAGAAGTGATAGAAAATAATCGCTTACTCGAAGAATAAGAACTGCTAACAATGTAATTTTCAAGGGAATTTGCATTTGACGCCAACGTCACATCAGTAATAGTTGGCGATATATTTTTGTATAATTCTTTTTATACATCTATACTAATATTAATGTTAAATTTTCCTATAGCCTAATTAATATTGAAAGGAAAGGGTACAAACATAGTATGAACTGCCAGCATGTCGTCGTTCACTGACAACGTTTCTAAATTCTAAACATTGCATGATACGTTTCTTAATGAGAGTTGGTCCTTGCAGGAATCAGTGCTATGATTAATTGTGTTTAGCCTGTGACTTCTACCGAATGAAATCGCAGTCGCAAATCGCCTTCAGAATGCCTTACTCTACCATTAAAGAACATTCACTTGTAAATGACTTCTCATGTCTGAAACTCCATAAGATGGCTCACTGTTAAAGTCAACTTCTATGCTCTAATGAACAATACCTGTTTGGAAACGCTGCTAGCAAGTTCTGCAACATTAAATATCATATAAATTTCATTGCTTGTTTAAATAACATCGTAGTTAATAACTAACATAATTTCATTTACATTTGACACCATTGTCATATCAGTAATAATTAGTGATATATTTTCCAAAAATTCCGTTTATATAATTAATGCTGAACGTTACTTTAGCCTAGTTATTATTTCTAGTTAGTTGAGAAAGGGGAATATATTTTGTTATTGATGTATTTTATATGTATAATAATGACGAACTATGGAGCAGCAATACTTCGCTTGTTCTGAAAATGGCTGTTGGATGATATGAGTACTCTACACTCTACACTACTCTGTAGTGGTAGGATACGATCGCCTGTTTGGTGTATTTGTCGTACACGACACACACACACACACACACACTCACGTTGAAGGAAATCAAAAGAATTATCGCTCTGGAAAAGAAGATGTATCTGTGTAGTATGAAGGTGAAGCGGACACTCCTAAATGGAATGTAAGATGAAAGTGATTAACGACAGGGTCTATATTTGAGAGAATAATTCACGATCACTGATAAGTCTCACAGGAAACATTGTTACACGATATATAACATTCGTGGTATTTCCGAATCTGATGTGTCGTATATTATGTTTAGAATGGAACTATCAACAGAGGCAAATGATGCGAGATGGTTTCCAGTCCTTTTCTTACCTGTTAACATAAAGAGAATTTTTTAGTTATACAAATTCCGTAATCACATATTCCAGTCAGCACTTTAACATGCTGTAGGCCTGTTTATGAATGATAACGTACTTCTCAGTCATAATCGCACAAACAAAACTACATAATTTTTTCATAATGATAAGTTCTCTGCGAAAATATTTATTAATTCACAGAAATTCTCATCCTACAACGTTGTCTGTTATATTACTTAATATTTAATAGTTCCTGTTGTTTCTATTTTGTAACACAACGTCATAAAATTCAAAAATGTAGATATTACCATAAAATTTCATATGAATGTATTATACAGACATAGATGAATGTCGTTCAGAATTAATTCTGTAGCAATCTCAAATGCAAATATGTACATAAACTAGTATATTTGCTGAAATATGCTCCTAACTGAGGAGAAACATGTTTAATGCAATTTAAATTTTTATAAGCGAGCAGTAGCATCATACTGCTGTTACATTTAGTGCAGAAAGGTGTTAAGGTGTTTTTGATGGGTCTGTGCTGTCAATGTTCAGTAAGTCAAGTTTATGAACCTATAACTCTGGAACCAATAAGGATAACAATCTAAAATTTTTACAAATCACTTATCCACGTTATTCGTATCTAGTGATGCGGAATCAAGAGATGAGATACAAAAAACTGCAGATATAATTTTTCTGGTTATGGCATTTTTTGTTGTGAATATTTGTATATGTAAGTCCCTAGAAACATAGCTATCAAACAAATACTATGATCGTGAAACAGTAGGTACAGTATGTTATGATAAATCATGTCACAAACCCTTCTGTAGGGTTCACAAGTATTTCTTGATGGGGAAGCACATAAAGCATAAAAAAGTCTTTTGAGAAAATCCCGTTTCGCATATTTTAAAATTATGGCTCAAAAGTACCCAGGAACATTGTCAGCATCATTATCTTTGCAACTATCCTTCTCTAAAAGCTTCTTCTCTCTAGTTGACCTTATTGCTTGGTGGTGAACTCAGCTGCACGCTGTGCCACACCATGTCTCGTCTCGTTTAATAATTTCAACCCGTTTACAGTATGACAGCCTGGGGTAATTTTAAGATTGGCTAGAACACTTATTCTCCCAATATTGCCATCATTAAATGTTAATTCAGCATCAAAAACCCACATTTCAGTGTATTTAACCCTACAAAAACATTTTTGGGCATTCTTGCCCAGATAATATCGCCGAAACGTGCAGTGGATTTTGAGTCCATCTACGTAGGCACTTTCGGCGAAGGTCTAAGTGTATTCTTAAAAATTCACTTCATGGCTTCCATAACCGCTTCAAGAATAAAGTTCTTATGTTCATAATATACTCC
Organism: Schistocerca gregaria; assembly: GCF_023897955.1. Lineage (NCBI taxonomy): Eukaryota > Metazoa > Arthropoda > Insecta > Orthoptera > Acrididae > Schistocerca > Schistocerca gregaria. The sequence continues at coordinate 966,500,991 of NC_064920.1, read as the reverse complement.
TGACACTTCAGCTTCGGAATTTACATTATGATTTAGGTCCAGGTGGTGTGATGTATAATTTGATATAAATAAATTTTCGGTGCCTTTCAGTGTCAGACAAATTTTTATTTTTAAAGAGGATCACTTAAGACAATTTCCATGGGTTCGCCCCTCAAATTTCTGCCTCATATCACAAAATTGTCGTCTGATGTAGTACAAACTGAAAAAAAATTCTTTTAAAGCACAGTTTCGTATATAATTTATATTCAAAACCTTACACCTGTGTCACAGAACAAATCCTACATCGAGAATACTTTACACAAGTTTAAGGGAAGAAATGCTTCTGATAATTATTACAGTCTTTAAAGAACATCAAAATATGAACAGGCCGAAATGAACAAACAGTACATGAGACTATGTTAATCAGTTCGACTGTAAAAAGCTAAGGAGCATATTATTAGCAAAATGAGAAATATGCAAAAGTGAAATGCCAAAATGAGCACTTCTCAACTGGGAGTAAATCAAAACAATCAGAATGGCTGAAAGAGAGCACAATAATATGAACCAACTAAGCAAATAAGAAAATAGGCAAAAATGAGATGCCAACAAAATGAGAGCTGGCCGAACTCCGTCGCAGGTCGACCCTTAATCTATGATGTTACAGTGGGCAAAATGAATTATCGGTTTTCTGTCAGTTGAGATGTGCGGAGATATGAGACCAAGACTGCTTTCTTCACACTTTCTAAATTATTTATGTTATCCTGAATAGCCATTGCATAGTAGTGCTGAGGCTGATCTATTGTTTTATCTTTCAGACGAATACTCAGTGGCTTGCCATCTGCAATGTGGTGGTGCGAAGAGCTCGTTTTACTTTTCTGACTCGTGTGCTCATCCTATTTTGTGCGTGTCCATTGATTTCCTGTTTCTTTACCTCCACATTTTCACACAGATTTGATTCAACTGAACACTTATGGACTTTAGAACGGCATGTGAGTGTATTCATGCCAGAAATTTGATAGTTTCCTAGATAACACAAGTAATGTAATAAAATTAAAATTAAAATATTTCTAAACGTCACAAAAACGTAAATTATACATCATTTAACGAAGAAAAGGGTGATGAACACTGTAGGACTTGTTTCTAAAGTGTTAAAATTTTCGTACACGTTTTCTTGAATCATAGCTTTATTTAAAACCTCAAATAAGCATACTAGATGAGATTATCAGTGCTATAAGTTGCACCTTGATGTCTAAAACCTCTATAGAGGACCTCCAGCTTTCATCTTTTCCGTTGTTCGAAGTCAGAAAAAATATATATCTAACGAAATAAAAATATATGTTCCAAGCTGTGAAACATGCTACACAATTTAATAGTGACGTACTGTTCGAGGTATTCTGTTGATTGCAGCTTTGAAGGGAACAGCTCTAGCGAGGTTACACTGCAATGCATCAGAATGAGCAAATGCACTATAAAACGCTCTTCGTTGTTTTATTAAAATGTATCAATGTTTTATACATTGTTAGTACTACATGTGAAGCACGGAATCACGCTAGTCAATATCGACATCACATGTGATCAGTGTGTACCTCATTATTCAATTATAATTTCGAGGTTACAGACCACCTCCAAGTAAAATTTCAAAAATCAATTAATGCCTTAAACATCCTCATGACATATAAAGCTCACTAATCATCATCAGGACATATGCACACTTCATTAACGCAGTCATTTTCACTCGAACGTGAGTTCTATGCCCTAAAGCAGAAACAATAAAAAGGGACACATTAATTACAGGTGATGTAATTTACTTCCCTGTGTGGTTTTCTCATGTCTGCGCTAGTAAGTTTTTTTTTATCTAACAGCTTATTGAGAAGCAACGATTAAGAAACTGGAGTCGGGTTCTGGAAGAACGGCATTCAAATCTTCATCCAACCACTCAGAATTATTTCCAGGCTGTGTTGATGGTTCCGAGAGAAAGAAATATACGCAGGCGGGTCCAGTGTCAATCAACCCTCGAAACAGCATGGAGGCCTGGGTTCATCTGCACGACGAAATTCCGCGATGTCTACAAGGCAGTTTCAACGAACTGCGTAACGAAGACTCAGAGCAGATGATCAATAGACCAGGAATGTGACAGTGTGTGCCAACACAATTTTATTGCTGAACAGCAACGTCGAGATTGGACCATGAATGAAGGGAGGAATTTACTCATCACAGACAAATCCTGAGTCTTTTTGCACATTCGTGTGCAGGGAAAGTACTTGCCGTCTCAGCCTCTGGATCTTCTTAGAAAGTGGCCCTTGCGGTGGCGGTGTGACATTAGTCAGTGTAGGCATCACGTGGCATGCGCGCACGGAGCATATTTGTTGGTGGCCGTCTGGATACTGCCAACGCCCATAGACTCAGTGATAAGGTAAGGGCTGTCTTTCCACTGATACAACAGGTTCAGTTTCCGTCTTCAAGGATGGCAATTCCCGTCGACTAGGAGCTGCTTTGGAGGATTAGATTCTTACAGGGAAGATATCCACAGCATGGTCTGTGAATCATGTCAGAGATGGATTGTGACCAAGGAAGACAATTATTTGAAAGTTATTTTAACTTTCAAAGAATTGTCTTTGCTATTGGTATCCTCTATTTTCTTGTTAGTAATAAGCTTTATTAAGAAATCACATATGTCTTGTAAGGACGTGGTCTTGTAAAGGTTTTAAAATAAACCTAGAGTTATTAACATTCTACGTCTTTATTTTTCATGTTTATATATTTATTTCTCACATTGTCACCCTGCCAATTTCTTGACACCTCACTGTAGAATGTTCGACTTTGTTGACGGAGCCACAACCTCACCTCTTCTTACACAGCTTAATCACTATCGAAGTCCTCGAAGGTGCTATTTAAGTTTTGAAAACAGACGAAAATCTGATGAGGCCAAGTTGGGGCTGAATGGAGGATGATCGACGACAGAGAACCAAAGGCATTGGATTGTTGCAGATGTCGTAGCACTCGTGTGTGGTCTGTCATTGTCTTGCGTAAGGAGAAGGTGCTCCATGTGTGGGCGAACTCATCGAATTTGAAACTAGATTACAGAACGCTGTTTCTCACGCACAGACATATTTACATTAGACACTGACGTGTCACTCGCTGCAAATCTTAGCCCTCTAGCAGCAAATGGCTGCAAATAAGCAGTTATAGAACTGTACTAATGCTCGTTTTACTTTAAGCTTTAAGAGATTTACATACAAAAATGGGAGGGATTACTTTTCAGCACATCCTCATATAGCATTCCGTCTTCAGGCCACAAGTGGCCCATCGGGACCATCCGACCGCCGTATCATCCTCAGGTGAGGATGCCGATAGGAGAGGTGTGTGGTAATCACACCCCTCTCCCGGTCGTTATAATGGTTTTCTTTGACCGGAACCGCTACTATTCGGTCGAGTAGCTCCTCAGTTGGCATCACGAGGCTGAGTGCACCCAGAAAAATGACAACAGCTCATGGCGGGCCGGATGGTCACCCATCTAAATGCCAGCCACGCCCGACAGCGCTTAACTTCGGTGATCTGACGAGAACCGGTGTATCCACTGCGACAAGGCCGTTGGCATCCCCATTTAGAGTGGTGGAAAAAAATCGCAGCATCAAGAAGGAGCTGTGCGAAATAAACGAAAGTTGGTAGGCGAATTTAACATCTGAAAGGTGGCGTCTATTCGAATTTCGTGCCAGTCGCATAAGAGTGGTACTTGTAGCGCCGCTCTATGATGCAAATAAGATTTGCTTTAATTACACAATGTAACGGACATGAGCGTTAGTTACCTTTGAGATAGAATGTGGTGAGTTGTTGTCAGTGAAGATTGCATTTAAGGTAAGAAAGACGTAATCATCAGAATCTAACTGAGTTTGAAAGAGGTCGTGTAAAAGGAGTACGAAGAACTGAAAGATCCTTCTGCGGTACTGAGAAGGACTTGGCAGGGAGGTAGCCACTGTACATGACTACTGCCAGCGCTGGTCACGAGAATGCACGGTCACAATAATGCCGGGTTCCGGACAGCCAAGTGGCCCTATCGAGAGTGAGGACCGTCGTTTTCGGCGTATGGCTCGGCGCATTGCACAGCATCTGCAGCAGTAATATGAGCATCGGTTGGTGCCACAGTGACAAAACGAACAGTTACAAATCGGTTATTTCAAGGACATCTAAGAGCCTGACGTCACGTGGTGTTCATTCCACGGGCCCCAAACCACTGCCATTTGCGACTTCAGTGGTGTCAAACGAGAGCTCGTTGGGTGGATGTATGTCGTGCTTTCTGATGACAGCTGGTTCTGCCTCGGTGCCAATGATGGCTGTGCGTTGGTTAGAAGGAGTCCACTTGAGGGCCTACAACCAACCTTTTCACGTGCTAGGCCTTCTGGATCTACACCTGGAGTTATGGTCTACGGTGTGATTTCGTATGATAGCAGGAGCAGTCTTTTGACGACCCCGCGGACACTGACTGCAAAAATGTCAGTCAATATGGTGATTTGATCTGTTGTGCTGGCATTCATTAACAGCGTACCAGGGGGTGTTTTTCAAGAGGATAACGCTCGTCCTTATACCGCTCTTGTACCCCAATGTACTTTACAGAGTGTTGACGTGTTGCCATGGCCTGCTCTATCACCAGATCTGCCCGCAATCGACCACTTGTAGGACATCTTCGGGCGACAAATCTAGCGTCATCAACAAAAAGCATTAATCATACGAATATTCACCGACCAAGTGACAGGGGCATGGAACTCCGTCCCACAAACTGACATCCGGAGCCCATCAAACACAAAACATTCACGTTTACATGCTTGCATTCAACATTCTGGTGGTTACATCGGCTATTGATGTAACAACGCTTCACTTTTGCTATGGCTTATCTCGCGCTTAAATACACCTGTCATCTTGCAATGTTAACCACTTAAATGTGTTACGTAGACAAATGAATCCCCAAAATTTCATTACTTTACATTAATTATTTTTCTGATGATGCGATTTTTTCTGTCAGTGTACTTTTCTTTGCAATGCGATCAGATTTATTTTATTTTTCACCTCTTTATTGGGGTGCTTGGTGATACAATATGCAAATATACCGGACGATACCTTAGTTACTCCCACGGGATCTAGCGATAATTTCATGTAACATCGCCCCTATCCTCACTTCTCCCTGTAAGTGAGTCTGCTAAGTCCACGTGTTTCTACAGGTAGGCCACACTCACCTGAAGCAACACATTGAGCCTGTAGAACTACCAGGTAGGGTGCACCATGTGCACACGGCTCTTGTCATCTTCGAAATGTACAGCATATTCATCGTGAAAATATGGATCAAAGGGCAACGCTTGATCACTTAGAATGTTGAATTAAACCTGGTTGATGTAAATCAGCAGGATTTTTTCACAGTTGTCACAGAAAGTAAAATCTTCTACGTCACGCTCCCCTCCAAATTCTCTTACGCAATCGAACTTTCGACCCCGCTGCTGGAACCTTCTGGTGTTCCTTGTTAGCTTCACATTAAAGAGGAACGTGACTCGGCCTAACAACGTACGAAATTTTAGCATCCACGTTCATTTTCATGACAATTTAGTAGGTCAAGGATATTTGCGGAGAGACCAGAGTTAAACATGAGCAGTCTTGCTTGTCTGGATGGCTTACTGACTTCCTGTGGGTGTCGTAGGATCCGTGGATGCTTTTGGAGATATGGTGACTTTTGGAAAGACTGGAGACAGCGGTGGACATATACACATCCTTTACTCAATCATTCAGCTTGATTCCTCCACGAACATGAACAAATCTTCAATTATTCCATCCGTCTAGCACAGTCTATTTCCTTCTTCGTGTAATATTATGCGATTAGCGTTAGGCGTAGTCACTGCCAGTGGAGCAGACAAATGAACTGCTGACACAGTGGTGCGCTGACACGGCGCTATGATTAGCCGACGGTGACGCAGACGTCTCACGAGGCTCGGAGTGGTTGCAGTCAGTAGCAAGGCAGTGACGTCTCGAATTGTGTCGTAGGACGCAGCGTCATAGCGGCGTGGCGATGGTGCTGTCCGGATATGAAGTCTGGACCGACGGCTCCCACGCTAGTCAGTAAGGCGGAGGTGCTGGATGGCAGCGTTTTTGGGTCATTGCGAGCCAACCGGAACAGGTGTTGCCCGGGTTATGGCGTATTTCGCAATGGTCCGAGCTGCAGTTCTTCCTGGTTACCGGCCAGGTTTCGTCACACGGAAAACAGTGACATGGAAGTTGTAGACGTCCACTTACGTCACTGACCGGCGCCTGCCGATTCCAATATGTGGCCTCGCTGCTGTTCTGTTCTCCGAATTCTGCTTCAAGTTCACCTGTAGTTTTGTGCTGTTACAGTAATCTGGATGAGTGGGATTAAGTCGTGATGCGAAGAAACATCGCCAAACCAACACAGAACCACCTCCGCCGTGGACTACACCTTCAGCACACTGCGCGTTAAACGTCTCATTACGACATGGACGCACTCGATGCCCTGCATCATTTGGACAGAGGATCACTCGGCACGCCTCCAGTCAACTGCAGCCCACTACATGCGTTGTTTGACCAGATGAAGACTTACAGCTGTATCTGCCACTGTGAGAACTGGCCTTTCCGAAGTACTCAAAGCCAAATGTCCGTTGCACGCAATTCATTTCGTCTTATTCTCTCGGAAATTGGGGCAGATCTATAGCATCTAGTGACAGTAGCAATTCCTGTCTGGTTTGACATAGACAGACAGGAAAATGTTTTAAACAGTAAAATGCCGACAGTTCGTGGTTTTAACAGACATGACATTTATCATTGATGATGGCTTTTATTGACTTAGGAAGGCTGAGAACATTGACCAGCCACGCCAACTGGTACTCTGCGGTAGTTTTATATTTTAATAGTTTTAACGCTTGCGGACAGTGAACAATCGTATTTAAACAACTGTTTACTGAATGAATTGTCAATCAGTCATATAAGGCTATTTTAGCTGTAGTTGCCCCAGTTTTAAAATTATCTTTTTTAAAATTATCTGTAAGAGTCTGACATCGATTGTTATTGATGAGGTACAAGGTTTTCAGACTGTTTCTGACCGCACTGTACTTACTTCTTTAACAGGCGATGAGGAACCATGCAGATCATGCGCCTATCTTACAAACTACACCTACCAGATACTGTCCTATCCATTTTCCTGTGAATCCTAACTGTTGCAGGTTTTTCCGTGTTCTCTCTGCCAATCTTGTTCTTCGTCTTCACCGGAGCAATTTCCCTCTGGCGTTCCTAACAAAGATACTTTTGGAACAGCATCATCTGTCATTATTGAAACATGTTCCGCCCATTGCAGTCTGTTAACCTTTGCTTTTTGTGGAATATTTGGCTGATTCAGCTAATGCTACTGGTAAAAACGGTAACGTTCCGCCTTCTGGCCCCAGAGGAGACGTTGTTGCGTTTCTTGATCTTGGAACCGGTTATTAATCGGTCGAGCAACGCCTCATCTGGTCTTATGAGGCTGAGCATACCCATTACCAGTCGTTCACATGAAGGAAATTCCTGTCAGTACCGGGAATCGAGCCCAGGTCCCTCTCATGGAAGTAATCCACACAGCTGTGGAGGTGGATCCGTCATACCGTATATTTATTCATTTTTCAATCTCCTTCACCATTTTTCTTCCTTCACGGGCCCAAAAATCCTTATCTCAAACACTATCAGCTACTCTCTGTCGCTCTTGGTGGTACTCAATGTTTCTATGCCACCTATATAACAAAAGGGGGCAGTTATTGTATTATGTGCTTCCATTTAAAATTTTTCATTGAAATTAGCCTAGATTTCATTATTGGTTTTAGGCTGTAATGTGATTTGGAAGTTTTTAAGTTCCCCTCCCTTCACTGAAATTCTTGAAGTGTCTCAGTGTAGTGAGGCCGTAGAAGATGGTATAAGAGACGTACAGTATATCTGGCGTTACGAGTTTTTCAGAGATTAAGACAAAGCGCCCCTGAATTATCTTATTGAGTCGTCGCAAAGGATTTTCGCCTACTTGTTTTGCCACGAAGCTCTCATGATTGATGACCATTGAATTCTCTGGAAAGTGCAGTTCTACAATCTGTAATTGTAAGTGATGATGTATGTTGTGGTTGGCAGGAGAGCCAACACCGTGTTACTAGAGGAGGCCGAAATGCACGCGTTTCAGATCCCGCAGACTGGCGTGAGATCTGGAACAGGACAAGGAAATTAGAATTTAGAAAAACGGACGTAGCTGGTGGAATACTTAACTTTAATCCATTAATGATGAACGTCGGTTTTGACGGTACATAATTCACAATATCAATATTAACTGATAATGGCGCCTTGCTAGGTCGTAGCAAATGACGTAGCTGAAGGCTATGCTAAACTATCGTCTCGGCAAATGAGAGCGTATTTTGTCAGTGAACCATCACTAGCAAAGACGGCTGTACAACTGGGGCGAGTGCTAGGAAGTCTCTCTAGACCTGCCGTGTGGCGGCGCTCGGTCTGCAATTACTGATAGTGGCGACACGCGGGTCCGACGTATACTACCGGACCGCGGCCGATTTAAAGGCTACCACCTAGCAAGTGTGGTGTCTGGCGGTGACACCACAATGTAGGTAGCTATATAACTTCATAAACGTCTGTCATTGTCATTATGTTGTTTTTATTTGCCAAAACGCCTTACACTAATAATAAAGATACCATATGTCACTTATTAACTCAAAAACTAGCACTTCTCTAGAGTATGATGTTACGGCAGAACTCACTCGGAAGGCACCCTATTGGCGACTGACGAGTAAGGAAAGCAGCCGAAATTCTCGTGCTTACAATCGTGAAACATCGTAGCTGTTAAAACGTCCTTAGCTTCGACATGATTTATTTGCTTATTGAAACGACTGATTTACTGTCTAGTAATACTAGTGTAAGAAATTGTTTATGACTGGTACGCTTCTCCTAGTACCTGTTGTGGGAAAAGTGGCTGTTATTAATAAATATTTATTAAACAAAATCACTTGTTTCGCCCCACAATGGCTGCGGTTTTCCCACGTAGCGTACGCTGATGTACCTAGCTTACCACACCGTCTACTGGCAGCGCCAGATGGTCCAACGATTACTTCACCTGGCGTGAGAACCGAAACCTTACGCCCTGCTTATGCAGTACTCCTTGTGCTCACTGAATTCTACTGATATCTGCAGTCGCGACATAAAATGAAAATTTGGAATGCAAACGAAATAATAAGTGTTTAGAAACTAACAGGTACCTTACAAAAATTCACGATTCGTTGACTTACTAGTAGCTGGAAATTATTCCTCCAGTTGAAGCATTAGTCCAAGTATTTAAAGTTACCAACTAGCTTCACATTTCCCACCTGCAAAACCCAGCGGTCAAGGGGTGACTAACATTTTCTCCGCTGAGCTTACTTCCTGGATATTTTGAGTGATTTTTATAATATTGGTCACTACTGCATTCGGGAACTCTGCATCTAATTTGCACATAATCTTGACACGATCCGCGTAGGCCGCTGTTCATCAAGGTAACTCAGGTAAGCATGGAGAATCTGATTTGGGTCTCCTCATCTTGCGTTGAAGATTGTCTTCATGTACAGACATGCTGACGCTGTCACTGAAGTAACACACAGATTCTTCTATGCAAGGTGTCGTCTGGGAATGTGTGGTTGTTATTTATTTGCAGGAAGTGCCATGTGCACGACCACGTCACCAAAGAACGACTCCATTTACGTGCTGGCAGCTTTCTGTTCGCTTGACTGTGGAACGTACACAGCATGCTTACTCTCAGTTCGCTTCACCGCATTCAGACCTGCTAGGTATACTTTGTCTATATACTCTTCGCAAGTTGCAGTGTTGATGCTTACCATTCCTGAAGCGGAGAGTCACCACTGAGCTAATTATCACAGCCATAAACCGCGTGACAGTCGCCTTCTCTTACGCTCTCTAGCTTTTGAGATTGTGTAGAATGTTCACGTTTACCATGTTTGCTGTCGTCGTTAGCAGCTATTGACAAATACTGTTGTAAAACAGATGTTGTCTTACTTGATGACCACGACTGCGGCGTAAATGCGTGCCGATGTTGTTACAGAACGAGACAATGCAGTGAATTTTTGAAATTTCTAGAAACGATGTTAGTCTATCTTCTTCAGTTCTGCATAACTACTGGAACTTCATTCGAACCTTGTTAATGTAGTTGAACCTTCGTAACCACAATTTGCACCCCACCCTCCCAAACTTTCTCTCATTAGCAAAGTGATGATCCTTTGACGCCTCAAGATGTACTCCACTAACCGCTCGCTTATTTCAGTCATGTTGTGCTATAAATATCTCTTCGCTCCAATACGATTCAGTACCTCTCCATCAATTATCTTATCTACCCACCTAATCTTTATTGTTGCAACAGCACATTTGAGAACCTTCTATTCTCCTCTTCTCTAAACTGTTTCCACCCGCGTTTTATTTCCGTACAAGGCTATACTACAGATAAATGGTTTCATGAAACACGTTTTAACACTTAAATCAATATTCGACATTCGTACATGCCTCGTTTTGGAAAATCCTTGTCTTGCTGTTTCACCTGCATTTTATATGCTTTCTATCTCGACTAGGTTTAGATATTTTCTAACAGAGTAACAAATCTACTCAGTCTCTTATGTAATTCTTTCACCATGGCCTGATTCATTCGGCTACATCCTATCCGCTCAGCTGATGTTGTAAGTCCTCAGATGGCTCCTACAGAAGTACAATATCATCGGAAAATCTCAAAGCTCTTATTTCTTCTCCCCGAAGTTTTTTGTCCTTGGTTTCTTTTGTCGCTCGCTAAATATACTTACTGGACGTAGTCCGAGATAGGTTACAAACCTGTCTCGCTCCCTTCTCAATTATTGCTTCCCTTCTAGGTCATTCATTTCTTACGACTATTTCCTGTAAAAGTGGAAAAAAAGTTCTCGTTCCTTGTATTTTGTCCTTGCTACCTTAAGAATTTCAAAGAGTTTATCGCAGTCAACTTTCTCTAAATCCACAAATGGTATAAATTGCGTTTCTTGAGACTTTCTTGTAAGTTGTGAGGTCAGTGTTGCCTTTCGGTGCAGTAGATATCTCCGAAACCAAAACTGATCTTCCGCTACTTTGAGTTCTGTCGGTCGTTCCGTTTTTGCGCAAGTAATTAGTGTCTTTGTTACTAAACTGGGCGTTCAGTTGTATTTATAGCTGTCAGCACTTGCCTAATTTAAAATAGAATTATTACGTTCTTTTGGCGGTCTGACTGTATTTATACTGGCTCATGTGTATTTTGTCAATTAAACTGCCTAGTACCTTATTAAAATTTCTTAATTTATTACGAAGTTTGGCTACTGTTATCGTTAGATATCAAAAAGCTGAGAACTTACAAAAGAAGGTTCTCTGTCAGTACTAAAACGTATGCCTGATCGTGGCATCAGCAAACTCAGTTATGAAGTTATGAAGAAGAGTTCACACAAGTTGCAATTTCGCAACCTGAGAGGAAGGCTGTACCCTGTCAGGATGCCTGATTATACCACTAGAAAAAGGCCTCAGGAACGAAACCGGTCATGGTTGTAACTAAAAACAAAAGTGCAGATGGTGCAGACATTTTCTTCAAAATAATTATCACAGCTGTGAAATCGCCAACAGAACGTTCCATGTGCTAGACAAGAAGTATCTTACGTACTTCACGCCTCCGTTAGGCAAAGGTTGTAATACTTTCTCTGGTAAGTTCAAAACTTTTTGATGTGTGGTAACAGCAGTAGCCGAAACGTCGTAATAAATAAAGAAATTTTAATAAGTGATCTAGACTGTATTATACACAAAGTATACGCAAAGGTCGCGGACTCCTACAGGAAATTAATTTTCTTTTTTAATTTGTCTCGTGTATTTGCGTACTACACTGCTGGCCAATAAAATTAATACACCACGAAGATGACGTGCTACAGACGCGAAATTTAACCGACTGGAAGGAGATGCTGTGATATGCAAATGATAAGCTTTTCAGAGCATTCACACAAAGTTGGCGCCGGTGGCGACACCTACAACGTACTCACATGAGGAAAGTTCCCAACCGATTTCTCATACACTAACAACAGCTGACCGGCATTACCTGGTGACACGTTGTTGTGATGCCTCGTGTAAGGAGGAGAAATGCGTACCATAGCTGCGGTTACCCTTGACGCTGCTTCACGGACAGGAGCGCCTGCGATGGTGTACTCAACGACGAACTTACGTACACGAATGGCAAAACGTCATTTTTGCGGATGAATGCAGGTTCTGTTTACAGCAACGTGTTTGTCGACATCGCGGTGAACGCACATTGGAAACTTGTATTCGTCATCGCCATACTGGCGTATCATCCGACGTGATGGTATGGGGTGCCATTGGTTACACGCCTTATTCACCTCTTCTTCGCACTGAACGCACTTTGAACAGTGGACGTTACATTTCACAGGTGTTACGACCCATGGCTCTACCCTTCATTAGATCATTGCGAAACCCTCCATTTCAGCAGGATAATGCACGTCCGCATGTTGCACATCCTGTACGGGCTTTTATGGATACAGAAATTGTTCAATTGCTGTCCTGGCCAGCACATTCTCCAGATCTCTCACCAATTACAAACGTCTGGTGAATGGTGGCCGAGCAACTGTCTCGTCACAATACGCCACTCACTACTCATGATGAACTGTGGTATCGTGTTGAAGCTGCATGGGCAGCTGTACCCATACAGACCATCCAAGGTCTGTTTGACTCAATGCCCAGGCGTATCGAGGACATTATTACGGTCAGAGTTGGTTGTTCTGGGTACTGAAATCTCAGGATCTATGCACCCAGACTGCGTGAAAATGTAATCACATGTCAGTTCCAGCATAATATATATGTCTAATGAATACCCGTTTATCATCTGCATTTATTCTTGGTGTAGCAATTTCAATAGTTTTGCCATGATGTCTTCTCCAAAGGATCTTGTGTAGGTGCTTTGTTTTGATTAAGATAATGGGCTGTTAATTTCTTCTCGGTGTATCGTAGTTCTCCTTTCATCTACAATTCCTTACGTTTGTTCTGTTTTCAAATAAGGTGTCGTTACTGAGTAGAAAGTGACGCGTATGTTGCGCATTACTCCACGGTACTGTTATCAGGCTTTATTAAAAGTCAGTCCGTCATCAGAAGCGGCAGAGAGCTGGGTAAGAACCGGCGGAGCACACGCGACCCGCGGCTGGTAGCTCGGTTGTCGTCCCCAGACGAGGCTTGGCAAGTCGTCGCCACCTGATCCCTGTTTACGAGCAAGTGCGGGCGGATCCGTTTGTTTGCCGGTGGTGACGGAGCCCCGGGCTATCCCGGTACAACTTGAGGCAGTGTGGTGTGGGCGCCGACTGCAAGACGCACTGGCTGTCCCAGCAAGCAGCCAGAGCCCCGTCCTCCGCACAAGTTGTTGCGGGGGGTGGGCGGAGGGGGAGGGTGGGAGGGTGAGGGGAGGAGGCAGGGCGTGGAGGAAGAGGAGGAGGAGGAGGAGGAGGCTACGACGAGAGGCCGATGTGCACCCAGCCACTGCAACAGGGGCCTTTGTCGCTCCTCTTGAGACAAGATTCGCCCGCAAATTTTCCAGGACATGTACGCTTAATGACCATCTACATTACGTTGTTTTACGTCTCGCAGATTCCCTGCAATTTCGTCTCTCTTCCCAGGCACTCGCACTTACAGCCAAACCAAGCAGTACAGTATTCTGTCATTTTAATGTGATCAAATTACCGAGCGTGATAAATGGCTGACTTTTAGTGTACACGGCTGGTTTTTCAATTCTACACCAAAAGAATTAGGAGAACACATGCATATGTATCCGCTATGTTAAATCTATTTTAATACAGGCGCTACCTATGGTCTTATTCTGAGGCTTGAAATCTTGTCTTTTAATGTAGGCAACAATTAAAACCAATCGTCTGCTACTGACTTTGTTGTGCATTACAGTGTCAAGTGATATATCAGAAGGAAGCGACTTTGTTCCTGTTTGCTGCATATAGCAATGCCTGTCCATGTGTAATCCATAGGTTGTGGACAGCTACAGGGAGATAGATCAACATACAAGGCGTGTTGGACAAGGTCGCCGACGCATTACAACCCCACGTGAAGACTGATACCTGGCTATATCTGTGTTGCGTCGTCGTACCAATACCGCCAGGGCACTGCATGACGATCTTAGGAGGGCTACTGTTATGAATAGGTTACAAGAAAGGACCTGGCGATCCAGACGGCCTGTTCGACTACCCGCCTGACACAACAATTCTGACGTTCCAATGTGAACTGGCAACTTCGTCACGGACGAAACGTGTTATTCACAGTCGACATCTTCTGACCCAAGGTGATGGATGTGTTCGCGTGCGGAGACTCTCGGAGAGCGGTACCTGCTAAATGCTGTCCAGGAAATTGATAGACTTCCGAGGTTCTGTGATAATGCGGGGAGGCTTCAAGGCTTCTTCAGTGCTGACAACCGTAGGGATCTTGTCGTTGTCCATGTTCGCTTTACCGTCAAGCAGTACGTCGAATAGACATTGTCGGGCCATGTCATGGCTGCTGCATAGGTGGTGGCCCCGAATTCCTTCTAATGCTAAGGCCTGTGTGCCGGGCGTCAGCAGGGCTGTCTTGTGAAGTCTCGACATTGAAGTAATGGATTTGCGGGTCCCGATCTAAACCCCCTTGTGCAAATATGGGACATGCTTGACAGACGCAACGTCATAACTGTCTCTCTCGTGCCTTTACCTTTCCTAAAGCCAACTTACCGTCTCCTAAAAACTGACCGTCATCTAACAGATCTTCAGTTTTCGTTTCCAATCTCTTGTATATTATACAAGTGTGTTGTTTTAAGTGGATGATTAATATTCTGTTTGGTGAGGTTGTTAATCAGCGCTACAATCTGACTGCATCATCTGTGAACAGGTAACTCGAATTTTACAGCAGCTAATGCTCTGTGAGTGAAAGAAACCAGCTTTATTCATTAGCACTGAAGTAGTGATTACGGAACATATTGCTGTTGGTGCAAAAGAGGCAGACCAAACTCAGAATAAAACGTTCATCCGTTTGCTGTTGTTATCTTCCGTTCGACATACCTGGAATGCTGGAGGGTAAGGCATGAATTACGACATGCATAGAAGCATTACCATCGGATGAATTACATCATCAAGTAGACTGTGCTGAAGACTTCATGAAAGTGGTGTCAATACGAAGCAATGTGCCATGTGCGTGCCACTCACCACTCGTTACAGCGAATAGTGTTTGTTCTGGGAAAACACAAATCTCATTATCACTAAACAACTATTCGTAACGTACATCTCGAACAAGGTAGTCTCTGTATACATGATGTAATGTTTTTAAATAGACCCAGAGACGTAACGGAATTTGTTCCTTAAGTGTAGTCGAGTCTGTTAAAAAAAAAAAAAGCGTGTTTATAGAGAAAGTCGACAAAACGGTGATATGGAGCTCTTACACAGCGCCTTAGCTTCCTCAGCAAATAACGTCGTGCACGGATTGTACAGCTAGGTGTCCCTACTAGAACCACACAGTGCATATTTGCGAATTGCTTTGCTGCCCACAATACTCCTCGACTGATGTTGCACTTGGTATGGCTTTGCATCTGCATCCAACCTTACATCCACATCTTTGATCCATATCACCTTCTAATGTCTAGCGGAGGGTACTTCTTATACAACTGTCCCTTCACCTCTTTAGTATTGCAGACTCGATGGTGGACGAGATGAACAACTATTGGTGTGTCTTCGTTTGAGACCGGTTCTCTCTAGATCTAGCTTCATGGTCTTTCGCCAGATATTTTTAGAAGGAAGTAATATGTTAGTTCACTCTTCTATGAAACTGCGCTCTCTGAATTTTTACTGTAAACCACACCTTGATGTACGACAACCCTTTGTAGCGTTTGCCTCTGGAGTTGAACGACCATCTCCGTGAAGCTTTAGCGTTTACTAAGCGAACCTGAGATATAAACTCCATTATTTCTTTGCAATTCTTTATTTGTCAAATAGAGGAGCAAGACTCAAAATATCAATAGAGCTCTTCACTACAGTAAAAAATCTGATATGGTATTCCGTACGCTCTATTTTCTTCACTGGCTGACAATGCGGAACGGAAGCGAATGCCTTCCGAAAGACAGTGAACGCACAATACCGGCATGAATATCTGATGTCTTCAGTGTTTCGTGTAGGAAAAGAACGAGCTAAGTTTCAAAACATTCTTGTATGGGAGATTCACGTTGATTTATTTAGACGAGATTTTCGGTTCCAAGAAAGATCACAATGCTTAGTGATAATATGGTCAAAGGCGACACCCTGCTCTTGATCAGATTCGAGGAACATAAGTGCAATGCTAATTATAAGACAAATCTTTGATCATACAAGAAAGGTAAATACAATGCTCATTCTTTTGTCTGAATTCTTAATATAACTCATCATTGAGTTTGACGATTGAAAAACTACAACATCGTGAAAGTGAGAACAAAAAAACTTTTATGTGCACCCAGTTGTATTTATTACTATTCGCCTAATTATGGAAAAGTTGCAGGGCAATGTAAAGAATCTTGTAGTCTAAGTCAATATTGAGATTGACAGGTATTTACTCTAACGACTGACAAAAATCATGGTAAAAATTAAAAGCGAACGAAGTCCTCTAAATTCAAATCAAATCAAAGGATGCCTCGCGTAAGGATAAAGGTCGGATTGTAGCCTATCGCGACTGCGGTTTATCGTATCGCGACATTGCTGCTCGCGTTGGTCGAGATCCAATCACTGTTAGCAGAATATGGAATCTGTGGGTTCAGGAGGGTAATACGGAACGCCGTGCTGGATCCAAACTCATCATATCACTAGCAGTCGAGATGACAGGCAATGTATCAGCATGGATGTAACGGATCGTGCAGCCACGTCTCGATCCCGGAGTTAACAGATGTGGACGTTTGCAAGACAACAACTATCTGCGCGAATAGTTCTACGACGTTTGCAGCAGCATGGACTATCAGCTCGGAGACCATGGCTGCGGTTACCCTTGACGCTGCATCACAGGCAGAAGCGCCTGTGATGGTGTACTCGAGGACAAACCTGCGTGCACGAAGGGCAAAACGTCATTTTTTCGGATAGATCCAGGTTATTTACAGCATCATGATGGTCGCATTCGTGTTCGGCGACATCGTGGTGAACGCACATTGGAAGCGTGTATTCGTCATCGCCATACTGGCGTATCACCCGGCGTGATGGTATGGGGTGCCATTGTGTCTCGGTCACCTTTTGTTAGCATTGACGGCAGTTTGAATAGTGGACGTTACATTTCAGTTGTGTTTCGATCCGTGGCTCTACCCTTGATTGTATCCCTGTGAAACCCTACATTTCAGCATGATAATGCACGACCGCAGGTTGCATGTCCTGTACGGGTATTTCTAGATACAGAAAATGTTCTGTATCTGCCAGCACATTCTCCAGATCTCTCACCAATTGAAAACGTCTGGTCAATGGTGGATGAGCAACTGGCTCGCCACAACACGCCAGTCACTACTCTTGATGAACTGTGGTATCGTGTTGAAGCTGTATGGGCAGCTGTACCTGTACACGCCATCCAAGCTCTGTTTGGCTCAATGCCCAGGGGTATCGAGGCCGTTATTACGGCCAGAGGTGGTTGTTCTGGGTACTGATTTCTCAGGATCAATGCACCCAAATTGCTTGGTAATGTAATCTCAAGTCAGATCTAGTAAAATATATTTGTCCAATGAATACCCGTTTATCATCTGCATTTCGTTTTGGTGTAGCAATTTTAATGGCCAGTAGTGTATTACTGCATTACTGCAGATGTGACACATCCCCAACAACCAGCATCTGTGTGAACATCAGCACGAAACTGTGGCCAGGAGACGAGTGATCCTCATGCAAGCGGTGATCAAACGACCACAAAACGTAGATATCCCCCCCCCCCCCCCCCGAAACCCTATACGAAAGGAGCGACTCTTTGCTGTTGCCAATGTAGTGGGTAATAATATCCCTTATTTTATGAAAAAACATGACAGAAATTGTAGTGGTTGGCAGGAGAGCCAACACCGTGTTACTAGAGGAGGCCGAAATACACGCGTTTTAGATCATGCAGGCTCTCGTGAGGTCTGGATCAGGACAAGGAAATTAGAATTTAGTAAAACGAACGGTGCTGGTGGAATACTTAACTTTAATCCATTAACGTTGAACGTCGCTCTTGACAGTACATGATTCACAATATCAACAGTAACTGAATATGGTTCCTTGTTAGGTCGTAGCAAATGACATCGTTGAAGACTATGCTAAACTATCGTCTCGGAAAATGAGAGCGTATTTTGTCAGTGAACCACCGCTATCAAAGTCGGTTGTACAACTGGGGCGAGTGCTAGGAAGTCTCTCTAGACCTGCCGTGTGGCGGCGCTCTGTCTGCAATCACTGATAGTGGCGACACGCGGGTCCAACGTCTACTACCGGACCGCGGCCGATTTAAAGGCTACCACCTAGCAAGTGTGGTGTCTGGCGGTGATACCACAGAAACTTCCCTCTCTTGGTGTACAAAATGCGCTTTAACAAATGAGAGCTTGTTAATGTGATGGGGCAATGTCCTGTCGACTGGTCAGCTTTCTCGCACCAAGCATGGTGGCAGAGCGACTGAATTATATTGGGTACACCAGATTTTGGAGGGAAAACAAAGGACCTGTTCACGTTGGTCGGGTGGATTCTCGGAGCCTCGTCCGATGGCCAAAGAGATTAGGCAAAAATGTCGTGCTCAGTTCTTCTCTGGGAATATCACTGGCTGCACAGCATCTTTCGCTCAGAGCCAAGAGAGCTACAGGCTCTGCTGACAAAATCACGAAGTAGGCCGCAGCCTTACTTCCGCGAAAACTGCCCGACTTCCTATGGGACCTTACCCTTCCTACTGAGATTCACTGACCGCCTCTTGATGACAAAGAGGACCCAGAGACCACACTGGGAGAATATTTTACCAGTGAGAAAAACGCAAAGCTTTCCTCCCAGAAAATGTGCTCAGTAAAAGGTGGCATAAGTGAGGCACTATCACATAGCGACCTGTCACGGTAATATTACAATGACTTTAAGTACATGTGGATCTAATGGTAAATTGCTGCGTGCATTATGTTGTTTATTAGGAAATGAATAAATTATGTAAGTGTTGTACGTGGATACAAATATTTTTGGCCATATTATGTGCTTTTATGATCTATTAAGTTGACCTGTTTCACACGATCAATTTTCTCGAATACATTTTAATTTTTGTAGGTAGGAAACACACTACTCTTACAATACTATATCGTACAATAGTAACCTGTCGAACAAGATGCATTTTACAGTGACCTTGTTCATATGAAAATGGCTGTGTGAGTCGAAACGGCAATCAATAAAAACTGTTGTGTGATCGAGATCATTATCCTGCGGAAAATATTAAATCAGTTATTCATTATCATTCGTTGATAATATTACTATTCTGAAACAAACTGTCTTTCTCGTTGTTCGGTTGTTTCATTTATTCGAACTGGTTTGTCTGACTATTCTTTCATTCAAGGACGAGTAAAAACTCTTACGATTAGACGATGAACACAGAAAATCACTATCTTAAAGTTTCATTTATTACGAACTTTATTGAACTTATAGAGTATTATGTGATTTTAGATAGTAGCATTGAGTATTTCTAGTTTCAGAACGCTGCAGACCATTCAAGAACATTCGAGATCATTTTAAATTTTTATTGATTTTTCATCACCAGGGAACACTGCAGAAATTTCCAGAACGTCGGCAATATCCCCATAGTTTCTAGAACAGTCGGGAAAATTCAGAAACTTTCATTAACCTTCCACACCGTTTAAGAACATTTTTGAAATTTCGAGAACATTCGAAATCATTCCTGAAATTTACAAGACGTTTCGGGAGATAAGTATATGTTTCAGTGCAGAACATACTTTTTAGTATGTTCAGTGCAGAACATACTAAAAAGTATGTTCTGCACTGAAACATTCGTAACCATGATTTAAATCCTGTAAGAGTGAGAGGGAACCAGCATTTCAACCCCTAGCCACCCCCATAACAATATGAACATACAATCTCAACTCAATGTAACACCTTTAATCGGAATGGAAAATACAAAGCTTGGGACTTATTGGTCTCCTTTTATTTGTAAAGCATTTATCCTATGTCCTGAATGCATAAAGTTTTTTAAGATAAATTTCCTGAATGCATAAAGTTTTTTTAAGATAAATTTCCCCGATCAGGCCTAGAGGACCACGTGTTCCCATCCTCTGCCATATGGCGTTATTTGTATGCGGAATGGATTAGCTCTTTGTTCTCACGAGGCTGAGTGCACAACATTACAATTCTCCCAACAAGGAAGTTCTTCGGGAGTATCGGGATTTACGCCCAGATCTTCTGCTTGACAGTCAGACATACTAATTGTTTAGCTGTAAAGTAGGCTGTAACTTTTTTCACAAGTTGCGACGTAGTTGTAGAAAAGTTTTTCCAGTGACGGAAAAGTAGTTTAAAAATTGATGTAGCACGGAGAAATATGCTCTAAAGTCTCTCCATTATTACCATAAGGATTTTGGGACCCCATTGTGGTAGTACTGAACCAAAAGCTAAAATTTTTTGCAGTTTAAAATCCGGTCTGAACCTTAAAATTAATGTTTCACATACGTATACTTTGCTGTACTATATGAGTGACATGTCCTGATATAGCAGGCAAAGAAGGGAACCAGTGGAAAAATGATCCCATCGGATCATAAAAATGGCGGGTATGCTCCTGTTTAAAGGACTCTGACTGAAAAACAGGGTACAGCTGATACATTTTACCTTCCTTAGCACCTTTAAAAATTTTCTAAAAAATTTTGGTGTGCGAACATATTGGCGCTTTTGATGCTGAGGGAGAGGGAGGCAAAGGCAGTGGGATAGAGACGGAAAAGGAATAAATATTGGATGAGGGTGGTTGTGGTGTAGAAAGAGCGCAGGTGATAATGAGATACAGCGGCAATAAACACAGTTAACAGAACAGTGCTAGGAACAGAGTGAAGGAGACAGTGCTAGTGGGAGAGGACTAAGGAGGTGGAGAAAGTGGTAATGGATGAGAGACACTGATGATGAGAGACAGAATCTATGACTGGGAAGAGAGAGGTAGTGACAGTGAGAAGAGACAGCAGCAGTGAGAAGGAGTGAATGAGATAGTAGCAGTAGTAGAGAGCAAGAGGAAGACAGTGACAGTGGCAGAAGTCAATAGTAGTTAGAATGAAGGAGACTGTGGGTGTCAGACAGGAGGCAGTGACAGAGATTCTTAAAGACAAAATTACAATGAGTTGGACTGAATGAGAGAGTGAGAATGGGCAAGTGGGAGAGGATGGATTGGATCAAGTTACCACCATCGACTAGTGGGTGAGAGAGAGAGTTAGGGGAGCTTGTAGGGGTGAGAAGTAAATTGTACGTTAGAAAGAGCGCGAATATGTCTGCATGTAAAAATTTTTGGGGACTTTTTAAAGGTGCTTAAAGATGGAAAAACGAGGCAGCTGGTACCTCACGTTTCAGTCGGACTTTTAAACAGGAGGTTATTCGCCTTTTTTGTGTTATGATGGGAGAATTTTTCCCAGTTGCGGTTATTAGTGACTGAATTTAACAACGTGGGATGTAAAATATTTTTTGCGTTTCTACCTGGAATAAAAATATGTAACTTTCGTGTTGCAATGAAGTTAAATAAGGTGGTCGGGACGTGTAGTCAGATGAATGAAAAAAACAAAGAAACTGTTTCGTAAGGACGACCTAATAGAATGTGGATAGATGACAGAATACCGGTAGTTGACAGAAATATGGAAACACCAAAAATCCTGCAAAATAGTGGTAGTTTTAGTTAACGATGTTAGAGCTGAATAACCATCACACGCCGTTCTCTCGAACGTAGGCAACAAAGGCTCAATAATATTAATATCTGACGACTGTAGTTGCCTAGCGATTTACGTCAACTTACCCTCGTGCTCACATAACCAGTCCTGGAAGATTACGTTAACAGGAATCCTGTCGTCTAGGAATACAGCATTAGCATTGGGGAACAAACACTGTAGTACGGGAAGGGCCCAATCAGCCAAAGTGGTTACGTAATCTGTGAGACTAATTTGATTTCGCAGAGTAACTCTGGAGCCCATATAATTCCATGATACGGCTGTCTATATCACTACCGAAACCTCCCTCTCCCCCCCCCCCCCCCCCCGCCCCAAATGTTTCACTCATGGAACGTATATACAGACTACGGACTGAAACTGGAGCCGAATGCTGTGGCCGAGCGGTTCTAGGCGCTTCAGTCCGGAACCGTGCTTCTGCTACGGTTGCAGGTTCGAATCCAGCCTCGAGCATGGATATGTGACGTCCTTAGTTTAGTTAGGTTTAGGGGATTGATGAACTCTGATGTTAAGTCCCATAGTGCGTAGAGCCATTTGAACCATTTGAATAGAAACAGTGTGAAACAAGGCTCATTTGACCAAATGGCTCTGTTCCGTTGCTCCACAGTCCAGAATTATGGCTTCAGTACCACGTTTTCCTGTTACGGACATTTGCTTTACTAACGAGTGTTTTTTTGAATTCCAGTTCGCCCTGTAAGTCCCTCGTCATGGAGCTCTTTTCGTAATGTTTTTTTGGTGCTGACTGGTTTCGCGAGTGTGACAATCAGTTCTGCAGTGACTTTTTCAGCTGTTGTCCCATTATTTTTCGATACAATCCTCTTGAATGATCGTCTGTTCATCTGTAACTTATTTATTTATGCATTTATTTTACCTGGCAAGATTAGGGCCTTCAGGCCCTCTCTTACACCTAACCAGGCATACTCAGATTGAACGAGTTACAGTTACTAAATAACATTAAGAACATTTAACGTATTATGCAGTATTGATGTCAAACGAAAAAAATTTGAGATTATAATAGTAGTACAATGATAGTCATAACAATAAAAATAATTATAACATTCAACGATAATAATGATAATAATAATGATAATAGTAATAATAATAATAATAATAGTGACTAAGTATATGAAAGTAAACATACATTTCTTTTGTGAATGTCAGTTAGTTGGGAATTTTCTCGTTATATTCTTGCAGCTTGTGAGTTATTCTCATCGAGCAGAGACATAAGACGATAGAATGGGGTGAAAGAGATATATAAGAGGTAGATAGGTTTGAGGAAGAGAAAAAGAATGGTAAAATTCGAAGCTGTAATGGAGAGAAGAAAGAAAGAGATGTTAGGGGCACAACAATGGTGGCTATACCGTCCCTAATATGTAAGTTTTGAGTTCCCTCTTGAATGTTGAGTAGTTCTGGATAAGACGCAGATCACAGGGGAGTGCGTTCCATAGTCGTATGGCTGAGATGGAGAATGACACGGAGAAAGATTTTGTGTTATGTAAAGGTACAGCCAAGATGATAGACGTATCCGATCTGGTATTACGATTGTGGAATGATGATAGATGTTTAATGTGAGAAGATAAGTATTGAGGGCACCAGTGGCTAAGAAATCGATGAAGTAAGCACATCGTGTGGAGATCGCGTGCCTTATGTGGGCGTATCCAACCTAGCTGGGAGTATGAAGGACTGATATGATCATACAACCGAATATTGCACA
Organism: Schistocerca gregaria; assembly: GCF_023897955.1. Lineage (NCBI taxonomy): Eukaryota > Metazoa > Arthropoda > Insecta > Orthoptera > Acrididae > Schistocerca > Schistocerca gregaria. Next base: position 966,477,337 of record NC_064920.1, on the reverse strand, counting down.
CGTATCTGACGCAAGCATTCATCACTAGCTCGAGGCATCTAGAATTTTCACTATTCGTGCCGTGTTGAACTACATCGCAGTAGTAAAGATTAGGCAAGACTAGTGTTTCGACTAATTTTTGTTTAACATGGGTTGGAAATATTTTTCTAAATTTTTGAATTGCATGTAGGGAGGAGAGCGATTTCCGGCAAGCTGTGACTGTTTGTTCTTCCCAGTTTAGGTGTTCATCCAAGATTATTCCAAGGTCTTTTACTGTTTTTTGGTATGGTAGTTGGGTACCATTGAGGAGTATTTTAGGGACCGTTTCGCGAAAGTACCGGCTGATTAACTTTGGATGAGATATAAGTGTGACCTGGGATTTCTTGGGGTTTAGTTTCAGACCTAGGTTCTGTGCCCATCGAGAAACAGAGCAAAGATCTGCGTTCATACTCGCTACTGCGCCAGCAATGTTTTTGGGGCTTGCACTTATGTACAGTTGGATGTCGTCAGCATATAGATGGTAGCTGCAGGAGTGAATCACTGAAGAAATATCATTAATATACAGTGAGAAGAGTAGTGGACCAAGGACGGAGCCTTGGGGAACTCCAGAGTGCACGCTTTTCCATGATGACTTTTCCGACCCACAAAGTAACTATCACTCAACACTAACTTTCGTCCGTGTTGAGCCTTAGCGGATGTTGTTTACCGCTTTCCCTATATCCGGTATAAAACTTCGATACAGTGCCTCTTCAAACAACAAACACTATGGCTGTCTTCGTCACGGAAGCAGCAACCGTACGAGCACCAAAAATGTGCACACTTTGGAGTTCACTTAGCTCCGACATAACGCACTCATAACTATACAGAAGCTGTCGTGACCACGACTTTCACTTGCAGTGTGTTGAGGACATTGCGTAGGTGGCTTCCGTGATAAAATATTACAGCGCGACCTGTAGGCTTGGCTAGTGTCTGCTAAGTGACCATAGATTGGGGAGGACGGCAGAAATAACCAGCCCAGGTATGGGGAACCAACAAAAGTTTATTGTACACAATTTCCACAAAAATCTTCTCCACAATAACACAAAAGCCTGGATGGTATGCTTTTATAAGTAAATAACAGAGCAATTTAGACTTCCAGAATCACTAAGTAAATAAGTTCCCCCGATAATTGAAAGAGTCACTACTCACGCTGCAGTGAACACAATCGTAAGTCTTAAAAGCTTCACGTTAGAAAACAGTGAATTAAGTTTCTGTAGTCGGACGCTCTTTAATGAGCAGAGTCGTGAAGTCCTAACAAAACGGAAAAATAAGGTCCTCGCTTCAGGTTTAAAAGCAAAGTCCAAAAATAAGCTTCAGTCAAGATGAGTACACAGTTAAAAACTGTTACGGTTTACATAAATGAAGTAGTGAGAGCCAACAGTAATGAAATATACAGGGTGAGTCACCTAACATTACCGCTGGATATATTTCGTAAACCACATCAAATACTGACGAATAGATTCCACAGGCCGAACGTGAGGAGAGGGGCTAGTGTAATTGGTTAATACAAACCATAAAAAATGCACAGAAGTATGTTTTTTAACACAAACCTAGGTTTTTTAAAAATGGAAAGCCGTTAGTTTTGTTAGCACATCTGAAGATATAAACAAATACGTAATCAGTGCTGTTTGTTGCATTGTAAAATGTTAATTACATCCGGAGATATTGTAACCTAAAGTTGACGCTTGAGTACCACTCCTCCGCTGTTCGTACGTGTGTATCGGAGAGCAACGAATTACATAGGGATCCAAAGGGAACGGTGATGGACCTTAGGTACAGAAGAGACTGGAACAGCACATTACGTCTACATGCTAACACCTTTTTTTTGGTCTTTTTCACTGTCGCGCGTGTACTTTACCGTGAGGGGTGAGGTATACGTAGACACGTGGTTTCCGCTTTCAATTTCGGAGTGGAATGGATTGTGTCCCGACATGTCAGGACAATAGACGTTCAATGTGGTGGCCATCATTTGCTTCACACAATTGCAAATTCTGGCGTAATGAATGTCGTACACGCCGCAGTACATCTGGTGCAATGTCGCCGCAGGCTGCCACAATACGTTGTTTCATATCCTCTGGGGTTGTAGGCACATCACGGTACACATTCTCCTTTAACGTACCTCACAGAAAGAAGTACAGAGATGTAAGATCAGGAGAACGGGCTGGCCAGTTTATGCGTCCTCCACGTCCTACGCAACGCCCGTCGAACATCCTGTCAAGGGTCAGCCTAGTGTTAATTGCGGAATGTGCAGGTGCACCATCATGCTGATACCACATACTTCTGTACCTATGGTCCATCACCGTTCCCTTTGGATCCCTATGTAATTCGGTGCTCTCCGATACACACGATCGAAGAGCTGAGGAGTGGTACTCAAGCGTCAACTTTAGGTTACAATATCTCCGGATGTAATTAACATTTTACAATGCAACAAACGGCACTGATTACGTATTTGTTTATATGTTCAGATGTGCTAACAAAACTAACGGGATTCCATTTTAAAAAAACGTAGGTTTGTGTTAAAAAACATACTACCGTGCATTTTTTTATGGTTTGTATTAACCAATTACAGTAGCCCCTCTCCTCACGTTCGGTCTGTGGAATCGATTCGTCAGTATTTGATGTGGTTTACGAAACATATCCAGCGGTAACGTTAGGTGACTCACCCTGTATAAGTCCCACAAGTGTACGAACAAGTCTGACACTATCTTTTCGGATAGAAGAACAACGGTACAGTTATACCAAGTCCCAATGAGCACGTCCCAGCTGAGGAGGCAGCGTGCTGTCGAGAAGTCGAGGGCCCAGCCAGCCCTGGGCACAGCCGGGTGGAGTTCTGCAGGTTGCAGGCTGTGACTGAACGCTGTCCGGAGGTCGTGCACCAACCTCAGATAGACGCCTCGCGGATGGTTACATGTGGGTTTGTTTCATGCACGAAGAGATGAGTTTTGTCAACGACTTTCACTGTTGGCGCGTGCGCCGCCAGGTGACACGGCCAGAGTGCTGTTGGCGCCCTCTGCTGTACTGGCGAAGAGTTACGGTGTTGGGTACTTCCATGTCGTCTACACTGGAGGGGCTAATTCACGGCGTGTCACGGAAACCCTCATTTATGTAGAAGCATGCGTTTCTCGTGGTGTTTCCACATTTTTATCCACACTGGAGTAACCTGGGCCCATGTCACTGAATGAAATGAATGGAAAATTCTAGAACGAGCTTTTATCGAGCACTGGAAGTAAGTTGTATGATGGCCGTGGTGATAGAGATGGCGATCTTTTATAAACTTTGGTTAAATTTCTTCACATTCTTCATGAGATATTTTCGAGTTATTATCCAAAAATGCAGAATGGTAACGCGGCACCAACATGAAACAACTTGGTCATGTGACTAGGAACAGTCACATTCCGACTGATGTTTTGCACGTTGTTAGGTTTCAGTGAAAGCATGGAAAATTAGCGCGCGAAACTTCTTCGAGGGCAAGCCTGACGGCTTGCTGCTTACATGATTAAATTTGTTTACGATGTGAAAGAGAAGAAATTTGTCGTCCCGGTGCAGAAGGCGACGATCGTGCAGCGAAAATGTTAAAGGTGAGCCAGATAATGCCTTTCAAATTAGTGAAGCCGAGCAGAGGGAATTCAATTTTGTACGACAAAGAACGAGAATCAAGGTGCTAAAAACAAGTATTGACTGTATGGATAAATATAAGATCAGACAGCATTTTCTGCGCTATGAGGAACAGTATACAGAAATACCAGTTTTGTGAAAACTACACAGTTTTTTGGCATACAACTGAATTTCAACGAAAGCCTTACGAAAATATTCTGTTTATCGGATTTAGATTCAAAAGGTGCCAAAATAAACATGTCGTCATGTGCGAAAGAGAGAGCATAGGCAAATGAAGCGTGTACTACATTAGTTTTTTTACAGAAGAATGAAGAGTCCAGAGGTTTACTACGATGATTCACGCACACCGTAAACAAACGTTGTCAAAGTGACAGTCTGTGAGAAGTATTTTGGAATAAATGTACCCTTCAGCGATTAATAGTTGTGCATGCAAGGTGTATTGAGGGTTTCATCAAGGTTTCATTTCTCGTGTACCGGTATGACTCAAAAAATTAATGTTCCTTTCACGGAGCTAGGTACACAATTGCTGATATATTTTCTTAATTAGCAAAACAAAACTAATTGGCGACAACCGTATTATTATTCGTAACAAGCTATTTTGTAAATTATTACATTCACTTTGTCTTATTAGCAAACGTTCTGGTTCGCAATAATATGTGATGACAAAATAATAGATGACACGCTGGGGAAAGTGTGGGGCGGGGACGGGTGGGGAGGCGGGGGGGGGGGGGGAGGAGAGAAGGGGAGGGGAGCGATAAGATCGACCTTTTGAAACCATCCATAGGGTGGTGGGCAAAAAAAGTTAATATGACGATTTAAAAAAGTATAAGGAATAAAATAGATACAATTTAGTGAATAAGAATAATAATTAAAGCCATTTTGATAAAGACATGAAAATTAAAATTTCTAAGCACGTAAACGGTTTTTAACATACAATTTTTTGTTTACCATGAGTACGTCAAAACCATGTACACTACGTAAAGGCAGAGGTGAACAAATTTAATTTCAGTTCTTTAGCACGTCATCCGCAATTCCTTTTGTCCATTTCTCGTGATGTCTTTATGTATTCACAATATTCCTAGCCATTGTAAGGATTCAAAATGTTTGATTATAATAATGTTCAACCAGTGATCTCCTTAGGTTAGTTAGGTTTAAGTAGTTCTAAGTCTACGGGACTGATGACCTCAGATGTTAAGTCACATAATGCTTACAGCCATTTGGACCATTTGAACGACACAATTATTATCCGTAACGTACATGATTTGCCACGTGTAATAAAAGAGTGTCATATGGACAGTATTTTTAAACACCTCTTCTTGAACAACTTCCTCTCTCTGTTAAATTAAAAATAAAAAACTACGGAGATACTGATAATCTCACTTTACAGAGCAGACGAAATCGGAATAGCAGATTTACATAAACTACCCTACTGGCCATTAAAATTGCTACACCACGAAGATGACGTGCTACAGACGCGAAATTTAACCGACAGGAAGAAGATGGTGTGATATGCAAATGATCAGCTTTTCAGAGCATTCACAAAGAGTTGGCACCGGTGGCGACACATACAACGTGCTGACATGAGGAAAATATCCAACCGATTGCTCATACATAAACAGCAGTTGACCGGCATTGCCTGGTGAAATGTTGTAGTGATGAGTCGTGTAAGGAGGTGAAATGCGTACCATCACGTTTCGGACTTTGAGAAAGGTCGGTTTGTAGCCTGTCGTGATTGCGATTTGTCGTATCGTGACATTGCTGCTCGCGTTGGTCGAGGTCCAATGACTGTTAGCAGAATATGGAATCGTTGGGTTCAGGAGGGTAATATGGAACGCCGTGCGGGATCCCTACGGCCTCGTATCACTAGCAGTCGAGATGACAGGCATCTTACCCGAATGGCTCTAACGGATCGTGCAGCCACGCCTCGATCCCTGAGTCAACAGACGGGGACGTTTGCTAGACAACAACCATCTGCACGAACAGTTCGACGACATTTGCAGCAGCATGGACTATCAGCTCGGAGACCATGGCTGCGCTTACCCTTGACGCTGAATCACAGACAGGAGCGCCTGCGATGGTGTACTCAACGACGAACCTGGGTGCACGAATGCCATAACGTCATTTTTTCAGATGAATTTACAGCATCATGATGGTCGCATCCGTGTTTGGCGACATCGCTGTGAACGCACATTGGACGCGTGTATTCGTCATCGCTATACTGGCGTATCACCCGGCGTGATGGTATGGGGTTCCATTGGTTACACGTCTCGGTCACCTCTTGTTCGCACTGACGGTACTTTGAACAGTGGACGTTACATTTCAAATGTGTTACGACCCGTAACTCTACCCTTCATTCGATCCCAGCGAAACTCTACATTTGAGCAGGATAATGCACGACTGCATGTTGCAGGTCCTGTACGTTTCTGGATACAGAAAATGTTCGACTACTGCCCTGGCCGACACATTCTCCAGATCTCTCACCAACTGAAAACGTCTGGTCAATGGTGGCCGAGCAACTGGCTCGTATGTGACGTATTGTATACGCCAGTCACTACTCTTGATGAACTGTGGTATCGTGTTGAAGCTGCATGGGCAGCTGTACCTGTACACGCCATCCAAGCTCTGTTTGACTCAATGCCCAGGCGTATCAAGGCCGTTATTACGGCCAGAAGTGGTTGTTCTGGGTACTGGTTTCTTAGGATCTAAGCACCGAAATTGCGTGAAAATGTAACCACATGTCAGTTCTACTATAATATATTTGTCCAATGAATACCCGTTTATCATCTACATTTCTTCTTGGTGTAGCAATTTTAATGGCCAGTAATGTATTCGTGACGCTCTGAAAACCGTATTTGATCGGGTTAGCAAATTAGACTCAGTCCTAACCTGTGAACACAACATCGAACATTACATTCAGATTCCGAAATTATAATTTCTTCTTCAGCAAAATGCTTTCACCTGCAAACGTGGCGATGACGGGCGGCATGGATACCATTCCTCGTTAGGAATATGGAGTGTACGCCACCATTACTTTCTCTTCCGTGTTTCTCGGACACAAACATGAAGTTGCTGCGACTGTGTGGATATTAGCACTGCACTTTGCCGAGTAATACCTTTATTTTCGCGTTGTTTGTTTATATGTGGAAAAAAAGTGGGTAGGGGGATGTAACGATGCTGTATACTGCAAAACTCGGCGTTATTTTGTCCACGCTGGATCTCGTTGAACTACGTGGCCGTTATTCAATCAAGAATTATCGCTGGAGAGCGCAACCAGCCACTCGGTTGCTTTCTTCACCAATGATTTTTAACGAAAGGCAATGTTGAGATGTAGCGGTTTTCAGCGAGCTACAGGAAGAGGCTAAGCTGGGAAACGTATAAGAAGCGCCATCTCGGAGCCTTCCGCATCGTTTCGCGGCTGGTGCCGTATAGTAGGACGAAGCGAGTGCGCCGTGCGTAACGCTACACCGACCGTGCAGGGCTCGTCACGAGCGAGTGGACGCCCGGACCGTCCCTGTGACACAGTAGCTTTCCCCCCCCCCCATGCCCTCCCCCTACCTTCTCTCCCCTCTTCTGCAAAAAGATGCCGCCAGACTCCCCTATTTAGCCGCTGTTGGGTTCTTTTGTGTTCGACGACGGTACAGAAAGCGCCACAACGCCAGTTAACTCGAACTGCCGCACTTTGATCACTGTGGCCTTGTAGCAGAGCTGACGACTGTGATACATTTTTTTTGTTTTTATCCTATAACCCCCGCAGTACCAACGGGGCCGGGGGAGTGGGAGCAGTACTTTATGCCCACTTTTTGAAAATGTTGTGATTTAGTTAGTTACTTTATACACCGCCAGAAAAAAAAATAGTACACACTTTTAGAGGTGTCCAGTTCTCTCAAGATTTATTATTGCAACAGTGCGTATGGAATGCGTGAAATGATTATACTTACAGATCTGTAGCGCAAGCCTTTCTGAGGTAGCAGACTTCGACCCCTGCAGAAACACCCATATTAGTACGTGGTGTAGCTTCTACGGGCGCTAATGCAGGCGTTGATTCTGCTATCCAGTCGATCTTACAGATGGTGAAACGGTCCTGCAATACGTTACTCTACACTTGCTCGAACTCTTCACGTAGGTCTGTAAAAGCCGTTGTTTGGCGAGTCGCATGAGTCACTTCTCGTCCCATCATATTCCACACGTGCTCGTTTGTTGACAAGTTCGGAGGCCGTGCTGGCAAGGGAAGTTGCTGCACGTCTTGATGAGAACGTTGAGCTACACTGGCAATGTATGGATAAGAATTATCCTGTTGCAACAACAAACCACATTCCACTGCAAGAACGGCAAAAGAATGTGTCTAAAAATATTCTGCACGTACAGAGCGTTGATTAGCGTCCCGTACAGAAACAGCAAACGTGAACAAGAGTTGTAGCTAATCTCGTCATAGACCATAAGGCCTCGAGTGGTCGAAAATGGTTCAAATGACTCTTAGCTCTATGGGACTTAACATCTGAGATCATCAGTCCCCTAGAATTTAGAACTACTCAAACCTAACTAACCTAAGGGCATCACACACTTCCATGTCTGAGGCAGGATTCGAACCTGCGACCGAAGCGGTGGATCGGTTCCAGACTGCAGCGCCTAGAACCGGTCGACCACAGCGGCCTGCGCTTTGGGTGGGGATAGTGTATCTTGCACTAAAGAACTGTACGACACAGCGCTCACCAGCTAGACGTCGTACCCGCAAACTACCACCACTTGCGTGCTGGCAGAATCTGCTTTCATCGCTGAAGACCGCGGCGCGCCATTGTATCTTCCAAGTGGTCGTCTGACGGGACCAGTGTAGCCGCGGACGTCGACGTTGTGGCGTGAGTGGGAGACAGGCTACAGGTGCGCGTGCTCTTAGTCCTACCGCTAATAACCGGTTCAAAGTAGCTCTTGTTGATACGGCTTGGCTCACAAGGTCTCTTCTTTGTGCTGTGACAGTTGTATGATCTGCCACTGCTGGCCGCACAATACGACGGCCCTGGCGGGCGTCTGTGCTGCGTGGACGTCCGGAACCTCGTTTACGGATGTTAGCATGATTACGTAACCACGGATACCAGCATCGTAGCACAATTGACGCAGCACATCCTACTTGTGTGTCAATTCCCCAAAAGGCCCATTCTGCCCTCTCAAACTCACCATTTGGCTGTAGGAAATATAAGTGCGTCTCCATGTCATGGCTGGCTGCTTGCTTCACAGCCTTCTGGCGGTGGACATTCGCTATTAAAGGGTGGACGCAGACGACGCTCTGGTAGCTATGCCATTACGCTATCTGTTAGCAGACAACTTCGAAACCATTATCAGTACATCTTCTATCCCCCAGGTGCCATCTTCGGATCAAAACCGACGTTTCCTTTCTAGGAGCACAAATTTTTTTTTCAGTTGGGTATTTCGAAATTTTCACAATAATATTTATTGTTTCAATTAATTCTTCTGCACAAATTCCATTAACGTCTCAAATTTTTCAGGTAACTTGAAGCCAAAAATTTAAGTCTTAGTAGTAGATGTGACATTCCACAATGAATGTCATATTCGATTTCTTCGCGTTCAGAACCTTACTTACTAATCAGTACCTCTTTCAAAATGATGTTGTGGGTAAAGGTCAAGAATCTACGAAATCTACATTTTTTTAATTTTTTTGTGGTGGTCATTAAGTACTAAGTACCCTCAGCTTGGTAGTACACGTTACTGAAAGTTCATTGATGTTGCTAAGAGTGTGCTTACAGGTACTTTCGGTTCCTGAACCCTGCCGTGTGGGGTAGCCGCGGGCGCTTTGTCACGGTCCGTGTGGCTCCCCCCGTCGGAGGTTCGAGCTCTCCCTCGGGCATGGGGGTGTGTGTTGTCCTTAGCGTAAGTTAGATTACGTAGTGTGTAAGCTTAGGGACCGATGACCTCAGCAGTTTGGTCCCTTAAGACCCTACCACAAATAACCACTTTTTTTATCGCAACTTGCATATCAGTATCTGTTTTAATAATGTTGTTAATATGCATGTAAGTCAACAACAATTAATGAATTTTTTAGCTTTTTTTTAGGGTGGGCGTAAAGTACAACATTCCCCCTTGAGGATGTGGCTCTTGGCTCTAAGCACTATGGGACTCAACTGCTGTGGTTATCAGTTCCCTAGAACTTAGAACTACTTAAACCTAACTAACCTAAGGACATCACACACACCCATGCCCGAGGTAGAATTCGAACCTGCGACCGTAGTAGCAGCGCGGCTCCGGACTGGAGCGCCTAGAACCGCACGGCCAACGCGGCCGGCCCTTGAGGATGTGTATGATGGAAAATACATCGGTATTGCTCGAGTTAAGGACGCTTAGTGACAGCCGGAGACTGCAAAAAACAATGAGTTTGTCTATGAAACAGTTTTTTCTTTTACCAACAGTGATTTTTTTTTAAATTTACGCTGATGTGACAAAAGTCGTGAGTTAGCGATATGTACTACCTATGACGGTAGTGTCGTGTACACAAGATTTGAAAGGGCAGTGCATTAGCGGGCTGTCATTTGAACTCAGATGAATAATGTGGAAATATTTTGTCCACGGGGCGGGAATTAAAAGACTTTGTACGCTAAATGACAGCTAGAGCAATACATATGGGTCATTACATTTCGGAAATAGTTGGGGAATTCCATATTCCGACATCCACAGTGTCAAGAGTGAACCAAGAGTGTGCCAAATGTGAGGCCTTCACTTAACGACCGAGAGCCGCAACGTTTACGTAGAGTTGTTAGTGCTATCAGACAAGAAACTATGGTGAGATAACGACAGTGATAAATATGGGACGTACGACGGTCGTATCCCTTAGAGCAGTGGAAAATTTGGCATTAATGGACTATGATAGCAGACGACCGACGCGAGCGCCTTTGCTAGCAGCACGAACATCACTTGCAGCGCGTCTTCTCGTCATATTAGACCCTAAACAACTGGAAAACCATTCCCTGGTCAGATGAGGCTCTATTTCAATTGACAAGCGATGATGGTGGAGGTCGAGTGTGGCACAACCCTCACGAAGTCCATGGATCCAAGTTGTCAACGAGGACCTATGAACGCTTCTGGTGACTGCACAATGGTGTGGCCTGCGTTTACATGGAATTGACTGGCCCCTCTGTATATTCATCTGGTTGGAGACTATTTGCAGCCATTCATGGACGTCATTTTCCAAAACAATGATGGAATTTTGATGGATGACAATGCGCTTTGTCACCGTGCCACGTTCACGACAGGTGTGAAGAACATTATGAAGAGTTCGGGTGAACGATTTGACACCCAGATCGTCAAACATTAATCCAGTAGAATATAATCGAGATGTCAAGTCGTGCACAAAATCCTACATTGGCAACACTTTCGTAATTATGGATGACTATAGAAGCAGCATGACTCAATATTTCTGTAGAGGACTTCCACCGAATTGTTGAGCGCATGCCACATCGAGATGCTGCACTACGCCAGGTAAGAGGAGATCCGACACGACATTACGGGGTCTCCCTCGCGTTTTGTCATCTCATTGTGTAATCTGCGTATTACAGTGCACGTGTTATTTCATTTATTCCTGACGTTTTCAATGTGTTAGCAGCTGTATGGTTTTGTTGTTGTTGTGTATGACTCCATACGGAAGAGGGGGGGTAGGGGGCTATGTAGTGGTCCATTAACTATCTTTGTAGAAAATCTGGACAGGAGCAGAAATCATTAGTGATCAAGATAACACAAAAAACTGAGGATTCAAAGAACTTGTATTTCTCCAAGCATCTCTTTTAATATAATGCAGCATGAGGCGGCTGCCACTCGGCAGTCTATATTACAGCGCTGGAGGGCACTCGTAGTACAGAGCTTCTAGAGGTGTGGCTCAGCAGATGCGTACCACTGGGTTCACCAGATCCCTAGCGACGGCAGGGGGCGTCAGACAGAAACTTGTCGTTCTACCATCCTACACAAAACATGCAGAATATTTTAGTTTTGATATATCTTCATAGAGAGTTAACGGCAAATTTGAAAAAAAACTTCTACTTACGGTTTTTTTGTGGTCCACCAGTGCAAATTTCACACACGTTAGGCATCAAACACAATTTTTGTGAACGCAGAACACAATGAAAACAGGAAACGTCCGAAAACGAGACAGTTACAAAGATATTTTTACATATAGATATTAGAGATAACGCTATACATCGTCCACATAATATGAAATACCATTCTTTTGTACAGACCGTATTTTTATTAATAATGTGGAGCATTATTTACTTATTTAAGGGAATTTATTTCTATCTAACGTACATAGTGACACATACCAGCGACGTTCGCTGATGGCAAGACAGTGGAATGATTGCTCTCTATTAGATCAAAGTTTTGCTAACAAGGGTATTACACTTAAGATATTGGGACTGAATACAACAATCTATTGCCAGCCTTTTGATGTGACCTTTCCTACGCAGTGTAAGCGCTGTATAGAAGGACTGTTGATTTTGTAAGGCTTCAGTATGAAAAAACCACTAGTAAAAGTTATGTGACAGTCATTTTATCATGAGACTTCATTCTGTGCTGCAAATCAACTTTCTGCATCGAAGTACATGCCTCATTACACAGGTTATGACTTCGTCATACCAATATCATCGCTTCCGGGCCACTACGAATGCCTCACTGAGGGCAGCAATGACATCAGTGAATTTAATCACTGATATCCGTTCTTGAATCATTTTAATTTCATCATTTCTGCTTCGATGTATAGACTGAACAGTAAAGACGAAAGACGGCATCTCTGTATTACACTCATTTAAATCCGAGCACTACGTTCATCGTCTTTCAGTCTTACTGTTCCCTTGGTTCTTCTACATGTTGTCTATTATCTGTATTTCCCTACAGCTTACTTCTATTTTTCTCAGAATATCAAATATCTTGCACCATTTTACACAGTCGAACTCTATTTACAGGGCGACAAATCCTACTAACGTGTATTACTTTTTCTTGTCTTGCTTCCACTGTCAATTGAAACGCCAGAACTGCTTCTCTGCAGCCTTCACCTTTCCGAAAGCCAAACAGACCGTCATTAACAGATCCAAAATTTTATTTTCCATTATTGCGTATATTATTTTTGGCAACAACATGAGTGTATGGGCCATTAGGAGGATTATGCGATAATTCTCGTACATATCTGCCCTTCCTACCTTTGGGATTGTGTGGAAGCTATTTTCCCGAAAATATGATTAAATGTTTCCAGACTCATAGATTCTACACACCAACTTGAATAGTCGCTTGGTTACCACTTTCCCCATATATTTGAGAAATTACGGAGAAATGTCTCGTAATCCTTCTGCCCTATTTGATCGCAAGGTTTCCAAAACTCTATTAAACTCTAACTTGAAAACTGTAACCCCTATTTCTTCCCTATTGACTCACATTTCTCCCTCAGTCAGGTAACAAGGCAAGACCACCCCCTCCTCTCCCGTTGCATTTAATTTCATAGAACGTTGTTTCTTCTATATGTCGAATCAGTCCTTCTGACAACCACGTCTTTTTCGATCTCTTCACATTTTTCCTGCAGCCATTTCGCTTTGGATTCCCTGCATTTACTATTTATTTCATTCCTCAGTGACTTATTCCGTATTGCTCTAGACAATGCTGTACCTCCTTCTTTCATCGATCAGTAGAAGTATTTTATCTGTTACCCAAGTTTTCTTTGCTAATAGCTATCTTGTACGTACGTTTGTCCGTGCAAATTGTGTGATTATCCTTTTAGAGCTATCTATTACTATTCAACAGAACTGCATATTAATTCATTCCTCGTTACAGTACTTCAGGGAACTTCAAGCACATCTCATCATTCCTGAGTAATTCAGTATCCCACTTCTTGCCTATTCTTCATCATGAGTAAATTGTGATCCAAGTCTGTATCTGCTCCTGGGTACGCCTTTACAATCTAGTGTCTGGTTTTGGACCATGATGTGACCGTACGGCGAGGCCTTTTCCAAGTACACTTCATCCTCCTATGGTTCTAGAACAGAATGTTCGCTATTACTAACTGACGTTTATTTCAAAACCGGACTAGTCTTTCTCTTCTCTCATTCTTACAAGCCCATACTCTCCCATAAGCCTTTCTTCTACACCTTCAGCTAAACCGCATTTCGATCCCCGACACTATTAAACTTTCGTCTTCCTTTACATAGTGACTTGCATTTATACCTGAACTACTGTTGTCGGTGTTGATTTGCTGTCAACGGATGAGAACAATCCTATCACTGAACGTTCCCAGTAACTCATTCTCCACCCCATGTTCCTATTTATTGCTAGTCCTATTCTAGTTATAGCATTTTATACTGCTGATGATATTACCCTATATTCGTCTGACCAGATATCCTTATCTTCACTGACCCCCACTATATCTAGATTGAGCCTTTACATTTTCACTGTCACGTTCAAGCTTCTGATATTCCACGCTTCAACGGGTGTGTGTTACCTTTATGTTGGTTATTCAATATTTTTCTCGTAGTCACCTCTCCCATGGCAATCCCTTTCGTAGATCCAATGGAAGACTAATCCAGAGTGTTTTGCCAGTGGAGAGATCATCATGGCACTTCTTCAACGACGAGTCACATGTTCTTTAATCTTTAACGCAGAAGTTTCTATTGCTTTTTGCATCCTCATGCCGTTGATCATTTAAGTAGCAGCGGGGGGCAAAACCCAGGACGCAGGGCGTTTCATTAGTAGTCCGAGACTGTGTCCCTATAGACTACGGATGTATACGTTGTTCGATAGAGTAATTATTTTAAGCAGAGGAGCAACATAGCTGCAAGTCTCTACATTGAAATAAGTGTGTTCTACGGCCTTTTATATCGATAGTTTGTTTCTTCGCGTTGCTGAAGTTGCTCTCTTAGACATTTAAAAGTCAATGATTCAGACGTTCCTTATAGTAAGAAGAGTAGTTTCGTATGCAAATAGGTCATAGTACTGGTTTTAGGATGAGCAATTTATGTTATAGCGTTCGAGGTCTTTGACAGTAGCCTGCAAAGAGATTGCGTTTAATTCTGAGGCCTTCTGCTCGGGCACCTCCGAACCACAATTTGTAGGTAACGGTCCCGTCTAGGATTGGTGACCGCTGGTGACCACTGCGAGACAGATAATCAAAGCTTTGTCTTTTATGACAGAGGCTAAATGTTTGAAAGACTTCACTGAACGCATATCAGTTCTGTGGGCGACTTGTAGTGCTGAACTTAGCTTTAAAATAATGATACTCTGAGACATGGTGTCCAACTGGAAGCGTGGACAAGGCCTGCCCCGTTCACGAATAGAGGTTCAGTATACTGAGCATACGGGTTCCTTTTGCCGTTGTTACATAGGATGCTGTACATAGCGGTTTCCTGCGGTGAAACGAAAAGACGCGAGCTATACAGCCCGTGAAGGTTGGGCAGGAGTAATGGATGAGACGCTCGTCGTGTGTGCTAAGATCGGTTTTCTATCTGGAGATATATGGTCAAAAGTATCTAGACTACTATGGTGCACATTACTATCGCGGTGCACGTCCTTCGCCTTTATGATGGCTTGAATACTAGTAGGGACACTTTCAGTGACACGCCTGAAAGTCTATAAGAATGGCAACCCATTCTTCCTCATGAGCCGAAACCAGAGGAGTTGGTGTTGTTGACACTGAGGTCCAGTCTGTTCAGGCCAATCCATTTCAGGGATGTAAGTTTCCATAAATCATTACCTCGAATCTGATGCTTTATTACAGGGTGCATCGTCATACTGATACAAACAAACATCGTCTCTGAACTGTTTCTCAGAAGTATACAGTACACAACTTTGTTAGAAAGGTTCATATCCATCTGCGTTTACCGTTTTCCCAATCGCAATAAAGGGACCACACCCTAAGACGAAATACAGCCCCACATCGTGACAACACCACTCTGTTCGCACTATACATTATTCCAGGTAGTGTGTTCCAGAAATTCACCAAACCCATAGGATTGCCACAGGATATACCATGACGCATCACTTCAAATAATTTGCTTCCAGTCTTACACTACGCTGTGGGACCATTCTTTACACCTGCTCAAGAGTCACTTAGCACTAGCTACAAAAATATGTGGCTTATGGCGAACTGCTCAGAAATTGCATCCCATTCTCTTTAACTTCCTACGCACAGTCATTCTGATAACTGCACTGCTGGTGGCACTTTCGACCTCACGAGTGATTCCTTCGACCGACTTCATGGTAATTTTTACAATCACACTCCGCAATGCTCGACCTTCAGTACATGAGGTCTGCTTGGTCTTGATTTAATTACGGCTATTCCTTCACGTTTACATTTTTCATTCACTTCACCAACAGCCGTAATGGGCAGTTTTAGAAGCGTTGAAACGCTCGTTATGGATTTGTTATCCGGGTGACATCCGATGACTTGTCCATGTTCGAAGTCACTGAGATCTCCCGACCGGACCATTTTGCTTTTACTGCTTCTCTACTGACGGCACGAGAGGGATTTGGGCTCTCTGTTGGTCCTTCAGTCCCTGACGTGTTGGTTAGGTAGTTGTACGAGTGAGCGACAGTAACTATTTGCATATAAAATACCGAATAGCTGAAGATTACATCGTCTTTGATGGTCCTTTGAGGGTGCAATAATGGCTCGAGGCATCTTGTATTTGTACCAATGTCGTGGTCAGGCCTGGCCTACAGTCACAAGTTGGCGGACGTTTTCCCGTATTCGTCTAATTTGTGAAAAAGACGAGTTGCCTGGTCTTTTATCTTCTCAGCGATGTATTTTTCTCCAGTCAGCTGGTATCATCCTGGCCCACCTTGGGGCGTCTAGGTTGGTTGGTTGGTTGTGTGGGGAAGGAGACCAGACAGCGTGGTCATCGGTCTCATCGGAATAGGGAAGGATGGGGAAGGAAGTCGGCCGTGCCCTTTCAGAGGAACCATCCCGGCATTTACCTGGAGTGATTTAGGGAAATCACTTGGGGCGTCTAGGCCCCACTTCAAACACCTGTTTTGCAAAAGTTGCAAAACTGCGTGTATTAGAGTCACATCTTGTTCTCCAAGACGTGGAGCCGTATAGCACGGAGGGTTGTACTGTTGCTCTATAAAGTTTTATTTCGTTGACGGGCTGACAACACGATGCTCCTCACCTCCTTTTATACTGGCGAATCAGCTACTCGTGACATCTAGTGGTAAGTTTCGCATTACATAGAGATATCCGGACATTTTGGATCAGATGGTGTACAGTAGTATTTCTGCACTTGGCTGACTCATTCGATCAACAGCAAATCTTCGACTAGAGTTCGTTGCTGGTGAAGGACGTGTCTGAGATGCTGTGGAAGCCGTGATAGTTAGATTTGGGAAATTGTCTTTAAGCAGGCGAGTGACAAATGCTATGGGCACGGTCACACACTACCTTCAGAACGTGCAGACATTAAAGACCATGCAGTTTCATGCCTCATATAGAATTGTACGTAGATCCGTTTATCGAAGTACTGACGGTTTACTCATTGATGAGGCCTGTTTGACTGACGCCCCCTATTTTGTCGGACTAGACACTTTTTGCATTATTGCTAGGTCAAAGCAGCAAATGAATGTAATGTAAATATGATGCCTACCTATTTCGATGAAGGAGAGGCCCTTATGAGTGTAGTCTTGCCAGGAAAAAATAAATGAACAATCTTCATTCAACCTCTTACGCCTTACCAACAACAGGGATGCTTATTAATAACGAGATTTCCGTTTTTTTGACAGCACGAATTTTTCTAACAAATCATAAATAATGTACGGAACGAATTACGTAGTATTAATCTACTAAATGACGGTTAATAGAATACGTGAAGGAGCTATTTCTGTGGAGAGAGTTGCCTGTAGCATAGTCCATGTTTTACTACACTTATTTTGGATACTAGTGTCTGACGAAAACATGAAATAGCATCTTTTACGTATGTGTTCACAAGCATCAAAAATCTTTTAACAGAATCATTTTCCTGCATAGTCTTTTATTAATTTTTTATATTCTATTTAATTTTGTAGCATTTAGTTAATTATGCCGCCTTGGATATTATGAAGGTACATCACAATTAAAATTGTTATGCTTATGGCATGTTATATTCTCCACATCAGTGTGGTAAGAAAAGCAATATATGATGGCCTCTCTAGTAAGAGTTTCTTACAGCCACAACATGTGCGGACAAGATTACCACAGATGTATAGTCTGTGTGTTAAATCTGACATAAAGGTAGCATATGGGCTTCGCATCTATGATAGTCATGTCCATAACTACTGTGATTATAAGTAACTCCCATTAGTGACAACATAAAATGTTTCATTTTTTTCCAACCTTCAGAGCGGAATGCGAAGTGGTGTAATAACGGCAATTTTGATTCTGGTGTACCATGATAATGCCCCAGGGGGGGGGGGGGGGGAATATTTTCCAAATAATGAAACAAAGTTTCTTTGAAAATAAAAATAACTGCATACGCAGGAAAATGGCTTCCTTTAACAACACGTAAAAGATGAGCAGCAAAATATAAAATAAGTGTAACGTTTCGGGGCGTACTGGTTTCTTCAGTGGAATATAATTTGAACGTGAATATAAAGGTTGCTTTCAACAATTATGGGAACTTCAACTAATGTGCATCTAAAGGAGTATTCATTGAATAACATTTCTTTAACGTTGACTGTAATCTACAGAGAGGAGTGATAGGACTACTCTGTCAACGAAACCAACATGCAATGAGAGAAGAGCTGAAGAGTGGCGCACAGAAGCAGGCAGTGGTACCGTTTTGAGGAAACACTTCGATCGCGAATAACAGTAAAGTCCTGGGGCGTCCAGCTAGCTTTCCACGTCGTAGCTCGCGTGTCGAACTGGCTACTACGGGACTTTACCGTCCTGATATGAAATCCGCCAGTTCAGGAAATGGCGGTCCTTGGAGTGGGGACAAACATTCTCCCAAGTTGTGGACCATCATGGCGGAGCGCCCGTCGCTTGTACTCCGGCCGACAGAGCTGCCACGTAACAACCATTCCGTCGCCACTCCCCCTCCTGGGGTTTATTCTGCACTCCGGAATTTTTATGAGCGCCGCCGAGAGCTTTCCTCAATTCCTTTGGCAATTGGACACGGCTCTGCTCGCCCATATTAAGTGGCCGGCGGATTTACCTCTGGCGGAGCAGCGCGGACGGGGAACCCCCTGAGACGCGGTGGCGCGTGACGGGACGGTCTACGTCTCAGGCGCCGAGCCCGCCGGCGGGAGTGGTCGTAAACCGACGACGTCTCCTATTGTCACTCACGACCTGTGTGCGATTACTAAACGCGGCAATATTGGTGCTGACGTCGCTTGTACGTTGTTGTGTCCCATTACTCTGAGCACCACACACATGAAAAGAGCACGTTTTCTACAAATAAAGATAATTCTCCGTCTGGACTGTTATTAAATGTATTTAGTGATAGTTGTTGTTACGGCTATTATTCCATTCCCAATTGGATTATGAGGGGCCTCATTGCATAAATGTTCATCTTAAGAAGACACTGTCCTAGTATGAACAACCTTTACATACTGCCAATGAACGATAAGACAGAAACACTCGTCATCTATATAAACAGACGTAGCATTTGATGTAGTAATCCCTAATGAATTCTCATGTTACACTCATAATATCCACCGTATTTCGACAGGAATTGTCTTGGTGTTAATGTTATCTAAGTGCGGTTAACATAAGGGAGGCGATCAAAAAGTTTTCGTTTGAGGTCGTTGTACAGCTTATATGCAACTTAGCGCGTCTCTGATGCGGGTATATAAGCATCGAAATGGAAGTAAAGGATTAGTGTGGCAGTCGTGCGTGACGTAAACGTGGCAACGCGAACTACGGTGACATTATTACGAAATGGGTCCAAACAGGAGCAACGTGCTGTTATTTTTTCTCGGCTGCCAAAAGCAAACGTCGGTAGAAATCCATCGGAGAATTAAGAATGTGTATGGAGCAGCATGTTTGTCGAAAGCCACTGTTGTGGGGTTGTGCTTCAATTTTTGTGCTGGTCGCAATTCGTCACGAGACGCCATTGAACCTGAAATTATGGTTTGCAGACATGTTGCCGTATCACACGGAAGGTCGCAGTAATCGGTTACAAAACAGCCTTCGTCAGCATCGTACTGCATGAAGTGTCGAATGTATAGAAAGCTTCCGTGTACACGATTTGCTGTAGTTACCACGTCCCGCCATCAAAATTTCGTTTTACTATCATTGGGCAGGTGTTCCACTACAATTTTAGGTTGTTTCGAAGCGATTGACAGTTGTTGCTTAGCTAGTATCAGTTGTTCCTAAGCAATTACTAAGGTCCGATCGGTCGTGAAATGAAAACCACAGTGAAAATTTTAAAAAAAAATAATTATTCACAACAGTTAGCCACATCTTCCAGCTAGCTCTCTAAATAGTCATCGCTCCGACTTAGACATTTGTCGAAGCATTGTACAAAGTTTCCAGTACCCTCGTCATAGAAAACAGCCACCTGTGCTTTCCGCCAATATTCTACGCTGGTCTGCCTTTCCTTGTTTGTGCCAAAATGTTGTCTTCGTAGCCAGCTGTTCTTGTGGGCAGAAATGACCGACGGAGGGAGCCAATTAAGGAATGTATTGTGGGTGAGCAAACACTTTCCATCGAAAACGCTGCAGCAGCGACTTTATTGTCCGTGCAGGATACGGCTGAAAATGGTCTTGAAGAAAGAAACGAAATACATTTATGTTATGTGGGCTGCACAGCTTTAGACGAAATCTGTCACCAAATCCACATATTTGGCGGGAGACACTATTGTTTTAGGAATTGTTACGTGATCACTTTGCGCTGAACTGAAAAGAGCGACGTGAAGCGATCGACAGGCAAGCTAAAGACACTAACCAACACATCTGTGCAAAGGTCCATCGGATTTTCGCAGTGGTTTCCATTTCACGCCTAATCGGACCTTACTTTCCGAATACGCCTTGTATTTGTTGATTAGGGTACTAAGTCTCGAACATTAGCGTAAAACAACGGTTTTTTTGTTCGTCACTGATAAGTCATAAGTTCCACGAGGAGCATTCAATAAGTAATGCTATGCGTTATTTTCTTATCGTTTCATGAAGTTCTGATAGGTGGAGGCGCTGTGCATAGCCTTCAAAACTGAGATGTGTTAGAAGCAGAGATTTTTCTTTCTTTTTGTTGGTAGAAAACCAGACCTTCGTACATATTCATAGGCTCTTGCAGAATGTTTACGGAGATCTGTCAGTGAACAAAAGCACGGTGAATCGATGGACTGGGCGTCTGTTATCAACGCTACATTGTCGCGGATACCTGTCCCTTCTCCCGCGTGCTGCGACTCCTGCAATGTTGGAACGTGCGGACACTCTCATTCGAGGTGATCGACGGATGACAAATACCTCGCTCCACAACAGGACGTCTATGTAGGTAATGCTGACACCCTCGTCCACCTGGTGTGGATCCGTTCGGTTCTTCGCTTTTTTTTCGCCGCATAACGGAAGACCATAAGGAGCCACGAAGTCATCGTCACGTGACGAGTTGCTTGGGCAATACAATTCTGGACGTGACAATTTTTGAGTACATTTCGCTTTTGTTTAAATATGGGTTCATCACTTCGAACTGGAAACAAAGCGGCAATCCATGGAGTGGTTCCACATCACCTTTCTTCCGAAGAAAAAGTTCAAAGCCATACCCTCAGACGGTAAAGTAATGGGAACTGTCTTCTGGAACTCTGGAGAGGTTATTCCGTTTGATGTCCTCCCTCATGATGCAACGACCAATTTGTGCCACCTTCAGAAAGTTGAATTCGTCGCTACAAAAATGCAAACGAACTTCTCCATCTCCATGACAACGCAAGGCCTCACAGAAGTCTGCGCAACAGGGAAGAGCCCACAAAACTTCACTGAACTGTTCTTCCTTATCACCCCTTACAGCCTGCATCTCGCACCTTCCGACTTCCATCTGTTTGGCCCAATTAAGGATGCACTCCGTGGGAAGCAGTACGTGGTAGTCCTCACAGGATGAGGCAGCTAAGATAGGCAATCTCTGATTTAACCAGAATGAATGGTTCTTATGTTTATTATCACTGCTGTCATACCAAGAATGCAAAAGTTGTTCATGTAGCAGGACGTTGGCTCCGACGCCGACCAGTAGGATGGTAATACGAAGACATACTGGCCCTCCCAGTAAGCTGGCGAAAGGCCGTCACATTGAAAGGTGATTATAACGAAAACTAGGGTGAGTAATAATATGGCGCATTGAAATCCTGAATAAACCCAACCTGATTTTAGAACAAAATATCCGTGGCGTTATTTACCGAATACCCATCGCAAATATTGTAATTACTCCGAAAGTGGTAATCGGATATTAAAGAGTAAAATTACTTTAGAAAAGGGAAATTTGATACCGATACCTCCGTAATTTTTTAGTTAGGTTTTTCTCACTATTCATATGGCTGAAAACAGAAATGAAATGTGTTAAACGGTAAGAGAAATATTTGATGTGAAAGATCAGTAGAATCTTCCCTGTATACAGGATGAGGCAGCTAAGATAGGCAATCTCTGATTTAACCAGAATGAATGGTTCTTATGTTTATTATCACTGCTGTCATACCAAGAATGCAAAATGTTGATGTTGAACATTGCTACACAAAATAAAGTGATTATGGAGAATCAAAACTACCCGTTGAATTTCATCTGATGTTAATGGCAGCTCAGGTTCGTGTTATAAGGCGTTTCATGTCTTCCAGAGTTGTCGGTGTTTACAAGCAGGCCTCTTGTTCTCTTTTTTATCACAAGTAAAAGAAGTGTTAAGTTTGGTGAGTGTGTAGACCATTATGTGTTCCTGAATACCGTTCCAAAGCTCTCCAAATGTTCTCTTAAGAGGGTTTATCATTACATGTCTAGGATGGAAGGAAGATTATATATGTTGGTATCGTATTGACTGCCTTGTGTCCATTGGGATGTCTTCCAATAACTGAGGCAGCAGTATACGAGTATCTCAGGAACTGGTGATAGCTGTGTGTATATTAAGGGTGAAAATTATTGGATTATATGAAAAAAAACGTAAATTAGGTAGAAAATAGGGCGGGCACACACTTTATTCAACAAGTAAACGTCACTACAGATATTCAAAGTGAGGTTATTACATGTGGAAAGAAACATATTGGCCGCTATAACCTGTTTTAGCTACCTCGTCATGCATATGTTGTACATTTTGTTAAATAATCATCGTTTGAATTTTTTTTTTAGTCATTTAAACTCTAAGCAGTTATGCAAATGTTCTGCCAGCATAGATAAAATTGTAGTCTATATGCATCAGCGCATAGATATAAAATTGAACGTACCCCAGCATATTACCTGCAGAATTTTCGTTTCAGCGTCTCAGATTCTGAGACAAGAAGTACGCAGAGAAACAGAACCAGTGAAAAGTTCCGTAAGACGATTAAATTAACAAACGAATTACCTTCGTTGCAAGTGAGATAAAGCACTGTCGCCTCTGAAACTGAATAATTCAATTGTGACGGTAGAGAAAGGTATTGTTTTTTTGGAAATGACGCACTGTTTCGTCCGGACTTGTTCAAAGGAACCTTGAGAGCTGAAGTGCAACAGCCGCATTCTATGAAAAGATAATGGAGAGTATGCGACAAGAAACTAGGAATCTGGAGCACAGTTCACGGACGACCATACAAGTTTCATTGTGGTTGCAGCCCCCGGCAGGACTCACCGCTGCAAACAGCCGTGGTGCCTCAGCAGTTGCTCCCTCGTGGGTTACTTACACCCCTGAATAGCGTCGTGATGTGCATGATTCAGCTAACATTCTCTAGAATTGTCAATGAATAATCTCTAAGAATTCCTTGTACATGATTCCATTCCTGAAATGATCCCTTATAGAAATTTATTGTAATAGTACATTCAGGAGCTCATAGCAACACGGTAAGCTCTATAAAGTGTGCAAAGTTCATTACTCCTGTATTCATGTTCCTTGTTGATAGTCTTCTTCTTTTTCCTTTTTTTCTTCATCTTCCGTCTTGCCCTTTCCTGTTTCTCTACGGAGTTGTTATGTAGGTCGTGGCGATGCTAGTGACGATTGGGGGCCGGATGTACCTCATGATGTCAGTTATCAGTACTGACAATAATTTGACAATATTTACCAGCTTATAGACTCTTCAAAGAAAATTGTTTTTACAAAAGTAGAAATGAGTCTGGGTGAAATGAAGCCCTTTTGTATGTTAAGACAAAAGTGGTGCTAGGACAAAGATTTGATTATCACCGAGACAAAATCACGCTGCAACATGAAACTTGGTGGTAGTCCTCACAAATTCATCCTTCAAAGACACCCATTTATCTCAACGATTGTTACTTGGTGGAGACGTGATTGGAGAAGTCCGCATCTATACTGTTCTTCCTGAGCAGTCCCAGTCACAAAAACTGTCAATGACCGGGAGAGCGGTGTGCTGACCACATGCTTTTCCAAATTCAGCCACTGGGCTGAGAATGACACAGTGGTCGGTCGGTCCCGTTGGGTCGTCAAATTCTGCTTAGTCAGAGGTCGTTTTTTGCTCCACAGCAGTCTAATTGTAAGCTACAGACTGCTCTTGTAACGATTCGTCCCTTACGATCGTAATCTGCAAGCACAGCGCTATGACTACCGCACTACTTCACCTTACTCAGCGATAGATGTGTCTTGGTCTTTTCCCGCTGCTTGCCTTCCTCCTTTGTCTTGGGATCATGCTCATACACGCAGGACTTGTTCATTGTGATTAGCAGCTGTTCATGATCATTAGGCAGCTCTCCACAGTTATTAATACTATGGTGATTAGATGGTCGCCCATGGTAAGTAGACACCTGTGATGATTAGGCAACTGCCCATAATTATTTAGCAGCTGTGACTAGACAGCTACCCACAGTGATTAGGCAGCTGCCCATAGTGATGAGGCAGCTGCCTGTGGTGATCAGGTGATTAGGCAGCTGCTCATTGTGATTAGACAGCTACCCTTGATGAGTAATCAGCTTCCCAAGATGGTTAGGCAACTGCCCATGGTGATTAGGCAGCTGCTAATGGTGATCAGGCAGCTGCCCATATTGATAAGGCAGGGCGTCCATGGTGGTTAGGTGGATGCTCATCAGGACTGGCAACATTTCCCCTGGTGCCTCAGTTCTGTGAGCTTTCTGAAGGCGTGTAAGTAGTCGTGGAACCCAGCATCCAGCGACTTTTGTCCGGTTGAAATGTTGCACAAAATATTGGAAACTGATCCACAACTGATTTTCACTTTTTCCACTGTCATCTAGATTGTGATAGACTTGTCTTCAGACCCCTCATTCTCCACTTTCCTTGTGATTCCCAGTTCTGCACGAAGAGACTAGCTCTCATGTCATTCTTCATCATTCGTAAAGGAACGAAGATACCTGGACGGAGCTGAAAATTTGGGGTGTGAAAGAAAAACTGGGCGGAAACAGGAATAAACGGAATGAATATCTACAAATTATTGATTCACAGAGACTACCGTATCAGACTAAGATCTTTAAACCAAGAGGGAAGAGATCCTGCCAGACTTATGAAACGATGGGAACCATAACAAGCAGCAGTTTGCCTAACATGAAAAGCGCAGAAGAAGACAAATACTTCCACAGTGGCAGCATCTGAGCTACCTACCACTGTTTAAACGCTGGCTCATTGTTACTCTAGGCATCCACTACTTGATCCCCTTCAGATGATAGAAACGAATTACTGTGTGATAACACGCCTTATCAACCGCTGCCGTTTGGATCCTCTAGCGACGTGCTGCGATCCCAGGGCTGAAGACGTATGTATACCAGCAAACAAATTAAAAATTACTTTAGGTGTTTTTATATTTTCTATGTGTGATTAAAACTTTAATCCTGCCCCAGATAAATGTTCTATATCTTTTTACAGCTACATATACATTCCGAGAAGCGCTTTGAAGAGCACTGGAGAGGGCACTTAATGTGGTACTACTACATGTTAGAACCCATTTCATTCGTGTATGGAACAATGGAAGAATACGTATACGCTTGGTGTAATTAGTGTAATCCTGTCTTTACGCCCCCTATGGCAGCTGAGAATATTTACAGTTCCAGTCTTAACACTGGTTCTTGAAATTCCATCAGGTGGATTTGCGGTGAAATTGGTGTACATCTTCAAGAGCCTGCCACATTTTAACATTTTCATGACGCTCTCCTGTGAATCAAACAAATCTAGACCATTCACACCCGTCCTTCTTTTTATTCCCTGTTAATCCTATTTGGCATGGGTCTCACACCCCTTGAGCAATAGTTTGATGGATGCACAAGCTATTTGTAAGCCACTGCAAGGTGACCCTGGTTTAAATGAGTTGCAAACCTGGCAGACGTCGTAAAAATTAAGAGTTTCCTCCAAAATAAAGAATGAGGAAACTTATGACTACTAAATGAGACATGTATGACAATTACGTTGCTTTATTCCTATAAAATTATTGACGAAACAAATGACAAACAGTGACAAAATTAATGTAATAAGACCTTGGCATATCTGACAAAGGGGTTAGGGCGAAAGATACCGACAATCGTGCAACTGAATTAATTGTAATCACGAAGTGCCCAATCATGATGTTAATTGAATGCAGACAGTACTACAATATATTTTGATGGAATTAGAAACAGGCTTTTCACTGATGCGAACTACAAATACTCAAAGTGAAGCCTTAGGTGACCAATACGTTGTAAACCGACTTTATTGTCCCTACGCCTCATCTCACTGTAGAGTTGCATGTGGAGGCTGAAGTAGTAGCAAAATCAATCGCTGGCGAAACTAACGGCCGCCGTCAATGGTAAAGTACAAATCAGCCCTAAAGTCCTTTAATTCCCTCGATATATCAGATCTGACGGTGGCAGGCCAATGGCTCAATGACCTGGCGACGCGGTTGAAGATGACCTAATAGTTCAAGATGAAGTGACTTCTGTTCGAATGTTTACTACAAGGAAGCCTCGCATTGTCATGTTTCTTGGCTCTTACTCAATTCGGTTTGACTGCTTCAAAATCTCCTGATTGCCAAGCAATAAAAAAGTATTTTAGAACACGATAGTTCCCTTCCCTGGGCTCACCTGTGTTTGGTTAACCAATAATGTTCGCCCTACTATCTTGCACAGAAGTCGCTTCACTCTCTCTCTATCTATTTCTGTTACCTACGAGGCAGTCTTCGTCAGCACAGCCGAACTTTTCTGTCTGACCTGAAGTTTATTTGACCTATAATACCCAACACCATTCCCCATACTCCCAAAAATTTTCATATCACCAAAAGCTCTTATTATTGGCTCTTTTCATTATGTCTTGTGCAATTATAGCTCCCTTAACATTTTCCAGCCCAAAATGTTAATGGGAAATATTTGTCACACTGGACAACAGACACTATAAAATACTGGATGACAGGACCTGTTGTTAATATTATAAAGTAATTTAGTTTATAGGTTCTAGTTCCAAAATCTGTTTTTTTCTCATATTCATGGAATATTCTGCGTTGACGAATGAATATGTGTATGTCACTTCTGTATGTTCTGGTTGTCATATGCTATAAAAGAGCATCTGATCCACTAAAGAGTACATTATGTAAAATTGTTAATTCCTTTTCACAATATAATAGAAAAAGCAACTGAAATTATTAATTAACGCAGTCTGTAGGTTTTATGTGTAAAATCTTCTGAAACAATTTCTATCTTTCAAAAAAATGTTCAAATGTGTGTGAAATCTTATGGGACTTAACTGTTAAGGTGATTAGTCCCTAAGCTTACACACTACTTAACCTAAATTATCCTAAAGGCAAACACACACACCCATGCTCGAGGGAGGACTCGAACCTCCGCCGGGATCAGCAATTTCTGTCATTATTTAAGCACAAAAATACTTCAGATTTTTCACTCCACGCGTATGACCTCATCTTTGTCTTTTTCTTGACAAGTCGTCTTTACTTTGGGCTCGTCACTTTGGTCTATTTTCCCTGCCAATACTAGTTCACCCGCAGTTAACTTTTGGAATGAGCACAGAAGAATCCAAAAAACTTGCAGTTCTTATGGTATTTGAGCCAACTGTTGACTACTGCAAGTGCAATTGTGTGCCAGAAGATGTAAAAATACCACCTCTTTGATTTTATGTGGTATTTGTATAGTGATGATAACATGTCCATCAGATCAATATCACTTATACAGGTTTCTGTAAGTTGGGATAACACATGGTGTTGGGACTTACACATATTCTCTTTGTGATTTGTCCCATCTGCTTGCATTATCCTGGGGCTCAACACCAATTAAAGTTGACAGCAGAGTAAAAGATTTGTTGTCATACCATCTCACTACTATGAGTCACCGTTTGTGGTGTACTGGGCCTTCATATCTTTTTCGTTATGAAGTCACAATATTTCAGCCTATTTACTCTTAGTGTTGCAGTGAGATAGATACATCTGCTCAACAGATACTGAACAACTACGAATATCGCTCGTAAAAAAATTGTCGGCGTATAACTTGAAATTACGGTTTTCTTGCAACGTGTCTGTTAATTTTACGAACACTTCATATGCTAGCCCATTTCCTCTTCTTTCTTCCTTTTTTACATGTTTTCCTTCTGCACTCTGATAAATGTGAAAGTCATGTAAGTAGCCAGAAGCTCCTGCCCCACTCAACATTTTGAATCCCCATCTTACAGGTTTGTTTTGTATAAATTGTTTCTAAGAGCTTCTGTCTTTAAAAGCATTCATTGCTTCATCCACGGTGTTCTTCTGGAATTTCTTTCAAAACATTTTTTTTCTGAATTGATTCAGCCTTGGATGAATTTTCCAGAACATCATTAGTTTCAGTTTCATCAGTTGCTAATAAATTTTTTCGAAGTGGAAGACGCTCAACAGTTTTTCGTATCTATTTCGTTACAAACCAATGGGTGGGCCATGCGGGTGCCCCAGTAGCAGAGAATGCTTGGCGTTTGACCAACTTACATTATTGGGTACAGGTCTAAAATTTGATCCAGTTCCGACTTAATTGTGTTTACTGTTGTTTCGGGGTTTTGTACGCTTTACTGATCTGATTGTCCTGCCAAGTTGTGAAGCACATCACCCATCACCAGATTTCTGAAATGTTTGAAAGGACTCATTAGTCCAGTAGGAGCTGATACAGGAAGAGGAACTAACGACTCCATGACTGTAGTCTATCAAACTTTTCTGAATCGTCGTCCCCTGTATGGACTGTTCAACTTCTTTAGCGGGACAACCTTCAGCATAACTTTCAGCAGAAAAAGAAATATTAGGGGATACTTGTTCACGTCCTGATATGTCTCTTGTTTAAACTACAGTTGTTTCATCAGAATCATCATTAATATCCTTTGAGTACAAGTGTTCTACACTCCTGGAAATTGAAATAAGAACACCGAGAATTCATTGTCCCAGGAAGGGGAAACTTTATTGACACATTCCTGGGGTCAGATACATCACATGATCACACTGACAGAACCACAGGCACATAGACACAGGCAACAGAGCATGCACAATGTCGGCACTAGTACAGTGTATATCCACCTTTCGCAGCAATGCAGGTTGCTATTCTCCCATGGAGACGATCTTAGAGATGCTGGATGTAGTCCTGTGGAACGGCTTGCCATGCCATTTCCACCTGGCGCCTCAGTTGGACCAGCGTTCGTGCTGGACGTGCAGACCGCGTGAGACGACGCTTCATCCAGTCCCAAACATGCTCAATGGGGGACAGATCCGGAGATCTTGCTGGCCAGGGTAGTTGACTTACACCTTCTAGAGCACGTTGGGTGGCACGGGATACATGCGGACGTGCATTGTCCTGTTGGAACAGCAAGTTCCCTTGCCGGTCTAGGAATGGTAGAACGATGGGTTCGATGACGGTTTGGATGAACCGTGCACTATTCAGTGTCCCCTCGACGATCACCAGAGGTGTACGGCCAGTGTAGAAGATCGCTCCCCACACCATGATGCCGAGTGTTGGCCCTGTGTGCCTCGGTCGTATGCATCTTGACTGTGGCGCTCACCTGCACGGCGCCAACCACGCATACGACCATCATTGGCACCAAGGGAGAAGCGACTCTCATCGCTGAAGACGACACGTCTCTATTCGTCCCTCCATTCACCCCTGTCGCGACACCACTGCAGGTGGGCTGCACGATGTTGGGGCGTGCGCGGAAGACGGCCTAACGGTGTACGGGACCGTAGCCCAGCTTCACGGTTGCGAATGGTCCTCGCCGATACCCCAGGAGCAACAGTGTCCCTAATTTGCTGGGAAGTGGCGGTGCGGTCCCCTACGGCACTGCGTAGGAGCCTACGGTCTTGGCGTGCATCCATGCGTCGCTGCGGTCCGATCCCAGGTCGACGGGCACGTGCATCTTCCGCCGACCACTGGCGACAACATCGATGTACTGTGGAGACCTCACGCCCCACGTGTTGAGCAATTCGGCGGTACGTCCACCCGGCCTCCCTCAGGCCCACTATACGCCCTCGCTCAAAGTCCGTCAACTGCACATACGGTTCACGTCCACGCTGTCGCGGCATGCTACCAGTGTTAAAGACTGCGATGGAGCTCCGTATGCCACGGCAAACTGGCTGACACTGACGGCGGCGGTGCACAAGTGCTGCGCAGCTAGCGCCATTCGACGGCCAACACCGCGGTTCCTGGTGTGTCCGCTGTGCCATGCGTGTGATCATTGCTTGTACAGCCCTCTCGCAGTGTCCGGAGCAAGTATGGTGGGTCTGACACACCGGTGTCAATGTGTTCTTTTTTCCATTTCCAGGAGTGTATGTCACTGACAAATGTGTATGTCCAATTGATTCCTACAAAACCGATGAAGAATCTTTGTCATTTTAATTTTATCAAGAGTTCCATTGTTTCATGAAATGAAATAATTTGGGATTCATCGACAACTGTATTACTCATTGCCCTATGTATCATTTGTATCATGCCTTTTCAACCCCTGTTACAGCACAATATAGAATAGTTATTTCATTCATAAACAATATTCACTATTTGTGGGATGGAAACATAAAATAATATATTAAAATGTTCCAACACAGTGCAATAATATGAAGACAATGAATGCAGCAATGTTACCTAGTGTGACATGGCTGTCCTTAGCAGCTGTTGGAGACGAAAGTATCTCGGTGCGCTTTGTCCGCATCATAGACCCTTATGAACGTCACAAGCGATCTCGAGGAAGGTGTTTTAAGATGTGTCACTTCAGAAATGCAGAAATGAAGCAAATTGTAGTCTCTGCAGCACTTCAAACCCAGTATAACACATCTGTCATTGTCATGCAAGGCATTTTATGAGAACCAATCGGTGCAATTCTAAACTCGCGTAATAATTTGCTTTTTTATGGAGTCAACGAATCCAGCAACGTCATCAAAGTCTCAAAACTGCGAGTCGCCATTCCATTTTCGAGACGTTTATCTGTGGTGTCCGGTGCCGTCCTTCCTGCTTTTGTGCACAATAGTGCTTTCTGTTAAAACGTTTCTCTCTTTATCGGTTCTGATATGTTGGTGGCGGGAACACATGGCACAGAAGGTCCTATCTGTGTACCCATAAAGCTTTGCGTGTCACAGGGCAGCGTCACAAAAAACTGCCTCGGTTTGATCTACTGACTCTCACCTCTGCCTTGGGAGGCCTTCTGCGAAATTTCTCTAAGGTTGGTGGCCAACACTTACTGTGCCTACACCATCGAGAAAGCTTTCAATGTTCTCTCACTTCTATAGGTCGCGCAAATCTGAATCAAGAGTAAATGAAGAGTAAAGTTACATTAGTGAATTACTGACAGTCACAAATACTGTGGTTTATCAAATGAAAACATAGATTCCTGAGACCTTCCCTTTCAAATCTAAAAAATCAATTATGTATGTAAGCAGATTGGAGTGACAAATGAAAATTTGTACAAAGTTCAAGTTTCGAACCCGGGTTTTCTGCTCACTAGGCAGATACGCTAACCACTACGGCACCCTGTCACAGTGGCTTTATACAATCTATCGGCTATCCTAGATACCTACGTCATCAATCCTCAATCCTAATTACCATTCACACCTTATCCCACTTGCTATTCCCCCTAAATATATAAATGAAAGATATTTGAGACTTGAAAAGATCTCTGGAACTGTACGGCTACATCTGGTTAAAGCACCTTTGCCTGAGTTTCAGGATGGCGGTTTGTTACGGCAGTCCGTGCAGTTGCGGAAAGCCTCTATGCCACGGTGGCTTAGTGGTTAGCGAATCTGCCTAGTGAGCAGCAGACCTATGTTCGAATCCTGGCGTTGATACAAATTTTCATTCGACTCTTCAGGTAGTATTTTATTATGAATTTTGATACCTTATGTGACTACGTCCAGAAAAATGGTCCGTAACACAAACTCCTGCATAAAAACTTCTGTATAAACTGACTGCATTTTTACAGTATCTTGTCAGTAACAGAAGTTAGCCACCTATCTTACCTACGACTGAGCTTGTTTGATCATTTCATTCGCTAATCCTACAAATTTTTGTACGAGCTGACTAATTGTACATGGGTTGGATAAAAAGTAGCGACAACAGTGTTGTAATTCTTATTAGACGTTACTGACTGAAGTTTAATGCATTGCATGCTCTCAACACAATCGCCCTGCATCTCTGTGACGTTTCCTCACTCATCGTCAGCTTATTCATCTTTGTCGACGTCTCGCAAGTACAGCTCTATAGCATGCACGATGCCTTCTTCTGTGTTGTAGCGCTCGCCACGAAGAGGTTCCTTCATATTGACGAACAGGTCATAATCGCACGGTCTCATATCAGGTGAATACGGTGGATGTTCCAGTACCACCCACCCTCACGTATGCAGGAACTTCTGCACTTGATTCGCCTTGTTGCGTATTGGATTCTTATGAAGGATGATGGAATGTAGTGTCAAAAGGTGCCGTCGCTTTCGTTCTACTGCAGGACGATAATGATGTCGCAAGATATCATAGCAGTGACTGAAATGCCTAGGCTGGCAGGACAGAGCGGATTGGGTTGTGGAAAGGGACCAAAATAAGTTGGCCTCAGTTACACTCAAATACAAACTTCATTCATCAACACAAAATATTACAACAAGGATGCAAAACACTCAAAACTTTAATCGACCTCCTTTGATTAACTTCTGGTTGGCTGAAGGCCACACTCAAAATCCAAGACACAAGCCCTAAGCAAGAAATTTAAATACAAAGTTCTTCTGGAGGTTTCACCAAAGAATAATTTCTAAATTTTCAATCTAAAAAGGCTGAAGGTCTTAGCAATTTAATTTTAATGGAACTTGGCTGGAGGTTGCATATTAAGCAGTAAGAAGAGTTTCAATCAAAAGGCAAAAGTCCTTATCTTAAAACATTTCATGAAAAATTCTGCTGAAGGCCACATACGAAACATAATAATCATATGCTTTAAGGGCAAGACAAGAACATTAATTTAAGAGATATTAAAACAACAAATAATTTAACGGCTTAAGCCCTAGAAAGAGGAGTTTCAATTTTAAAAGGCAGAAGGCAGCATCTTAATGCATCTCATGTAAAATTCGGCTGAAGGCCCCATATAAAAGAATAACAATCTCATGGCTTAAAGGCAAAACAAGAACATTAATTTAAGAGATATTGATACTCGGCTGAAGGCCACACATCAACCAAATAACTAAAACCCAAACATGGAAATTACTATGTATGACACAAGGAACGGCGCTCAAACGTTTCCAAGGGATTGTAACACTAACGCCCGTTTAGGTGAGACATGCAGCCTGTCCAACGATTTCTTAATCTGAAGGCAACCCAACCGACAGACAGCCGACCGACCAATCAACCAAATCGGTTCTGTTCCACGTAAACACCAAAACGACGACAACGACACAGAGAATATTGGCGCCCACAACGACCAACAACACCTCAGCTGTCGAACTACACGCCTCCCTGGACAGCAACAACACGACGAGGAAAATACACTGCCGACAATTACGTCAACGACCAGGGCATGTAACCGGAACGCCAAAAGCCACAAGGCAGAAGATACCACTGGTCAACTTCAATAACAGGGAATAAATTAAGTTAAACTCCACAGGAAGACGGCTAGAATCTTAGCCGACTTGAATATACACACGTTGTTGCTCGCGGGAATGTCCCGAGGACGACAACCAGGATCAAACGAAGAAGTGTAAACAGTTGAGGCTCGATAGTAGATTGAGTGAAGACTCAACTTTCATGTCCAGGATCGGTGGGCGACGCACTTCGCAGCACTCGCAAGCAGCACCTCACACTCCAACGGCGCTTGCACACTGCCAGCGGTCCCGGCTAGAGTACGCGCGACGGAGACTTCCTTGCTGCTTCACGCCAACTGACCCACTAGTCACACACCGCCCAGCCGGAAACTATATCCGCCACACCAAAGATAGTACAGCAGTACTAGTATAGATACACGCTGCTCCCGAGCGGTTTCAGGCGCTGCAGTCGTGGACTGTGCGGCTGGTTGGAAAATGATTTTTATGTTGTCTTTCTCCATTATCCTGGTGATCTTGTATGAGTGCGGCCCTAGGTAGGGAAAGAACGCCAGGTGTTTGATTTATTCTTCTGGACTGATTTCTTTCTCCCTCTTGCTCGGTGCAAGATTTAGGTTTCCCGTGATTTCTCTAAACCACTCCAAGTAATTGCCGCGATTGTCTCTCTGAAAGAACACTGCCGACTTCCTTCCCTATCTTTGAAGCATTTCGATCTTGGCTCTGTCTGTAATAACCCCAATCTGAGGGATCTCACTTCCTTCTTCCTTCCTCTCGTTCGGCTGGAGAATGCTTCTTATTTGGGTCTCCAACAGCCATTCTTGCGTTCTTGCGAAACGTTTCGCGCAGATGCTGTAACTCGTAAGCCACACTTTCCTCGTCGCATGTGGTTCGCGCTCTGTGGTGGCAGCTGTTAGCGTTTAAGTACAGTTACTTGGTGTGTCTTCCTCCAGTACACATAAAGTTCGAGGTACACTTCACCTGAAGATGACGAGTAGGAAAATCTGCGAAACATTGCAACAACACTACGCGACACCTCAGCTGATAACTGGAGAAAATTTCATCAGTTGAGTTCGTCTAGAAAGCCTACAATCCCACAAATAAAGAAAAGTGAACTTGTGAGGGTGGCCATGAGGATTAGTCGAGCGGTCCAAGGTGCTGCAGTCATGGACTGTCCGGCTGGTCCCGGTGGAGGTTCGAGTCCTACCTCGGGCATGGGTGTGTGTGTTTGTCCTTAGGATAATTTAGGTTAAGTAGTGTGTAAGCTTATGGACTGATGACCTTAGCAGTTAATCCCCATAAGATTTCACACACACTTGAACATTTTTGATACACGCTGCTGCTTCCACTCACGGAGAGGAAAGCAACTCTATCGCGATAACTGCAGGAGAAATAAAACCACCTCTGCCTCGTGATGACTGGGTGTTGTGTGTTGTACTTAGGTTAGTTAGGTTTAAGTAGTTCTAAGTTCTAGGGGACTGATGACCATAGATGTTAAGTCCCATAGTGCTCAGAGCCATTTGAACCATTTTTTGAATAAAACCACAGGACTTCAACCGAGGTTTAACCCAAGACAAGCATGGTTTGAGCCAGCCACGGCTCAGTAACCTTCGATTAGGAAGCTTGAACTGGCCTCCCGCACTTTCAGACAGTAAACACTGCAACTGACTCAAAAGCCAGCTGGCGCCTCTCACTGCACTACTTCATCTGATCTTATGCTGTCAAATACAGACAGCGGTCATGCGATTTGATGTAAGTTCTTCATTATCGAGCAGTGCTGCCATTACTTTATATTCAACCCTAGTAATTGCCAATTAGTGATGTTGCAGTCACAGAATATTATGTTCTTTTTTATCGTATTGTGACATGCAGAATTTTACGTTCGTATACGTTTAAGTAGCAGTTGTAGACCTCATAACTCGGTCCATAGTGAATGAAGCACTGCTTCATCCGGCCATAAGTGGCCCATCGGGACCAACCGACCGCCGTGTCATCCTCCGTGGGGGATGCGGATAGGTGGGGCGTGTGGTCAGCACACCGCCCTCCCGGTCGTTACGATGGTTTTCTTTGACCGGAGCCGCTACTATTCCGTCGAGTAGCTCCTCAGTTAGCATCGCGAGGCTAAGTGCACCCCGAAAAATGGCAACACCACGTGGCGGCCCGGATGGTCACCCATCCAAGTGCCAGCCACGCCCGACACCGCTTGACTTCGGTAATCTGATGAAAACCGGTGTATCCACTGCGGCAAGGCCGTTGCCATAGTGAATGAAACTGACACTAAAATAACTATTCGGATGTTTGTAAAAAATCTTACAAAAGTACAGTAATTACCATCAATACACTGATCGGTTTTTTCTGTTAACCGTGTGCGAGTTCATGTTTCTCATGAGGGTGGAGTTACTGCGATAGTTCCTCGAGGGTAAATAACGGCAATACAATTTTCCTACAACAGCACGCAAGTTGTATGAGAGAAGGCATAAACTAATGAATGTGGAAACACATCGGCCGGACAAAGAGCCACGCAAGACGGGCAGCGTGTCTTTGTGCGGGCCCCGCGCTGCTTTAATTAACGGCGGACGCGGCGCGAGCGCAGCACGGCTCATCTGTTCCCGCGTGCGTAGGCAAGGCGCGGCCACTCCGCTAATTGGTGCCGCCGCGCCGCAGTGGTTGCGTGTCTCCCGTATCGGGTCGCTGTATCCAGTCCGGGAGGTTTCGCCGTTTTCCGATGATAAAGTAGTACTCCACGAAATACGCTCGCTGAACACGCGGAGAAGCGCCGAGCGGTGCAAAATTTTAATTCGGCTTACACACCGGTACTATAATGGCTTTCGACTTCCAGCTGGACTAATTAACGGAATTGGGGGGATGCTCCGAGAGCGTAGCCAACGTAGCCCGGGCGTCAACACTTCTACAGCCGGGGGTGCGCTGACTTTTCTGTGGAAGGTGTGGGGCAGTCACAGCCAAGTTCCGTTTCTAAACAAAGTGTTTTCGTGTTGTATGAGCGTCACTCCAAAAGAAATACACAATATATTTCTTAAAATGCATATTTTGTTCTACGTATTTGAAAGTTGTACAGTGTGTAAATACATCCTTTAGGAACAATATTTTCATTTCTCCACATAATTTCCATCCCTCTCAACTGATTTACGCCATCTTGGAACCAGCGCCTATATAAGCACGGTAAAATTCTGGACCAACCTATTGGAACCACTGTTTGGCAGCGTGCACAAGGGAGTCATCGTCTTCAAACCTTGTTCCACGAAGAGAGTCTTTCAGTTTCCCAAGAGATGATAGTCACATGGAGCCAGGTCAGGACTGTAAGGCGGGTGTTTCAGTGTTGTCCATCCGAGTTTTGTAATCGCTTCCATGGTTTTTTGACTGACATGTGGCAATAAATGCTGCTTTTGCCGACTCAGTCGAGCTTGAAGTTTCTTCAGTGTCGTCACATATGCTCAGAATTTATGGTGGTTCCACTTGACATGATGTCCACAAGCAGAGTCCTTCGGAATCGAAAAACACTGTAGCCATAAGTTTTCCAGCAGACGGCGTGTTTTTGAATCTTTTTTCTTGCGTGAATTTGCATGATGTCACTCCATTGATTGCCTCTTCGTCTCTGGTGAAAAATGATGGAGCCATGTTTCATCATCTGTCACAATTCTTCCAAGAAATTCATCTCCATCATTCTCGTACTGTTCCCAAAGTTCGATGTATACCGTTTTTCTTGTTCCTTTGTGAGCCACTGTCAGCACCCTGGGAACCCACCTATCACGAACCTTTCTTAACGCCAACACTTTCAGTATTCTGCAAACAGTTCCTTCCCCTATCCCAACGTAGCGTGACAATTCGTTCACTGTGATGCGTCTGTCAGCAGCCACCAATTCGTTAACTCTCTGCACATTTTCTGGAGTGTGTGCAGTACGAGGTCTGCCACTGCTGCCACTGCGAGGACAATCCTCAATATTGCCGTGCCCGCTTTCACCATGTAACCTTCTTGCCCACCGACTAACTGTACTACGATAGACAGCAGCATCTCCATACACTTTTTTGAACATCTTGTGGATGTTTTCCACTGTCTCGTTTTCACAGCACAGGAATTCTATGACAGCATGTTGCTTCTGACGAAAGTCAAGTGTAGCAGCCATCTAGAAGACAAGCTGTGACAATACCACTCACGGGAACAGGATGAACTAGTTTGAAAACAAGCGGGAAGGATTACACACTGTAAAACTTTCACACACGCAGAATGAAAACTGTATTTTTACAAAAATAGTGTGCATTTCTTTTGGAGTGACCCTCGTATATCTGGCCAGGTTTATGACTGCACTGAAAATTTCTCATCGGCAGCAGAACGTTGTTCTGGAAGGAGACTCATCTACAGATACTGATGTCATATCTGGTAAGCCCAAGGCGAATGAAGTAGGGACATTACTGTGAATGTTTTAAGTGGAGCGACCTCGTGCAACTAAAAGTATGAAAGCTAGACACTACTTTGAGATTCTACTAAGATTACTTAAGAAGCCTAAAGGAATTTAATTTATCTGCAAAGGAAGTAGCTCACAAAACCCAACTCTCACAACAAGACAGACAAGCAGATCAAGGATATATATATCTACTAACTGAATGGCCATGGTGATTTAGCGGATAGAGTTCTAGACTGCGACCATGAAGTTTACAGGTTCAGTACCGGATGGGAGTGTGGAGGTTTTCTTGTTCCAATCTCTACAGGATGGCTGTAAGTCCATTCAGTCTACTGTCAAAATGGGTACTGTGAATTTTTCCACGCGGTTAAAAGGCGGCAGGCTGCCCCTCTCCCTCCTAGGGCCGCGGACTGCACGCCACTTGTAATCATTCCGATAGTCTGGACACAAGCTTGCACTACGAACTTTATCTTTACCATCCAAGTGTTTTTCGACTTCATGCCCAGTTAGGCTAGAGCCATCGAGACTGAAAATCATGGCAGCTCTGTGTTTAAATTTCGCACCCTGTATACTCCCAGTGAATCACATGTTATTCCTGTTATTTTGTTATTGGTTATTTTTCCTGGTGTTGAGTTTTAAATGGCTAGCGAAGTGAGATTGTTTGATCTTTATAGAGCTGTTCGCCGTAAAATGAGGTGCGATCTACGGCCGGCCGCGGTGGCCGAACGGTTCTAGGCGCTTCAGTCCGGAACCACGCGACTGCTACGGTCGCAGGTTCGAATCCTACCTCGGGCATGAATGTGTTAGGTTTAAGTAGTTCTAGGGGGCTGATGACCTTAGATGTGAAGTCGCATAGTGCTCAGAGCCATTTGAACGATTCGTGATCTACGTTACGACCAGGCAGATAGAATATTGTGCACTTGAGATATTTTCAGCCTATCGCATAAGCTGCTGTACCTGTTGTACCGAACATTAACTACGTTTAACTTTGCAGCTCACGAAAATATGTTAGTTATTCTCGTGTGGCTTCTGCAAAACGGCCTTAGTCAGTTTTAAATTAAATCTTTTAATTGTAGTTACATTTTTGGAGCAACCGTAAACGTCAGAGATTTTAATTAGACCGATGAGCAAAAATGTTGTGATCTCTGCCCATCGCGAGACTGAATTTTGCCTGTTGGCGTTGACGGGCGCGTGAAGCCGTACGAAAAGCATATAAGCGAGGTAAATGTGAATGGGGAGTCATTCTAGCGACTATACGGGCCGCAAATAGGGAAATCTGCTGACGTAAGCGCATCCAACGTTGGACAGATCGTTCTGAACCAGCGCCTGGGAGCGAAAACTCAGAAGCGGTGTAGCTGGTAGGCTGTTTGCAAGCTACTATTGGGAGCCTCTATGGAAAATGGTTGAAGGACGATGAAATCCCGAGTGGGCGACAAGGTGTCGGACGTCCACGTCTCATCAAAGAACTTGTTTTTGAGAAGCTTTCCTGATCAGTGAAGCAGGGTAGTCGACGATCTATGGCATATCTGACGACAGAGTAGAATGCTTATATGGATATGGTGTCTATTCTTTCGGACATATGGTAAGAATGTCTTCCACGAGTAATGAGTGTGTTGGGGTGGGACACTACGATTGTAGTGTGTCGACATACAAGGTGAGAATGTGGGTCTCGCACGGGGTGTGCGCGAGATAGTCCTTGCAGTCGCACTATCCTCTGTGCCCTCGGTGGCTCAGAATGATAGAGAGTCTGCCGTGTAAGCAGGAGATCTCGGGTTCGAGTCCCGGTCGGTGCACACATTTTCACCCGTCCCCGCTGATATATATCAACGCCCGTCAGCAGCTGATGGTATTTATATAATTCTAATTTCGAGTAGAATGCTGGTGTAGAGAAAAAGTTTCAAAGCCTACAGTTCAGCGCGCGTTGCGTTATTGAACTTGGGGCTCCGCAGGAGACGACCCATATGTGTTCCTTCGCTTACTGGTCGATATTGTCAACTACGATTGCAGTGGGCTCGGCATCATCTAGATCAGTAAAACACTGTCGCCTGGTTTGACAAATTACGTTTCTTATTATACCATTTCGAACATTATGATTTTCTTGAGATAAGACTTTGAGACGCGTTTGCATCTACCTATGTGTTTTGTGCAATCCGCAAAGCCTTAAAATACCCCATGTAAGATTTTCATATTCTCTACGTCGCCAAACCATTGGTCTTACAGGAAAATTAACAGCACCTTTTTGTGGGAAATTTAGTTAAACTTTATACTGGGATACGTTTTCATTAGAGACCATAGTTTTCGAATTATTCAAGAAGAAGTACAAAATTGACCTTCAAACACGTTTTTCTTGGGTATTTAGAAACTGTGACCTCCAGTGGAAGTGTATTCCAGTACAAAAATTAATTACATTAAACTTCCTACAGAAGGATCCTGCTCTTTTTTTCTGTATGACTTTTAGCTTGCACGTAGCGAGGGAGGGAATACGAGAAACTCGCATGTAGTTTTCGAAGCATTGCAGGTTGCATAATAAACAAAAGCGGAAGCTGCTGAATCACCCTGTGTACTGTGATATGTATGGAGATATTAAGGAGCAAGCGTGAATGAACTGTTCTCCGAAAGAGAATATGTGTAACATTCGCTAAAGTCACAAATTTAGAACCACCAGACACATTTTAAATGGCTTCTTTGCTTACAATAATAAGATAAGAAGTTCTGCCTACTTCTGAAAGCTGCTAGCGAAGAAATAGAAAGGTGGTCATTTTTATAGCTACTTTCAGGTTACGATGGACATATTGTCATCTGTCCTCATTGAGAGCGAACACAAACCACTCAGACGTAACAGAATAGCCTCACTACCGGCAAATAAATTAACTTCAACAGCTGCACACATCTTATTTATTTGGTACTCCAACCTTCCCTGACAACATTTATTGTAGTCGAACTGTACTTTATTACCAGTTTGAAGTGATGGGCGAATTGATAGCATTTCGCTGTTAAAGCTACCCATTACGCCTGTCGTGATACATCACTCAGTCTTCGTAAATGTAAATATCTGGAGTTCCTAACAAACATTGCTCGTATCTGCAATCAGCATCATGACGGTAGAATGCCAGTACTGGAAATAAAACTGTTTGGTTTCAGTTTGTGCTTGATTACACTCTATTCCAGGCGTTCTTAACTAATGATACGAGTCCTATGTTTGTTATTGGTGGACGATAATTACTTAGTACGGCATATCTGTCAGAATTGCTCTTCGTAAACGTTTAATGGCGCTGGTAATCAGACGCTTGCTGTTTCTCTTTACATGATTGTGAGAGCGAGAAATAATGTTTGATATCAATAACACTCCATTAAATGGAAATGATTGCTCCGATATTACACTGCTGGCAAGTCACAAACGATTTTGTGTGTCAGCTAAAACTGAATTATATAGTGTACTAAAAAAGGACAATGCGCTAATGTTATAATGCACGATAGCACGGAAGCATAAATTTATTTGAGCTACAGATATGGGCACCAAGGAATGGAATATTCTTTTTTCCTTGAAATAGGGGTTTGAAATAAAAGAAGTGCTTCAGTTACTTGAGACTGAGGGATGTATGTGTATGTGACTGTGTCGAGAGCTATGCCAATGTTATGACAGGTAAAAATCGAGGTACAGTTTTGACTGGAAGAAGTGCCAGACTACTGCTCACAGTTACTTTACCTCTGACTGATGGACGATACGTTTGAACTCAAATATTTTTAGCAATTTTTTCATAGCAATGAGGTATATGTGCTTTGGTGCATCGTTTCCTTATTGCAACAGCACAAGAGGAGACAATACATCTACATCTACATCTACATCTACATCCATACTCCCCAAGCCACCTGATGGTGTGTGGCGGAGGGTACCTTGAGTACCTCTATCGGTTCTCACTTCTATTCCAGTCTCGTATTGTTCGTGGAAAGAAGGATTGTCGGTATGCTTATGTGTGGGCTCTAATCTCTCTGATTTTATCCTCATGGTCTCTTCGCGAGATATACGTAGGAGGGAGCAATATACTGCTTGACTCTTCGGTGAAGGTATGTTCTCGAAACTTTAACAAAAGCCCGTACCGAACTACTGAGCGTCTCTCCTGAAGAGTCTTCCACTGGAGTTTATCTATCATCTCCGTAACGCTTTCGCGATTACTAAATGATCCTGTAACGAAGCGTGCTGCTTTCCGTTGGATCTTCTCTATCTCTTCTATCAACCCTATCTGGTACGGATCCCACACTGTTGAGCAGTATTCAAGCAGTGGGCGAAGAAGCGTACTGTAACCTACTTCCTTTGTTTTCGGATTGCATTTCCTTAGGATTCTTCCAATGAATCTCAGTCTGGCATCTGCTTTACCGACGATCAACTTTATGTGATCATTCCATTTTAAATCACTCCTAATGCCTACTCCCAGATAATTTATGGAATTAATTGCTTCCAGTTGCTGACCTGCTATTTTGTAGCTAAATGATAAGGGATCTATCTTTCTATGTATTCGCAACACATTACACTTGTCCACATTGAGATTCAATTGCCATTCCGTGCACCATGCGTCAATTCGCTGCAGATCCTCCTGCATTACAGTACAATTTTTCATTGTTGCAACCTCTCGATACACCACAGTATCATCTGCAAAAAGCCTCAGTGAACTTCCGATGTCATCCACCAGGTCATTTCTGTATATTGTGAATAGCAACAGTCCTATGACACTCCCCTGCGGCACATCTGAAATCACTCTTACTTCGGAAGACTTCTCTCCATTGAGAATGACATGCTGCGCTCTGTTATCTACGAACTCCTCAATCCAATCACACAATTGGTCTGATAGTCCGTATGCTCTTACTTTGTTCATTAAACGACTGTGGGGAACTGTGTCAAACGCCTTGCGGAAGTCAAGAAACACCGCATCTACCTGTGAACCCGTGTCTATGGCCCTCTGAGTCTCGTGGACGAATAGCGCGAGCTGGGTTTCACACAACCGTCTTTTTCGAAACCCATGCTGATTGCTACAGAGTAGATTTCTAGTCTCCAGAAAAGTCATTATACTCGAACATAAATACATAAAACCAGTTTTATCGATTGAGAAGTGAAATCACCCACCAAATGAAGTGGAATTTGCTCGAGTAACTGAGTTCCTACAGGGGAGAAGGTTGGTTCAGATTCAGATTTAGATTATGTTGATTTTACTAAATCACTATAGATGAATAATGAGATGGTTTCTAGCACAATTTCATGCAATAGAGCTGATGTTACATATCTCGGATCCTTGATGTGGACGTTATGTTGTACTGTAAACTACTGTGTGTGAAGTGATACCTGAATATATGATCCTTACCTAAGCAATACACAAGTTACCAAAATCACTCACGTAAATAACCATAATCGACAGAAAACAAGGAATAGCATGTCACCACATTTATGAATAAGGACATTTGCGTCTATCAAGTACGTTCCAAAAATGCTTTTGCGAGACGTATATGTGTAGTACAGAAGTAATTCTATTATAAACAATTGTTTATTGCGTTTGAGAAAGTTCGGTGGTTCGTTGTAGAATGCATCATTAATAAATGTAACATGAGATTACAGGTGGCTTGTGTAAATACAAAAATTAATATCCTCAAGACAACGGAGTATCTGAAGAATTATTGCTGTGCCTGTGTAAGAGGTCTGTTTTAAATATTTAAATGACTTATGGTGCGCCGTATGTATACATTACAATGGTATGAATCCTCATATAAACAATGCTGTAAATAAAAAAATGGTCAACTATTACATTTTGAATGACATGTACTTAAAATCTTTCCATTATCTGACTTATTATTTAAGGCTGGAGTGCGATTTTTCCTTTAGTTTGATGTTTTTGGAGAAAGCGACTTGGATTGGGTGTGGTTTTCATAAGTTCGACGTTTACAGGTGGAACATATCACCCATACGGAGATGTTCTCAT
The DNA here is from genome assembly GCF_023897955.1 of Schistocerca gregaria. NCBI lineage: Eukaryota > Metazoa > Arthropoda > Insecta > Orthoptera > Acrididae > Schistocerca > Schistocerca gregaria. The sequence goes on along the minus strand of NC_064920.1, from coordinate 966,433,286 downwards.
TTGTGATAGTATCTGTACCTTCCTATATTTGCACGGCTTTCGTCTTGTTTTTAGCAAATATTTTCTTAACTATAATAGTCCTTAGGACAACAGCTTGTTTTTACTTTTATCCTGTTAGTCTTTATATTTTCCTTCTTCTGTGCATCGTGGACCTCTACGACGTTTGCCCACGAGAAATGGAGTAGAACAGTAGTAAGGAGAGTGTGATATCACTGGGTTTGACGAGAATTACGCGCTGTGATGGAGTCTGTTCATTGAAAGATAACAGTACTAGGCTCAATCCAACTCCTAAGCCTTCACTGTCAGGTCCCACTTCCATACGGATAGCCGCAATTACTTTATGCTCTAACACGATAGTTACTTGTCAACAATTGGGCTTGCAGTCCTGTGCAGATTAGTATACATATAATATTTGCGGTCTCTTGCCTTCGTAAAACTGCTCCAGGACATTTTTATATTGTACGAAACCTTCCAGTACCCGTTGCTTTAATTTTCCAAGAGTACTTGATATTCTGTAGAACAGATAGTGCTTATTTAATAAATTAAAGGAATTACTTTTGTACTTATGTCACAATATTTTATTATTTTTATTCGACCTAGGTTTCAGGTTGTATGCGCATTACGCAGTACACAGCTGATTTCAAAATGGCAACCAAGCATGTCAGCTGCTTAATGTATCGGTTCTCGACTCTAGCACGACAAATGTTATCTCTGTTGATTAGTTGTCAGAAAGCTACATTTGTAAAGTCGGAAACGTTGCAGTACAAATGTAACTGTCTCAGAATTAGTTAACAGAGATAATACTTGTAATTTTTTTATTAATTTCTGGAAAAACGGTGATGGTGATGTAATGCTATTAAAAGCAGTATTATTTTAAAGTGTCACGGGATGAGCAATATGGTCTAACAGTTAAAATAGCCACTACTATCTCTGAGGCAAACAGTCCACACACTGGTGATAATGGACTGCAATTTATTAAGCATATGTTTGTTTATATTATTTCCCTGAGTAACGTAGTACTTGGAGAGTGCTGTATTCAGCAGGAACAGCCCTGGGGTTTTAAGGTAACTCGTAACTTTCACAGGTTTTGATTGGCAGCATATTCTAGTTATTGATTGTGAGATGCAAATGAGACTTCCCCCCCCCCCCCCCCCCCAACTCCACTCGTCCTTCTTTCAGTTTCCCGATGGTTTCTCTCGGTGTGAAGTCTCCCAATTTTTGTCTCCGGGCCACATTGTAAAGAAGAACACCACCACCACAGGGAACAGTAGCTGAACGCTGATTTCCCGTTCCTTCTATTCTTTTTGTGGGGCTAGTCTTTTGTGGCGCTATAGTCACGGCTAACTCACGCAAGGTGAGGTCCATTTTACTGTGCACGACTGAGAGACCTACATGCTGCCCCATTTCATTCTCCTCCAGCGAATTGTTATTACGAGTTCAGGTATGTCGTCCTTGAGCTTTGCTGAGCTGTGTGTTATTCTGCAACCAGGCATGGGCAACATTCAGACATCTGCGATAAGTTTCTGTGTTCAAATTGTAGTTGCTGGCAACAGTAGAAAAACAATAGCATCTGAAAGTACAATGCTACTGGAGGTTTACAGATTCAAAAGCATCTGGGATTTTCTGTAGCGAGTAGAATAACACTGAATGGCGGAGTTGTTTTGAAATTGCACATCAAATGGCTGTGGGTATACTCGCTACTATCGTCTTCACCACAAAAACAGATGACTCAAGGTCGCACGTGTCAGCCCCTGATCCCTCAGCCCGCTTCACTCCTGGCCCTTCAGTGTCGCCTTCTCAGATGCCCGCCGGTCGTTTCAGTTTGCCGCTTCCATTTGATAGGTCTCCATATTTTCCCGTGAGTGTTGTTGAAGAGCAACGTTGTGCGCGCAAAGTAATTGTTAGTACATGTCTTCTTGTTCTTCTAGTATGCCATGATCGAATGGACGTTAGAGAAGAAACTAAATATCTAAAAATGTAACACAGTTTCTACCGTCTTAAAGCTTATCATCAGGAAGAAAGACGGAAGAACCATGTGGCGTTTCAGAAGGTATACTGCAAGGCTTTAACGGTGCCATAACTTCTGTAGAGGTTATAGGTACGGCTACTCTGTTCCATTCGCCATTGAAGGTATATAATGGGAAAGCAGATTCACTCACACAGTTTTAACAAGAAGTGGGCAGCAGGACTGTCTTAGAATACTAAAATAATGTAGAGCATGCTATGGCCAGTGACATCCGTACGCAACTGCAACACAAAACCGAGATCTTCACTTTCCAAAAGTTGAAGGTTATACTCAGAAAAAGTAGCAGTGGACTAAAGCTTTATGCGGAACGAAAGAATATTGCCGCCTCGAGAACTACATTTGACGAAATTCGGATTTCGAAAAACTATAGGTACCAAATATATTTGTCATTTCACCAAGGGTAATGGAGGCATGAAATTAACTACACGTAATGCAGTTTCCTACACTTGTTCGTCTAGCGTATATCGGTAATTTGGGTAGTAAGTCGAATGATGAAGTATATCTAAGGTCTACAAGTATAATCGTTTGAGGAGGTAACAAATATTCTCGGTCCTATTAAGGCGTGCCATAGGAACTAGGACCCTGAAGGGAGGATGCAAGTCTCATGTGCTCCTGGGTACATAGGTTCTTGTAAACAAATAGCATTCATAGGTGACACGATACAAAAGTGATGTATCGGAAGTTTTTAATTTTATAATGTTATTAACATTTTTCTCGATGGAAGTTTCCACGAAGTCTAACAGAAAACAAATTAGTCAGTGACGACGTTTTTCATTATACATGCGAAACAGTGTCACACCTCTTATGGTGTTTTACTTTTTATCGCAGAATACGTTTTTGTTTTCTGAATGAAATATTTAGTATTTTGTGTATGAAATTTAAGAATGCCAATACATTTATTGAGCTCAAATATATCAGTGGTTGTGGCTTTTTGTTCAAGTTGAAATAAAATATTTGTCTTCAAAACTTCTTGGAATGGTTAGCACCATCATCTTCAGATGGAGAATTGTTTATCTACGTAGCTGGAGTTAGTGAAAAGTAAACCTCTGAAGTTCCTTTTCTAAATAAGAAATATTTATCATTAGCAGAAGATGCATAGTGACCTACCCTAGCCTCGGATTGCGACTTTGATAAGATGTGTGTACTCTTCGCCAACCAGCCATGTAAATAAATAATTCTCCCCCTGAAGGTGACCGTGAGAATCATCGAAACGCGTAGGGACAAAATAAAGAAGTGACTGACGCAGAAACTGTATTATTTCTATCAACAATCGCAGCCCTCATAATATTCAAGGGTAACATTGTTGACTTGGAAAGTGTTATTCTAGACTAAAAATGATATGTCTAATATATTTTTCGGAATTTTTGCTAACACTTGAAATTATCACTAATTGGCGATGCTGGAGGGAGGTGAGATTACCTTGCTCCACTTAACTTTGTGATGTCCCCTGTACTTAATTCGATAACATAATCTGGGTTCTTCAAACGTTCACCGAATACTCGTCTTTCTCTGTATTGGAACATGATGTTAATTCAGTTTGCGAAACTAATAATTTCCTTCTAGGTCTCTCTACTGCTTCTCTGCGGGTCAGCTCTTGAGGATGCACTGCTTTTCACTGAGAAGGAAAGCAGACCTGTGTTGCAGAGCCCTTTCAATTTTTTCTCAGTATGCAGACCACGAATGCGGGAGTCCACATCTGACGCGAAACGGCAGTAGCGTGGAGCGGAGGGACGCTTCATAAATTCCTTCGCCCAGTGAGAGAGCCGAGTGCAGGTCTCTAGTCTTGTGTCGCCATCCGGTCGTTCTCTTTTTTTTTTTCTCCCTGTCTTTTTTTTTCACGCCCTTCTCTAACCCTCTCAGGCCCGCGTTAGGTGGCCAGAGAGAGGCGGCCACGCGGCGCTGAGAGAGGCCGGCGACTCCAAAGTAATTGGCTGGAAATAAGAGATGGCGCAGCGCGGCGCTGACGAAGCGACGCTTCCCGGCCGCTAATCTGCGCTAATGCGGCCCTCGCCACGCTGGCCTGGCGTGCGTGGCGGGTGGCCGCCCTGCCAGGGAAGGCAGGCCCCGCTGCAGGTAACTGACGCTTTCGTAGCAGCGGCCCAGCGCTCTACTACCTCGCGGAAGCATATATCCTACGAGAGAATTTACTATTACTTGACATTCTATACAATTGTTTCTATGACACTAATATTTATTTTTGCGTCAGTTTAAACAAGTACTCTTGAGAACGATAAATTTCACTTGAATAAACGGCAAACAGTTGTTAAGTGATGGTTAATAAACCATAGTTTAATAGCTGTTTGCGGTTTATGCAGGTTCAGTTTACGATGACTTTCGACGGCTGTGGCTGCCCATATTATAAAGTTGTATGTGACTAATTACCTAGCAAGGCGAAAAGGAAGTAATTTCAAATATATTCGAGAATATTCGAAGACGGAGTATAATAAATTTCCTCGAGAGAGAAAGACTTCTTTCCATAAGCCAACATGGATTTAAAAAATATTACTAGTGCAAAACTGAGCATGCTCTTTCCCCGCATGGTATCTTACGAGCTACGGATGAAGAGTAAGAGGCAAATTCGGCAGAATTAGATATCTGGAAAGCGAGTGTCACAGTGCCACACTACAAGCTGTTAGGGAATGTCCGAGTCCATGGAATAGGTTCTCAGGTCTGTGAGTGGGTCGAAGACTTTTTAAGCAATAAAACCCACTACGATGTATCGGACGGCTAGTGTTCGTCGGAGGAAATGGTACATTTCGATTATCCCAAGGAAATGTGTTAAGGCTACTCTTCTTTCTCAGTGAATGTAAACAATCTGACGAATAGGATGAGCAACAATTATTAACGATAGTGTAGCGCACGGAAAAGTATTGTTTGTAAGCCAATGTAGAAGGATACACGATGACTGGGATATAACTCCTAATTGCTTTGATAGGGCAGCTGGATCTAAATGTGCAAAAATGTAAGTTTATGAAATGAGTAGGAAAACTAGTTTTGTAATGCAGTATTAGTGGTGTGCCGCTTGTCACAGTCACCTCGAGTACATATCTAGGCGTAACGAAGCGAACAGATATGAAGTGGAACGAGCACGTAAGGTCGGTAGTAGGGAAGGCAAACGCTCGACCTCGGTTTATTGGGAGAATTCTAGGAAAGTGCAGCGTAAAGGAAACTGCGCACAGAATGTATGTACGACCCCTTATTGGATACTGCTCGTATGTTTGTCATAGCCAAAGGTCTGATTAAAGGAAAACACCGAAGCAATTCAGAGTTGTTAAGAAAATGTTTCGTAGGGTCAAACAGGAATCCATGAAAATCAGACGATGTTATTTTTGAGACACACTAGTGATAAAATATAGAGAACCGCCATTTGCGAATGACTGCAGAACGATCCTACTGCCACCAACATACATCTCACGTCATAGCCGCCAAAATAAGGTAACAGAAAGAAGGGCTTGTACGGAAGCATTTAGGCAGTCGTTTTCCCCACGCTCCATTTGCGAGTGGAACAATGCAGGGAGTATCTGGTAGTGGTACAAGGTACCCACCGCCATACGCAAGATGGAGGTTTGGAAGAGATGTACAGGGTGAACATTAATAAAACCGACAAGCTTCAGCGACAGATTCCTAACTGCAAATGGAGGAGAAAAGTTCCTATGACAGTGTTTCCGAAAATGGACGATGTGCATGCACTGACAACGAATTGTACCTAAATACAGTACAGAGTTGCATCGCATACGCGTCACAACAAATGTTCAAACGGTCTCCAAGGGACTGCAGGTGATAGAAATTGCAGGTGATACGAATAGCAGCAGTTGGTATGCAGGATACACATAATCGTACTTTGACTTACATCGTGTTGGCGGTCCACCTGCCTGGATCTTGTACTAAGCACAGTCGGCCGCCTTCCTGCACATTATCTGCCTGAAAGGACCCATGATCACACAAATGCCCAAAAAGAGCTTGAAACGTTGTGTGATGTGATTAGTGTCTGTGAGGGTACTTGTTTTGGTACAGAAGTGCTGCCTCTTGCCCGTTCCCATGTGCTTGACTCTACACAAACTCAATTTCTGCTTGTCCTCGACATAAATACGGGACTATTCTGTTGCTTAGAGTACGACGCGCAATCACACAGCCTGCAACACACAAGGAACACACGGCACGTCGTCAGATGAACTTTCATTTGTCAACGCTATGTAAGGCGGCAACGGTGCATTTCGGGACATATGGTCATAGAACCTTTTTTCTTCCATTTTCAGCCAGGAATCCGTCCCTGCAGTTTGTCAGTTTTATTAATGTTCACTCTATGTATATGTATTTTTCAGAAAATTGAGTTGGAAACGATATTGTTATTGACATTACAAAGATGTTCTAACGTGTAAGGTTCAGCCAGCAGACGGCACTGCAGAAGGGGGCTCAGATCTTTGACTTCGACACATTCGCACAGAACACTTTCTCCATCCACCATCCGGGACAAGGCCACACCCTTGATAACTGGCCTTCCAACGTGGCACTCTCCGGTTCATCCCGGTCAGAGTTCACAACACAGGCTAGTGGGGCTCATCGCCAAGGATGTCTCTTCTTTTGGACCGACTTTCGGTTTCTCCAGTTCTGCCCAACATCTCCGAACGGCACACTGGAGAACTTGCTTTCTTTCTTTATTTTTATTTATTTATCGAGTCGTTGCTAGCCAAAGCTACTTAGTCATAGAATGAATCAGTATATAATTGACAGATTCTGACGAGACTATGCATAAACAAGGAAATCAATAAAGAATGAAAAAATTGTGAAGGACTATACGAAGAAATAACGTATTACAGAAAGAAGGTTTCAACTACTGCGAGGAAATGCTGCTCAGTGTAGAAAGTGTGTGCCACAAGATAATCTTTCACCTTGAATTGGAAAACTTGAGGTTTATCATTCAATTTTTACGTTATCCTGGAAGCTTATTGGAAATGAAATCTGCTGAATAATGCACACCTTTCTGTACAATGCTTATGCAAGTGCTATCCAAGTACACATCGGGTTTTTTTCTGGTATTAACTGAATAAATGTTGCAGTTTCTTCTGAATGAGTCGGTATTGTCAACGACAAACTGCATGAAAGAATACATATATGGAGATAGCAGAGTTACATTTCCGAGTCGCCTGAACAACAAATAATACCAAGTTCATTAAATGACACCGCGGATCAGTCTGATCACCCGTTTCATGGGAGGAATATTGTTGATGAGTGCACAGAGTTGCGCCGGAATAGATTGAATTTAATGAAAGTAAAAGGCCTTCTCCTTTCAGTATCAGAGCCAGTGGTTCACAATTTTAATCTGACAGAAAGCTTCAAATTTGTGCACACTCCACAATAAAGTGAAAACACAATAGACAGTATTATACATATACACATATACAAATCTAGCTCCAACTTAATTTGCAAATTTAACATAATATTTTGGTTAAGCTTGCCAGCTAGATGAAGGTTCACATGTGTACGTGCTTGTTCTGTATATTAATTTCCATGACAATCGGTGTGCGACTTGGCAGTTTGGGTGACGTGGAAGTTGGTTCAAATGGCTCTGAGCACTATGGGACTTAACTTCTGAGGTCATCAGTCTCCTAGAACTTAGAACTAATTAAACCTACCTAACCTAAGGACATTACACACATCCATGGATTCGAACATGAGACCGTAGCGGTCGCGCGGTTCCAGGCTGTAGCGCCTAGAACCGCTCGGTCACCCGGCCGGCTACTTGGAAGTGCTACATGGTTATGTCAATTGATACTTTGCAGATGAGCAGAAATTTAACTGCCTAATGATGAAGCCATCAGAGTTTCCCAGTTGATAGCAATAAATGAACGTCATAAAATAGTTCTGCTTGGAATTAATTCCAAAATAAAGAGAGTAAACAGTTGTTTTACGCAACAACATTGAAACGGCAGGGAGCGTGGGAGTGGATATTGGGGCAAATTTTAATTCAACATTTATTAATAGCAGTCAACTCTGAACTTTTACATTGCTGTAAGAACGATTTCATCTTGTTTGATCGCAACAGTTTGATCTCGAAATATATGCTATCATATTTGGCTTTAAGACAATAAATATTTGATATTACAGCCGGTAACAAAATACACGGCTGCAATCTCTCATGTAAATTATAAAAAAAAAACAACTAACAAAACTGAAGCCTAGAAGTAGTAATAAGGCTCAGTGATTCACTAAAGGTGAGTACTAATGACCAATATTAACATAGAAATATTATAACGAATATTTAAATAAACAATAACAGCAACTTTTGACTCGTGAAACACATTTACCATAAATCAAAGAATACTTTAAAATAAAAGTTCACTCAAAAACTGTACACCAAAAGAACATACATGGCATGGGCATAAACTAAATTAACATACGTCGAAATTTTTACATAACGCTGTCGCAAATGGTTCACTAAACTTTATAAAATCAAATAGTGGCAATCTGAGATCGACGACGCATATACCGAGTCACCTGGTATACAACCTCAGCGTTACCAACGCAACAAATGTTTAAAACTACTGGAATAGGGGGCAGTATCACAACTCAACATCTCCATAAAAGATTATAGAGTCCGCGGCGCGGGATTAGCTGAGAGGTTTAGGGCGCTGCAGTCATGGACTGTGCGGCTGGTTCCGGCAGAGGTTCGAGTCCTCCCTCGGGCATGGGTGTGTGTGTTTGTCCTTAGGATAGATTAGGTTAAGTAGTGTGTAAGCTTAGGAACTGATGACCTTAGCAGTTAAGTCCCATAAGATTTCACAAACATTTGAACATTTTTTTAATTACAGTCCATTCCGCCACTTAAAACACTTGGTTACAGACGTAGAAAACCAAACGACAGACCCAAACTAAATAATAATTATCACGCAAGGGAACGAACGGGAATGAAGCTTGACACCCTATAACAGGCCCAATCAATCATACAGATCAAGGAACTGACTTACACAGTTCAAGAACGGCACTAGCTCACGCAAGGCTAACACAATGAACGACACGAGAACGAAGCAAAAACAGAAGAAAACTATGCCATACGAACCATAACGACCGGCACAAAACATCGTTCATTGACATGGAACACCAGACTTCTGCATGGCTGCGAGACAAACTGACTGTTGAGCTGTGGAGGCGGAAAAAGCGAAGGTGAGCCGAAACCAAAGACCGGATCAGGGACCTTATATCTAATATTTTCCCTACTGACCTGTTTCGGTTGGCACCACTGACCATCGCGACGCTTATAGCTGCCTGGTGATCCGGCAGACACGTGATGCGGTAAGGGGAGTATAGAAGCGGGCCACAGACTGATGGGGGGTCATCATATCAATGTATGACCCGTAAATGAGAAATCCACTGACAAAACGACTTTGTCAGAGGGTAGATTTTACGGCCTGGCGTCTGGGTACGAGAGTCTCGGAAACAGCAGAACTGTTCGTGTGTTTGCATGTTACTGTCGCGAGCATCTATGGAAATACCATGGTCATACCTTAGCTAAAGATCCTGCAGCGATCACAAAAAAATCTGATCCTATTTAAAGTCGATAAGGGGGTCTAAGGTTTCCATCCAGCCATCTGTTTACCAATCTGGTGTGGCAGTTGAAGATAACAAAACGAAAGCGGAATATTTAAATTTCACGTTCAAGAAATTGTTGACGCTGGAGAACTGTACAACCATAACGATATTTGACCATCAAACGGACTCCTGTATGGACGACGTAGTAATAAGCATCCCTGGCGTAGAGAAACAGATGAGCCGGCTGGAGTGGCCGTGCGGTTCTAGGCGCTACAGTCTGAAACCGAGCGACCGCTACGGTCGCAGGTTCGAATCCTGCCTCGGGCATGGATGTGTGTGATGTCCTTAGGTTAGTTAGGTTTAATTAGTTCTAAGTTCTAGGCGACTGATGACCTCAGAAGTTAAGTCGCATAGTGCTCAGAGCCATTTGAACCATTTGAACCAGCAACAGCTGAAAACAATAAGTCACCTGGTCCGGATGGAACCCCAATTTGGTTTGTCAGGTAGTATTCTACGGCATTGGCTTCCTTACGTAGCTTGTATATATAACAAAACACGTTCAGCGCAAAGTCGCAAGCGACGGGGAGAAAGCGTAAGTGACTCCTATGTACAAGAAGGACAATAGAAAAGACCAAATTCCCTAACGTCGGTTTGCTGCAGAATCCTTGAACATGTTCTCAGTTCGTATACAGTAAATTTTTTGTGAAAAAGAAGCTTATGTTCACAAATCAGCATGGCTTTAGAAAGTATCGCTCATGCGAAAGTCAGATTGTCCTTTTCTTATATGGTATACTGCGAACTATGGATGAAGGGCAACGGGCAGATTTTATATTTATAGACTTCCGGATAGCATTTGACATAGTACCCCATTGCTGGCCTTTAAAGATGGTACGAGCATTTGGAGTAGGTTCACAGACGTTTAAGAAGCTCAAAGAGCTTTTCAGTACAGAAGAATAGTGAAGCTAGAAAGATACGAGAAGGCGTTCAGTATCATCACAGAATGTGGAGGCTGCCCACTCTCTAAAGCAGGACAGATTTGACGGCTGAGTTCGAGTGCAGTGCTGTTGTAGGCACAAGTGTTTCGATGTACACCGTTCAGCGCACATTGTTGCTCCAAAATACCGTCAATTAGGATTGCAGTTGGCTCGTAATCATGGAGAGTGGACTGTGGATCAGTGAAAAACGTGTCACCTGCTCAGATGAATCACGTTTCTAACCAAATCCATGGCAAGTAGAATCGCTTCCGTGTCGTGCTCCAAAGGTGGATAAAGACGCTGTTAAGCAGGTGGTGAAAGGTTTTTGACTAATTAGTGTAGAAGCGGATAGGATGGACAACACTCAACAGGTAAGACGCTCGACTCGTTGAGCAGTCTGTTGTTTCAATCTAGTAAGCCAGGGGGTAGCTACGCCGTCGTCACACGGGACGAGGCAGCTAACATTGGCATGGGCGCAGGCGGAAAATCGGACGTCACGAGGCACAGTTCACGGAAAGTTGTGGTTAACGTGATGTTGGAGCTCTCAGCGCTTTCCAGCGGCACTTGTCGGCTTTATGTGGCTCACAGACTACACAGTTCGTTTACGAAAACGGATGTGCGTAGAATTCCTACGGTAACTCTATAAAAAGGCACGTTTCACTTGTCTGTACGTTTTTCATGTATGAAGTATACATAAATATAAACTTCAATGTGTGTGGACATTTAATAATATGTGTCAATTTATTAAAGACATAGCTTCTACAAGCTCACTCCTGATAGACGGCGCAGTTATATATACGTAAATCGAACGTTACAGAAGTTATTTCTATTAATTTAATAAGAAAGTCTAACAACCTTATAGAAAACGCAACGATTCAAATAAATAAATAAATAAATAAAAATAAAAAAATAAAAAAAGACGTGTACAGCAAAACACGATCGCGATGTCCACTCCTCCATGACGTGGCGCCCCTACCAGCTACGCCAAACCGACATTGCGGAATTAGCGACCTTGTATTTTATGGGACGGTCTTCTGAGGGTTTTATCCTCGCCGCTAAGTTATTAATCGGCATTTAATTATAAGAAATCCCACCTAGACCGACACGTTTTTGATAAACCTGCAATGTTCGCTGTCTTAAGAACGGCTTACTTTCAAAACGGTAATAATCAAGTAAGAAAAATTCTTTAACCACCAATAAGACGCTTCCCATCAGTCCATTGCAACAAATCGTACCAATAATGCGAGTTCTCGATAGATTTAGTGTACTGGTGCTTAAAAAACAGCGTTTATTCGTACGGTGTGCCGGCAGCGGTGGCCGTGCGATTCTGGCGCTGCAGTCCGGAACCGCGGGACTGCTACGGTCGCAGGTTCGAATCCTGCCTCGGGCATGGGTGCGTGTGATGTCCTTAGGTTAGTTAGGTTTAAGTAGTTCTAAGTTCTAGGGGACTTACGACCTAAGATGTTGAATCCCATATTGCTCAGAGCCATTTGAACCATTTTTTCGTACGGTGTAAGTTAATGTAAATCTCACAATGTGTGGGCTTCAGCTGTACACGACAAATACCATATCTCGTATCGCTTGTCTACTTGGGACGAAAAGAGCGTTCTCGCTTTTTATTGGTTCTGCTTTACGTGACAAGCGTCAAACTAGAGTAGAACTTATTATGCGTTTCACATGGTGAAATGGCTCCATAACGTGACATAACAGGAAGTGACGTCACATAACTCGTAGAGTCCCTCGTCAAAGTAACGTCGGCTTTAGGGCTAATCCTATCCCTGCGCGAATGGTACGGCCCTAGTTCAAGCTGCACTTTATAGCCGGGTCGTTTTACAGTCGACTTGAGTTACGCGCCACTGACTCATCTCTGCAGACTGGACAGTCGCGTAATAACGGTCAGAGAGTGCTTGCCGTTCGTTGTGTGCCATGACTTCGTCACGGTCCGCTCGCCAGCAGAGGACGCGGTAGCCCGGAGTGGGCTGACGAGGCCACGAGGGGAGCTGATTGCACGCACTCGGCGCCGCCTGTGCTGCGGGTTGCGTTCCCACGAGCGGACGGGGCGGACGCTGATTCCGACGCTGTGCGGGCGACGATGACTGCGGTGCGCCATGTCGCCGGCGGCATTAGCCCGGCGGGGTGGCATGAGCCGCGCCGGGGGCGGCAATATCGCCGTGTCCAGCCCCGTCCCCAGCCGCTCTCTCTGTCACACTGTTTACTCAGTGGCGATCGCGCCTGCCGAGGGCAGCACGCAGATCCCCGGTCCGGCGGTGGAAGCACGCGGATTGCGTTAACGCGCAAACCGACGCAGGCGGGACTGGTCGATGCGTACAAGACCTTTGGGCAGGAATCAGACTGTTCTCGAATACCCGAGGTGGCTCAGGGCTCCATTCCATGAAAGATAGTACGATCTGTTGACCTAGAGAAGGCGTTCACCGATGTAAAGTAGCGCAAAATGTTTGAAGTCCTCCAGTTTAAACACGGTGGTCCATTGATAGTGGCCGGGCCACATATCTCACGAAATAAGCATCAAACGAAAAAACTACAAAGAACGAAACTCGTCTAGCTTGAACGAGGAGACCAGATGGCGCTATGGTTGGCCCGTTATATGGCGCTGCCATAGGTCAAACGGATATCAACTGCGTTTTTTTTAACAGGAAACCCCATTTTTATTACATATTCGTATAGTACGTAAAGAAATATAATGTTTTAGTTGGACCAGTTTTTTCGCATTGTGACTGATGGCGCTGTAATAGTCACAAACGTATAAGTCGTGGTATCACGTAACATTCCGCCAGTACCGACGGTCTTTGCTTCGTGATACATTACCCGCGTTAAAATGGGCCGTTTACTAATTGCGGAAAAGGTCGATATCGTGTTGATACACGATATCGACCTTTTCCGCAATTGGCTATTGTGATCAAAATGCCCAACGGGCGTGTGCTATGTATTCTGCTCGGTATCCTGGACCACATCACCCAAGTGACAGGACCGTTCACCGAATAGTTACGTTAATTAAGGAAACAGGAAGTGTACAGCCACATATGAAACGTCAACCACGACCTGTAACAAATGATGATGCCCAAGTAGGTGTTTTAGCTGGTGTCGCGGCTAATCCGCAACTCAATAGAAGACAAATTGCGCTAGAATTGGGAACCTCAAAAATGTCGGTGTTGAGAATGCTACAACATCGATTGCACCCGTACCATATTTCTATGCACCAGGAATTGAATGGGGACGACTTTGAACGACGTGTACAGTTCTGCCACTGGGCACAAGAGAAATTACGGGACGATGACAGATTTTTTTGCACGCGTTCTATTTATCGACGAAGCGTCATTCACCAACAGCGGTAAAGTAAACCGACATAATATGCACTATTGGGCAACGGAAAATCCACGATGGCTGCCACAAGTGGAACATTAGCGATCTTGGTGGTTTAATGTGTGGTGCGGCATTATGGGAGGAAGGATAACTGGCCTCCATTCTATCGATGACAATCTAAATGGTGCAATGTATGCTGATTTCCTACGTAATGTTCTACCGATGTTACTACAAGATGTTTCACTGCATGACAGAAAGGCGATGTACTTCCAATTTGATGGATGTCCGGCACATAGCTCGAGTGCGGTTGAAGCGGTACTGAATAGCATATTTCATGACAGGTGGATTGGTCGTTGAAGCACCATACCATGGCCCGCACGTTTACCGGATCTGACGTCCCCGTATTTCTTTCTGTGGGGAAAGTTGAAGGATATTTGCTATCGTGATCCACCGACAACGCCTGACAACATGCGTCAGGGCATTGTCAATGCATGTGCGAACATTACGGAAAGCGAACTACTCACTGTTGAGAAGAATGTCATTACACGTATTGCCAAATGCATTGAGGTTGACGGACATCATTTTGAGCATTTATTGCATTTATTTGGTATTTAATGGTAATCACGCTGTAACAGCATGCGTTCGCAGAAATGATAGGTTCACAAAGGTACATGTATCACATTGGAACAACCAAAATAAAACATTCAAACGTACCTACGTTCTGTATTGTGATTAAAAAAAAAACGTAACTGTTACCAACTGTTCGTCTAAAATTGTGAGCCAAATGTTTGTGACTATTACAGCGCCATCTATCACAAAGCGAAAAAAGTTGTCCAACTAAAACATTAATATTTCTTTACGTACTACACGAATATGTAATAAAAATGGGGGTTCATATTTAAAAAAAAACGCATTTGATATCCGTTTGACCTATGGCAACGACATCTATCGGGCCAACCATAGCACCATCTGGTTTCCCCTTCAAGCGAGACGAGTTTCGTTCTTTGTAGTTTTTTCGTTTGTCACTTATTTCGTGAGACATTTGACCCAGTCACGATCAATGGACCACCCTGTATATGCTTTTGACAAAATTTCCTTTTGTCACGTAGTTTCCCTTCTATCTACCAGGGGCGTGCAATAGTCAAAGCAACTCTTTTTTTCTCGGCCAATTTCGGTTTAAAAAATGCGAAATTTGTTGAGAGAGATCTTGGAGTATTTCTGCTTCAGCACATGATGTTCTGATAGGTGGCTGCGCTATACGTAGAATTCAAAATGGCGTCTGTATCGGTGGTTCGTCCCAAGCAGAGAGCTTTCATTGAGTTTGTTTTAGCGGAAAACCAGAGCATCGCTTATACTCATTAGCGCTTGCAGAATGTCTTGCACTAAACAAAAGCATGACGAGTCTTTGGGTGAGGTGTCGGTCATTGTCCCAGCTAGGTTGCGCACGCGTCTCCGATCTCCCGTATGTCGGCTGGCCGCATAAAGCTGTGACTGCTTCAGTGTTGGAGAGCGCAGACACTCTCATTCGTGGTGGTTGACAGATCACAGTGAAACACCTGGACGTCTTTTTTGGTAGTGCCCACAAAACTTCATTAGACTGTTCCCCATCCATCCTACAGGGCAGACCTCGTACCTTCCGGTTTCCATCTGTTTGGCCCAATGATGGATGCACTCCACAGGAAGCAGCACACGGACCATGGAGTGGCTGCTGACGCAGGAAGATGTTGGCTCCGACGTCAACCAGTAGAGTGGTACCATGCGAGGAGGCAGGTTCTTCCTGTAAGATTGGACAAACGGAGATTATGTTGAAAAATAGGGTTTTGTAGCCAAAAGAGTGGAGATACAATGGTATACTGGAACCTGAACAAAACCAATGTGCTTTCAGGAAAGAAAAATGTGTTTCACTGTTTTTTGAACGCCCTCATATATCTACAATACTCGTAAATGATTGTTTAAAATTTAAAAAAAATAGAAAAATTTCTTAATGCTGGATATCAATAAAATCGTGCTGGCCGGTGTGGCCGTGCGGTTCTAGGCGCTTCAGTCTGGAACCGCGTGACCGCTAGGTCGCAGGTTCGAATCCTGCCTCGGGGATGGATGTGTCTGATGTCCTTAGGTTAGTTAGGTTTAAGTAGTTCTAAGTTCTAGGGGACTGATGACCACAGATGTTAAGTCCGATAGTGCTCAGAGCCATTTGAACCATCAATAAAATCACACCAATCATTAAATGGCTCTTGTATAAAAGGCAAGTTCAGCGAAGTTAATGACTGAAAAGATTTTGCTGATACAATCTGCGGGTCGCACAAGTGTGGCATACAACCTGGCTCAGTTTTGGTTGCTGTAAACAACAAATTTTTTATTCGTGTAGCTTTCTACAGAAATGCCTGGTGGTTATCACTCACACATCCAGTTCGTGTTCAACCCACATTTCAAATATACATGATCTGAAGGTAGTTGTTACTTACAACCATCACATTTTAATTGTTTCATGTGAAAAACCTTCTAATTTTTGTGTAAAATCCTCTGAATTTAAGCGAATAACATAAAGACTGCTTTCTCCATTCCTGATAATGTCAGGAATTACTGAAATATACCTAAATTTGCATGTATCTAAGTTGAAAGCATCCAACGTTTCCTCTTGAACTAAACTCCTTACAGAAGATATTTGACTTCAACAAAATTCTGTGAAAATATTGCCCTTTTATGCGAAATATTGACGCGAGAATAATTAATTATGCTGTCTGACCTCTGTACCATTGTACAGAAACCAAATGGTAGTTACAAGAGTCGAGGGGCATGAAAAGGAAGCAGTGTTTGGGAAGGGAGTGAGACAGGGTTGTAGCGTATCCCCGATGTTATTCATTCTGTATATTGAGCAAGCAGTAAAGTAAACAAAAGAAAAATTCGGAGTAGGAATTAAAATCCATGGAGAAGAAATAATAACATCGTAATTCTGTCAGAGAGAGCAAAGGACTTGGAAGAGCAGTTGAACGGAATGGATAGTGTGGTACAACTTGACTAGAAGAAGGGATAGGTTATTAGGACATGTTCTGATATATCAAGGGATCACCAATTTAGTATTGGAGGGCAGCGTGGAGGGTAAAAATCTTATAGGGAGAACAAGAGATAGGTACTCTACGAAGATTCAAAAGGATGTAGGTTGCAGAAGGTACTGGGAGATGAAGAAGCTTGCACAGGATAGAGTAGCATGTAGAGCTGCATCAATCCAGTCTCTGGACTGAAGACCACAACAACAAGCAACATATGTACAAGGTGTTCCACATCTCATGTTACAGACCTCTGCAGGCTCCAGAGGGGAATTAGTAGATCAAGTCTTACAGAGTCATCCAAGGATGCTACAGAGCGTCAAAGTTATAGGCATCGGCTCCTGTAAATGTATACAGGGTGATTACATAAAAAAGTTACGATTTTCATGGACGATGCAGACGGTTAAATGTATCTATTTGAGGTCACGGTCCCTGTATAGGAAACGAAAGAGTCGAAAGTTGTAAGCGAATATCATTCGTATGCCTCTGGCAGTTGTACACGTGTACTGATAGAGCTGTTGATAAGAATGTAGAGTACACAACTTTCAGAGGTCGTAGTATGGACCAAGACAAGAAAAAATGTCTGGTAAACAAGGGCTCTAAATGTACACCTTAAGAGCTATGAGTACTTGTTCAATACAGCAGATGTGTTTTACACTTGCTCTATACACTACTGGCCATTAAAATTGCTACACCACGAATATGACGTGCTACAGACGCGAAATTTAAACGACAGGAACAAGATGCTGTGATATGCAAATGATTAGCTTTTCAGAGAATTCACACAAGGTTGGCGCCGGTGGCGAGACCTACAACGTGCTGACATGAGGAAAGTTTCCAATCGATTTCTCATATACAAAAAGCAGTTGACCGGCGTTACCTGGTGAAACGTTGTTATGATGCCTCGTGTAAGGAGAAGAATGTGTACCATCACGTTCCGACTTTGATAAAGATCGGATTGTAGCCTATCGCGATTGCGGTTTATCGTATCGCGACATTGCTGCTCGCGTTGGTCGAGATCCAATGACTGTTAGCAGAATATGGAATCGGTGGTTTCAGGTGGGTAATAGGGAACGCCGTGCTGGATCCCAACGGCCTCGTATCACAAACAGTCGGGGTGACAGGCATCTTATCCGCATGGCTGTAACGTATCGTGCAGCCACGTCTCGATCCCTGAGTCAACAGATGGGGACGTTTGCAAGACAACAATCATCTGCGCGAATAGTTCGACGACGTTTGCAGCAGCATGGGCTATCAGCTCGGAGACCATGGTGCAGTAACCCTTGACGCTGCATCACAGACAGGAGTGCCTGCGATGGTGTACTCAACGACGAATCTTGGTGCACGAATGGCAAAACGTCATTTTTTCGGATGAATCCAGGTTGTGTTTACGGCATCATGATGGTCGCATCCGTGTTTGGCGACATCGCGGTGAATTCACATTGGAAGGGAGTATTCGTCATCTCCATACTGGCGTATCACCCTGCGTGATGGTATGGGTTGCCATTGGATACACGTCTCGGTCACCTCTTGCTCGCATTGACGGCACTTTCAGCAGTGACGTTACATTTCAGATGTATTACGACCCGTGCCTCTATCCTTCATTCGATCCTTGCGCAACCCTACATTTCAGCAGGTAATGCACGACCGCATGTAGCATGTTCTGTACGGGCCTTTCTGGATACTGAAACTGTTCGACTGTTGTCCTGCCCAGCACATTCTCCAGATCTCTCACCAATTGAAAACGTCTGGTCAATGGTGGCCGAGCAACTGGCTCGTCACAATACGCCAGTCACTACCCTTGATGAACTGTGGTATCGTGGTGAAGCTGCATGGGCAGTTGTAGCCGTAGACGCCATCCAATCTCTGTTTGACTCAATGAACAGGCGTATCAACGTCGTTATTACGGCCAGAGGTGGTTGTTCTGGCTACTGATATCTCAGGATCTATGCACTCAAGTTGCGTGAAAATGTAATCAGATGTCAGTTCTAGTATAATATATTTGTCCAATGAATACCCGTTTATCATCTGCATTGGTGTAGTTATTTTAATGTCCAGTAGTGTATGTATTTTTGTACGTGTTAATGCTACTTGCATCAATTGTAATTGCTATGGTTACATAAAACGCTCAGGAACTAGGCGATAATATTTTTTTTATTTATAAAATTCAATTTGTATTGTATAAATACACCTGGCCCGGAACTGTATGGTGTGCGGTTCTAATTATGTGCAAAACAAACAATATTTCCATCTTACACGTTTATTTTTCTTTCCATGCCAATGACACCAACACTACCGTTACTCCTCGCATTTACTACGACTTTTGTGTATTCTACAAAAACTAGAGAACCGTAATTTTGCTAGAGCGTACCTCTAACTGGCACAAAGGAGGAATTGGTGGCTTGCAGCATCAAAGCGGTCGAAAAACTGATAAAAGAAGATAACTAAATAAAAATAGATCTCTGTCCTGATTCTAAACGCATACATACAACAAGTAGGAGGAGATTAGCGTTTTACATACCGTCGACGACGGGAGACGGAACGCAAGCTCAGATTACGGAAGGAAACAGGCCGTGCCCTATCGAAGGAACCATCCAGGCATTTGCCTTAAGCTATTTAGGAAAATCACAGGAAACCTAAATCAGGATGGCGGGACGTGGGTCTAAACCGACGACCTCCTGAATACGAATCCAGTGTACTAACCACAATGCTACCCTTCTTGGTCCTTGTATACGTGTCGTGTACGGAAGCAGGCCACCACATGATACTGCGTGCTCGCGCTATTCGTTCACGATACTGAGAGGGCCAAAGACACGGGTTCCGCAAGGCGTTCGATACAGTTCCCCACAGTCGTTTAATGAACAAAGTAAGAGCATACGGACTATCAGACCAATTGTGTGATTGGATTGAAGAGTTCCTAGATAACAGAACGCAGCATGTCATTCTCAATGGAGAGAAGTCTTCCGAAGTAAGAGTGATTTCAAGTGCGCCGCAGGGGAGGGTCGTAGGACCGTTGCTATTCACAATATACATTAATGACTTGTGGATAACACTGAGGATTTTTGCGGATGATGCTTTGGTATATCGAGAGGTTGTAACAACGGAAAATTGAAATGAAATGCAGGGGAATCTGCAGCGAATTGACGCATGGTGCAGGGAATGGCAATTGAATCTCAATGTAGACTAGTGTAATGTGCTTCGAATACACAGAAAGAAAGATCCTTTATCATTTAGCTACAATATAGGTCAGCAACTGAAAGCAATTAATTCCATAAATTATCTGGGAGTAGGCATTAGGTGTGATTTAAAATGGAATGATCATATAAAGTTGATCGTCGGTAAAGCAGATGCCAGACTGAGATTCATTGGACGAATCCTAAGGAAATGCAATCTGAAAACAAAGTCAGTAGGTTACAGTACACCTGTCGCCCACTTCTTGAATATTCGAGAATGAGATTTTCACTCTGCAGCTGAGTGTGCGCTGATATGAAACTTCCTGGCAGATTAAAACTGTGTGCCGGACCGAGACGCGAACTCGGGACCATTGCCTTTCACGGGCAAGTGCTCTACCAACTGAGCTACCCCAGCACTACTCACGCCCCGTCCTCACAGCTTTACTTCTGCCAGTATCTCGTCTCCTACCTTACAAACTGTACAGAAGCTCTCCTGTGAACCCTGCAGAACTAGCACACCTGAAAGAAGGGATATTGCGGAGACATGGCTTAGCCACAGCCTGGGGGATGTTTCCAGAATGAGATTTTCACTCTACAGCGGAGTGTGCGCTGATATGAAACTTCCTGGCAGATTAAAACTGTATGTCGGACCGAGACTGTCGGTCCAGCACACAGTTTTAATCTGCCAGGAAGGTTCTTGAATACTGCTCACCAGTGTGGGATCCGTACCAGATAGGGTTGATAGAAGAGTATATTGCTCCCTCCTACGCATATCTCGCGAAGAGAGCATGAGGATAAAATCAGAGAGATCAGAGCCCACACAGAGGCATACCAACAATCTTTCTTTCCACGAACAATACGAGACTGGAATAGAAAGGAGAACCGATAGAGGTACTTAAAGTACCCTCCGCCACACACCGTCAGGTGGCTTGCGGGGTATGGATGTAGACGTAGATGTAAATGTAGATATCGAAGTAAGAAAGTAATACGCGTTAGCTACATCTCTTCCAGTACTCTCACTTTTACTTGAAAGATAAGAGCCGGACGTAGCAAGCGGCGTCATTCATTAGCGGCCGCCAAGCCAAAGATACAGGTGTCGCCGAGGATCGCGCCATCGACCGGAGGCGGAGGCGGCGTCGGTGTCGGCGTCGGCCATTTGTCAGGCCGTTATCAGCGGCGGCGCCGTGGGACGTGCGGCCGGCCTGCCGTGCGGCGGCGTCGCCTCGCGTGGCGTCGCGTCGGCGCAGCACGCGAGAGCAGTTTGTCAGCGTCGCCGCTTCACGCCGCTCCACTGTACTGTGCTGGCGGGCCCGCGGGACGCGAACCGAGCGCTCCAGCCCGCTGGCCCGCTGCCCAATTAATGCTGGGAGGCCACGGTCCGCAGGGAGGCTGTCCCGCTACTCCACAAGCCTTCATTTCACCCATATCTGGGTCTCCATTGTGCAAGCCAGCGTGCGGTTGGAGCACTAGAATATATGACTATGACGGAACAAGGGCATTGTCAAAAATAAGTACTACCGCTCCACCCTCACCCCAGGGAAAAAGTACGCTTCTACCGAGTAACGACGCCTTCAGTATGGCCTCAGGTCAGTGATAATGGGGTTCACGTTCCTGCTGTTCTTTTTTTTTCATACAATGAAGGCTGTTGTTGATCATTCTTCCGGGTTATAAGGCCGTGGTCCATGGAATTCTTCAATTCCTAACGTTTCGTCCAATACTATGTTGGACATCTTCAGAGGTATTGCTCGTCCTGCTGAGTTCTGCCGACTGACGAGTCGGGCGTCGGAGAGCGGCCTAAATACCGAGGAAAGTGGGCGTGGTCTAGCTTGCACATAGCAGCAGAGAGAAAACTAGTCAAAGATAAAAGGTAACTATCGATAATAGTCCGTCATAGATAAAAATCACTTATCGATTCTGTAACGCCACTGTCCATATCTCGCTTAATTTCAAGGCCTCTTCTTTTCTATTAAAATTATCTTCATGTTTATAAATTTCAATAGCCTCCCTATACAGTCGTGGATAATAGTTCGTGGTAGCACTTAAAACTATAGTTTCAGAAAACTTAATTACATGGTCACCTGACTGAAGTGGATGTTCCGCAACGGCCGATTTATCTATTTTTCCCAGTCGGCAAAGACTTTTATGCTCCTTTATCCTCGTATTCACACTTCTTTTCGTAGTACCAATATAGACCTTGCCACAAGTACACGGAATTTTATACACACCGCTAGATGATAATGGTGGCCTTCAATCTTTAACAGAACGAAGTACTTGTCCTATTTTTCTGGTAGGTTTGAATACCAGTTTCACTTTATGTTTCAGCAAAATTTTGCCGATTCGATCTCTCACCTTACTAATGAAATGTAAAGATACCGTGTTCTTCCATTGCTGTGCTTTTTTTTCCTGTAATTTTATTGCTGTTACAACTGACTCCGCCGTCCTGGAATTCTAGAGCGAGTCGATAAGTTCTGTGCGTTCCATATTTGTTTCAGTACGAAAACGAATGTATGGTATTAAACATATGAAAGGTATGTGCTAAGGTCTGATCAGGGTATATCCAGAAAATAAAGTCGATAGTTGCCAACCGCAAGGTGGAACGAGTATATTGGCTTGGAGTAGGAGGATCTCTGATGGTTAAGAGAGGCGGACGCGCGCAGGAAAAAACCGGAGAGTCGCAGCTAGGTGTCCGGAGGAAGCAGACGTGTGCAGAAAGCTTTAAGGGAGGAGTCACAGCTATGTTCCCGGAGGAAGCAGACGTGTGGTGGCAGATTCAAGGTAGGTCGCCCACGTAAATGAAGATATATAAATATTTCAAGTTCGTTTTTGTTAGATAATGTTCAGAGTTAGGATTTGTATGTCCAAGGTTCGACGCAGCGGTTTGTAAAATTTTTTGTAAGAGTGATTCGTGCTACAAAATTGTTGGAGATGGTAGGTTTTGTATATGACTTAAAATTTTAACAATATATACACTCCTGGAAATGGAAAAAAGAACACATTGACACCGGTGTGTCTGACCCATCATACTTGCTCCGGACACTGCGAGAGGGCTGTACAAGCAATGATCACACGCACGGCACAGCGGACACACCAGGAACCGCGGTGTTGGCCGTCGAATGGCGCTAGCTGCGCAGCATTTGTGCACCGCCGCCGTCAGTGACAGCCAGTTTGCCGTGGCATACGGAGATCCATCGCAGTCTTTAACACTGGTAGCATGCCGCGACAGCGTGGACGTGAACCATATGAGCAGTTGACGGACTTTGAGCGAGGGCGTATAGTGGGCATGCGGGAGGCCGGGTGGACGTACCGCCGAATTGCTCCACACGTGGGGCGTGAGGTCTCCACAGTACATCGATGTTGTCGCCAGTGGTCGGCGGAAGGTGCACGTGCCCGTCGACCTGGGACCGGACCGCAGCGACGCACGGATGCACGCCAAGACCGTAGGATCCTACGCAGTGCCGTAGGGGACCGCACCGCCACTTCCCAGCAAATTAGGGACACTGTTGCTCCTGGGGTATCGGCGAGGACCATTCGCAACCGTCTCCATGAAGCTGGGCTACGGTCCCGCACACCGTTAGGCCGTCTTCCGCTCACGCCCCAACATCGTGCAGCTCGTCTCCAGTGGTGTCGCGACAGGCGTGAATGGAGGGACGAATGGAGACGTGTCGTCTTCGGCGATGAGAGCCGCTTCTGCCTTGGTGCCAATGATGGTCGTATGCGTGTTTGGCGCCATGCAAGTGAGCGCCACAATCAGGACTGCATACGACCGAGGCACACAGGGCCAACACCCGGCATCATGGTGTGGGGAGCGATCTCCTACACTGGCTGTACACCTCTGCTGATCGTCGAGGGGACACTGAATAGTGCATGGTACATCCAAACCGTCATCGAACCCATTGTTCTACCATTCCTAGACCGGCAAGGGAACTTGCTCTTCCAACAGGACAATGCACGTCCGCATGTATCCCGTGCCACCCAACGTGCTCTAGAAGGTGTAAGTCAACTACCCTTGCCAGCAAGATCTCCGGATCTGTCCCCCATTGAGCATGTTTGGGACTGGATGAAGCGTCGTCTCACGCGGTCTGCATGTCCAGCACGAACGCTGGTCCAACTGGGGCGCCAGGTGGAAATGGCATGGCAAGCCGTTCCATAGGACTATATCCAGCATCTCTACGATCGTCTCCATGGGAGAATAGCAGCCTGCATTGCTGCGAAAGGTGGATATACACTGTACTAGTGCCGACATTGTTCATGCTCTGTTGCCTGTGTCTATGTGCCTGTGGTTCTGTCAGTGTGATCATGTGATGTATCTGACCCCAGGAATGTGTCAATGAAGTTTCCCCTTCCTGGGACAATGAATTCACGGTGTTCTTATTTCAATTTCCAGGAGTGTATATTGAGATCAAAATTGTATTTAAATCTAACAGCCTTAATCATAATCCACATCCTTTGCTTCTATTGAATATGAAAATGTGTAGTAATGTAAAGTTATCCACCAATGAAAGAACGTAAATAAAATGAGGCCTCTATGCAAAATATACGTGTAGTTCATGGTTTGAAATCGATTTTGGTATAGCTAACGTTATCAGAGCAAAGTTATTTCAAATAACTAATTTTATGCCATTGCACAACTGGCATTATTCAAGTCAAGATATAATTTCATTAAGTAAACATCAGGGTCAAAAGTTAATGTTTCAGTACCATCTTAATGCCATTGCATAAACTTGATTGCTGAGTCAAATACATGTGCATTTCTGGCAAAATGGAGGAGTGCAAGAAACAAATTCACAGACGCAGTCAGATGGAGGTTTGTTGAATAATTAATTTAGAACAATCTTATCGTTGATACTTTCATAAATAGAAAAGGATACAGTTTTGATTAGATACTTTCACATCTACAGTTAAATTCTAAAGCTTGCTTAACAGAAAATTGAAGAAATGAAAGGAAACAGAAAGAGTGAACTATGAGGGGCGTTCAATAAGTAAGGCCAAATATTTTTTTCTGAAAGAACGTTGGTTTTATTCAAGATTCCAATACACCATATTAATCATTATTCGTCAGTTTTTGTCTAAAAAACCCTACTTTTCAATAATCTCCTTGAAATGCGACGGCCTTACTTCGCCTTACTGGTAGTGCCTGGATGCCCGCATGGTACCACACTACTGGTCGACGTCTAAGACAACGTCTCGCTGCCTCAGTAACTCCTCCATCATCCACATGTGCTTCCCGCTGAGTGCATTCTTCATTGGGTTGCACACATGGAATGTGGGAGATTCGTGCTGTAGAGCAGATGGAGAAGAACTGTCCAGAGAATTTTAGTGAGTTTCTCTCGGGTACGCAGACCTGTGCGAGGCTTTGCATATTTTGGCGACGAAGGCACTGCATGAGAGACTCCCGCGTGCGGCCGGTTGGCACGCTGGAGATGGGACAGGTTTGTGCGATCTCGTTGCGATGATGACTGACCGCGCCTTTGTTCACTGATAGGTCTCCGAAGACATTCTGCAGGCTTCTATGCAAATATGCCATGCTTTAGTTTTTCGCTAAAAGGAACTCAATGACTGCTTTCTGATTAGAACGCACCTCCGTCGCATACGCCATTTTGAAGGCTACGTATAGTGCTCCCACTGTGGGAACTGTGTTGTATTACTTACTGAAACCCATCGTAGAAGTGAAACAAGAGTCCACCACTACAAGACCCTTTGTCCCAACGGTAGTAAACATCATTTTGGAATTCCTGAAGATGTCTGAACACGCTGTTCTCTACCTGTATTCACCGCTGCACTGGCAAATGATTCTGTGTGGCTCGGCGGCACCCAAGATTTTCCATTATGAAAGTATCTAACCAAAACTATATCCTTTTATCCTGTAAAGTATCAGTGATAAGATTGTTGTAAATTAATTATTCACCAAACCTGCATCTGACTGCGTCTGCGAACTTGTTTCTTGCACTCCTCTATTTTGCCAGAAATGCAACATGTATTCGACTCAGCAATCAAGTTTAAGAGAATAGTGCCGTTTGTTCACTCGCATTAAGCTGGTACTGGAAAATTTACTTTTGGGTCTGACGTTTACTTGGTTCTTTCACTGCTGGGTAACTTTAGTTTACTACTCATTTTCATACTCAGTACCAGCAAAGGATGTGGATTATGATTCAAGCTGTTAGATTTAAACACAATGTTGATCTCAATATATATATTGTTAAAATTTTGAGTCATACACAAAACCTACTATTTCAAATATTTTCATAGCACGAATCACTCTTACAAAAAATTTTACAAAACGCTTACTGCGTCAAACCTTGGACATACAAATCCTTACTCTGAACATTATCTAACAAAAACCAATTTGAAAAGATTACATATCTTCTCTCATTTACGTGCTAAAGTTTGGTCAGGGACAGCGACCTACCTTAACGCTGTCTGCTTCCTCCGGGCACCTAGCTGCGACTCCTCCGTTAAAGCTGTCTCACACGTCTGCTTCCTGCGGGCACCTACCTGCGACTTCACAATTTTTTACTGCATGCGTCCGGCTCTCTTAACTATCAAATATCCTCCTACTATTATATTATACTCGTTTCGCCTTGCGGTTGGCAACTGCTGACTATTTTCTGGCCGGCCGTGGTGGGCGTGCGGTTCTAGGCGCTGCAGTCCGGAACCGCGTGACTGCTACGGTCGCAGGTTCGAATCCTGCCTCGGGCATGGATGTGTGTGATGTCCTTAGGTTAGTTAGGTTTAAGTAGTTCTAAGTTCTAGGGGACTGATGACCTGAGATGTTAAGTCCCATAGTGCTCAGAGCCATTTGAACCATTTTTGAACTATTTTCTGGAGCTACCTTGGTCAGACCTTAGGACATACCTTCCAGTTACTTTTGGACTTCTTCTGTCTGATTTACGTGCATCTTAAGCAGTTCCGTATCGAAATCAACACATTACAGCAGTAATAATCCGTATCTGATTCTGATTCATCATTATCATCTTTGTTATTACTTGCATCCAAACTCAGAACGTGCGATGAGCTTCCGTTTTTAGCGTTTTCTTGTTGAACTTCTTCTAGACAGAGTATAGGCTCCAAACCTATGTGACCAAGTCGCATCTGATTACGAGGTATGATCGTCCGAGGTTCCCTATTGCACTCGTAAAACTGATACAGCAATGCTCTTGATGCTCTACTGCGGCAGAATGAAGTCTCTTGATCAATTCTGACCAGGTTAAAATCACACAGTCTATTTCTCCTTTCCATATGTTGTCAGTTAATATCAAGCACCACATGTTCAGGTGTACCTGCTTCTCCGTAATCTGCGAGAGCTGCTGCCCATATCTCTATTCTGTGCACTACACGGGCCATCGACTATGTCCATTAAGGAAGTGCACCATTCCCTTACTTGGGCCACCAAGGCGCGATCGTGATAGGTATCTGACGCTTCGGAAAAGATTATACACATGCCTGCCGGCCGTCCTATGGTTCCAGTCGCCCTGGAATCCATCTGTTCTACAGGCTCAAAGTTCGAGTTTTCCTGTTGTAACCACTTGCACTCGCTCAAGTCTGCCTCGACTGAATCAGTAGCACGCTGCTCAGTATCGTACTTGAATGTCAGTGGAGAGCATCCTCAGTATTACCAGCACAACTTCGACAGGGGTTGTACTGGAGGCCCCATTATCCGTAAGGAGCGCACTCCTCTACTCTCGTCTACTGATGAATCTGCAGTTCTCCAATCGGAGCCGAAACTTTCATACAAGTGCTGCGAAGCCACATTTGAAATCAAAGACCGCATTGTGGTACACACTTCTGGTATGTCGTATCCAATGAAGTCACTCACCGATGATTAGATCCCATACGGCAGATGTTAATTGTTGCTGTTCCTCATTGTTCCAGTCCCAGACATTTTCTATGGGATTAACATCGGATGATTTAGCGGGCCACACGAGGTGAGTTAGGGGACCTGCTGAACGTGACGGTGCAGCCCTGTAAACACCGCTGCTGCAGTCTTACAAGACATAGGTGTATGCAGCAAGCTCATCATAAAGATGTAGAGAGAAGGACATCACTCGGTCATCGAGAATACTGAAATAAATTTTCTGGTTCATATTTACGGTAATCTGAATAGGTAATGTTACGAAACACACCATCAAAACATAACGGAACGAACTTCTCGCCAGAGCTACATCTTCCACACACTGCTCTTTAACCCTTTCGCTGCTGGGAGCGCGTGTATACACGGCCTGTTACGTCATTTCCCCAGGTATTGTTGCCGTGTATACGCTCGTCGCTTTGTTTTCCTACAGTCCTGCGGGTGTCTGAAGGCGTCTTGAGCCACCGACCTCTCCAATCTGCGGGCAAGTTACTTCCTTATCTCGGCGAATGAAAAAGTTTCGAGTATTAATCATGCAAACATGTGTGCCTTATTCCGTGCTACTATTTGCAGAAAAACCTCGTTTAGATATCTAGAGTCGTTCAGGAGATATTATGATTTTTATGACCACATGATTCGCCCTGCGCAAGGACGTTAAGAGCGGGTCGTGCGCCACCGTCCTTTGAATATAAACCCAATAAATCGAGAACGAAATAAGACACCTTTTTGCACTCACTTTTAAATATAATTTAGATATCTTATCTACATTTCACTTACTGCAATGCATCAGCTAAAATCAACCATATGCAAAATCTTTAAAACTGCGCCCAATGTTTCAGTTAATTATATGCAGGACAGTAACTACGGCATGTAAGGAAAAGAAGTTCAGTTCCTTAAGAGTGGAAATATCAGACTATGAGATGTGCAAAAATCTAATTTTTTAAGCCAATAGTTTTCGAAAAATAGTATAAATATTTCACATCGGCCGGAAAGACGTCCGTCAGCACATGTACCCAGCATCAGGCGAGCAGCACACCCATAACAAAAGCCGTCCCAGCATGGAATGCAAATAGCTCGTATGCAGCAGCGAAAGGTGGGCGACGTACTGAGTTTTCGATGCCCTGAATAACTCTAACACATGCAAAATCGCGACTCATCGTACTCCATTACACGCCTCCAGACAGGTACTGTCCAATTTCTGTGTTGTTTGGCTCTTTGAAGGCGTGCGGCTTTATTTTCAATTGGGTGAAACGTTCTCTCCCGCGGTACCCGACTACAGATGTCAGACACATGTGTGTGTTTATTGTGTATTAAACTGAGGACCCTGAAACGAAGGAGAGGCTTCGTCTCGCCGTAGCCTTCAGTGGTTCAGAACCCCACAACAGGCCACAGCAGTCCACCTACCCCACCGCCGCCCCACACCAAACCCAGGGTTATTGTGCGGTTCGGCCCCCAGTGGACCACCCTCCCCCCCCCCCTCCCCCCCACCCTCGGGAGCATCGGTGGTGTACGCGTACGTGGAGACTGTTAGGGCAGTAATCGCCGACATAGTGTAACTGAGGTGGAATAAGAGGAACCAGCCTGCATTCGCCGAGGCAGATGGGAAACCGCCTTAAAACCCATTCACAGGATGGCCGGATCCGTGCTGGGAACCGGCACGCCTTCCCGCTCGGGAAGCAGCTCGTTAGACCGCCCGGCTAGCCGGGTGGGCTTAGTCACATGTTCTTTCCTTCGTACTGTTCGCTCGGAAACTGATTGAGATTGACCTACATTTAGTGACAGCAATAACTCTTGGCAGTTAAACTTGTCCCCAATCCTTGTTGGTTAGGATCTTTCCACAGGGCTGTGAGTGGTACACCATTCCTTGTACATCAGTTGCACCGTTCGTGTTGATACACCAAAAAAGCAGACAACTGTATTCACCGTGTGTTCATGGGTACGTCCAAACACAATAGCTCCTTTCTGCCATATTGTCACGAATCCGCGTCGAACCATATTTCTTCGTTGATTCCATTCATTCCAATGTTATATATACACCAGTCCACTACTATTATTATATTAAAGGTTGAAAATCCTCGAGGTGAAGATCGCCAAAAAATAATAAAAAATGGTTATTAGTTCCGGCTACACACGATCTATCTTTAGATAAAAAAAAAAAACATTCTTGATTAGTGTGGTTGACATGACGGCTCAGCACAACGTTTATTTGTTTTATTTTATTTTCTTTTTTTTCTAACTGACAACATCATCCATACAGAGCTTTCAAATAAAATAACTTTTCATCGGCCATAACGAAACGAGTAGAACGAAAGTCATAAAACTAAAGCGTTATGCCGGTAAAACTTAGTATTGATGTAATGGTCATCAACTGAAATATTATTCTCATATATCACGTTGTAATAACGTGCTCATAATGACCTCTGATGTGAGATACTACAAACAGTGATTAAAGTGTTTCGGTTTTAGATTTTAACGGCATAACGCCTTAGTCTTATGGCCTTTGTTCTACTTGTTTTGTTATTAATGGTGTAAAGTTATTACAGCCGTAAGGTCTGTATTGATGGTGTTAGGAAAAAAAATGATTTTAACGATGTGTTGAGCCGTCGAGGCAATTACACAGATCAAGAAATTTTTTACGATCTGAAAATGCCTCCTGTGTACCTGAAATTAGTAGTGAAAAGAGAAATTATTTGCGACCTTGATTTCGAGGATTTCAACCATTAATATAAAAATTACGCAGATTGCTTGTCTTCAGTGTTGACAATGTCAACAATCATGATCAACACCGTTACTTAAGTCAGCGGTGGAAGTTTCCATGACCACCTGGTACCAGTTCTATACAATCTGTATCGGAACAAAGCGGCCAATATGCTCATTTAAGCGGTAGAGCAACTTTTTGTTCGGTGTGTTTGTTATTACCCAGTTGGGTGGGGAAGAATGAGTGGTTGCGCTGTAGTGTATTACAACGTCCATACTTAACAAAAATTTTATCGTAATAACAGATTTCTACTCTGTTTACACTGAACAAACTAAATCTGGGTTAAAATGATATATTCGTATATATAGTGACGTATACTTAACTAAAGAAAATTTGAATCACTATCTGTGCCATTCTGCATATGAAAGGTAACTTCAGTGATCAGTAAATTCGGACTGTACGATCTGATAGCATTATTATTTTAAAAATCCTCCTTCTCTAAGGACATGGTGCAGTAACCGTGATATATTTTCAGTACGAGAAAACAATCTAGGTTAGAAAAATAGCAGTGGCTTTGCGAGTAATGCAGTTCCTGTAAGATTTCCGAAGGTGCCTCAAAAAAGCGAAACGCTTCAATAAAGCATGGGTTATTTTTCGTAGCCCGGACTGCTATTTCCTGATGTAAACTTATTATACGTATACCGTAAATACTCGTCCACTGAACATTCTCAGATGACAGGAGCTTAGGACGTTGTGGAGTTCTTTGGTAGAGATGTAAATAGTTTTAGTAGCACTCAGTTTCCTGCCAAGTTCATGACTGTTACTATTTTATTACGAAGCCAATAGTTGGGATGATGTGGAGAGAATTTCAATGGTAAAATGACGCAGAGAAACAGCATGGAAGATTTTAATTTGCATACTGTAGGTGACGTCTAGTTTGTTATTCGGCAGATATTAAACACAGAACTGTTAGGTGGACATCTGACTCCAGACTACTAGTCTACAGACCTAGTGTTAACATTGTGTTACAGGTATCATTCTCCAATTGCGGTGGCGGCACGATAGCTAAGTATATTTGGTCAGATGACTGACTGCCCTCTGTAATAAGAGAACTGAATGAAGTATTAACCGATGAAATTAAAGGGTGTCATGCAATGTCTGCCCAGACAAAATGCCAAAAACAGTTACAAAAAAATGGAAAAAAGTGGCATAGTTGTTAGCGTATCTGCCTAGTGAGCAGAAGACCTGGGTTTGAATCCCAGTCTTGGTACAAAATTTAATTCGTTGCTTCAATCTGGATGTAAATGCTACTGATATTTGAAACTTGAAATGGTCTCTGGCATCATATAGTTTTATTTGATTAAGGCTGATTTATATTTTTTTCGATTTCTCCGGAGGGGAAGAAAAGGATAATGTACAAAGGTAAAACTTACGGCCTCATATTCTTACAGTTTCTCCATCTCATCAAATCTATGAAATCATCCACGATGATTCGTCTTTCAGCCTACAGATCTTATACTGCGCTGAATATCGCATTTCCAATGGCAATGAAACCAGCAGAAATCGTGCTCGGAGGTGTATCTGTAAGAACGATCAAATCATGAAGCAATCTTTCGGTGAATCAGATGGCGTAAGTGCGTTTTCCCATCGATTGCTCATCACACTTCTTTACCTCCGGTGTATCTTCCTTTGGCTGTCCTCCTGTAGAAGCACATTTCACTGCACTCCTTTGACACTCGCTGCAGTGAACTACTGATACTACGACAACTGCCCATTAGCTGTTTAAAGAGCGTGGAATTTCAGTTACGGTGGACAACAGGAGGCGAGGTTACGTCTAGGAAACGTCGCCCACATATTTGGAGGTTTAACTACGAACCACAAGCGTAACGCACATTTGGAGAACGTTTGCTTAAATGATTGGTTCTTAACTGAAATTACTGTGGCGAAAATGATTAATTTTGGATAGTTTTGCATGATGCTCTGTACGATGAAATTGGAAAAAAACAATAACACACTGTCAGAAAACGAGCCCGTAGCGCACGCATGGTAGACGTAAAGTCGTCTCCACACGGACCGTTCTTTTCAAGGTCAACGTTGAGCGTGCCGGGTACACCGTGCTGCCGAACGCTCAGCAACGGCGTGCGTGTGTTACATGTGTTACGTGGTAAGCGCCATCGCACTGCGCTCCAGCAATAGTTGTATGCTGTATCTCTCTCGCAAATCACATTGTTTATGTAATGGACGGGAGTAAAATTTCTACGTTAGTTCTATTAAAATGTACGTTTTCTCTCTTGTCCATGTGCTAATCATGTTCTGTCCGTAGCATAAATAAATAAAAGCTTCAATATCCGTGAACATGTTATAAGGCAAAAAGGGAAGTACCATGTCCAATCAATAAGGACATCGGCTTAGAAAAGTTCCATTACAAACAGTCCGAGACAAATTTACACTATTTCTCCACATAAGATAAAAATTATTTCATTATTCCCACTTTCTAGTAAAAACCCCAAGCTCATTCTTACCTGATTATTGTTCCTGATCAGCAGGAGAATCTTTACAAAGTGTGAAATACAAAACTTGAAAGTAGAGAGAGTAAAATATCTTACCACAAGTAGAGTAACCCGTTTTGTAGTTAAATCCAATCGAAGAAACTCACTCCTCAGAAAGAGCGCACTTATATTTACATAATATAGATTATTGTAGAATATACTCCCTTTAAAGTAATTAGAACGTATCTGCATCTATTATAAAACGCCAAAGTTACTAAAAAGACGTTTGGGTCTTGTGCAACGCGAACCAGTGAGACATCACTGGGTAGATTGAAGTCAACTGATAGATATACCTGCTTAAAGGAAGTCCGTCTAACTAAGGGCTCACCTTCAGAGGATGTAATGTTTCCACGTAGAGAAGGAATTAGCATATTTAATCAAAATATAAGAGGTATTAGAGATAAAGTTGGTGAACTGCTAATAGATGTTAACTCTAAAAATTATTGGTTATCAGAACACCATTTAAATAATTTCATAATTCAGAGGCTTCCTTTACCAGGCTACAGATTAATTAGCTGTTTCTCGAGGAGTTCCTTGCTGGGTGGGGGAGTGGCTCTGTACGTAAAAAAACAGTATTCCATTTAAGTCCATAGACGTATCACGACACTGCGCTGCACAGATATTTTAAAGTTGTGCATCTTTAGTTGAATTTAGTGAAACTAAACTTCTAATTGTTCTTGTTTATAGATCCCCTAACTCCGACTTCAGAGCATTTTTGCTTGAGCTAGAGGGGGTTCTTGCTTCACTTTCTAGGAAGTACCAGAAACTAGTTATGTGTGGTGACTTCAATATTGGTTTTGTATATGATTGTGCAAGAAAAAGGATGTTGGTAGATCTCCTAGATTCATATGATTTGATGCAAACTGTGTTTTTCCAACTAGGGTGCAGGGGAACAGTAGCACAGTCGTAGACAATATTTTTATTCGTTCTTCATTACTAGACGGGCATTCTGTTAGTAAAAGCGTGAATGGCCTTTCAGACCATGATGCACAAATTTTAACACTAAAAGGCTTTTGTACTCAAACCAATGTCATATTTAATTACAAACTATGTAGGAAAGTTAATCCATCAGCTATAGAGAGTTTTTTAAAACTTGTCAAGGAACAAGAGTGGCATGATGTGCCGATAATATAGATGATGAATACAATGCTTTCCATAACACATTTCTCACTCTCTTTGGGAGTTGCTTTCCATTGGAACATTCTAAATGGGGTACTAGATGTAATGGATAGCCCAGGTGGCTGACTAGTGGGATAAGGATATCATGTAGAACAAAGCGGGGCTTATATCAAAATGTTAGAAGTAGTCACAATCAAGCAACATAGCCCATTACAAACGGTATTGTAAGGTGTTTAAAAATGTTATTAGGAAGGCAAAGAATATGTGGTATGCAAATAGAATAGCTAATTCACAGGATAAAATTAAAACTATTGGTCAGTTGTGAAGGAAGTGTCTGGTCAGCAGCACAAGGTCGACGATATAAAGTCAGTTCGCAGTAAAAATATTTCTGTTACTGATAAATCAGATATATGTACAGTATTTAAAAATCATTATCTGAGCATTGCTGGTGAATTAAATAAAAATTTAGTTTCTACAGGAAATCATATACCTTTCCGATACTGATGTCTGAAATACTCCTCTGTTTTTTTTGTGGTTTTAGGGCCGATACAGGCAAAAGGGAGATTGAGTCAATAATTAAATCACTGAAGACTAACAACTCTCATGGTTATGATGGAGTGTCTAGCAGAATATTAAAGTACTGAGCTGCACATGTTAGCCCTGTATTTAGCCATATTTGTAATTTTTCCTTTAGGAAAGGTCAGTTTCCTGAGCGATTAAAGCACTCAGTAGTAAAGTCGCTTTATAAACAGGGAGAAAGGGATAATGTAAATAATTTTAGACCTATTTCTATGTCACCAGTGTTTGCAAAAGTTATTGAAAAGGCTATTTATGTAAGGATAATTGATCATTTTGTATCATACGATTTGCTATCAAATGTACAGTTCGGCTTTAGAAGTCGTTCAACAACTGAAAATGCTATATTCTCTTTTCTCTGTGAGGTACTGGATATGCTAAACAAAAAGTTTCGAACGCTTGGCGTATACTTTGATTTAACTGGGGCATTTCATTGTGTTGATCACAAAATATTGCTCCAGAAGTTGACCATTACGGCATACAGGGCGTAGCTCACAATTAGGTCACCTCTTACTTTAGCAACTGGCAGAAAAAGGTCATTATTCACAATGTTGATAACGACTGTGATGTGGAATCTGAGTGAGGTGCTGTCAAGTGGGTGGTGCCCAGGTATCAGTGTTGGGGCCGCTCCTGTTCCTTATTTATATAAATGATATGCCCTCTAATATTATGGGTAACTCTAAAATATTTCTCTTTGCTGATGACACTAGCTTGGTAATAAAGGTTGTTGTGTGCAACATTGACTCGGTTTCAAATAGTGGAGTACATAACCTCAGTTCATGGCTTTTAGAAAATAAAATAACGTTAAATCACAGTAAGATTCAGTTTTTACAGTTTCTAACACAATTTAACAGAATGTGACGTTTTAATTTAACAGAAAGGGCATATGATTAGTGAAACTGAACAGTTCAATTTTCTAGGTGTTCAGATAGATAGTAAGCTGTCGTGGAAAGCCCACGTTCAGGATCTTGTTCAAAGACTTAATACTGCCACTTTTACTATTCGAACGGTATCATAAGTGAGTGATACTTCGACACGTAAATTATCCTACTTTGCTTATTTTGATTCACTTATGTCGTATGGTATTATATTTTGGGATAACTCTTCCCATTGGCTCATAAATGGGCGGTTTGGGAAATAAGTGGTGTGAGTTCACGAACCTCTTGTCGACGTCTGTTCAGGAGTCTGGGTATTTTGACATTGGCCTCTCAATATGTATATTCCTTATTGTCGTTTCTTGTTACCAATTACAGTTTATTCCCAAGAATAAGCAGCATTTACTCGGTTAATACTAGGCAGAAATCAAACCAGCATTTGGATCGGACTTCCTTAACTCTTATACAAAAAGATGTGCAGTATACTGCTGCATCCATCTTCAATAAGCTGCCACTCGAATTCAAAATTCACAGCAGTAATCTACGCGCTTTCAAATGGAAACTAAAGAGTTTCCTCCTGGGTCACTTCTTCTATTCTGTCGAGGAGTTCCTTGAAAAATTAAGCTGATTGTAATTGTATTGCTGATAGCGTTTACTTAAACTTATGGACTGACATTTTTCAGGTTCATGAACATTCATTTTTATCTGTTATTACTTTTATGTTGTAAGTTCATGTTGTAAGAGGTCCATGACTAAGGAATGTATTGCTAGTGCACTCGAGCAGATGCAATTTCGATGGACTGTTCATGCGCTGCCTGCGATATGTAATGTATAAGAGAATCTCTGACCAGAGAGCAGTGTTGTCTGCAGTAGGAACTGTGTAGCAGTAGGAGTAGTAGTAGCGAGCAGTCGTGTGTATGAAGTTGGCTGGGCCCGTCGTGGGGAGCGATGGCGGAGCCTGAGCGTTGTAGTATAAGGTAAAAGCAGCTTCGCACATATGTAGATTCTTATATCGAGTCCCATTCAAATGCTTTTAAAAAGAAATCTCTTAATAATAATCTCTCTCATAAAAAGTAACTTTTGACAATCATTCATTTCAAATTAAAGAATTTACTAATTTCTCCAATCCTTGGTCATCCCGATTATTGAAAAGAAAAATCAGTTGTTTCTTTTTATACACGACAAATCTATCGGTCAGCATTGCATTGGGCTGTTCCAGAAAAATTTCATATAGGAGCAGATATATACGCGTTATCCGGCGACCTAATTGAGGTAAGATTTTTCAATTTATTGATAATCAATTTTCAGGGCCATGACGCAGCACTGCTGACGTCCAAAATCTACCAGTTTAAATTCACAGTCAATTATTGAAAGGTTATTTAAGTGAGTCGCAATTTAATTGAGAGGTTAGTCACACTGTATTATTGGTAGGTTACGGAATTTATCTGTTGGGCAGTTACACTGAATGAAATAAATATTTATATATTGTTTTTATTGTTGGGAGGTTACGGAAACTATTTTGTGGGGAGGTTACACTAAATGTGAATATTATTTTATTGTGGAGAGGTTACAATGTACTGACACTTTCCACGACCTTGGAGATTTGCTCTTCAAATTGGTCCTACGGAATTTGACGTGTAAATAAATAAATCAGCTGTTATCTTACAATTCTGCATCTCTACTCTTTACGCTACACCGACCATAAATGATTTATCATTGACTTTGCATCTATCATCCGCTGAAAGCATTCACTAAACTGACGTTTAGTTATAAGAAATTGTACAAACAACAACGCGCTTTTGTTGCCTTGAAATGGCGTAATTTGATAATATGCAAGATACAATGATTCCTTAACCACCAATATTACGTTTCCCGTCATTTTATTACAACAAGACATACAACTAACAACAGGTTTTAGAGAGATGCTCAATTTTCTGGTGCTTAAACGGAAAGCCAGTGGCGTCTCTGTACTGAAGAATAAGTTCAGAATACTTGGAACGCTAGATATTACTCTGAAAGTTCGAAAAGACCACCAGCGTGCATTTTCTACCCAATGACGCCAGAACCTAGGCACGCTCAACGCTCGACGTTCGAATGCACGATGCATTTGCCGAAGGCTTAAATCTCAGCAGCTGTGCTGGCTCGCTTCCTCGAAACAAGACCAACATTACGCCCATAGATGATACACATGAAACTTCATAATCGGTTCTCTCGGAAACCAGTGGCCGCCACGAGAAACTCCACAAGACAGGGACTCAGGTCATTTCCCTGTACAACGTACCGAAGACTCATTAAAATCCGTTATTAACAAGTCTGCTGATCTTATTATCAGACATTCTGAGATGCTAAATGGCGCTGAGCTCGACCCTTCTGATGCTGCAGATTCCATATTCGCGTGATATTCACGTGCTGCCGATGAGCGTGAGCAGAGGCACTGCGGCATAATAAACCGGAGTGTGGACAGGCCTCGATCCTGCCGCTATTAGGCGTTTCTCTTACTTACTCGAGGCATAACACGATATTCTAACAAACGACCAACATCCAAATGTGAACCCTGAATGAGGAACCCTCTGTGTAAGCTTATATAAATAGTGTAAATGCCGTTACCCTTACCTACTTTGTGCGATTATAATGAAATGGTACTCATTTACATATCCAAGAATATGAATAAGAAGATTGTTTTACTGCGGTAAATAAACAACGAGCGAAAAAAAGTTCCTATCGGAGTATGAAAATTGTGAATAGGTCCCTGTTTATTCAAAAACCTGTGATTGAAATGTGGGGTGTCAGCTGCCTTATTCTATCATCCTCAACTCCTTCAAATATTTTTCAAAAAATTTTGGAATGCGAACATAGTCTCACTTTTAACATGCAACTCAGCTCAGACAAGCTGTCCTAACTGTAACTCACTTACACCCAGCTGTCCAAGGCTATAAGCTGCTCATTTCCATCCATTTCCAGTTACCCTTCTCACTCACTCATGCAGCCCAATTCACTGTCTTTTCCTCTTTGTCTCCGTCATTGCTCTTATGGCAAAGCCACAGTTCTCTTCCTTCTATCCTACTACTGCGGTCCCTTCTCTCTGCCGCTGTCTCCCTCTTGCTCTCTCTTATTTCTGGTATTTCATTTCTTCCTTCTTACTACTGCTGTCTCTTCTCGCTGCCACTATCTCTCTCTTTCTCGTTCCCATTCTCACAAACTCTGTCCTCACTAGCACTGCCTCTCATCCACTTGCACTTCCTCTTTCTCTTTATTCCTCTACCCGCCCCCCCCCCCCCTCCCTGGAATTGTCTCCTCCACTCCCAGCACTGCTCTGTCACCGCTGACTATGTCGCACTGCCACTGTATCCCTCTCTCTCACACTGCTATTGTATCAAATGGTTAAAATGTCTCTAAGCACTATAGGACTTTACATTTGAGGTCATTGAGGTCACCAGTCCCCTACACTTAGAACTACTTAAACCTAACTGACCTAAGGACATCACACACATCCATGCCCGAGGCAGGATTCGAATCTGCGACCGTAACAGCAGCGCGGTTCCAGACTGAAGCGCCTAGAACCGCTCGGGCACAGCGACCGGCTGCTATTGTATCCTTCGCTCTTTCTACAACACAGTCGATGTCTATTATTTCCAGAGTTTATTACTTTTTCGTAACTTTGGCAATGGCACTGTCTTCTCCCTAAGCATAAAAAAACGCATTGTTAAATTTTTGGGAAAATTTTTAAAGCTGTTGAGGAAGGTAGAATGAAGCAGCTGGTACCACGCCTTTTAAACATTGCTGTCTTTTGTGCTGCTATAGGAGCATCTTTCCGCTGGTTTCCTTATTTTCCGTGCTGCAGCGTAGCAATTTAGATTAGATTAGATTAGTACTGGTTCCATAGATCATGAATACGACACTTCGTAGTGATGTGAAACGTGTCAGGTTAATAAAAGGTGTCTATACAAGAAATTACATTAGACAAAATATTACATGACACTAATATATATAATATATATATATATATTGTGGAGGTTTGGAAATTACCCACTTACTATAGCCAAAAATTCATCTAATGAGTAGAAGGAGTTGCCATTAAGAAATTCTTTTAATTTCCTTTTAAATGCTATATGGCTATCTGTCACTTTTCATGCTTTTAGGTAAGTGACCATAGACTTTTGTGGCAGCATAATTTACCCCCTTCTGGGCCAAAGTTAGATTTAACCTTGAGAAGTGAAGATCATCCTTTCTCCTAGTGTTGTAGCCATGTACACTGCTATTACTTTTGAATTCGTTCGGATTGTTAATAACAAATTTCATAAGTGAATATATATATATATTCACTTATGAAATTTGTTATTAACAATATATATATATATTGTGAATTGAGCTACAGTAATTATTCTGATTTCACGCTTTTGTGCAATGAACACTCTTTTACTCAACGATGAGGTACCCCAGAATATGATGCCATACGAAAGCAGAGAATGAAAATAGGCGTGGTAAGCTAATTTACTTAGCTGTATTTCGCCAAAATTTGCAATGACCCTAATAGCATAAGTAGCTGAACTCAAACGTTTCAGCAGATCCTCAGTGTGTTTTTTCCAGTTCAACCCCTCATCAATGCATACACCTAGAAATTTTGAATATTATACCCTAGCTACCGATTTATGATCGAAGTCTATATTTATTAATGGGGTCATTCCATTTACTGTGTGGAACTGTATACTGTGTTTTGTCAAAGTTTAATGAGAGCCCATTTGCAGAGAACCACTTAATGGTATTCTGAAAAACATCGTTTACAATTTCACCAGTTACACCAGTTAATTCTTGTCTGTTGGGTGTGATAGCTATACTTGTATCATCGGCAAGTAATGCATATGAATAGATATGTATTGGTCAGTAAAATT
This sequence comes from Schistocerca gregaria, assembly GCF_023897955.1. NCBI lineage: Eukaryota > Metazoa > Arthropoda > Insecta > Orthoptera > Acrididae > Schistocerca > Schistocerca gregaria. The sequence continues at coordinate 966,392,666 of NC_064920.1, read as the reverse complement.
TAGATTGTTTACTTATGTGAAACTGAAATAATACGAAACTAATTTTACTCCACAGACCGAATTTTACATGCTAAAAAATTGTGCATGTGCTTCGGTACCAAAACATGAGGTTCCCAGATGATAACAGAGACACTTTGCAGCATATTTCTCCGTGCTACGTCACTTTACAAATTACGTTATCGACTCACATCGGCCTTTACGTGCGTATTATATATCTACAAGTAGGGTAATTTTGAACCTCTGTTTCTCGGAAATGGATAAAGATATGAGGAACATTTTCAAAGTTGATCGAGATCAGTATCATAGGGAAACGTAAAAATTACACCGGTTTGCTGTGAATAGTCATCTCGAAATCCGCCGCTGGGTTTTGGCACCAAAATCCAAGTTTTTGGTGTGTTTCTCGATACCTAATAAAGATTTTTGTAAACGGGCAGATGACTCTTCTAGATAAACATACTGTTAAAATTTGAGTAATGTTCTGCGGTTATTATTTAGATTTCATCCCATATATATAACACCGGATATAACATGTAGAAGTAGGATAACTTTGAACCTCTGTATTTTGGAAACGGCTAAAGATATGAAGAAACCTTTAGGACCTGAATATTAGGAATATATAGTAAAAATTTCATCCGACTGCTGTGCGTAGATGTTTTTGAATTCTCTGCTGGTGACGCCGAAAATACTGTTAAAAAGTTTTTTTTTGTTTTCCGAGGAACCGCCCATGAAATAATGGTGCCTCCATAAATCCCATTAAGTCCATCGTAGACCACATCAAATGCAAAAGACCAACCGATTTGCCTAAGCAGAAGGTACTGTGTAACATTCATAATTTTACCCTGTAGTGTAGGATGGTTACACTAAGCGATCCTTCTGTTGGGTATTCAAATGCTCCGTAGCCCAAGGTCTATTCAAAACACTTGATCGTACCTGGTTATGACCAATAGAACCCAACGTATGTGCGCCAAAAGGTCCCGTTTTTACGAGTGGCGTTTCGGAACATATTAGACAAGCATGCTGTTACGTGCATACCGATTGATGCAGGACATAACGCCCTATTAGCCACCACGCCTGTGAGCGGACATGGTACATCAAAACTCGGTGACGTCTTGTCTAGTTTGCACAGAGAACCTATCAAATAAAAGTTAGCACAGCAAAAGGTCAGGCATGAAAGCCTTTGTTCAAAATTCTGACAGACGGATGCCCGCTGCCCACGTCGTAACAAGCTAAGTGCAACAGTATCCTGCACGTAATTATTCACACAATGCTGACGTTTCCCACGTGGTATTTCAGTACCTCTGTGAAACGCGCTAGACACTGACACTCTGTTATTCGCGTGCCAACTTTATGCTGTCACTGCAACAGAAGGACGTAGTGCATTTGCAGGGTGGCTATAATTAAACGAGTGATCATAGAACAGTGAAACTTTGAGGAAACATTTATAAGAACATGCGGAAGAGAAATAACGAATAAACCACTGAAAGAAACACATTTTAAATTCTACATGAGAAGGTAACATTTGCTAAGTGCTTTCCAAGTTGCAAACGTTGCTCAACCTGACGACCATCTGCATCCACTACAGCCTAGAAGTTTGTATGGAGAGCATTTCAGAATAACCGTCTGCAGCACTTTTCGATCGGTGGACCATGGAATGTTCAGCTGTGGAAATACCACTCGTGCGCTGCTTCAAGCTCGCATATTGCGTCCAGCATTCTCAGAAACGGTGACACCAACTTCAGCAACAATTTTTAGCACTATTGACCGCCGGCCTCTCCTAGGAGCAATTCCGAATGATATTTCTTGAACCCCTGTGCGGAAAGAGCGCTCTTCCACCATGGTGTGTAAAGAGGACCTCTCAGTATACCTATAAGGCGTCGAGCAACAGCACTATTGCTGTTGTTTCCAAAAAACGGCTTTACAAGTACGCCCCTCTCACCTTGTTCAGATCAATGTTGACTGTCTGCACTGAAGTGCACACTGATACTTGTGCTTCAGCTCTACGTCACCGTACCAGTAGTGGCACCTAACGGCGAATCATGACACTAACACTGCTAGCAAGAATCGGATGGTCACGAAATATGTAGCGATTTCATCGGCAGCCCTAGATGCGCGCCGAAGGAGGTAGCAGCGTCGCTGAGCAAGTACTCTACTGGCCATTAAAATTGCTACACCACGAATATGACGTGCTACAGACGCGAAATTTAAACGACAGAAAGGAGATGCTGTGATATGCAAATGATTAGCTTTTCAGAGAATTCACACAAGGTTGGCGCCGGTGGCGAGACCTACAACGTGCTGACATGAGGAAAGTTTCCAATCGATTTCTCATATACAAAAAGCAGTTGACCGGCGTTACCTGGTGAAACGTTGTTATGATGCCTCGTGTAAGGAGGAGAATGTGTACCATCACGTTCCGACTTTGGTAAAGATCGGATTGTAGCCTATCGTGATTGACGTTTATCCTATCGCCACATTGCTGCTCGCGTTGGTCGAGATCAAAAGACTGTAAGCAGAATATGGAATCGGTGGGTTCGGGAGGGTAATATGGAACGCCGTGCTGGATCCAAACGGCCTCTTTATCATTAGCAGTAGAGAGGACAGGCATCTTATCCGCTTGGCTGTAGCGGATCGTGCAGCCACGTCTCGATCCCTGAGTCAACAGATGGGGACGTTTGCAAGACAACAATCATCTGCACGAACAGTTCGACGACTGAATCACAGACAGGAGCGCCTGCGATGGTGTACTCGACGACGAACATGGGTGCACGAATGCCAGAACGTCATTTTTTGGATGGATTTACAGCATCATGTTGGTCGCATCCGTGTTTGGCGACATCGCGGTGAATGCACATTGGAAGCGTGTATTCGTCATCGCCATACTGGCGTATCACCCGGCGTGATGGTATGGGGTGCCATTGGTTACACGTCTCGGTCACCTCTTGTTCGCATTGATGGCACTTTGAACAGTGGACGGCATATTTCAGATGTGTTACGACCCGTGGCTCTACCCTTCATTCGATCCTTGCGAAAGCCTACATTGCAGCAGGATACTGCACGACCGCATGTTGCAGGTCTTCTACGGGCTTTTCTGGATACAGAAAATGTTCAACTGCTGCCCCGGCCATATTGTGTGAAAATGTAATCACATGTCAGTTCTAGTATAATATATTTGTCCAATGAATACCCGTTTATCATCTCCATTTCTCCTTGGTGTAGCAATTTTAATGGCCAGTAGTGTATGCGCATACTATCTCATATTAGTAGGACATGAGTATTAGGACATGCTGTGTCACATAACAATAAGTTCAGCTTGCCAAACTAGCAGCTGGATTTTCTTCTAAGTCGTTGACAATTTTTTGAACGTTGTGAAACAAAATGATGTTGATCCAGTTTTGCTAGTACTTGACGGGCGTCTTATCACGCTTTGCGTGCTACGACCATACCTGTTGCATACAGTTGGCGGTAGATGTTTTGCAATGCGCGGCACGTTGGATGCTCTCTGTCCGGGTACCGTTATGCATACACCCTGCAGGCCTCAGCTGCATTTCGTCGACACTCGCCACGGATGAGTATCATCTTCGCCTTTTCAGAGTTTGAATACACCATGGTCACAGTTCCTACAACACTACACTATCACAGACGTCTGGTAACACGGTGTACTACAGTTGGTCTGCGTGCGGAGACGAATGCAGAATAACAATAGCGGACACTGCGACAGCTAGACCAAACCACAGCATTGCACTACATCCACACTCGTAAACACGGTCGTCATCGTAGACATGTCCCTGCAGATGCTGCTCGCCGACCATGGCCCGTGTTTGTTACAACACGCAACTGAACGTCGGAGGTTTCAAGCGTCAACTTTAGGTTACAATATCTCCGGATGTAATTAACATTTTACAATGCAACATACGGCACTGATTACGGAATTATTTATATGTTCAGATGTGCTAACAAAACTAACGTGGATCCATTTAAAAAAACGTAGGTTTGTGTTAAAAAACGTACTTCCGTGCATTTTTGTATGGTTTGTATTAAACAATTACACTAGCCCCTCTCCTCACGTTCGGTCTGTGGAATCGGTTCGTCAGTATTTGATGTGGTTTACGAAATATATATATGGAGGTGTGATTACACATGTCAATCACATCGCGATTACGGGCAGCATGGGGTTCACGCCTGAGCCTCAGGAAGTGCGCTAGCATCGCATGTCGGGTGTTTCAAGAGTCAACTTCGCGTCTCAATATCTCGGGATGTAATGGGAATATTGCGATGCAATTAACGCCAATGTGCTTTGTCATGCTATGGATTACTGAAGAAAAAATATAGGAGGCCCATTTAAAAAAACATAAGTTTGTGTTAAAAAACACATATGCTTTCGTTTTAGAATGTTTCCAAATACGTACATTCAGGGGCCCCAGCCCTACATTGATACCGCTGAAAGTCGTTTTCCAATAGCTGTTATTGTTCTAGAGATATTTTGGGTGGACAAGATAGCTGGGACGCCCTCACTGGCCACTTGATCATCATCTTCTTCTGTGCAGATGCACTAAGAGTGCCTGAACTCTTACGGGAATCTGCAACGCGCCGCGAGTAGTAAGTATAATGGACGGGGGCACTACGAATGTAGTGCGGGACAATACGTTGAGAATGTGGGTTTTGCGGGAGGCGTGCCAGAGATAAATCCCTGCAGTCGAGCTATCCTATGTGTCTTCGGAGACTCAGGTGGATAGAGCATCTGCCATGTCAGCAGGATACCATTTGTATTTCAATGCAAATTGAGTAGTTTGTACTTTTTTCCAAATTTACGTGAGTTAAGTGTTAAGTAAAATGAATTGAACAAATATAGGTGGTGGTAGGTAGGAATGTGGCTCGGGAGAGAGGCGTGCCGAGATAGTTCGCGCAGTTCCGCTAAACATTCTGTCTCGGTAACGCGGTGGTTAACGCAACTGCCCATTACGCAATAGATCTTGGGTTCGAATCCCGGTTTCGCATTCATTTTCATTCATCGCCGCTGATTCCGCCTAAAGTCCTGATGCAGCTGACGTCAATAGTCCCTTGTCCCTCTCCCCCCCCCCCCCTCCACCTTCAATTTGCATACAAATTTTAAAGTACAATGATTTCACGTAGGTTTCCATTTAATAACGTGTAGCTGCATCAAAAGTTGTAATATAAGCTGGGGTGATGAGGAAAGTTACACATCAGGGATGACGCTAGTGTGAGGTTCACAGCTGTGGAACAAGGGCGGCGTCAACCCAAGGGCGGTGTCACCACATGGGCGGTGTCACCCCAAAGTACCGTTATCGGAGATGTGTCCGTGACGTCAACTGATGACGCAAGTGCGTGATGTCACTTGACGTCAGCTGATGACGCGATTGACGTCATTCAAGATGGCTACCATGACGCCATCTGATAACGTGAGTACTGTTACCCAAGATCCAATGAGGCCCCTTTTAAACTCTGCCAGCTGCTGTGTCACACGAGTACCTGGCATCTCCATGTCGTTCACAGTGATCACTCAACATCTGACGCTGTTCACACCTTTTGGGGCGAAGTTTGAATTTTGCAGGAAGATATGTCAATTGGGCTACCTCTACTAACCTAAGAAAATGGCGGGAAAAAAAGGGCGTTCTCCATCGGGTCCTGGCGCCTTATCCTCTTGGAAAATGGGAGAGAATTTCGAATTTTGCTCTAAGAGTTTACTCCTGCAGCTGAGGGGAGTATGGTGCTGTCCCCAGTAGAGGCTGCTCATGATATTATTCAATTCGAATATAATTTGTTTAAATTTCTTTAAACTCGTTTAAAGTTCTTTAAATTTCTTTAAATTTATTATTTACCTACAGCATTAGTATCGTGTTACCACCACAGTAGGCAGAGGTAACAGTACTTGTTGAGCTGTCAGTGTACAATTAGCAAGCTGTTGGTGCCATACAGGGGGGTTTTAATAGCTGTATTACATGCACTCATTCAGCCTAGGAGTGCACCCACAGCTCACTGCATGAAGAATCGAAGCGAGCATTAATGCTTGAACATATCAAAAGGATGAGTACGGTCCTGCAAATCAATGCTTTGCATTAAACATGCACTACACAATGCATGGAAACATTTCTCTCTACTGGAATTGTCTGTCGTTTCTAAAACCTACTTATAAGCTCCCACAACACAAGTGACAACTACCTCCGATCCACCAGACCAAAGAACTAACCTACTTCACTAGTTCCCCCCTACAGGGCGCCTCGATAAGTCGCGTGATCGTGCAGTTCAGTCCATAGCAGCATGATGATGTCACGTGTTTTTCTCAGCTGCAAGTCTTCCCCTACCACCTCATCCCCCCGGCGGTCTGGAGGGGAAAAACTGCCGGGAAATGGAATCAGCTTGTTCGGGGCTGCTGGAGAGAGGAATGAGTGTACAATATCTATTTCTTTAAGAGTTTATTTAGGGACCGATGTCACCTAGTTTATTTATTACTATGATACAAAACAATCAGTCCCCTGGAACTTAGAACTACTTAAACCTAACTAACCGAAGGACATCACACACATCCATGCCCGAGGCAAGATTCGAACCTGCGACCGTGGCAGTAGCGCGGTTCCAGACTGTAGCGCCTAGAACCACTCGGCCACCGCGGCCGGCTTACATGAGTGGGCCTTCGGCTCAGAAAGCCCATACGGATGATGTTTCGTTGAACGGTCCGCGCACGCAGACACATGTTGGTGAACAGCATTGAAATATGCAGCAATTTGCGGAAGATTTGCACCTCTGTAACTTTGAACTATTCTGTTCGGTCGTCGTTGGTCGCGTTCTTGCAGGATCTTTTTCCGGCTGCAGCGATGTCGGAGATTAGATGTTTTACTGGATGCCTGATATTCGGGGTACACTCATGAAATGGTCGTAGGTGAAAATCCTTATTTCATCGTGACCTCGGAGATGCTGTGTCCCATCGCTCGTCCACCGACTATAACACCACGTTCACACACATTTAAATCTAAAATAAAAATTGAAACAAATGTGCCGTCGGTCACTATTATTTTTAATCTTATAGAACAGGTTTCAACACTTCTAAGAGTTCTGATGAAGCATCAGAATTAAAACAATTAAAATGGCCTAAAACATAGTTATAAATTTATATGAAAAACATTTTTGTGTAAAAAGTGTAAGTACTGACGAACAATAAAAGACAGAGGCAGTAATTTCATGTCACATATAAAATAATTATCAAGCCAGAACGGCTTAAGTCAGAAAATACACAAAAAGGAATGTGTGAAGGCGAGCCACAATGGACTGCTGGTACCTGTACAGCCACAGGTTGTCAACTGACAAAAAATTGAAGATCCAGAAAGGGAGGAGGAAATGAAACAAAACTTCATTGGTCTGAGGGTATGTGACGTTTTTGCGATGATTACAAAATCGAGTCAAATTTCAAAGAACTTGGTAGTACGAATTCCCTTACCAGCGTGGCGTTGCACTCAATCTGCCCTGGATGCATGACCTGATTCGATTGAGAAGTGTCTCATAACGTCCTCGGGGCCTCTCTTCAGGCAATCTAGCCCATAACGGTTGTAACCGGTCCTTTATATCCCGGATACTGGCTCTAGGATGGAGTTGACATCCGAGCTGATACAACACATATCTGTGGGGGACAGTTCTGGTGATCTTGCTGCCCGCGGAAGTAGCTCACCATCAAGCGGCCACGTGCCATGTGTGAACTAGCATTGTCTTGTTGAGAAATTGCACCAGATACTGTTGCATGAGAGGTAACACTTGAGGATGTAGGGTGTCTGTGACGTGCTGCTGGCCGGCCGCGGTGGTCTCGCGGTTCTAGGCGCGCAGTCCGGAACCGTGCGACTGCTACGGTCGCAGGTTCGAATCCTGCCTCGGGCATGGATGTGTGTGATGTCCTTAGGTTAGTTAGGTTTAAGTAGTTCTAAGTTCTAGGGGACTAATGACCACAGCAGTTGAGTCCCATAGTGCTCAGAGCCATTTGAACCATTTTTGAACGTGCTGCTGCGTCATCAGAGTTACATCAGTAAGTATCAGCCACGACCTGCAGAATACTCCCCACACTATGAGTGCCTCTCCAAACACTGAAAAAATGAATTCATCGCCACCCCAACGACAGCCGTCCGTGGTAATGTAGGACCGCAGTTCATTGTTGAACAGAATGGGACGCTATTCACCGGAAGTCCCTGCCTGCTTCCCGCTCACACTACCTCTCCGAAAGCAGCTGTTTCTGTTGTGAGCACGGCGGTCTACGGAACAGTAATTCCTTAGTCCGGCTTATGCTAGTCTCCGACTGATAGTGTGAAATGTCACACAATGTTGTGGGATGGCAGGCATAGATGTGAAGAGGTTATAATACGGTGATCTCCTCGTTTGCTCGGCAGATGTGGTCGAACGGAGGTACGTCTGCCCTCAGGTCCCCACGCAGCCCAACATCACGACACAAATATGGATATCGCACGATTCGACCAGCAGGCCATATGGAGACCTAGAATGAGGCCCCTTTTAAACTCCGCCAGCTGCTGTGTCACACGAGTACCTGGCATCTCCATGTCGTTCACAGTAATCACTCAACATCTGACGCTGTTCACACCTCTTGTGTATAGTGTACCAGGCCTGGTAACAACACTAAACACGAACAACACTAATGTAGTCTGGTGGCTGTTCTACTTGTCACAGAGTATTGCAACTCTAATCACGTATATATCCACCGATGATCTGTACGTGTGCGAAGTTATATTGACATCCGACAAGTCTTCTGGGAGGCTCACTTATTTCGTCCCGCGATGTATTTTCTGGTTCATTTGAATTCTGTCCAGCTTTCATGCAGAAAATGTAAAATGGTAAAATATCAAGAGCTCTGATGGTGAGCGAGTACTTTACTTTGGAATAAAGGAAGGCCGAAATGTTGAAGGGATATGTAGATAAGTGGGATAATATTATGGAAAGGGAAGTGGAAGTAGATGAAGATGAGATGGGAGACATCAAACTGCGAGAACTTGACAGACACCAAAATATCTATGTCGAAACAAGGTACTTGTGAGAACTAAACATCAAAAACCTATTCTACCTGATATGAAGGATAGACGAAACACCGTAAGACTCGCAGAAGGAAGTGATTCCAGTTCGAAAGAAGGCTCATGCTGAGCTGTGTTAATACTACAGAACTTCCAGTATAATAAGCCATGGATACAAAATATTGACAAGAATTATTTACAGAATAACAGAAAGACTGATAGAAGTCGATCACGGGAAGGTAAGTCAGTGTGGGAATACGAATGGAAATACTACCCCTATTACAATATTTAATCTGGTGTTCTCCTGGCTTTTTTTTTTTTTTTTTTTTTGATGGTCGTATTTAAAGGTCGATGTGCTTAATTGGCTTCTTTCTTGTTGAGTTCTAGCAGTAGTTTCTATTACGAAGCACACATCGGTGTCTCTAGGGACGTGGAAGAAGAAAAAAACTGTCCAGGATCCAGGTTTCACCGTCAACTAAACGTCGTTGATTTACTTCTCTGATAAAAATTGATCACAGATGAAAATTATCTTTCAGTATCTGGTTTTATAGTCTTAGGCCTAGCACACTGAAATGTTGTTTGGTGATATTTTAAAAATACTTCTCGTAGCAAAATGATTTCAATGTTTGCTTTCTTTAGCGAACAGAGATGCTAGGCTGATAGTTAACATTTGGCGATTATTGAACAATGAACTATCGCTGCTCTGCACTACGAAGCAATTTAACAGTTACCTTCCCTTAATACTGTTTAAAATGATTTATTCAAGGTTAATTACACTTACTAGTCTTAAACTATAACTTTAAATAAAACTGAAGCTCTTTCTTAGTTAAATTTTGTTCATATTATATCATCGTAGCACAGATATGGTTGTTGTTGTTGTGTTCTTCAGTCCTGAGACTGGTTTGATGCAGCTCTCCATGCTACTCTATCCTGTGCAAGCTTCTTCATCTCACAGTACCTACTGCAACCTACATCCTTCTGAATCTGCTTAGTGTAGTCATCTCTTGGTTTCCCTCTACGATTTTTACCCTCCACACTGCCCTCCAATACTACATTTGTGATCCCTTGATGCCTGAGAACATGTCCTGCCAACCGATCCCTTCTTCTGGTCAAGTTGTGCCACAAACTTCTCTTCTCCCCAATCCGATTCAATACTTCCTCATTAGTTATGTGATCTACCCATCTAATCTTCAGCATTCTTCTGTAGCACCACATTACGAAAGCTTCTATTCTCTTCTTGTCCAAACTATTTATCGTCCATGTTTCACTTCCATACATGGATACACTCCATAAAAGTGCTTTCAGAAACGACTTCCTGACACTGAAATCTATATTCGATGTTAACAAATTTCTCTTCTTCAGGAACGCTTTCCTTGCCATTTCCAGTCTACATTTTATATCCTCTCTACTTCGACCATCATCAGTTATTTTGCTCCCCAAATAGCAAAACTCCTTTACTACTTTCAGTGTCTCATTTCCTAAACTAATTCTCTCAGCATCACCAGACTTAATTCGACTACATTCCATTATCCTCGTTTTGCTTTTGTTGATGATCATCTTATATCCTCCTTTCAAGACACTATCCATTCCGTTCAACTGCTCTTCCAAGTCCTTTGCTGTCGCTGACAGAATTACGATGTCATCAGCGAACCTCAACGTTTTTATTTCTTCTCCATGGATTTTAATACCTACTCCTAATTTTTCTTTTGTTTCCTTCACTGCTTGCTCAATATACAGATTGAATAACATCGGGGAGAGACTACAACCCTGTCTCACTCCCTTCCCAACCACTGCCTCCCTTTCATGTCCCTCGACTCTAATAACTGCCATCTGGCTTCTGTAAAAATTGTAAATAGCCTTTCACTCCCTGTATTTTACCCCTGCCACCTTCAGAATTTGAAAGAGAGTATTCCAGTCAACATTGTCAAAAGCTTTGTCTAAGTCTACAAATGCTGGAAACGTAGGTTTGCCCTTCCTTAATCTAGCTTCTAAGATAAACCGTAGGGTCAATATTGCCTCACGTGTTCCAACATTTCTACGGAATCCAAACTGATCTTCTCCGAGGTCGGCTTCTACTAGTTTTTCCATTCGTCTGTACAGAATTCGCGTTAGTATTTTGCAGCTGTGACTTATTAAACTGATAGTTCGGTAATTTTCACATCTGTCAAAACCTGCTTTCTTTGGGACTGGAATTATAATATTCTTCTTGAAGTCTGAGGGTCTTTCAGTGCTCTGTCAAACTCTTCACGCAGTATCGTATCTCCCATTTCATCTTCATCTACATCCTCTTCCATTTCCACAATATTGTCCTCAAGTACATCGCCCTTGTATAGACCCTCTATATACTCCTTCCACCTTTCTGCTTTCCCTTCTTTGCTTAGAACTGGGTTTCCATCTGAGCTCTTGATGTTCATACAAGTGGTTCTCTTATCTCCAAATGTCTCTTTAATTTTCCTGTAGGCAGTATCTATCTTACCCCTCGTGAGATAAGCCTCTACATCCTTACATTTGTCCTCTAGCCATGGCTGCTTACCCATTTTGCACTTCCTGTCGATTTCATTTTTGAGACGTCTGTATTCCTTTTTGCGTGCTTCATTTACTGCATTTTTATATTTTCTCCTTTCATCAATTAAATTCAATATTTCTTCTGTTACCCAAGGATTTCTACTAGCCCTCGTCTTTTTACCTACTTGATCCTCTGCTGCATTCACTACTTCATCCCTCAAAGCTACCCATTCTTCTTCTACTGTATTTCTTTCCCCCATTCCTGCAAATTGCTCCCTTATGCTCTCCCTGAAACTCTGTACAACCTCTGGTTCTTTTAGTGTATCCAGGTCCCATCTCCTTAAATTCCCACCTTTTTGCAGTTTCTTCAGTTTTAATCTACAGGTCATAACCAATAGATTGTGGTCAGAGTCCACATCTGCCCCTGGAAATGTCTTAAAATTTAAAACCTTGTTCCTAAATCTCTGTCTTACCATTATATAATCTATCTGAAACCTGTCAGTATCCCCAGGCTTCTTCCATGTATACAGCCTTCTTTTATGATTCTTGAACCTAGTGTTAGCTATGATTAAGTTGTGCTCTGTGCAAAATTCTACCAGGCGGCTTCCTATTTCATTTCTTTGCCCCAGTCCATATTCACCTACTACGTTTCCATCTCTCCCTTTTCCTATTGTCGAATTCCAGTCACCCATGACTATAAAATTTTCGTCACCCTTCACTATCTTAATAATTTATTTTATTTCATCACACATTTCTTCAATTTCTTCGTCATCTGCAGAGCTAGTTGGCATATAAATTTGTACTAATTTAGTAGGTGTGGGCTTCGTATCTATCTTGGCCACAATAATGCGTTCACTATGCTGTTTGTAGTAGCTTACCCGCATTCCTATTTTCCAATTCATTATTTAACCTACTCCTGCATTACCCCTATTTGATTTTGTGTTTATAACCCTACAGATATGGTATCTTTCAGAAATTAAAGTTTGTGGATCCTTTTGATTTCATATATTTTCACAGCTCAAAATACATATCGCTCAAACGAGTTAACGCTGAACCAAAATGAACATTCAATGAGGAAACAAGGCTATCGAACCAAAATGAGCTAAGTGAACAAAGTGAGAACGAGACACTATTAGCTCTGTTACTTATGGATTAATACAAACAACGAATTCTAATCTAGAGCATTCTTACTTCTTTAGTCTCTTAGGATTAGGCTGTATTCCATTTTATAACTAGTACTTAAATATTTCAGTTAAACTAATTAAAGTTTATTTTTTAATAAAATTACCGCTTAAGGCCGTCAACGCGAGGCTATATTATGTTTTATCTTAGCAGATAGGTTGAATAAAGACAAACCTACATTTATAGATTCAAATAGTGGTTGTGGCAACGTTCACTGGAATACGCTCTTATATTCTAAAGGTAGCAAGAACAAAGTGCAAGAAGCGAAAGGTTATCTACAGCTTGTACGGAAACAAGACTACAGTTAAGAATCGTAGACTGTGACAGGGGGGCAGTAGTTCAGAAGGCAATAAGGCAGAGTTGTAGCGTATCTTTGATGTTATTCGATCTGTGCACCGAGCAACGAATAAATGAAATTCAAATTACTGCAGAAAAGGAAATAAAACTGGAAGGGAAGAAATAAAAACTTTGAGATTTGCTAATGAAATTGGGGTTCTATCCGTGGATTAGATAGGTTATAAGATTAAAATCGACGAAAGTGCAACAGTTAAATGAAGCCTGATGACAATGAGGGAATTAGATAAGGAACTTTTACGCTGAAATCAGGAAACGAGGAATAGCTTTGCCTGCGGGATAGAAACAATAGCGTTGTCAATGGTCTGCTCTAGCGCTTTCGGTGCGTCGGCCGAAGTGGAAAAGATATAAGCTGCAGACTGGTAATATCAAGAAAAGACATTACTTCCCATCGAAGCTCATTTTAAGTGTTAGGAAATTAAAAGCCAAAAACAGTTCGAATATGGGGAGGCGTGAAGCGTTTGCAGTGAAATGCGCTGTCAGATTGGTGACACCAGACATATGTGGATAAACTTGACTAAATAAATTGTAAGTTTATAGGACACATTCTGCAAATCTTGAGGCACCAGACGGTAGCCAGCCTAGCAATGGAGAGAAGTTTCAGTGGTAAATATGGTAGAGAGTTGGGTAACAGTAAGCAGATTCAAATGAATGTTGGTTGCAGTAGTTATGCACAGATGAAAAGTCTTGCACAGGACAGAGTAGCGTCGCGCCACGTCAAACCAGACTTTGGACTCAAAAGCACAACAACAACACGGGTAAAGAAACTCTATAGTGACTTCCGGAAAGAGTATTTGTTGATGACGTGAGAAAATTTACTGCGTACCCGGGAAAGAACATCCCATGTTCTTTGTCTCGTTCACCTGTGTAATAGGCTGTACCTGTAGAATGTGTGCAAATTTAGTTGCGGGTGTTACCTGTGATGTACACTTTTATTTATAATGAATACCTAACGGAAACTAATGGATAATACGCCGGCATTCTCCTCTCACTCACGGCTTATAATGACCGTGCCTAAGGAAATTTGCTGCCTTAAAGCTGAAGAAGTTTCCAAACCAAGATTTACAAAACGACTTCGTTTTCAAAGTAGTTCTTGGAGATTATCGGATAGAGAACCCAAAAAGGTGGAGCTCCGAGGGAGATAATCCATAAGATACTAAATACCTGTGTCTGTCTTGATACGGTCATGAGGGCGTACATTATCGTACTGAAGGAATGCACAATAAACGTTTTTCTCGCGCGCCGTTTGAGAGTAGAACGGTAAAGAGAAGCTCGAAGGTGAACAATCTGCCAGGCACATTATTGTGGAAAGCAGAGTAATCACGAAGATGTAGATGTTTTGGGTTGCAGTCACATATTTTTTTATGTGCGGTCAGTTGTTGGTCTGACATACTATAAAGTGAAATAAAGAATATAGAAGTACAGGCAAAATAGTAAATAGATAGCAGTTGAAAAAGTTATATATTAAATTGGTTTACCACATTGCTGAGGATTCATTGTACTTTGTTTTCAACTATTGCCGAACTGCTATTTTTACCTCTACTTGCATAGTGTTTAACTTTTATTTCATTTTGTTGTGTATCAGGCCAACGACGGAGTGTCCTTGAAAAATTATACGACTGTAACGAAAAACATATGAAGTTAACGGGGCCACTGTAAGTGCTTTTTATTTCTAGCAACTATAACCAATAGTTGCTTTGTAATTTGCAGTCTAGTTGTGGGTTTTCTGACAGGTGTGCAATTACTTGAGAACTTTATACTACACAAAATAAAAATAAAATGGACTTGAGCGACAGCCTATGCAGTAAACTTATTTGTTTCAGAAACTATTGTCTAAAAAGTACACAGAAGGGATTATAAAAAGCTGTTGCAGCCAACGTGACTCAGATTAAAGGCTATCCTCGAAAGAAAATTAGACAAACATACATTTATAGATTTAAATAGTGGCAATGTTCACTGGAATGAACTGTTATATTCTAAAGGTAGCACGAATAAAGTGAAAGAAGCTTTATGCAACGGAACTATCTCTTCCACTGAAAACGAGTGAAGAATATTTAAGGCATCTCCTTAAAAAAAATAGGGATCAGTTTAAAAGTACATCACGGTCATCACTTCCTAGCAGTGTCTTATTATAACAAGAAATGAAATCAACTCTAACATATGCACTAAGATAGCACAGCGTAGTAGATAATCCACAAGAGAGCCAGAGGAGCGACTCTAGA
The DNA here is from genome assembly GCF_023897955.1 of Schistocerca gregaria. Lineage (NCBI taxonomy): Eukaryota > Metazoa > Arthropoda > Insecta > Orthoptera > Acrididae > Schistocerca > Schistocerca gregaria. The sequence goes on along the minus strand of NC_064920.1, from coordinate 966,377,386 downwards.
TACTTATATTTCTGTCCTGACCATTGGTGTCTCCTTACCGACACGTGTGCCTGAACACCAGATGCTACCCAGAGACAGTCCCCGCATTTCACGTGGCTCGTGTTGCTCTGATCGGACTCATAGCTGCAGTATTTAGATTTCCGCGGAAGTGCTTCAGGAAATGCAAATACTGACCATTGAAATGCAACGCTACTTGTTTGCCTATGCAAATCCTCAAACCAGAAAATGTTTCAACGATAACAAAATAAATGTTTACTGTGCTAACCGAGAGCAGATTTCGTTCGGTTTGGATTGAGATCTGTGTAGAATTTTCTGGATCGACGTGACAGGTTTCCGCTATATTCTTTTCACACAAAACTGGGATCTTGTTTGAGAATATAATGCGCGTAACTGATATATCCTTTACGGATGACTGTGTACTAAATAAATTTGTTTGCTACGAACTGAGCAGTTAAGACAGGTGCAGAATTTCTCTCTCTGTCGCCTGACGAGATCATGATTCCTTGATAATTATTCGTTACCGTTATCTTTCGATTAGTTTGATTCCAGCTATTTTCTTTCTAAACTTGCTTCTGCATATAATCTGCATCTATAGTATCAAAAAAATTTTATAGCCTTCGTCTACTCCCTCCCATTAATTTTCTTCTATTGCCTGTCTCATATTTACTAATATCTCTCCACTGCATTACGACTGTCCACTTAATTTTTAACGTCCCATTTCCTATACGATACCTTTCAAATACTTCTCCGGGTTTCACGAGATCTGCTGTCCTCATCTATATGTGTAGTTTCAGAAAGTCATTTTCATTCTACGTCAATAAGTTACCTCCAGCAGAGACCTTTCCATCTTTATATCACACTGTTTCTAATGCCTCCCTCGCCTCCTCTATATGAATTAATGTTGTTACCTATAGCCCGCATCTCGTGGTCGTGCGGTAGCGTTCTCGCTTCCCGCGCCCGGGTTCCTGGGTTCGATTCCCGGCGGGGTCAGGGATTTTCTCTGCCTCCTGATGGCTGGGTGTTGTGTGTTGTCCTTAGGTTAGTTAGGTTTAAGTAGTTCTAAGTTCTAGGGTTCTGACGACCATAGATGTCAAGTCCCATAGTGCTCAGAGCCATTTATTGTTACCTATATCGAAATGGGGTGTAGCATAAGTTAAATATACTTCTATTAATAATACTGTCATGGTGTGCTTCTCAGGGGATTACTATTCAGACTTATTGATACATCTACTAGCACAATCATACCCATACCCGTCAACTTCACTGACCAGCATGTCTATCAGCCATTAATATGGTTTCATATACAAGAACCTAACTTTCAGTCAAGATAGTTTAATTTTTTATTACATACAATGAATCATTTGGATGACAAAGATTGATTTATCACCACAACTAAGCTATAACTGTACTCTGGGGGACACGTGATAGGCGAATAGGCCAGTTTTATACAAACTTCAGAAAAGTCTAGAAGTAATCAATTAATAGGAATTTATACATATTGTATTTATCTGAATTTGGATCCTGTGATAATCTTTTGAACAGCACAGCTATATTATTTCTAGCAATCTATGACCATGTTGTGAACATAATGGTCAAGTGGCACCCCAATGATACGCAAAGACAACTCGTCTGAAATAATGAATTGGTAATTTGTCAGATTAATAATAAGTTTAGGGGAAAAGGCAACGTATTATTATGGGGTACACCTTAGGTAGAATGGCATCTTATTGGGAAACAACCACATCTGGTTGAGATGCTACTGAAACAGAAGGTTCCATTTCAAATATGCACCAACATGCGAAATTTAACAAATGTATCAGTAAGAATTCCAAATAGGAGTAGAATCACGGAACATCTATCCTAACATTGCGGCTGGAAGAAAATATTTTGCTCCTCTCTATTAGTGGCCTGTAAATACCTGCCACCCACACTTACAATCCGAACATCTACGAGAGAGTCACACTCGGCAGACACCCTAGAATCATCCACCCAATGACAAGACGGGGTGGGGGAACAACTTACTGTTAGTTCAGAAGTGAAGTACAGCTTCTTGAGGGTCAATTGTCCTAGCTCGAACACTCGCAGCGTGCGACAAATTCTCTGGATCGTACAACTCATTACTGGCTGGTTAGGTGGCAGCATGAGCTTTGGGTGCTACAAACTCTGACTACGTGGAGGCAACTTCAAAGCATTCTCTCGCACACGCACACACTCACTCACAGACACATACAAAGACAACAGATACAAAGTGGGCTGTGTACGGTACATAAATCGAGAATGCTCTTCTCTTCTCCAGAGACTGTGTGGTTGCAGCAGGGCGGAAATGACAGAGACAGACACTGCTCTCCTGTTAAAACGCGAAATGCTGTTAACATTTATGAAACGGATTTAATTGCTCCTTTCCAACAAGTAATTACCGCACTTTTTATAATACTATTCACCCACATTTCTAATATTTAGCAAGTCACAATCTCCTCCCCCCCGGCTAGTCGACTTTTGTCTGTTAGCTTTAACAACAATAAGGATTTATGGTACTTGTTGCTTAGTCCACTTCATTCAAGGGTCCTATGTTTTCCTGACTTACAGCGCGAAGATAGTTGATATTTTTCGCCCGTTATTTTATTCGGTCCTGTTCACCGTACCATTTAGGCATGAGTGGGAATAAATCACATTCATGGTGTAATTCTTCTTAGTACTAATTATTTTTCTCGTATTTGTGTCATGAACTGGCGATTCACCAATTAGCAGTTTGCGCCATCGCCAATGAGCTATTCCTGCCACAGCACAGTGTGCTCGAAACTGCAGAACAGACGAATACATGTCTATGGCGATGTTAGAAGGTGCCATGAACGACAATAGGAGGCAGTCTGCTGGACGAGAAAGTGGCAACAACTTGTAGCCACAGTTGGGGCCCTAGGTAGCAGCGGCAGGACAGACTTCGAGTGTGGCACTGGACCACGGAAGGTACGCCGGCCGATATTGTTTTCATTCCAGAGTTGGCCGGCGAGCAGCAGCTCCTGAAAAGACGGGGCGGTTTGCTGCTGGCAGCCGGTAACAGTGGACCTGTGTGTATGGAGCACGGGGTGGCTAGTGTTATGGGGCCATAAGCTAAAGGAGTTGGGGAGTCATAACAACAAACAAACAGCAAAGATGGGCATCAGCTGGACGAAACAGAGAGCGGATTACCTATAAGCGCTGTAACTGTTACATGCACATTTCTGAAATGGTCTTCAGGTCTTCGGAAATGCCATTTTTAACTGTGCTACGATGATGTGAAAATCGGTCTCGGCCCGAAACTAGTCACCGAGTGAGTGAAAAAGTAAAATTTGCAGTTTTGGAATGGTTCTTTGTTGTACTGGTTAAGCTGTGCTGGTTATTATATTGCCAAAGTGCTACTCTATCCCGTGCAAGCTTCTTCATCTTCCAGTACCTACTGCAACCTACATCCTTCTGAATCTGCTTAGTGTACTCATCTCTTGGTCTCCCTCTACGATTTGTACCCTCCACGCTGCCCTCCAATGCTAAATTTGTGATCCCTTGATGCCTCAAAACATGTCCTACCAACCGATCCCTTCTTCTAGTCAAGTTGTGCCACAAACTTCTCTTCTCCCAATCCTATTCAATACCTCCTCATTAGTTACGTGATCTATCCACCTTATCTTCAGCACGGAGGCATTTAGAGAATCGTTTTCCCTTCGCCCAATTTGTGACCAGAACAAGAAAGAAAATGATTAGTAGCGCTTCAGAGTACCCTCCGCCACGCACCATACGATGGCTTGCGGAGTATCTACGGATATGTAGGTGTGGAAGACACAGTGACACACTGCAAAGTGTCCATAAAATTTTTATATCAATTCCTACCTGCTTAGCGTCCGTCAACATCGTCACAGTTTTGCAGCTGTGCAGTACACACTAAGATGAAAGCCAGAGCTTGCCATTAGGCAGTACATCTGAAAGTTTTATATTTTTGAAAATAATGCAGAAACTCACTATTGAAAAGTTAAAGCTGTTTTAAATGTGACTGTCAGAAACCTTTAATCACGTGTATTGAAACCGATTCCCTATCCTTAATTAAATTTAAGTAAGATATAAGGACAATGGATGGCTGAAAGAGCGTAATGTATATTCAGTAAACATTACTTAATCAAGACGAACAATAAAAGTTTGCAACATCTGCAAGGCGCACTATACTTCATAACTGTGAAGCAGCACTGGTAATTTTACATCTCTTTCTGCTGTTAATGAGAAATGTTAAATAAAATTTGTTCACATACAATAGGATACGAATTGTACTTGCCTACGTTGAACTTGTTACGTAATATATACCAAATACATGTAATACACTATCGTCACACTCTTACAACAATTAATTGAAACAATAGCTCTTGCATTTTGCAGTCGATGATAGCGAGATTTACACTCAGTTCCATGGTGTTTAAACATATTGATAGTATTGTACGGCTCATATACCATTTGCACTTTCTTTTGTATTGCGTGCTTCTTTACGTGCAGTTATTACTCCATCGCTGTACTTCTTACAGGATATCGATCCGAGGTTAAAATTAATTATTATCTTCAGGAGAATGCACCCTCATTTTGTTTGCTCTTACTTTTCATGCTGCTTTACATGTGTCGTTCCAGGAGCAAACATTACCACAAACTATTTTAAGAACTGAGGCTATTGCGCTCACGCCTATATGCAGCGTGCTTCTACCTCAAAGGGGATTCAACAATTTAACGCCTCCGGATCCATCCAAAGATTTACATAATATCTGCCTAACCAGGGTGGGATCACATACTGTCTTTGATAATTACAATTTCTTTGATGTAATTACTGCATATTTCTGCTGAAACAATTTACGTAGATAAACACTAAAGCAATAATGCTACGATATTAATATAAAATCAATAAATACCATAAACTGTGTTAACGGTATTACACCATCGACAATACAGATATAAAACCTAACTAGATGTCTAAGTTCGCTCTGTATTTACTTTACAAGATCTGTTCCATTCCTCATACATGTAAAAGGAGAGGTGTGCAATAGTCTTGAATTTCATACATTCATATTCCGCGAATTCGTCCACGGAAATGAATATGTGGTGCTGATCGCTCATATACACAACAAACTGTTCCTTTTCGAACTTATCAACAAACTAAAACGTGATTTCCTGAAGTCCATTCCTTCCCTTTTAACTTCCGTTGTCATTATACTATAAGACTCCAGAATCCCTGACGGCCTCCTGTACGTTAACAAAATCAAATCCACCTTCGGGAGTCTTACCACTATGAAATCTAAGATAGAACCCTCACGACTCGGGTCTGCAGTTGCTAAAGACAATTTTCGGATAAGATGTCTAGTCCCACAGTCTACATTCTCCACCTATACTGATCACGCGACTGTCTCTGGGCTACAGCTATAAGTTATAATCCCTTCCCATTTTCTCTTAATGATGAGGAAGTGCGGGCGTGACACTCTCACAGCGTCTACCACTATAGCTCCTGATACAAGTTGTCTGTTAAGGCATTTCACTGTCATATTTGAATCACCTATCACCTTTGATGCTTACCTTAAGTCAAATTGTTATGCATTGGACATATATAATAACCTCACTTAAAACAAGTTGCTGATAGCAATAAGTAAGCTGGAACAATTGACCTGTAGGTTATCTTAAATACACATATTACATATGGAATATATGTACATTTTGTTTCTACTCACTTCTGGTACAGGCACCTATCGGTTACTAATACTGTGTGGTGTCTTTCTACGAACACTCCTGCAGTTAAATAAAATAGCTTATTAACGTTTCCTCTCCCTTTCTTACAAGAGGTTCTCCAATTTCCATGTCACATGAATGATGAACTTTGTACTATAAGCAGGGCACGTAACTAATCATCAGACTTTAGGAAGGGTGGGTAATTTCTGTAAGGAAAATCTCTGTACACTATTGGCCAGTATACACGAGAAAGGATTTTACACGAGCACAAACAGCGAAACGACGAAAGATTCCTTTCCAGACTAACAGTGTACCCTCCTCAGTTATTTTTTTGACTTTTATGTCTAAGTAGCCTGCGTTGTTTGCGTGTCTGCCGAGCCGTCTCGCGCATCTTAATGTTCCATCCATATGTAATTTCTGTGTGGCGCACGAGTGTGAATACTTAGTCTTGAAAATGAGTTTCCGTGAAGCATAGATAGCAATCTGCTTTTGTGACTTTGGTTAAATGAGTGTCTTTCTACAACGAGGAGCCTGTGTTGAATGAGGAAGAAGTTGATTCTTTCTATAAAATTGAATAATACTTAGATATAAGACGTATTCTTTGAATTACAAGCGCAATTGAATATTCGTTTTTCTCTAATAAATAAAATTTCGCTCAATGTCACATTTTCCATAAATTTCGTTTTTGTAAATGAGGCAGTCCATAATGTGATCGTTTCTGAAAGAGTTTTTGCGCAGGAAAACTAGCTTTGAGTTGACATTCAGAGAAGTTTCAAATTTCAGCTACGCTGGAAGTGAAATATTTTTTATGTCAGCTCAGGAACTCACACTGAGATTGAGAAAAAAATCACACCAGCCTGTAGAATTAGATACGAGGTTATTCACAAGTTCCACTCCTGTCGCCTTCAGCAAGACAGTTTTAGAATTAGGTGAAAATGTGTCTACTGTGAGTCTGCGTGTACCAAAAAAATTTTCAGAAGTTATAGACTGTTGGCTGGTGACCCGTCTGATATAAAACACAGAGTAATTTCACTTCATTTGGTCAGTTACAAATATTTCAGTTTTTACTTCTTACGTAGTTGGCACATTCATTTTATTAATTTATGTTTAAGGGCGACAAACTGACAGTACCCTACAATATAGTACGATAGAGATATGTTCTGCAGTGTGCTAATTTAAAGAAATATAGTTTCAAAACTGTTGTTTAACACGATCAACAAAATTAACCTCCAAATTTTGTTCTTCAACTAACAGAAGGATGGTTATCACCAAAATGATGCCATAATCACCTTGAAGGGCAAGAGTAGATTCGTCTTGGTGATCTTTGTGCCTTGGTCAGCTCGGTCATCAAATACAATACCGAAAGGACTCTTTGGATAGAAGGCCAATGTGGAGAAACTTGTTAGCTTGATCCAAGGTGATACTTGTGTGGAACTATTGGATTAGACTGTCGTAGGCTATGAAATTATGTGACGAACGTATGGATGCTGAGCTTCGTGTGGCATCACATTACAAGCCCCAATATCTTATTTTGAGATAATAGCATTCTAGAATTCGAACTACTGTACTGAAGAAGCATATACTGGACAAAGCTGAACGTGATTTGTCTGCGTGTAGTTCCATTTTCACCTTACACCGTTCGTGTGTTGTCATGTTGTGGTAAGAATGGTTGCCAACGAGGAAAGTTTGCAACAGAATTAACATACTCCACAGCACCGTAATTAAACTGCAATCATGAAACAAGTCATGTGTGATCTGATACGGGGAGATCGCGTGCGGGCAACAACACAAACCGACTATCGCATCCTAGAATTATACCTCTCAGGTACCATGCAACAGAATCGCACGGTACTTTTTCCAGACAACTGCGAAAGCTGTGTCAATGAAGCAATCTTCACACCATCATTATGAAGGTTGTTAAACAGGACTTGTGAAATCTGCAATAAATTTTAGCACTAAGCTTTCGAGTATTATAAATTAAACGCATCTCTTTTGGAGGGTTGGTTTTCGAAGTGTGTATAATACTGAACAACATAGAATATTTTGGTTAGACATAAGGGCGCTGTGGTTAGTAACTCGGTCATGTACTAGTGGCCATATCGGCATATTGTGTCACATTTTTCTGCCTGTTGTCGAACATACTGAAAATGACAAAAGTATGTGTGCTGTGGATGTTGTGAATGGTCATTGAGTGTAGTGTTGTGTTAATATTGTTATCGTTTGTGAAAGTGACGGGTTGGCGTAAGGTGAAATCCAACGCCTCCATACAACATGCTATTCTCAAACAGCGGCAAAGGAAATGCCGGGCTATAGTCTCTATTCAACAGCTCCATCGTAGAAACTTTCACATGTCTCGCTCCGTGATTCCTCTCAGGGAGAGGCACGCATACCGGTGACTGGGATTTGTTCGCCACCCATTTTCTTCGTCATGCCAGAAAAGTCATCTCCAGGAAAAATAAGGCTAATAAAGTTAACAGCGCCTGTAATAAGTACAGCTATTAGAGTAATAATTGCACGTATGAAGCACGCAAGACAAAAGAACGTGCAAGTGGTATATGAGCCGTTACATACTCGGAATACGTTTAAACACCAAAGAACTGAGTGTAAATGGATGGTAGCCACTGAGTGACGCGCGTTTCTTCGGCTCGCGAGTTTTTCCGCTCATTGAAGGTGTTACAGAGAAGTGTGGCAGTCCACAACGTGTGCATCCGACTAAACAAGTGTTACTTGCCGTGATGTATTGTTCTCCGTTGATTACCACAAGTGCTAAGTGATACGTGAGTGAAAAATGGGAAGAGCACGAGTAAGCGGCAGCAGGCGAGGCTACAGGGGCGCAGGCAGCGCGGGCGCCCGGTCTCCGGCGGCAGGTGAGGCCCCGCTTCCCGACATCGGGGAGCTCGTCCGGTCCCAGGTGAGTGCGGCGCTGCACAGCAAAGACACGCTAGACGTAATCGTGCAATCCATCACGGACTCTGTGACGGCCGCGGTCATGAACAAACTGCAAGAGTCTGTCGGGCGCAACAGCGCCGAAATCCAGTCTCTTAGAAAGTCCCTGGCCGCACAAGAGAAAAAAGCCGCCAACCTAGAAGCTAAACTATCTGCGGCCACCGATGAAATTGAGCAGTATCAGCGAAGGAACAGCTTGCGCTTGTTCGGTGTAGCTGAAAACGATGGCGAAAACACCGACGACCTGGCCATTAGCCTCGTGCGTGAGAAACTTGGTGTGCAGATCGACGTGGCCGATATTGACAGAAGCCATCGTGTTGGGCGCAGGATACCAGGCGCCATGAAAACCAGGCCCATAATAATTAAATTTGTGTCTTACCGGAAAAGAGCTGAAGTGTTTGCTCAGAAAAGAAAACTCGCGAAGAGTGGGGTTACCCTGAGGGAAGATCTGACGCGCGAAAGACTAAAAGTTTTGAACGCTGCGATCACACAGTTCGGCCTTCAAAATGTATGGACCCAGGACGGCAGGATCGTAGTCAAGACGGAAGGAGGGAGGAAAACGGTGACGAACATGTTCGAACTGAAAGACTGAGCGAAATCTCGCGAGACACAAGGTCTCATATTGTAATCTGTCTAATATAAGTTAATTTTTATTCTTTCTTTTAATTTTTTTAGCTTAAATACTGCTCCGTTATTTCTATAAGTACCATAAGTACTCTAAAATCAGTCAATTGTTTCACAAAAATATTGTTTCTTTATTTGTCTATCATAAGTGCTCATGTATATTCATATTGTCAGTCAAATGGGAATTAACATTCTCCATTAACAGGAATCTCCTTAAAACCGCCTTTCTGTATCTGTTATTTTCACTACCACTACTACTACTATTATCTTTTTCGTAACCACTACTGCCACTTTCCATCTTTATTTTCGCTCCCTTCCCCGATACTTCCAGCGTGTTTTTCACCTTTAGTCCACAGACGCTTGAGTCAGTCACGACCTTGGACACACCTGTAAATATGTCTTCCCCCGCGAAATCCAGCTTTTGTCCCTCTTCCGGCCAGCAGGTAAACGGAGCGCGCTAGGTCCTACAGGCGGCCAAATGGGATGGACCGGTTCCGGTGGCGGGCTCTTTGTGGCCCACGCGAACGCACAGTCGCTAACGGCTCACTTCGACGAGTTCTGTGACCTGTTCTGCCAATCGCTGTTCCACATTATCCTCTTCTCTGAAACTTGGTTGAAACCAAACATTTCTTCCGACGCTATCCGAATCGCTGGTTACTCTCTCCTAAGGGCGGATCGTGAAACACGACGCGGGGGTGGTGTGGGTGCCTATGTTCGATCTGATCTGACACCTATTGTACTATGCACATCGGATGCAAAGGACGAAGGAGAAGCAGAGTTCTTGTTTTTCGAAATAAATACATCAAATCAGAAACTGCTAATTGTAGTAATCTATAAACCTCCAAACGTCGGTGCCATGTCCTCTTTTCAGTCTGCCCTGTCCTCACTCGTGACACAGTATGAACACAAAATCATTATGGGTGACACAAACATGGACTTACAGTTAAAATCTCCCTCTGCCGAAAAACTTAGGCGACTGTTCCACTCCTATGATATGAGTTTAACACCGCTGGACCTAACTCATCACACGCCACACAACCACACACTCATAGATATAATAGCAACAAAGCGACCAGATAAAATAATTCGCGCCAATCAGACATCCGCTCCGGGACTCTCTGCTCATGACGTTATATTCTTAAATTACTCAATGCATACTACCAAAGAAAAATCTCGCCTGGTAACCTATAGAAACTTAAAAAATGTTAACCATGACGCTCTTCAAACGGATTGCGCGGACATCCCTTGGCATGATATAAGCAATGAACCGACTTTAGACGGAAAAATTCGGCAATTATGTCTCAAAATTATTGCACTGTATGATAAACATGCTCTCAACGCACTGTCAAGGTAAAGTGAGCTCCCGCTCCGTGGCTCACCACTGCATTACGCCAGTTAATGAATAAACGTGATGCTGAACATAAGGCCTTCAAGCGTAACCCAACTCCCGAGGCGTACGAAGCTTATAGGAAACTCCGAAACAGAACCAAGCAAAGCATGAGGAATGCCAAAATCAGAAATGCCCGCTCTGTCGTATGCGGCATATCAAAACCTGCTGCACTGTGGAAAAAGCTGCGCAGTTTCGGCAAAGGGAAGCGAAGATCTGACGCTGTTTATCAAGCGTCTTCAGAAAAACGATTTCTTCTCAACAGCTGCAAACTGCCACGCAGCGACAAATTACCAGCCCCAAGATATCTATCTCTCGAGAGACAAGTTTTTCCTAAAACATGTCACTACCGGCACAGTACACAAGGCAATTATGAGAATCTCTTCCGAGGCAGTAGGAAATGATGGAGTGAGCATTGGCATGATTAAGAACGTCGTAGACACTATTATTCCAGTTATCACAGACATCTTCAACCTGTCTCTTGTCAGTAGTACATATCCTACAGAGTGGAAGCAAAGTTTAATTAAGCCTATACCCAAGACTGACAACCCTAAGTCGCCAGGTGACTACAGGCCGATCAGCATACTACCTGCAATTTCTAAAGCCCTAGAGCACATCGTCCATGAACAACTGACAGATTACCTCACAACTCATAACATCCATGACGAATATCAGTCAGGCTTTCGAAAGCACCATAGTACAGCAACCGCATTAATCAAAGTAACTGATGACATTAAACATGCTATGGACAGACGTGAAGCTACTATCCTAACACTGCTTGACTTTAGCAAGGCTTTTGACACAGTTGACTTCGATATATTACTAATTAAAATGAAACAGCTGAATTTCTCAAACAGCGCAATACAATGGTTCGACAGCTACCTCAAAAACAGAAGTCAACAAGTCATTTGTGGGTCGGAAAAGTCATCATGGAAAAGCGTGCGCTCTGGAGTTCCCCAAGGCTCCGTCCTTGGTCCACTACTCTTCTCACTGTACATTAATGATATTTCTTCAGTGATTCACTCCTGCAACTACCATCTATATGCCGACGACATCCAACTGTACATAAGTGCAAGCTCCAAAAACATTGCTGGCGCAGTAGCTAGTATGAACGTAGATCTTTGCTCTGTTTCTCGATGGGCACAGAACCTAGGTCTGAAACAAAACCCCAAGAAATCCCAGGTCATACTTATATCTCATCAAAAGTTAATCAGCCGGTACTTTCGCGAAACAGTCCCTAAAATACTCCTCAATGGTACCCAACTACCATAACAAAAAACAGTAAAAGACCTTGGAATAATCTTGGATGAACACCTAAACTGGGAAGAACAAACAGTCACAGCTTGCCGGAAATCGCTTTCCTCCATACATGCAATTCAAAAATTTAGAAAAATATTTCCAACCCATGTTAAACAAAAATTAGTCCAAACACTTGTCTTGCCTAATCTTTACTACTGCGATGTAGTTCAACACGGCACAAATAGTGAAAATTCTAGATGCCTCGAGCTAGTGATGAATGCTTGCGTTAGATACGTGTGCAATATTCGGTTGTATGATCATATCAGTCCTTCATACTCCCAGCTAGGTTGGATACGCCCACATGAGGCACGCGATCTCCACACAACTTCATCGATTTCTTAGCCACTAGTGCCCCCAATACTTACCTTCTCACATTAAACACCTATCATCATTCCACAATCGCAATACCAGATCGGATACGTGTATCATCTTGGCTGTACCTTTACATAACACAAAATCATTCTCCGTGTCATTCTCCATCTCAGCCATACGACTACGGAACGCGCTCCCCTGTGATCTGCGTCTTATTCAGAACTACTCAACATTCAAGAGGGAACTCAAAACTTACATATTAGGGACGGTGTAGCCACCATTGTTGTGCCCCTCCCATCTCTTTCTTTCTCCTCTCCATCACAGCTTCGAATTTTACCATTCTATTTCTCTTCCTCTAACCTATCTACCTCTTATATATCTCTTTCACCCCATTCTATCGTCTTATGTCTCTGCTCGATGAGAACAACACACAAGCTGCAAGAACATAACGAGAAAATTCCCAACTAACAATGGGACTGACACTCACAAAAGAAAAGTATGTTTACTTTCATATACATAGTCACTATTATTATTATTATTATCATTATTATTCTTGATTGTTTATAATTATTTTTTTTGTTATAATTATCATTGTACTACTGTTATAATCTCTATTTTTTCTTTAACATCAATACTGCATAATACGTTATATGTCCTTAATGTTATGTAGAAACTGTAACTCGTTCAATCTGAGTATGCCTGGTTAGGTGTAAGAGAGGGCCTGAAGGCCCTAATCTTGCCAGGTAAAATAAATGCATAAATAAAATAAATAAATAAAATAAATCTCGCTATCATCGAACGCAAAATGCCAGAGCTATTGTTTCAACTAATTGTTGTAAGAGGGTGACGATAGCGTATTACATGTATTTGGTGTATATTACGTAACAAGTTCAACGTGTTCTACTGAGTATAAACTACGCTCTTAGGCAAGTATAATTCGTATACTATTGTATGTGAACAAATTTTATTTAACATTTCTCATTAACAGCACAGAGAGATGTAAAATTACCAGTGCTGCTTCACAGTTATGAAGTACAGTGCACATTGCAGACGTTGATGAATTTTATTGTTCGTCACACAATCTGGGTGACCAAACCACTCGCATGAATTATCCATTCAACTTAGACATCTAGTACGGTGTTATATTAGTTTTGTTGTAATTGTATTTGTCGACTTTATATGAATATCGTAGCATTATTGTTTTATTGTTTACCTACGTAAATTGTGTCAGTAGAAATTAGGCAGATAATATGTAAGTCTTTGGGTCGATCCGGAGGCGTGTAGTTTGTGAATCATCTGTGAGGTAGAAGCACGCTGCATATAGGCGTAAATCGCGCGCCTGCTACGGTCGCAGGTTCGAATCTTGCCTCGGGAATGGATGTGTGTGATATTCTTAGATTAGTTAGGTTTAAGTATTTTTTAAGTCTAGGGGACTGATGACCTCAGATGTTAACCATAGTGCTTAGAGCCATTTGAACAATTCAGGTGTACGCTCAATAACCTCAGTTCTTAAAACAGTTAGTGGTTATGTTTTCTCCTGGAAAGACATAGTTGTTTTATGCTCTGTGTAAAGCAGCATGAAATCTTAGAGCAGCCAAAATGAGGCTGCATTCTCCTCAAGATAATGATTATCATTAACCTTGGATCGATATCCTGTAATAAGTAACACTGGATAATGGCCACTTTTGGGCGAGGAGGTAAGTGCACAAAATTCTTCTGGTACGCAGTATCCATCTAGAGCCAAAAAAATGATGATTAAATGCACTAAACTGCGGCGTTGTTTACTCATATGTTTCACCCATGGTTCCAAACAGACCCAGATATTTTCTATGATATTAAGATCGGGTGATTTAGCAGACCAGGTACGTACTGGTACTAGTGATCGAGCAGTCGTTAACACATGGCTTGTCATGCTGGAGTGTCCACAGCACCCTCATCATAAATATGTAGAATAAAGGACAATATTTGGTCGTGGAGAATGTAGATGTAAACATTGTGGTTCATGATCATAAAAACCTGTATGAAAAAAAAATCGCAGATCCCCCTGTGGCCTGAGCTACGTACAATGCAGGTGAAGCGTTCAAAATAGTTCAAATGGATCTAAGCACTATGGGACATAACATCTGATGTCATCACCCCTAGACGTAGAACTACTTAAACCGAACTAACCTAAGGATATCACACACATCCATGGCCCAGGCAGGATTTGAACCTGCGACCATAGCAGCATCGTGGTTCCGGAATGAAGCGCCTAGAACCGCTCGGTTACAGGCGAGGCAGGTGAAACGTATAATTGAACTATCGATGCTCTCGACGCCTTGCATCATTTGTAAACAGAAAACAGTGTGACTCGGTGTACCACTCTACTTGCCTCCACTCAACTACTATCCAGTTTCTGTGATGTACGGCACAATGAATGCAAGCAGCATTACGTCCCGCTGTCCGCTGTGGCCTTTTGCGAGTTATCCTATTTCAGATGTCGACTGCATGTAGTTACCTTCGCAATGTTCATCCGGAAAAGGCTGGAGATGTTTCTGCATCCACTTACAGCAGGAGACCAATTGTCGTCGACAATTTGACACTCGTCTTCGGCGCTTGACGACGAGGATATTTTTACTATCACTGTTATTACGTTATACACTACTGGCTATTAAAATTGCTACACCACGAAGCTGACGTGCTACAGACGCGAAATTTAACCGACAGGAAGAGGATGCTGTGATATGCAGATAATTAGCTTTTCAGAGCATTCACACAAGGTTGGCGCCGGTGACGACGCTTACAACCTGCTGACATGAAGAAAGTTTCCAACCGGTTTCTCATACACAAACAGCGGTTGACCGGCGTTGTCTGGTGAAACATTGTTGTGATGCTTGGTGTAAGAAACAGAAATGCGTACCATCACGTTTCCGACTTTGATAAAGGTCGGGTTGCAGCCTATCGCGATTGCGCTTTATCGTATCGCGACATTGCTGCTCGTGTTGGTAGAGATCCAATGACTGTTAGCAGAATATGGAATCGGTGGGTTCAGGACGATAATATGGAACGCCGTGCTGGATCCCAACGGACTCGTGTCACTAGCAGTCGAGATGACAGGCATCTTATCCCTACGGCTGTAGCGGATCATGCAACTACGTCTCGATCCCTGAGTCAACAGATGCAGACGTTTGCAAGATAACAACCATCTGCACGAACAGTTCGACGACGTTTGCAGCAGCATGGACTATCAGCTCGTCTGCGGTTACCCTTGACGCTGTTTCACAGACAGGAGCGCCTGCGATGGTGTACTCAACGACGAACCTGGGTGCACGAATGGGAAAACGTCATTTTTTCGGATGAATCCGTGTTCTGTTTACAGCATCACGATGATCACATCCGTGTTTGGCGACATCGCGGTGAACACACATAGGAAGCGTGTATTCGTCATCGTCATACTGCCGTGTCACCCTGTGTGATGGTATGGGGTGCCGTTGGTTACACGTATCTGTCACCTCTTCTTCGCATTGAGGGCACTTTGAACAGTGGTCGTTACATTTCAGATATGTTATGACCCGTGGCTCTACCCTTCATTCGATCCCTGCGAAACCCTATATTTCAGCGGAATAATGCCTTACAGCATGTTGCAGGTCCTCTACGGGCCTTTCTGGATACAGAATATGTTCGCTTGCTGCTCTGTCCAGCACATTCTTCAGATCTCACACCAACTGAAAACGTCTGGCCAATGGTGGCTGAGCAACTGGCTCGTCACAATATGTAATCACATGTCAGTTCTAGTAAAATATATTTGTCCAATGAATATCCGTTTATCATCTGTATTTCTTCTTGGTGTAGCAATTTTAATGGCCAGTAGTGTATTACACGACCGCATGTAATACGCCCTTTCCTATTGACAAGCTGGATGGACCACGTTGATATGACTGCAAGACATATTTACAAACACATGATGACAAAAACCATGGGATACCGACCTGCACATATGCAGATGGCGGTAGTATCGCGTACACAAAGTAAAAAAGGGCAGTGCCTTGGCGATGCTGTCATTTGTATATAGGCGATTCATATAAAAAATGCTTCTGACGTGAATATGGCTCACGACGGGAATCAACAAACTCTGGACGCTGAATGGTAGCTGAAGCTAGCCGCAGGAGACATAGCATTTCAAACCGTTAGGGCATTCAGTATTCCGAGATCCTTAGTGTCAATAGTGTGCCAAGAATACCAAACATCAGGCATTAACTTTTACCACGAACAATGCAGTGGCCTACGGCCTTCACTTAACGACCGAGAGCAGCAGCATTTGCGTTGAGGTGTAAGTGTTAACAGACACGTATCACTGAGTGCAATAATCGCAGAATTAATGTGGGATGTACTACGAACGTGTCTGTTAGGACAGGACAGCGAAATCTGGCGTCAGTGGCCTGTAGCAGCAGGCGGCCGACTTGAGTGCCTTTGCGAACACCACGACAAGCAGCTCCTCTCCTGGACTCGCGACCATATCAATTGGTCCATAGACGACTGGAAAGTAGTGGCCTCGTCAGATGAATCTCGATTTCAGTTGGTAAGAACTGACGGTAAGGTTCGAGTGTTGTTCAGCCGTGTATCCTAATTGCCAACAATTCACTGTGCATGCTCATTGTGGATCCATAATGCTGTGGGCTGTATTTGATGGAATCGACTTGATCCTCTGTATGTTTGGCTACTTGGAGGTCATTTGCAGCCATTGATGGTCTTCATGTTCCGAAACAACGATGAAATTTTGGGGGACGTCATCGTGCCACAGTTTTTCGTGACTGGTCTGCAGAGCAGTCTGGACAATTCGTGCGAGTGGTTTGGTCACCCAGATTGACTGACATGAATCCCATCGAGTATTTATGGGACATAATCGAAAGGTCACTTCGTGAACAAAACCCTGCGCCAGCAATGCTTTCACAATTATGGATGGCTATAGAGGCAACATGCACAACATACCCGCAGAGGACTTCGAACGACTTGTTGAGTCCATGCCATGTCTAGCTGCAACACTACGTTGGGCAAAAGGAGGTCCGATAGGTTGTTAGAAGGTATTTCATGACTTTTTTCATGAGTCGGCATGTAACAAAGCATACCAGTAAATATTTCTTCCATATTTTCGGATCCTGAGCTTCCTGTTGCCAATTGAATCCCACTGTCTTCTTATATCTCTGTCCCATCTGTCTAGTGGTCTTCCTCTAGGTCCTTTTTGGTAAATTGGGCTCCAGTCTAGGACATGTTTAGACCATCTACCATCTTTTGTTCGAGCAACATGATTAGCCCACTGCCATTTCAATGTATTCACACTTTCCATTATCTCGGTCACCTACATTGTTCGTCTTATTTCAGCTGCTCTCTTCCTGTCTTTTTACGTGTAACCCAACATTCATCTTTCCATACCTCTTTGGGCTACTGTTAGTTTCATAACAATGGTCGCATTTAATGTCCATGTTTAGCAGCCATAATTTATTACTGGCGATATACATTGGTCAAAAATAGATCTCTTGAGCTGAACTGACATCTTAGGTTTAAGAATTGAAGAGCTTGGCAGCCCAATTTAATTCGTCGTAATATTTCTGGTTTTAAATCTAGTTTCATATTTGTCAGTTGACCCAAATAGATATATTCTGTGACCCTTTGGAGTTGTTTACTTCCAACTGATATACTTCCCTCAGGTGTCCATTCATTGATCATTATCTTCGTTTTATCAATTTTTTTTAGTTCAACTTCAGAGCACACTAATGCAAGTTCGTTAACTAATACTTGAAGTTCTTCTATGTCATTTCCAATGAGTTACAAATATAATGTCATTTGCAATTATATATAAATATATTCCCTATGAACCATGGACCTTGCCGTTGGTGGGGAGGCTTGCGTGCCTCAGCGATACAGATGGCCGTACCGTAGGTGCAACCACAACGGAGGGGTATCTGTTGAGAGGCCAGACAAACGTGTGGTTCCTGAAGAGGGGCAGCAGCCTTTTCAGTAGTTGCAGGGGCAACAGTCTGGATGATTGACTGATCTGGCCTTGCAACATTAACCAAAACGGCCTTGCTGTGCTGGTACTGCGAACGGCTGAAAGCAAGGGGAAACTACAGCCATAATTTTTCCCGAGGACATGCAGCTTTACTGATGATTAAATGATGATGGCATCCTCTTGGGTAAAATATTCCGGAGGTAAAATAGTCCCCCATTCGGATCTCCGGGCGGGGACTACTCAGGAGGATGTCGTTATCAGGAGAAAGAAAACTGGCGTTCTACGGATCGGAGCGTGGAATGTCAGATCCCTTAATCGGGCAGGTAGGTTAGAAAATTTAGAAAGGGAAATGAATAGGTTAAAGTTAGATATAGTGGGAATTAGTGAAGTTCGGTGGCAGGAGGAACAAGACTTCTGGTCAGGTGACTACAGGGTTATAAACACAAAATCAAATAGGGGTAATGCAGGAGTAGGTTTAATAATGAATAGGAAAATAGGAATGCGGGTAAGCTACTACAAACAGCATAGTGAACGCATTATTGTGGCCAAGATAGATACGAAGCCCACACCTACTACAGTAGTACAAGTTTATATGCCAACTAGCTCTGCAGATGATGAAGAAATTGAAGAAATGTACGATGAAATAAAAGAAATTATTCAGATAGTGAAGGGAGACGAAAATTTAATAGTAATGGGTGACTGGAATTCGAGTGTAGGAAAAGGGAGAGAAGGAAACATAGTAGGTGAATATGGATTGGGGCTAAGAAATGAAAGAGGAAGCCGCCTAGTAGAATTTTGCACGGAGCACAACTTAATCACAGCTAACACTTGCTTTAAGAATCATGAAAGAAGGTTGTATACGTGGAAGAACGCTGGAGATACTAAAAGGTATCAGATAGATTATATAATGGTAAGACAGAGATTTAGGAACCAGGTTTTAAGTTGTAAGACATTTCCAGGGGCAGATGTGGACTCTGACCACAATCTATTGGTTATGACCTGTAGATTAAAACTGAAGAAACTGCAAAAATGTGGGAAATTAAGGAGATGGGACCTGGATAAACTGAAAGAACCAGAGGTTGTACAGAGTTCCAGGGAGAGCATAAGGGGACAATTGACAGGAATAGGGGAAAGAAATACAGTAGAAGAAGAATGGGTAGCTCTGAGGGATGTAGTAGTGAAGGCAGCAGAGGATAAAGTAGGTACAAAGACGAGGGCTGCTAGAAATCCTTGGGTAACAGAAGAAATATTGAATTTAATTGATGAAAGGAGAAAATATAAAAATGCAGTAAATGAAGCAGGCAAAAAGGAATACAAACGTCTCAAAAATGCGATCGACAGGAAGTGCAAAGTGGCTAAACAGGGATGGCTAGAGGACAAATGTAAGGATGTAGAAGCTTATCTCACTAGGGGTAAGATAGATACTGCCTACAGGAAAATTAAAGAGACCTTTGGAGAGAAGAGAACCACGTGTATGAATATCAAGAGCTCAGATGGCAGCCCAGTTCTAAGCAAAGAAGGGAAGGCAGAAAGGTGGAAGGAGTATATAGAAGGTTTATACAAGGGCGATGTACTTGAGGACAATATTATGGAAATAGAAGAGGATGTAGATGAAGACGAAATGGGAGATACGATACTGCGTGAAGAGTTTGACAGAGCACTGAAAGACCTGAGTCGAAACAAGGCCCCCGGAGTAGACAACATTCCATTAGAACTACTGACGGCCTTGGGAGAGCCAGTCATGACAAAACTCTACCAGCTGGTGAGCAAGATGTATGAGACAGGCGAAATACCCTCAGACTTCAAGAAGAATATAATAATTCCAATCCCAAAGAAAGCAGGTGCTGACAGATGTGAAAATTACCGAACTATCAGTTTAATAAGCCACGGCTGCAAAATACTAACGCGAATTCTTTATAGACGAATGGAAAAACTGGTAGATGCAGACCTCGGGGAGGATCAGTTTGGATTCCGTCGAAATGTTGGAACACGTGAGGCAATACTGACCTTACGACTTATCTTAGAAGAAAGATTAAGAAAAGGCAAACCTACGTTTCTAGCATTTGTAGACTTAGAGAAAGCTTTTGACAATTTTGACTGGAATACTCTTTTTCAAATTCTAAAGGTGGCAGGTGTAAAATACAGGGAGCGAAAGGCTATTTATAATTTGTACAGAAACCAGATGGCAGTAATAAGAGTCGAGGGGCATGAAAGGGAAGCAGTGGTTGGGAAAGGAGTGAGACAGGGTTGTAGCCTCTCGCCGATGTTATTCAATCTGTATATTGAGCAAGCAGTAAAGGAAACAAAAGAAAAATTTGGAGCAGGTATTAAAATTCATGGAGACGAAGTAAAAACTTTGAGGTTCGCCGATGACATTGTAATTCTGTCAGAGACGGCAAAGGACTTGGAAGAGCAGTTGAACGGAATGGACAGTGTCTTGAAAGGAGGATATAAGATGAACATTAACAAAAGCAAAACGAGGATAATGTAATGTAGTCAAATTAAATCGGGTGATGCTGAGGGAATTAGATTAGGAAATGAGACACTTAAAGTAGTAAAGGAGTTTTGCTATTTAGGAAGTAAAATAACTGATGATGGTCGAAGTAGAGAGGATATAAAATGTAGACTGGCAATGGCAAGGAAAGCGTTTCTGAAGAAGAGAAATTTGTTAACATCGAATATAGATTTATGTATCAGGAAGTCGTTTCTGAAAGTATTTGTTTGGAGTGTAGCCATGTATGGAAGTGAAACATGGACGATAACTAGTTTGGACAAGAAGAGAATAGAAGCTTTCGAAATGTGGTGCTACAGAAGAATACTGAAGATAAGGTGGATAGATCACGTAACTAATGAGGAGATATTGAATAGGATTGGGGAGAAGAGAAGTTTGTGGCACAACTTGACTAGAAGAAGGGATCGGTTGGTAGGACATGTTTTGAGGCATCAAGGGATCACAAATTTAGCATTGGAGGGCAGCGTGGAGGGTAAAAATCGTAGAGGGAGGCCGAGAGATGAGTACACTAAGCAGATTCAGAAGGATGTAGGTTGCAGTAGGTACTGGGAGATGAAGCAGCTTGCACAGGATAGAGTAGCATGGAGAGCTGCATCAAACCAGTCTCAGGACTGATGACAACAACAACATATTCCCTACGAGCAAACTACCAGCCCCACAGAGAAAATGAACGGGACCTTTCTGTAGGAAGTTCAATGAAGTAAAATTTTGTAATGTGATACTTTTGTACGATTTTCTCGAATAATTCGAAAACTACGGCCTCTTGAAAAAATGTATCCCAGTACAAAATTTAACTGCATTATAAAATGTCCTGGTCATTTTTCTGAAGGCCTTATAGTTCCCACATAGTGAGCGACTGAAAAATGAGAACCTCTCACATGGTTTTCTAAGCGTTTGCGGGTTGTATTCACCACGAAATACACTCCTGGAAATGGAAAAAAGAACACATTGACACCGGTGTGTCA
The DNA here is from genome assembly GCF_023897955.1 of Schistocerca gregaria. Taxonomy (NCBI): domain Eukaryota; kingdom Metazoa; phylum Arthropoda; class Insecta; order Orthoptera; family Acrididae; genus Schistocerca; species Schistocerca gregaria. Next base: position 966,355,631 of record NC_064920.1, on the reverse strand, counting down.
GATCCATCATACTTGCTCCGGACACTGCGAGAGGGATGTACAAGCAATGATCACACGCACGGCACAGCGGACACACCAGGAACCGCGGTGTTGGCCGTCGAATGGCGCTAGCTGCGCAGCATTTGTGCACCGCCGCCATCAGTGTCAGCCAGTTTGCCGTGGCATACGGAGCTCCATCGCAGTCTTTAACACTGGTAGCATGCCGCGACAGCGTGGACTTGAACCGTATGTGCAGTTGACGGTCTTTGAGCGAGGGCGTATAGTGGGCATGCGGGAGGCCGGGTGGACGTACCGCCGAATTGCTCAACACGTGGGGCGTGAGGTCTCCACAGTACATCGATGTTGTCGCCAGTGGTCGGCGGAAGGTGCACGTGCCCGTCGACCTGGGACAGGACCGCAGCGACGCACGGATGCACGCCAAGACCGTAGGATCCTACGCAGTGCCGTAGGGGACCACACCGCCACTTCCCAGCAAATTAGGGACACTGTTGCTCCTGGGGTATCGGCGAGGACCATTCGCAACCGTCTCCATGAAGCTGGGCTACGGTCCCGCACACCGTTAGGCCGTCTTCCGCTCACGCCCCAACATCGTGCAGCCCGCCTCCAGTGGTGTCGCGAGAGGCATGAATGGAGGGACGAATGGAGACGTGTCGTCTTCAGCGATGAGAATCGCTTCTGCCTTGGTGCCAATGATGGTCGTATGCGTGTTTGGCGCCGTGCACGTGAGCGCCACAATCAGGACTGCATACGACCGAGGCACACAGGGCCAACACCCGGCATCATGGTGTGGCGAGCGATCTCCTACACTGGCCGTACACCTCTGGTGATCGTCGAGGGGACACTGAATAGTGCATGGTACATCCAAACCGTCATCGAACCCATCGTTCAACCATTCCTAGACCGGCAAGGGAACTTGCTGTTCCAACAGGACCATGCACGTCCGCATGTATCCCGTGCCACCCAACGTGCTCTAGAAGGTGTAAGTCAACTACCCTGGCCAGCAAGATCTCCGGATCTGTCCCCCATTGAGCATGTTTGGGACTGGATGAAGCGTCGTCTCACGCGGTCTGCACGTCCAGCACGAACGCTGGTCCAACTGAGGCGCCAGGTGGAAATGGCATGGCAAGCCGTTCCACAGGACTACATCCAGCATCTCTACGATCGTCTCCATGGGAGAATAGCAGCCTGCATTGCTGCGAAAGGTGGAAATACACTGTACTATTGCTGACATTATGCATGCTCTGTTGCCTGTGTCTATGTGCCTTTGGTTCTGTCAGTGTGATCATGTGATGTACCTGACCCCAGGAATGTGTCAATAAAGTTTCCCCTTCCTGGGACAATGAATTCACGGTGTTCTTATTCCAATTTCCAGGATTGTATATACGGCAGTACGCATAGGTTTACTGATTAAGGTTGGCCGATGTGCACCTAATGTATGGGTTCACTGAATGCAATGGAAGAGCGGTGCAACGATCTATGCCGAGCTGTTCCCTCAGCGACGGAAATCACTTGTTAATAAATTTCCAGAGTCACTTTTTTTTGGAGGTAGTATTTTCACAGAAACAAAGTTAATTCGGATTATACAACTTAAGGAGAACATTGTTCACCTATGCTGGTGACATATGCCAAAATACTCAGAAAATATCACTGAATAAACTTCCAAGTTTTGTCTGTGTACTTCGGGTTCACCCTGTACAGTTCAACGTGAACTAAGGTTCTGTTTCGTGTTTTTCACATGCATAGAGAGAGAGACAGGGAGAGAGAGAGAGAGAGAGACAGACAGGGAGAGAGAGGGAGATAGATAGATAGATAGATAGATAGATAGATAGAGAGAGAGAGAGAGAGAGAGAGAGAGAGAGAGAGAGAGAGAGATTTAGAAAAGTTTGATGTATGGTGTGGCAGGTGCCAGTTGACGCTAAATAACGAAAAGTGTGAGGTGATCCACGTGAGTTCTAAAGAAATCCGTTGGAATTCGATTACTCGATAAATAGTAGAATTCTCAAGGCTGTCAATTCAACTAAGTACCTGGGTGTTTAAATTACGAACAACTTCAATTGAAAAGAACACATAGATAACACTGTGAGGGGACAAAGGTTGCGTTTCATTAGCAGGGCACTTAGAAGATGCAACAAGTCCACTAAAGAGACAGCTTACACTACACTCGTTCGTCCTCTGTTAGAATATTGCTGCGCGGTGTGGGATCCTTACTAGGTGGAATTGACGGAGGACATCGATAGGGTGCAGAAAAGGGCAGCTCGTTTTGTATTATCACGTAACAGGGGAGAGAGTGTGGCAGATATGATACGCGAGTGGTGATGGAAGTCATTAAAGCAAAGACGTTTTTCATCGCGGCGAGATCTATTTACGAAATTTCAGTCACCAACTTTCTCTTCCGGATGCGAAAATAGCGAAAATATTTTGTTGAGCCGAACCTACATAGGTAGGAATGATCACCAAAATAAAATGAGAGAAAACAGAGCTCGAACAGAAAGGTTTAGGTGTTCGTTTTTCCTGCGCGCTGTTCGGGAGTGGAGTAGTAGAGAGATAGTATGAGTGTTGTTCGATGAACCCTCTGCCAGGCACTTAAATGTGAGTTGCAGAGTAATCATGTAGATGTAGAGAGAGAGAGAGAGAGAGAGAGAGAGAGAGAGAGAGAAATAATGAAGATTACAGTAAGTGAAACACAGTGTTGGCCAATCAGGAATAGATGAGAGTATTTTGGAATTTTTAGTCTTATACTCTGCCATAGAGAAAGATAATATACAATATTTGTACTATATACAGTTTGGAGAGTAAAAAAGCAGACAAATTCTGCCACTTGAATGTGAAATGTAATATCCATTCCAAGCAGACAAGTAAACATAGACGCTCATTGTGTCCCCGTTCATGTTCCAAAACAAGTTTTAGTTGCAAGCAGTATGTATACATTGCCTGCAATATGATCTCTTGCATTAATGTTGATCCATCAGCGCATTCAGATCGGATTCTGATGAGTGTGGAATCGCCGAGAAATGGCTGTCAGCGATTAAACTGTGCGTTTGAGCGAGAGATTACCTCGGACGGTTCATTAATCAGGTCCATCGTAGTCGGAGATATCACAGCGATTACGGCATCGATACACAATATCGTAATCAGCCGACGTAGCTGGATCATTCTAGAATTATTCTGTCTAGTAGACATTCTGTACCATACTCCATTTTCGATACGGAATATCGGCGGAGAGGGATTGCAACGTGGAGGCAGAGTGCGCCAGATTAGTAGAATATCTGCTGATCGATGTTCTTGGTTTTAAAGCCATTCTCAAAAGAACACTTCGCAGAAAAACTGTTCTCGATAACTGCTATTTAAGAGTAAAGTAATGTACAATTTGACTCAGAAAAGGGAGTGCCTTTGAGGATGAAGTTACGTTTTATTGAGTACTCAGAAAACAGATACAGCTTCTTACAAACTGGAGGACGAGAAATTTATTAGTGTGCCAACTTGAGTACATTTCATGAAAATGAGATTGTTTGTCTTTTCTTCTTGTCTTCTTGTCTACGGCAGAGTAGAGGTTGAGGCGTTGTATTAATGCTTTTTACTGTATGAAACGGGAGAACCAGCACCACATTTGCAGAAAATCGTATTGTAATTACCTCCGAAGAAGGATAGATGAAGAAATACGAAAGTTACAAGAAAAGCAGTCTAGCGTATAGAGGATCTAAAATCTAATTAGAAGAATACACAGAAAAATTGGATAATGATATTCTGGAAATCTTTACGAAACGTAAATGTACCACTGGAACAGTTCTGATCGTGTTTTTGTAATGAAAGGAAGTTATCAGTAAAAATCAGGGTATCTTCATGGCATCTGCGGACACAGAGAAAGGTGTTGACAATGTAAGGTGGAATGTGCTGTTTCGTAATCCAGAAGTGAATGATAGCTAATTGAAGAAATTAATCTACACCGTCTAAAAAAATTTAATTTGTGGTAGTAGAAGGGGGACATCAAGAAAGTACCTGTTAAAGGGAGTGTATGACTGTGTTGCAGTTGATCTCACTTTTGAGGTTAAAACGATGAGCATTTGTAGATAGGGGACTAATGTCTTAATATTGTTAAATACGGAGACAACCAACAGCAGATATAAAGAAAGCGTATATTTATTCACACCCTGTCAAACAAATAAGGGTGACAGAACAAGTTTGACGCTTAGCGATAGTCTGGTAACAAAAATTTGTAGACAGCTGAGAAAGAATATTTTGAAATGGTTCGTGAGAAACACAGTAATGTACGGAACTGAAATGTGGATCATAGGAAAACCGGTGTTTCTCACTCCACGAATCTTACATTGAGAGAACAGTGACTAAGTCGTACTGTTAATGAAACACAACAGACGTTGTCATTTATAGAGCTTCTTGCATAACCTTTTCTCCACCAACACCGTGAGACAAGAAGTGCTTGAATTCGACGTCTGCGATAAAACGGCTATCTCAAATCTCCCACCACCATCGATAATTCGTTACCCGACGGACAGTCTCCCAGACTTTGAAAACTAGACCACTAATGAAACTCTCGTCCCCTGCCTTGGTTGTATCCGATTGTCCGCTTCCTGCTCCTACATACAGCCTTGGCTTCTAGGTGTAGGAGTGTAGGAGCTATTCCCTGGGACACTGCTAATTATAATGTTACTATTTAAGGTAAGGCTAACGCGGAAGATTGTGTTAGCTGGAGGTGACCGTATGTGTCCTGTGGTACAGGTGAATCCCGATGAGTATACTGCATTCAATTGAGAACATTGATTTGAATAATTACTATCCTAAGAATTATCACTGGAGCAATAGGAGTATGGAGCCAAATGTCATTATGGCAAATTGTAGCCAAATTTTAGATCTAATTCCAGCAGTTGTTGCTACAATTGCGAAGCGAAGTAAGCACCACATACATTTTGGGCGTACATGATACAAAACAAAGAAAACGTGTTCGAAAAATTGTTGTTTGTCCCATGGTTATTGAATTGTTAAATCAAATACTTTTTAAAATGTCATTTAGCAGTCATGACCATGCCAACTGTGACAAACAGTGGCAAAAAGACAGAACAAAACAAAGACTGAAAGATCACACAGCCTCAGGAACACTCATGAAATATGTTAGTCGCTCGGAGTGGGCGCGCGGTTTGAGGCAGAATGCATGGATTGCACCGCCCCTCCCGCCGAAGGTTCGAGTCCCCCTTTGGGCATGGGTGTGTGTGTGTGTGTGTGTGTGTTGTTCTTAGCATAAGTTAGTTTAAGTAGTGTGTAGGTCTAGGGGCCGATGACCTCAGCGCACACACACACACACACACACACACACAAAATATGCTAACACAACGGATCTGGAAATGAGGCAGCTTGGACCGGTGGAAGTGACTGATGATCTTGGTTGACAGGTTAAATTACCGAAATCAGTATCTTGATCGTATGTAACACTGCCTGACAAAAAGAGTGAATAAACGAGAAGACGTGGTCGGATGTCAATACAACTTCGTACACGAACAAACCACTGACGGCTAGTTCCCTGTGACAGGTAGAATGGCAGAGTGCAGTAGTGTTGTTCGTGTTAAGGATTTTTACTTGGCCTTTACTTATTTGTGCGATCTGCTTGGACGTCATCTCCGGCCCAGTGCTAGTATCGGGAATATTAAGGATCAGTTCTTACAGCTGTGAGCCACCTATCCTCAGGAAAGGATACAACGGCCTCCTGACGTCCTTCCCAAACGAATCGGTGAATTCATGCAGGACAGAGGGATTGTGACATCATGCTGATATGTGGGCTCATACTGACAATGCTTTTACAAATGGGAGTCTGTTTTCTAATCACTGAAATAACATCACGTACCTACTCAACAACTGAAATTTTGTTTCCTCCTCCCTTTATGGTACTTCACTTTCTTGTAAAGCAGCGTACTTTATTAAAATGAGTAATGGCGATCGAAGACTTTCGACGTAAGGAGTAACCATCGTTCTACCAACGGGCTTGTCGAAAAGTGTAGAGGGTCGAATAATTTCCAGAATAAATTTCATCTCTGCAGCTGCGTGTACGCTGATTTGGAACATGCTGGCGGATTAAAACTATGTGCCGTACCGGGACTCGAGCCTTGGACCTTTGCTTTCCGCGGTCAAGTGCTCTACGGCCGAGCTATGCGAGCAGTATTCTTGATCCGCCATCACGGTTTTACTTCCACTAGCTTCTGATCTCTGTATCAGGAGCTTTCCCATACATTGCGGTACCAGTACTCCTGATGGATGCACAGTTATGATAGGTGATGAGGGGAGGAGGTTGGGGGATGAGGGATGTCGCGCTTCGATAGCTCAGTCTGTTGAACACTTGCCCTTATAAGACAAAGGTCGCAAATTCAAGTACCTGTCTGACAAACAGAAATAATTTGCCACGAGCTTTCAGATTAGAGCACATTCCACTGCAGAGTGCAAATTCATTCCGAAAACATTTTCATGACTGAGACTAAGCAATGTCTCCACAATATCCTTTCTTGCAGGAGTTCTAGTCCTGCAAGGTTCGCAGGATTACTTCTAAGATAATGATTTTTCTTTTGTGGGGAACCACACTAATGTAGAATTTTCTGAAATAATTTTCAGCCATTTTACTGTAATTATTGATTTATTTCACAAAACCATGGTTTCGGATTAATAACAATAGTGCATATGGATTAATTGAAATGAGTACAACTGTAGATCAACAGCACAAGCGGTTCTGACGAACCAGGGATCGACCCATGCTGAACCACCCATATTAGTAAGTGGTGTAGCCTCCAACGGCGGCAGTGCAGGCGCTGGTATCCAGTCGATCGAACAGGTGGTAAATACTATACTAGGATAAATTATGCCGCGCCTGCTCCCCTGTACACGTAGTTCTGTAAGAATTGTTGGATCTCGAGTCGCACAAGTCACTTCTCGTCGTACATTATTTCATGCTTTATTGGAGACTAGTCTGGAGATTGTGCTGGCCATGGACGTTTTTCTGCACGTCTTGCAGGGCGCGTTGAGAGCCAGTGGCACTGTTTGGGCAAGAATTATCTTGTTGGAACAATACATGAATTTCCTGTTGCAAGAACGGCAAAAAAAAAAGAACAAAAAGACGGGTCCAACAACATACTGCATGTACTGAACGCTGGTTAGCTTCCCCTCCAGAAAAACCAAAGCTAAACGAGAGTTGTAGCTTATCGCTCCCCAGATTTTAAGGTGTGGCGAGTGGCCAGTGTCTTTGATGAATGCACTCTTTCTATGAGACAGCGCTCACCAAGTCTACATTGTAAGCGCAAGCGACCATGACTTGCTTGCAGACAGAATCTGCTTTCATCGCTGAAGACCACGGTGCGTCATTCCATCTTCCGAGTGATCCCCTGCCTGCGCCGTGAGGGAGTGAACTGTGTATGCTGATACGCCCACTGCTAATAACCGCGTTCGAAACAGTTTGTGTTGACATGTCTGGGTTCATAAGTCCTCTTATCTATGCTGTAGTATCTATACGGCCTGCATTGATGCCCTTACTTCCCGACGGTCGGCTGTGCTACGTGGATGTTCAGAACCTCGTCTTCGTGCTTGAAGATGTTAACTGACCACTGATACCAACATCGTTGCACAACTGGCATATCAGGTCCAACATGAGTGGCAATTCTCCGAAAGGACTATCCCGCCACTTGGAAGGTCACAAATTGATCCCTTTCAAACTAGCTCTGATGGTTGTAGTACTTAACAGTGCGTCTCCATGACATGGTTGGCTGCTTGCTTTGCACTACTCTGAGTCTTCTGGCTGCGAGCATTACCTATTAAAGGGTAGATACAGATAGCATTCCAGTAGCAGTGCCACTAATTCACTGTTGGCGGACGACATTGAAACCATTATTAGTACATCTACTATCCCCGAGGTGCTACACGCCCTCACAGCATCAAACTCGTCGTCGTCTTTCAAAAATGGTTCAAATGGCTCTAACCACTATAGGACTTAGAACTACTTAAACCTAACTAACCTAAGGACAACACACACATCCATGCCCGAGGCAGGATTCGAACCTGCGACCCTAACAGCAGCGCGGTTCCAGACTGAAGCGCCTAGAACCGTTCGGTCACAGCAGCCGACAGTCTTCTTCTTTCCACTGTACTATGATCTTCCCAGAAATGTGTATCTGATCTGTCTAAGTGACACGTTATTGTAGCAGAAAACCTAATAATGTGATTTACAGAGAGGATTATAAAAATAAATCTCCTTTAGTAAAGACAGAAATACGAAAAATTTATTGGGAAAGCTGGGTCCGATATGTGAGTGAAACAGAACATGATATTCAAGTGAAACACAACATGGAAGACAAAACGAGGCGTACGAAGTCATGGAGCACTTGAATAAACAAGAACGAGATACACTATGTGATGAAAAGTATCCGGACTCTCCCAGAAACATACCTTTTTCATATTAGGTGCATTGTGCTGCCAGAACAGTTACTATCTTCATGTAGTGCTACCCTGCCATTGACATTCTTCTGTGCGAATGCGCACACTTTGCCCGAATTCTTACGGGAATCGCCACTTTAGTTGGCGTGAGTAATGAGTGAATGGGCAAATATCCCTTAGAAACATTATGAATCTAGGTTGTGGACAGTTGGGAATGTTGGTCTCACGGGAAGCGTGCAAGGGATAAGTCCCTGCAGTCGCGCTTTCCTCTGTGTCCTCGGCGGATCAGATGGATAGAGCGTCTGCCATACAAGCAGGAGATCCCGGGTTCGAGTCTCGGTCGGGGCACACACATTCAGCTGTCTCCATTGAGATATATCAACAAAACCTGTTGGCAGCTGAGGGTTCTGATTAACTACCAAAAGTGATGGCATTTAGAAGACTGGAACCCATAAGAGCCAAAATTGTTATAGATCGACAAATGCTTGAACATGTAAGGGAGTTTAAATTTCCCATGTCACTTGATGTAGTTCTAAAACTAGCCAGATTCAGACATTTCTGTGCAACTATACAACGTATATTAAAACACGACGTACGGGAAGAAACACTTATTGTACTCTACAACGTAATAGTGATACCTCTACAACTGTATGGTTTTGAATGTTGGCTCCTGACATCTGCTCAGTTATTACGAAGCCAGTCATCAGAGACGACGTTCCTTCGCTTTTTAGCGTGATATTCATTGTTGGACAACGAAAGAAATACTCATATTTGACTAACTGTTGAAGCTATTACACATATAACTGAACAATACCGACTGAACTGGAAAGACCATGTCCAGCACATGTCTAAGAGGCAACGCAGTGTAACCCAATCGGCAAGAGGTTCGTTGGATGTCCTTTAAAGAGAGGGCATGAACGATTCTGAGGCAAACAGGCCAAGCGGCTTAATTCTTGAAGACAGTGGTGATGATAAAGATGATGATGATGATGATGATGAAAGAACATATTTTTCGTCTTACAGACCAGTTGTCGTATTGCAGGAGTACATTTCAAATTTACATAATACCGCTCGCATTATAGAAACTGAATAACCATCACACGCAATGACGTATCTAGCAGACAACAAATTGCTGGAACCAATATTCATCACATCTGTGCTTCAACAGATTTAACCATTTGCGAACTAAATGAACACTTTACAGCTAAACGGCGGAAATTTCCTTAAGAAAACTTCTAAGACGTTTGGACAGCACAGTCGGTACAATACTTGTCCCCGAAAGGCAAAGGCCTCGGGTTCCAGTTCCAGTCCAGCTCACAATCTGCCATGAAGTTTCCAGCAGATCGATGTTCGGTGTCCCTCTGAAACGCGGATAAATCCTCAACGATCAACGGCATGGGTACACAAAAGGCAATGCATTATAGACACAGTGTGTATCCACAGGACTGCAATTGACGTCTTGATGACCCCTTCACCGGCATCCAGGTCCTCATTCGGATCTCCGAGAGAGGACGGGCTTGGCGCAGATGACCACGAGAACAGATTGAATAACCAACGAAAGTGTAATATTCTACGAGGCAGAGAGTAGTATGACAGAACTCTAAATGTGATAGGGAAGCCAGAAAATATGAAAAGGAAAAACCCAGAGTTTAGGTCCAAATATAAGGATCAGTGAAGTGAAATGGAAAGAAGGGATTTCTCGTCAGATAAATGTAGAGTGATAACAACAGTAGCAGAAAATAGAGGAAAGGGTCTAGGGTCCCTCACGAGTAGAAAGGTACGTCAGAGAGTGAGTTATAGTGAACAGTTCAGGGACAGGGTTGCGCTCTTTAGAATCGAATACATACCAGTAACAAAAATAGTTCTGATATACATACCGATGTCACAAGCGGACATGAAGAGACACATATAGAACATGTAATTAACTGCCTAAAGAGAGGTGAAAATCTTGTCATGGATAGCTGGAACAGTCTGGCAGATGTAGGAACAGAGCTACGAGAGGGTATAGTCTTGGTAGTAGGGATGAGATAGAAGAAAGCCTAATTGAACTTTTCAATAATATTCTTAGTAACAGCGAATACACAAAAAATTACAAAAAGAGGAGGCATATTTGGAAATGCCCTGGAGGCATGTGAAGATTCCATCTCGATTACGTCGCAGTCAGAGATTACAAAATCGGACATTGGATTGAAAGGTGTGCCAGGAGCAGTTAACACATTAGTAATGGTGAATAGTAAGATGAAGTGCAAGGGATCGTCAGGAAGGACCAGTATGGAAAGATATGGAGTACTGAAATAATACGAAATGAAGAGGTGAATTGGAAGTTCTCAGAGGCTCTAGATATTGCAATAATGAATACCGCAGGCAGTTGAGTTAAATAAGAATGGACGTGTCTAAAAATGGCAACAGCAGAAGGTCGGACAATCAAACTGCGAGGAAGCCTTGGACAACAAACAAATACTTTAGTTGATCGAAGAAAGAAAGAAGTACAGAAATGTACCTAAAAGACAAAAATACAAAAATATGAGGCGCTTGGGGATAAAATAACAGAAAGTGTGTGGAAGCCAAGGCGTTATGGATGCAAGGAAGTAAGCGATTACATACATCATTTTTCATCACAAGGACTGATTCAGAGTACAGAAAAGTTTTAAAAAAATCAGTGAAATTAAAATTGAAGGTGACGACACTGAGAATGCAAGAGTAAGCCCAAAGTTAAATGTCACTGCCCAGTGACATGACAGAAGAAGAATTGGAAGTCGATATGGAAGACATGAGAGACGTAGCATTGGAGGCGAAGTTTGACAGTAGTTTGGAGGGCGAAAGTGATGGATAACATTCCTTCGGAATTTCTAAATTATTGGGAGAGTTGCAACTAATCGAGTACTAAAGTTGTGTAGAATCTATGCTCTTGGAGACATACCGCAAAAGTGTTGTCCACAAGATACCGAAGATAGCAAAGACAGATAAATGATACACTATGTGATCAAAAGTATCCGGACACCCCCAAAACATAGATTTCTCATATTAGGTACATTGTGCTACCAACTACTGTCGAGTACTCCATACCAGCGACCTCAGTAGTTATTAGCCATCGTGAGAGAGCAGAATGGGACGTTCCGCGGAGCTCATGGACTTCGAACGTCGTCAGGTCATTGGGTGCCACTTGTGTTATACGTCTGTAGGCGAGATTTCCACACTCCTAAACATCCCTAGGTCCACTGTTTCCGAGTTGATAGTGAAGTGGAAACGTGGTGGGGCATGCACGACACAAACGCGTACAGGCAGACCTCGTCTGTTGACTGACAGCGACCACCGACAGTTGAAGAGGGTCGCAATGTGTAATAGGCAGACATCTATCCAGATCATCACACAGGAATTCCAAACTCTATTAGGATCCACTGAAAGTACTATGACAGTTTGGCGGGACATGAGGAAACTTGGATTTCATGGTCGAGCGGCTACTCATAAGTCACACATCACACCGGTAAATGTCAAACGACGCCTCGCTTGGTGTAAGGAGTGTAAACATTCGACGACTGAACAGTGGAAAAACGTTTTGTGGAGTGACTAATCACGGTACACAATGTGGCGATCCGATGGCAGGGTCTGGATACGGTGAACGCCCGTTGAACGTCATCTGCCAGCGTGTGTAATGCCAACACTAAAATTAGGTGGTGGTGGTGTTATGGTGTGGTCGTGTTTTTCATGAAGGGGGCTGGCAACCCTTGTTGTTTTGCGTGGCACTATCACAGCACAGGCCTACACTGATATTTAAGGCACCTTCTTGCTGCCCACTGTTGAAGAGCAATTCGGGGATGGCGTTTGCATCTTGCAACACGGTGGAGCACCTGTTCGTACTGCACGGCCTGTGGGGGAGTGGTTACACGACAATAACATCCCTGTAATGGACTGGCCTGCACAGGGTCCTGACGTGAATCCTATAGAACACCTTTGGGATGTATCGGAACGCTGAATTCGTGCCAGACCTCACCGACCAACATTGACATCTCTCCTCATTGCAGCACTCTGTGAAGAATGGGCTCCATTCCCCAAGAAACCTTCCAGCACCTGTTTGAACGAATGCCTGCGAGAGTGGAAACTGTCATGAAGGCTAAGCGTGCGCCAACACCATACTGAATTCCAGAATTATTGATGGAGGGCGCCACTTACTTGTAAGTCATTTTTAGCCAGGTGTTCGGATACTTTCGATCACATAGTGTATATCCATCACACAATTGAGTTAACAGCTCCTTCATCCATGTTGCTGATAAGGATCATGTACAGAAGAATGGAAAAGTAAATTGAGGATCTGTTAAATGACGATCAAATTCGCTTTAGGAAACGTACAGATGCAAGTGAGGCAGTGCTGACGCTTCACTTGGTAACTGAAGCAAGACAATTCAAGACACCTTTCTCCGGATTTATAGGCGTAGAAAAAGCCTTCGACAATGTAAAATGGTACAAAATGTTCAAAATTTCGAGGAAAGTAGGATCAAGCTGCGCTAATGAATACCATATACAAGAACCAAGAGAGAAAACTAATCATTAAGACGAAGCTCAAACGTCTCTAACTGGAAAGTGTCTAAAACACAGATGTAGTATTTCACCCCTACTTATCAGTCTATACATCGAAGAAACAACGGTGGAAATGAAGGAGTGGTTGAAAAGTGGGATTGAAATTCAATTGTATGAACATCAGCGATAAGACGTGCTGGCAACAAGGCAGTGAAAGTGAAGAAGAACATCAGGATCTGTTGAACAGTTCAACAGTCTAATGAGCAAGCACTAAACTAGAGAGTATACAAAAGGAGGAATGTCAGGAGGAGTAGCAGAAAAAGAATTGGCGAAAAAGTAAGTAAAATTGGTGACCAAGAAGTTCACAAGGTGATGGAATTCTGGTACCTTGGAAACAAATAAGGCATACCGGATGAAGCAAGAATCAAGCACAAGTGCAGACGGCATTCCTGGTCAAAAGAAGTCTACTAGTATCAAACATTGTCCTTAGTTTCTGGAAGAAAGTTCTGAGTACTGTTGAAGTGACATATAGTCGCAGTGAAGTATAAAGATTTGTCGATTTCAAAACAGCCTTTGTTCGCAATTTTTTCTTTTATTCTGTGATTGGTTTCGATTTTTGTCCTAATCATAAGATGTGCCAATGTGCCTGAATTACATGGACAGCCGTCAAGAGATGTAACAATAAAACTGTGATAAATACAAGTAAACTGTAGCGTATGGTCGTTGTCGGCTTATTGTCACAATATGGTGGCTGTGATCCTACACTACTACTCGTTTGTGTTTGTCCACATTAAGAGACGTCACACTCATTTAATTTAGCTTTTCGGCAGTTTCTTGCAGCTTTTGTCTATGTGTAGATGAATCTAGCCCATATAAGAGCTAATCTCACTTTGTTTCACGGGACATACAGTATTAACTGAAAGCGCCCGTTAAACTCGCGTTTCAAGCAAAAGTTTTTTATTCTGAAATTTTATGTGAACGTTCGATAGAACCTTCATAAAAGAGTGTAGGGTGCTACGTTCTCTAGCATTGTAATTAGGATAAATATTTCTCAGCTTCGTCTTCCTTCCACGCTCTGTGATGTCTGCTACCACCATGCATCAGCGATACTCAGTGGCTTCTGGAGTAGCTGTTACCTTCCTGATTTGCTGTCGCTGTTAATATATGTTTGCTAAATCGAATATACCAATAGATTACTTTGCAACAAATTCACCTAACAGTTACACTAAATTCTATGTTTAAAGACCATTTGATTTGTGACAAAAACGAAACCTTTCTTGTTGAAACTGGACGCCTCATAGTAGTTGTAATGAGTAATATTTATTTAGCTGATTCCAGGTACACGTGACAATGACGGAAGTCGTAGACATCAACCGAAAGTCCAGATAAAATAACCTGACGACTCCTACGAGATACATCCAGGAAATATATAGAAAGAACAAATTGAGTTTTAGCCGTTTCTTTAAAAGAGTCATTATACCATACTATATGCTGTAGTGTAGAATTAGCAATGATTATTGGGGTTGCACATACAAAAACTGAACCAAGAGGAAGCATCCTGAAAAAAGAACTCTTAGTACGTTTCTTTGTGGTAACATACTCGTATTCTAACACACTCGTGAGGTTCTTTCCATAATTATCCATGCTGGTTGTGTACATTATTTAGTTCAGTTATAATATGCTCTACTTTTAAGAACTGAAATTAAACATGTTTTATGTTATTAAGTGCTTCGAAGATTTATCACCCTTTAAAAAGTGCTGCCCCATTCTTATGAAGAATGCAGACGGAATCAGTGTGCATCGCTAGCGAAATGCTTCCAAGTATATGTTACTTTCCAATTGCTTTGGAGCCTCAGTGCAGTAACTAAGTTTGGTGTTTCGATTTAATAGAGTTAATACGGAAAATTCTTTGTTATAATTCTTTCCGAGCGCTTTTGACGTTAAAACGTTCTGTCATCAGTAAAGGAAACCGTTTTAGTTCTCTAAAAGAACTGGAACTCATACATGATATGCAGGCGTTGTTTATTGTGTGTAATATTTTGGGGGTCCATTGCGCAATTATTCCAATGTCCCACTGTAATATCTTCGTATCTGCGAATGAAACCAAAGCCCATATGAATAGATCATACGCTAAATGGAGCACGTGTATTCTGTGCAAACATTATTCAACCGGGGACTATCCATACATAATTTATGAACCAGAGTTGTTCTTACTTAAAGTGTTGTTCTAAATAGGTTAAGTCCTAAAGGATTTATTAGTAAAGGGAGACGAACGTCTATGTGAAGTTTATAGTTCATCATGCGGCAGATTAACAAACAATATTACTGTAACAGCTGCGTCAATAGAACTTGATGTTATAGGATGTGAAATTATTATTGCCAACACAGGTGGTTCTAACAAGATCGGGTATTAGCTTTGGTGCTAATTACATAAATATACTTATTCAAAATTAATATTTATTTAGTCATTATTTGCCTCAAACTGTACACAAATACTTTGGTTTTGTTTTCTATAAAACGGTACTGCAAACAGCTTGCCGATGTCGTTAATAACACACGAATTACTTTCTGCTACTAAAATAAATTTGTATAAATATAAAGAACATACCATAATCTTGTATTGTAAGTAAACATATTTTCTTTTTTCTTAATATCAAGAAATGTGTATTTCAAAAAACTTCATACATGAGTTCTTACTTCCAGGCATAAAGGGACATTTTTCTCTCTCGAATGACGTATGTGTTAACTTGTGTACTAGAGTGGGATGTTCGTAACGAATCATAAACCATTCAGAACACAGAAATAAGGTTTCCGTCAAATAATACTCAAAGCGTTAACGTGTTTCTGCACATGAGCGGTTTTATCTTCAAAGACAACAAAGCTACAATGTTGTTCATAATGGCACGAGGTACACATTTTAATATCATTTGTTAACTTGCAAAAATTAGTATACAGCGATGACCACATACCAAAATTACCGGTTCTTCATTTTTCCCCCTTACTATTGGCTGCATTTATTGCTATAGAGATACTGTTCTTCATAAGTAAGAGAGATTCTGCGGTCAATTTTGCACAGTATAATTTATAAACAAATGAATGAGCTGTTACATTTTAAACTCTAATTTTATAGTTAATTAACTCAATTTTTACCACAGTTTTTAATAGATTTGGAAAATTCTAGAGTTTCATACACCAGTAAGTGTGGTTTGTATGCTGTGCAAAATTCATCGAAGAATCTCTCTTACTTATGAAGAAAACTGTACCTATAGCAACAAATGCACCAAATAGTAAGTGAAAAAATAATGAAATTCCACATGTAAAAACATTTATTATGTTATGTTTTTGAACTTTCACTGCTATGAGTATGAATCTTGAATTATTTTTGGTCATGTTAACAAAGTCTTACGAATTTATTTGTAAAAGTATAGACAGTGGAAATTAAAATGTCCTGTGGTGCGTCTGCTCCAAGTCGGGCCGCTTGAGCTCCTACCCCTTTAAATGTCTAAATATGTGGCCGATGTCTGCAGAAACGTTTCCTTATAAACGTCGTACATCACGATTGACAAGTGTGCCAGCATGCTTCGTCCTCTCACTCACTACATGTTTCGGGCATTTTTAGGAAATACTTCTCACTTTCTTTCAGGCGTTTATAGTTATTTTATTAAAATTACTTTCATGTTTTGACAAGTCTTCATTCCGCCAGCCACCTTACGTTGTGCAGCAGGGGTTGTGTACCAGTGACACTTGCCCCATTTACTCTTCCAGTAGGGCATATTTAGCCTGGAAAACGATTGTTGGCAAGCCTCCGCGTGGGCTCGAATCTGTCTAATTTTATCTTCTTGGTTTTCTCGCGAGATATGTGTAGGAGAAAGTTGTATATTGGTTGATCCTTCTGGGAACGTACACTCTCGGAACTTCGTCGGCAGCTCGTGGTCAAGTGGCTAGCGTTACTTCTCCTGGATCACGGTGTCCCAAGTTCGAGTCCCGGCCAGGTTGGGGATTTTCTCTGCTGGGGGACTGGTGTTCGTGTTGTTCTCATCATTTCATCATCATCATTCGTGACAGTTGCTAGAAAGGATTGAGTTAAAAATTGGAGTGTTTAAAAATTGGGTTTTGTACGAGCACTGATGACCGCGCAGTTGAGCGCCCTCCAAACTAAACATCATCATCATCTCGGCACAAAGTAAACCACACCGTGATGCCGCCAGATCTCTTTCAGCGTCTGCCAGCGTAGTTAACTGAGCATCTCCGTGACGCTTTCACCCTTACTAAACGAACCTGTAAAGAACTGTGCTGTTCTTGTTTGGATCTTCTTTATTTCCTCTTTCAGCCCTATCTGTCGGAAATTCCTGACTGATGACCATTCTTTAAGTATTTGTCGATCAAGGGTTCTGTAAGCAACCTCATCTGCGGTTGGAACGCACTTCCGAATAATGAAAAACGCTGAATCGTCGAATGCATACTTTCATGTATCAATAGTCACTCTTTCGATCCTGCCTACATATTAATGTATCCATCATTATAAACTTTCCGTATCAGATACTGTGACTCATTATTTCCAAAGCAACGGGGGTTACGTGCATCAAAAATTACAAAAATTACATTCATTACTTTAAAAATGGAGCAACGAAATAATCTGTTGCTTAGGTACTATAAGGAACATCGCAACAAACACACGATGGGAGTTTCGTACATTCATAAATGAGAGTGTGGTAATATAGTTGCGTAGGCTCCCACGGCAAGTCAGTCGACATAAACGTTTTCTGGGTGTGGTACCACGTCAAAATGCATAAAACTATTGCTTCTGGAGAAAAAACAACGTTTCGGCTACTGTTGCAGCGGCCTTCTTTTGGGTCTACTGTAGTTTTATACGTCATGTCGAGAATGTGGCAGTTCTACAACGCTTGCTTGATGGTTTTCTAAGGTTTCGAGAGTAATACAAAAATTTTAAAGTGAGTCCCGCTCTATTGAAAGCGGAAAGTGAAAAGTTTTTGTAATCGGTTGGGGTCAACAACTTGATAAACTTTGCCGGCCGAGCGGTTCTACCCGCTACAGTCTGGAACCACGCGATCGCTACAGTCGCAGGTTCGAATCCTGCCTTGGGCATGGATGTGTGTCATGTCCTTAGGTTAGTTAGGTTTAAGTAGTTCTACGTTCTAGGGCACTGATGACCTCAGAAGTTATGTCCCATAGTGCCCAGAGCTATTTGAACCATTTGAACTTAGACTTCTGGAGGGGTACGACGCCCCATCAAAATAAATCTACAAGTAGGAACTAAAAAATAGCCTAAAGTACTTGGCATATGGTATAATCACTTAAAATGTAGACACAGTGCCGTCTCATTACACTTTCTGATGGAATTTAGAGAGAATAAAGAAAATTTTATTTCTACAGGGTGTAAACGATAACTGTTTACAACGATGATAAAATATTCTCGGGTTGACAGTCGAGTCAAAGCGTATTCCTCTGGCAACGTTTCAGCAACTTTCATACTTTCCATCTTCAGGTGTTCTTGCTGAAACGTTGCCGGAGGACGACTGGCAGTCCGAAAAGATTTTATCAACCGTTTGCAACTTACCACACTGGTATAAGAGAAGACGAACGGTTTTAACTTGTGCTCCAAGTACGGAAACAATCTCACGCTGGCCAACAAACGCCACCCAAGGTACAGCGCATGCACGCCGTAACAGATTTTGAACCTCCTCTCACCATATTATGTCACAGGCTTAGACTGTAAGATTTTTGAAAAGTTTTATTTCGTTAACATTAATAATTTAAATTTCCCGTGAGGGTAATGAAAAACAAAATCGTCTGTAAACGTTATGCACAAAGGGTCTGTAAGCTACCTCCTCTGTGGTTGGAACGCACTTCCCGAATAATGAAAACGTTGATTCGTCGAACAATGCAATAATTCTACATCTGCTTCTACACAGATACCCCGCAAGCCACCGTACAGCGGTGGAAGGACGGTACCCTGTACCACTACTGTCCATTCCCTTTCCTGTTCCACTCGCAAACAGAGCAGAGGAATAACGACTGTCTATTAGCCCTAATTGCTAGTATCTTATCTTCGTCGTCCTTATGCCCAATGTATGGTGCGGCAGTATAATCGTTTGGCAGTCAGTTGCACATGACGGTAGCAAATCTAGAAGTTCGTCTCTGAATTGGTTTAATGTATTTCTTCTATCTGACCTAGTACGGATCCCAAACACTCGAGCAGTATTCAAGAATAGGTCGCACTAGCGTGCTTTACGCGGCCTCCTTTACAGATGAACGACTCTTTCCTAAAATTTTCCCAATAAACCGAAGTCGACCGTTTCCTGTTACAATCCTCACATGCTCGTTCCATTTCTTATCGTTTTGCAACGTTACGCCCATATATTTAAACGACGTGACTGTCTCAAGCAGCGCACTATTAATGCTGTATCCGAACATTACAAGTTTTTTTTCCCTACTCATCCGCATTAACGTACATTTTTCCATATTCAGAGCTAGATGACATTCATCACACCAACGGGAAATTTTGTGTGAATCTTCTTGCGCCTTCCTACAATCATTCAACAACGACACCTTACCGTACACCACAGCAACATCAGCAAACAGACGCAGATTGCTTCCCGCCCTGTCCGCGATATCATTTATGCATAAACAGAACAACGGCGGTCCTGTCACACTTCCCTCGGGCAACCTGACGATACACTTGTCTCTGATGGACACTCGCCGTCTAGGACAACATACTGGGGTCTTTTACTCATGCCGTCTTTGAGCCATTCAGATATCTGTGAGCTTATCCCATATGCTCGTACCTTCGTTAACAGCCTTCGTCTGTCTAGCTAACCGATCTGTGCTTAGCTTTGCATGCACAGTATCTTAATAAAAAGGCTAGATAAGTACAACAATTTAACTGTTAATATTGCGCTGTTAAAATTCACAAAATTTTGAGGTAAGTTTTACACAAGCATCATTTTTTAATTTCTGCCCTTCCTGTCGATTCAAGTTGATATATAGTTGATCGCCAGCTTATTGTCAAACTTCGTGGTGTGTCTCAGCTGCATATAAAATTTACTAAAAACGTATCTAGTTGTCTGAAGATCCTAGTGTTGAATTCTCGTCATCTAATCTGTACATTACTTTCATTGTGGTTTCAGGTCCTGGTTGTTATATTGTCTTATTTCGTCAGTTATCGTCAGTATGTCGATAGGATGCGTCGGGTTCTAGTTACATATTATCTTACAGCTTTCGGTATTCTCGCAAACTACTCTACTCATTCAGCCGACGAAGGTCATTATCGAATTTTGTACACGCATTACTGCCCAACTAACAGTATGCGTTGCTGTGCGATTTCTAGTGAGCGCTTTTCTCACTTATTGGTGAGTTACGTTTTCATTCTTACCCTATAGCTACTGACGCTTACAACTGCTATTTATTTGAGTAATTATTTTAATTACATTAATGAATGGGACTCCTCGTTCCTGCCCGGCCGCATTCTTTCGTTACAGGAACTTCCAAACGACCATTTTCTCAGCTTACGGTTTTTGTTTAAGGACGCCCAATATCGGTGAAGTTACCGCCTTGTGTGATGGCCCCTCGGTATTACAAAAGCGAGACGTGGTTCTCAACATGGTGTGTGACCACCACGGACGGCAGAGAATGCTCTGCAATGTGGTCCCACACTGGCCACAAGGTCGCTAAGGAGTTCTTGCGGTAGGGCGTCCCATTCGTCCACCAGCGCTGTTGACAACTGGTACATCGAAAATTAAATAGTGTTTTGCATTAGATCAGAACTTATGTCGCAAAGACCGTGTTCCCTCTCGACTGGCCCGTCTTCTCCTCTCAAGGAAGTAAAAAAAAAACTCAAGGGGTCAGTTCATCATAGCAGCTGCTGATGACAACGTGGTCACTTGTCAAGATATTGTTCCCTTTCGATACCGACGTCCGGCCGGTCATCTGTGAACAAATTCGTGATAAGTAAAAGGTGGTACAAAGATGAAATTAAAAACTGACGAATCTAAATATAGGAGTAGGCTTTTTTGTTGCGTAGGCGGAAGACTGCCTCCCTCTCTTACACCCTTTTTAATCCACGCCCTTCGTTCTTGAACCTGCAGAATTATTGTGTCCTCTTGGTCGCTGTACATATTACATGTTAATCGAATTTTCCTATAGCACCTCCTATTTTTTTTAGAGAATTTCATATATCTTGTCCGCAGCTCGTGGTCGTGCGGTAGCGTTCTTGCTTCCCGAGCCTGGGTTCCCGGGTTCGATTCCGGCGGGGTCAGGGATTTTCTCTGCCTCGTGGTGACTGGGTGTTGTGTGATGTCCTTAAGTAAGTTAGATTTAAATAGTTCTAACTTCTAGGGCACTGATGATCATAGATGTTAAGTCTCATAATGCTCAGAGCCATTTGAACCATTTGAACCATTTTTTTCATATATCTTGCACAATTTTACACTACCGAATGCTTTTTCTTGAATGACAAATGCTACGAAGTTGTTACGATTGTTCTTAATTCTTGCTTCCATTATCAAGCGCAGCGTCGTAACTGCCTATTTGGAGCCTTTCGGATGAGATACGTCACCAAGTTATTGTGCCAAGGACCCTATCACACCTGGCACGGGAAATTATTTGTTAAGGTGATTAAACTTCAAAAATATGATTTGAAATCATGCCAAGCTGCAAACATCCCTGTTAAAAGCTAACTGTAGACATAGCTCAATTACGAGCTACAGGTAGTTAGCATTATGAAGGCGTCCAGCAATGATGCCTGAAAAGTGCGTTCACATTATGAATAGTTCACACACACAGGAGAACTTTACTGAACCAGAAACACAAAAGAATACCTTTGTGCCGTTTACTGCGGCACGATTGCTCGATTTGATTCTGTGGCGGAAAATGTGTGATATCCCCAGAAACTCGCGACGAGTGCCGCGAGCGCATCCTCTGGTTTGCGGTGGGAGGCGCAGTGAAGCAAGTGGGAAGTTGGAAGCCGCCGGAGAAAGCGAAGACATCCTGGAGGAAGGCCAACAGAGCTGCCTGGTGCCAGAGCGGGTAACGTGGAGGCAGCGAGGCAGTGGGATTACCAGTGGTCAACAATGGGTGTATACGGCTGCTAACACGGGGCATCATTTTGCTGGAGCTACAGACAGTGCTCCCCTCTTCACGTTCGGTCCGTACAGCAGCTGGGAGTAAAGAAGCAACTGCAGAAGAAAGCATTCATATATGATGATTATAAGGCTGTGAATGAGAGTCACCTATCCCATTAGTTGTACCAACCTGTGAGTCCATGGTGGCATTAGTGTATTGCGAGGATTTTCAATTGATGAAACGCAGGAGCCACTATTGGGAATGTACCTAGGGGAATAGTGCCATGTATGTGTATTGTATTAAAATGAAACGTGGCTAGGCCATGTGGGGCCTGAATATTTCAAAGCACTGAATTATCTGACGAATTAATAACTTTCGAAAACATTACTGGAAAGTATCAACGATCTGACAGATAATTAAAATGATGATCAGTCTTGATCACAAGGCTTAATAATCACACGTGCAAATGATCCATTTCGACATGCGATTATTAATTTTTAATAAATCCTTGCGATCAAGACTGATTAGTATTTTAATAAAAGGAACTTTACTTTAGGCATAAGCTGTTAATAATTCAAGTTGCCTTTCTAGGTCCCTTGATAACTCATTTTATTTATTTTAGGTGACATATCTATATTAGATTAAGACTATATGATTGTATTTTCATTGCTGTCGCCTAAGGCTTCATTATTACCAAGTTTTCGATGGTGCTGAGCCACAGTCATGCAATATTGTTGGAAAGAATAGCCCGCCTCTTGACTGCGTATTACTGTGTTTATCTTCTGTACTATCCGTATTTCGGGTTTTATGCCATTACCGATTACAATGCTAAAGATCTTAGCCTATTAACACAGTCCAAAGCAGATAAACAAGACTAACGAATGTATTTAAGATATAACTAATCGTCTTAAAGCCATGTGTTAGTCTCGTTTACTTGCTTTGGGGTGCTTTAACGGATATGACATGTTAATGCTCTCAAAACTTTTAGCATTTTAATCGATAATCGCAAAAAAGCCGAAATATAGATAGTACAGGAGATAAATACAGTAACACACAGTCAAATGCTTTTATTATTGTTGTGGAGCGAGTGCTTATTATCCTAAACTTTATGTTATTACAAACACCAAAAAATGTTTTCCATCTCCTCGATTCCGATAGTTTCGGAACCTGTATAGAACAACATAGATCAACATAAACATCATTTACGCCCTTTTTATTGCTTGCGAAAACCACACATTGCATGTTGTACCACCATACAGCGAGACCTTTAGAGGTGGTGGTCCAGATTGCTGTTTACACCTGTATCTCTAATACTCAGTAGCATGTCGTCTCCCATTGACGCATACCCATATTCGTCGTGGCATACTAACCACAACTTCATCAAGGCACTGTTGGTCCAGATTGTCCCATTTCTCAACGGCGATTCGGTGTAGCTCCCTCAGAGCGGTTCGATAGGGTTCATGTCTGGAGAACATGCTGGCCACTCTAGTCGTTATCCTGAAGGAAGTCATTCACAAGATGTGCACGATGGGGGCGCGAATTGTCGTCCATGAAGACGAATGCCTCGCCAATATGCTGCCGATAGGGTTGTACTATCGGTCAGAGGATGGCATTCACGTATCCAACAGCCGTTACGGCTCCTTCCATGACCACCAGCGGCGTACATCGGCCCAACATAATGCCACCCCAAAACATCAGGGAACCTCCACTTTGCTGCACTCGCTGGTCAGTGAATCTAAGGCGTTCAGCCTGACCAGGTTGCCTCCAAACACGATTTCGACGATTGTCTGGTTGAATGAATATGCGACACTCATCGGTGAAGAGAACGTGATGCCAATCCTGAACGGTCCGTTCGGCATCCTGTTGAGCCCATCTGTACACACATCTAAATTATTGTGTCACGAGAAATTTCTAAGCCCAACTAAGCTGTTGTAGAGTCAACACAGAGGAATTTCACTTAAGTTTCTATTTATTTTTTGTCCTGAAGCTGAAGATACTGGGATTTTGTAGTTCAGGCCCAATAGAAGTAATGAGCTACTGAAGGCCAGAAAGTGTGGTATGCCTAACCACAAACCTGGCCACCTATTATGTCCAAAGGCAGTCTATCAACCTACAGAGCATAAAGCACTGGTCAATCTGAAATGCTATACAGCAATAGTTGATGCAAAATCAACAAATACGTAGCTCTCTGTTTTCTATTAGTTATTACTAGAACAGTCCTCAAATGTCACTTTACATATTTTGCAACGTATTCTCTTTTTGACATTTGCAGCCAACGTGAAAATCCACGGACGCTGTGGTCAGCGACCGTCCGAGTGGCTGGAGGTCAGGCGTCGGTGCGACCATAATGAGCTGGCCCGCACGTGTTGCCAGCGGTTGCGCGTTAATTCAACCATTGCCGCACGCGGCCGCCAGATGGCTAATTTCATTCGTACTTCTGCACTACATCCATTAACCGGAGCTATTCCGCTGCGGTCCGCAACTGTTAGCGTAATAAAATATTGACTTTGCACCGGCTGTAGGCACCGGCGTGCGGGTTACCTGTCGTTAATTTGCACTCGCTTCTCGGTCCGTATTTGCATTCATTTGTAGCTGCATGAACGACGCACTGCCACGTGTTTCACACAGCCTCGCTATAAAACTGAAACAGAAACACCTGTCAGAAAACTGTAAATAAGAAGACTTGTAGATTACAAACATCTTCCTCTTGGAAAATGTAAAACTAAATATCAGAGAAAATTTAAAGACAACACCACACCTGTGTGTGTGTGTGTGTGTGTGTGTGTGTTTGTGTGTGTGTGTGTGTGTGTGTGTGTGTTGCAGATTATTTATAGCTAAATATTGTAGCAACAATAAGAGCCCAGTCGGAGATCATTGCCTGTAAGAGTGAAGGTTGTGGGTTCGAATCCTGATCTGGCACACAGTTTTAATCTATCAGAAAGACTAAAAACAATCCTTCCTCCCCCCCCCCCCCCCCCCCACACACACACACATGGCGTCTTGTAGCCACAACGTTTCGACGAGTTCCTACTCGTCTTCTTCAGGCGAAGTGTCGTTTATTTTTGTTATCGGCAAATCCCATGAAGAGTTCAGTTGGAAAACGATGTCCCAGTTGACAACATCCTTATGTTCTCTTATAGTCACTGTCTCTTTGATGACCGACTCTCAGAACACGGTAATGTGGAACAGCCCCTTTGTCGGTTCAAAAACAAATACGTGGCCTTCGTTGATGCTGTGCTCTGCCACTGCAGTTTGTCGATTAGTCGAAGCAAACGTTCCTCCCATGTTCAGAACAGCACTGCTTGATGTATCGCTGCGTCTGGCTAATTTATTGCATGTCACACTCGCAACTGATGCTGTAGACGTCAAGTGCTCGCAGCCACAGATGGTCTTTGACTAGTCCAAGCATATTGTCGATTACTTTAACCGTTGGTTGGAAAATGATTTTCATGTTGTCTTTCTCCATTATCCTGGTGATCTTGTATGAGTGCGGCCCTAGGTAGGGAAAGAACGCCCGGTGTTTGATTTATTCTTCTGGACTGATTTCTTTCTCCCTCTTGCTCGGTGCAAGATTTAGGTTTCCCGTGATTTCTCTAAACCACTCCAAGTAATTGCAGCGATTGTCTCTCTGAAAGAACACTGCCGACTTCCTTCCCTATCTTTGAAGCATTTCGATCTTGGCTCTGTCTGTAATAACCTCAATATGAGGGATCTCACTTCCTTCTTCCTTCCTCTCGTTCGGCTGGAGAATGCTTCTTATTTGGGTCTCCAACAGCCATTCTTGCGTTCTTGCGAAACGTTTCGCGCAGATGCTGTAACTCGTAAGCCACGCTTTCCTCGTCGCATGTGGTTCGCGCTCTGTGGTGGCAGCTGTTAGCGTTTAAGTACAGTTACTTGGTGTGTCTTCCTCCTGTACACATAAAGTTCGAGGTACACTTCACCTGAAGATGACGAGTAGGAAAATCTGCGAAACATTGGACAATACTACGCGACACCTCAGCTGATAACTGGAGAAAATTTCATCAGTTGAGTTCGTCGAGAAAGCCTAAAATCCCACAAAGAAAGAAAAGTGAACTTGTGAGGGTGGCCATGAGGATTAGTGGAGCGGTCCAAGGTGCTGCAGTCATGGACTGTGCGACTGGTCCCCGTGGAGGTTTGAGTCCTACCTCGGGCATGGGTGTATGTGTTTGTCCTTAGGATAATTTAGGTTAAGTAGTGTGTAAGCTTAGGGGCTGATGACCTTAGCAGTTAAGTCCCATAAGATTTCACAAACATTTGATTTTTTTTTTGTGTGTGATGGTGGGTCGTGTTGGATACCAGAAGAGTAGTCTATGACAGAACTATCCACAAAAGGCAAGGTTCTTGACTCAGCTCCTGGTTATTTTTATTTTATTTTATTACTTTCAGTTCTGTACATAGACCTAGCCTTCTTCGTAATGAGCCATGGTAGACTCAGGGACGTATCAGCTAAATATCAGGTAAACTGGTAGAGGGAGCAGAGAGGATCACAGGCAGAAATATGAAGGAGTTTCAGTTCAAAATGCCTCTGAGTACTATGGGACTTAACATGTGAGGTCATCAGTCCCCTAGAACTTAGAACTACTTAAACCTAACTAACCTAAGGACATCACACACATCCATGCCTGAGGCACGATTCGAACCTGCGACCGTAGTGGTCGTGTGGTTCCAGACTGTAGCACCTAGAACCGCTCGGCCACTCTAGCTGGCTGAGTTTCAGTTCCAGATTTTTCCTTGAGTGATAACACCCAAAAACCGGGGGGCGGGGGTGACAGATGCTGATAGCACAAAGCATGGAAGTCTAATTTATGATACAGAAAATGGAAGGATTCACAGGAGGTGGGTTTACAATAAATATGAGTAAAACAGAATATCTACTTGTGGGAGGAGGTGGGAGGGTTGTAGTACTGCTGCAAGGAAATATTACAGCTGTAAAGCAGTTTAAATACTTATGATCGATTATCCATTCCTCGGGAAGCTGTGAAGTAGATGTAGAATGCAGGATCCAGCAGGCTAGAGGAACAGTTAAAACGGTAAATGGAATACTGAGGTGCCAGGCAATGACAAAAGGAACAAAGAAAAGGATTATGCAGACAGCAATGGGAAGTATGCTAACATATGGTGCAGAAGGATGGATACTGATAGAGTGGCAGGAGCAGAGAACAGGCAGGTGATATGGATGGAATGAGGAGGGCAACCACGTTATGCAGGACAGAGCGGAGAAGAAATGGGAAAATTATGGAATTAATGAATTTGAAACAAGCAGTCGTGCAAAAAAGTTGAGAATAGAGCTCTTCAATGGTATGACCTTGTACGGGGAAATAGGACAATGGCCACAAGCTATCCTGGAACGGTCACCACTAGGAAGGGGGACGCATGAACGACCGGGATTAACATTGAGAGCTGGAGTAACTGGAATGATCAGGAAGAGAGATCTGAAACAAGAAGACTGCCATGATCGTGAGAGCTGGCGAATGGGATTACAGGGCAACTGCTGAAGAGTGGAGAAGCCCTTAAAAGACAATCACTATCAAATCCTAGAGCATGCAAAGTCGATGAATTGCTCGACATCTGCAGTGTTCTGCAGTTCACTGACGAGAGAGAGCAACAGAAGCGCTGAAAATTCTTAAATTCTTAAATTACGAGTACGATAAAAATCGCGATGAAACACGATACTTAAGGAGGAATCGTAAATATTTTAGGAGGTGGTAGTATAGACTAATTCGAATAAAACTCGCCATGGAACACGTGTCTAATTTTTCTTTGTTAGAGATATAGCTGTTACAACGAAAAAAAGTCACAGAAAACATTCACCGCAAGCTGACGATTAAGTTCAAAGTGTAGGGGCTTTGGCTGAGACTCGTACTGTTGTCGGGATGATGGAGACTTGAGTGCAACGAACCAGGCCGATCGGCCCTGTTGGCGCTAATGATACAACATTAGCAGAAGAAGAATTTATCACATTGAAGTTTACTACCGTGTTTTCTTCACTGTGACGGCGCCCAGACCAGCTTAAACACAGGTTCTGTCGGGCGGCAGGTCTCGCTTGCAGCCGGTGTAGTCTATACTGTAGGCATCGCTGCTCAGGACAGCGACTGTATATTACCAAGTACTCTCGTAAGCATCGAAGTGGTGTTCTCGGGGAATCTCTCAGCAGCTCTGCATGGTTTGGGGATGGACAACAGTATGGCCCTTCCACTTAGGAAGGCCAGGGTGTTGATGACTTCTTACAGGTTGATGACAGCAGTTGTTAGCGCACCACCCGAATACAGGGACAGGTCGACGGTGCCCCAGACACGATCTGTTTGGCTCAGCAAACTGGAGTTAGAAGTCTCCAATTCTTCTCATCAGTGGCTGCGAGTTTCACAGCTCACAGCAACTAAGTAGAGCAGACCAGACAAGTAGCAGTTTCGAAAGCGAAAGTCACGTCGGTGAACAGTATCAGCTCATCACAGGTTCGGCCTCCTACCTGGCATACTCCAGTGTAATTCATCGGAAGGCTCGGAAGCCTTAGTATTTATTGGTGTTCGGCTGAGTCAAAGATGTTCAAATAACTTACGGGTTTGCTGCCGGGTGACGTCGTCGAACACCGCCGATATTTCGACAGGAGCACACCCTGCTATTCACAAGGCACAAACATTATGACTTTTGAACACTATTGAGGTAAATACATTGTTTGTCCTCTAATAAAATCTTTCATTTGCTAACTCTGCCTATCAGTAGTTAGTGCCTTCAGTAGATTGAATCTTTTATTTAGCTGGCAGTAGTGGTGCTCGCTGTATTGCAGTAGTTCGAGTAACGAAGATTTTTGGTGAGGTAAGTGATTTGTGAAAGGTATAGGTTAATGTTAGTCAGGGCGATTCTTTTGTAGGGATTTTTGAAAGTCAGATTGCGTTGCGCTAAAAATATTGTGTGTCAGTTTAAGCACAGTCTTGTGTAATTGTGCTAAGGGGACGTTTCATATAACATTCAGTCATCACGAGGCAGAGAAAATCCCTGATCCCGCCGGGAATAGAACCCGGGAAACCGTGCGCGGGAAGCGAGAACGCTACCGCACGACCACGAGCTGCAGACAGTGCTACCTCCCCTGTTGATTAATAGTAACTATCGATATTTCTGATGTTGGTTACCTTTTTTTTGTGTTGACACTTGTTCTGTGTGTGGTGTCTTCCTTGTTTCTCCTCTGTGAACCGAGGTATTAAATTTCCTTGCACATTTCTTCTTCCTTGCATTTGTGCCTTGTAAATGGCAGGGTGTGCACGGTACCAAGAAGCAAACTCGTAAGTTATTTGAACATTCAATTCTCCGGGAAAAGTAAAGGTCTGAGTCAAAGATGTTATGCCTGACCGGCGTTGTTGAATGTGGCTTAGTTTTCGGGATCATCAGCGGTTTTCACCACAACCGTATTTCGGAAGAAGGGTTTCAGGTCTTCAGCTTGTTCCCTTTTCGCTATATCAGCAGGCTGATAGGTACTCTTGTGAAATTTTTATTCTCTCTTGCGAAATGACATTGTGTGTTCGCCACACTGACATGTTACTGAGTATTCGATTCAGACGTTTTCCTCTTGCAAAGTGAGGCTGTATCTCCCGGGTTTGCACTGCTATTCGTAATATCGGCTTTCTGCCTATTTGTCGTTCTACTTGTGACAAGGGGCGGTGGCCTGGCTTGCCCTGGAATGGTGCTGGCTGGAGAGACTTTGAGAAATCTTTACATTTGTCTCTAATATAGTTCTGCTATGTAACAAAACTTTGTTTTAATGAAGTCCACCTCCGAATTCAACAGACTTCCAGATTCTCTTGAGAGCAGCATTGGTAGCTCTTCCACAGTCTCCTTGTCACTCATATATTGGGGCAGCCTTTTTCATAATACGGACGATCATGTCGACTCTTGTGTTTACAAGCCTTTCCACTATCTCTACAGGAAGTCCACCTCCGAATTCAACAAACTTCCAAATTCTCTTGAGAGCAGCATTGGTAGCTCTTCCACAGTCTCCTTGTCACTCATATATTGGGGCAGCCTTTTTCATAATACGGACGATCATGTCGACTCTTGTGTTTACAAGCCTTTCAACTATCTCTACAGGAAGATATTTAAATAGGCAAGGTCCATGGACCTGCGTGGCCAATTAATATTATATGCATTAGTCATCTGACGACTAGGTTTTGCAGACCCCCTTCATGCTGGAAGAATATATGCATCCTTTAGCCAAAAAGTTTTCAAAAAAGTTTACATAACGGGGACTCGCAACACTATGCGGTAACTCAACAGACCATCAGCATACATCACTACTGGTTTACAGAAAAGCGTTCTGAAAAATGTTTCTAAAAAAGGCATCTGAGTTTACGACAGACTACCGATGTGAGTTGCGATGGTTACTGGTACCGTTATGTGTGAAAGTGGTTTCAGCAGTGTTGCGCACGATTAGAGAAGAGTGGTGTACGGGCTGGGAGATGTGCGGGCTTGGACTAAATTTTACAAAGAATGTTTGAAACATAAAAATGTTAACAAATAATATTTAGTTTACATCCCAAAACAATTTTTGAAGGCGGTGAAGAAAAAGAGAATAACAGTATAAAATACCTTTAACAAATGAGAAAGCCAGCCGGAGTGGCCGTACGATTCTGGGCGCTACAGTCTGGAACCGAGCGACCGCTACGGTCGCAGGTTCCAATCCTGCCTTGGGCATGGATGTGTGTGATGTCCTTAGGTTAGTTATGTTTAATTAGTTCTAAGTTCTAGGTGACTGATGACCGCAGAAGTTAAGTCGCATAGTGCTCAGGGCCATTTGAACCAAGCCAACAAATGAGAAAAAAAATTCAAACACTCCGTCAGACAGAACTAGGCGAGCATCAACAGATTACACTTACAGTTTACAATAATATTTTACTATATCTGGCCCCCGGTCGCAGGAATAAAAAATGAAAATAAAATAACTACTGCAATTAACCATTGGACAACAAGCTGGAACTGCGCTCTGAATCAATTAATGCCACTTTCAGTAGCACTGAACTAAATATAGATCTGTGACCACTCCCATAACTACCTATTCACTAAAGAAAGCTTCTATCAACTATCTACAGGAATATACCTCAGTTGTTTTTTGCGCCCTAAAACGAAATATACAGGACTACGTACGCAAACATCTCAATACAATTTTATTTTCTGTACAGTTGACTTACAGAACAAACCACTGTTACATGGTAAAGTAACAAGATCATTTTCGATACAGTAACACCAACAAAATCAATTACGCTTACAGTATAACAATGAAAAGATCATCTTCTGTACAATGGCATATACAAAATAAGTCAGGCGCATGGCGTATTAGTAACAAAATCAATGTGGCTCTTGCTTTTAGCGAAAACATCCGCACGCCCAAAGTGCCAACGCGCAACAACCATAACACGCCGTGCTGTTCCCATGGAGCTTCCACGTATAA
This sequence comes from Schistocerca gregaria, assembly GCF_023897955.1. Lineage (NCBI taxonomy): Eukaryota > Metazoa > Arthropoda > Insecta > Orthoptera > Acrididae > Schistocerca > Schistocerca gregaria. The sequence goes on along the minus strand of NC_064920.1, from coordinate 966,324,160 downwards.
AATTACTGAGCATCTGATTACTCAGTGCATAGCATATCAGCTTTTACTCTTCACTGGATACTCTGACATATACCTCGACCAATCAAAATACTACTGTCGGTCGCTAAGGTACCCAGCTAGTGCTCCTCCTGAAATGTGAAAGCTCTTGTCTACCAATAGATTCATATGCAAATTGATTAACCAGTTCATAAATAAGACAGATGTTTGTATACAGGTGATGTCTAATGGTCCACAGTAGCTGTTTTTATTGAAGTCAATTAGAAACTCACACAACCGGTTTCGCAACATTTAAGTTGGATCTTCTGGTTTATATAATGCTATGTCACATGGTGTACGGAGCTATCACATAATGCTGCAGAGTAAGTTAGCATTGGTGGGCAACGTTCTCGGTCTTCTTCGGTTAGTAAAACAATCATCAATGATGAATGTCCAGTCTGTGTAAAAATCACGAACTACGATCAATTTACCGATGAAAATATGTCAAGCAACGGACGATGACTCTCGTATATGTTATCCAGGAAAATATTGGGTCCGAAAGCCGACACGCTTTGTGTCTTTGTCACCAACATAATAGTAATCGTAGCGACTGACAACACAAACTACGAGGTGTCCACAATATGTTGCCGGAGCGCTGGCAGTCGTCCGGGTACCGACACGGTTACTATTATATTGGTGATACACACACATAATCCTGAGTAAATAGTTCGTGATTTTCACACAGACTTGAAGAAGACTGAGTACTTTGCCTAGTCATGCCCAACTGTAGCTCTGCGGCATTCTGCACTGATATAGGCGTGCGTATTCAAATATGGAAGAAGGCAGAATACGACGCTGCGGTAGGCAACGCGTATATAAGACAACAAGCTGAAAGTATATAACCAAAACTGTATCCTTTTTTGTTAAAGTATCAATGATAAGATTGTTCCAAATTACTTATTCAACAAACCTGCATCTGACTGCGTCTGTGAACTTGTTTCTTGCACTCCTCCATTTTGCCAGAAATTCACCATGTATTTGACTCAGCAATCAAGTTTAAGAGAATAGTGACGTTTGTGCAATAGCATTAAGATGGTACTGGAAAATTAACTTTTGGCCCTGATGTTTACTTAATGAAATTATATCTTGACTTGAATAATGCTAGTTCTGAAATGGCATAAAATTTATTATATGAATTAACTTTGCTCTGATAACGTTAGTTCGACCAAAGTCGATTTCAAACCATGAATTGCACATATATATTGCATAGAGGTCTCATTTTCTTTACATTCTTTCATTGTGGGTCATTTTACTTTACTACTCGTTTTCATATTCAATACAAGAAATGATGTGAATTATGATTCAGGCTGTTAGATTTAAGCACAATGTTGATCTCAATATATATATAGTTCAAATTTTAAGTCATACACAAAACCTACCATTTCAAGCACTTTAGTGGCACGAATCACTCTTACAAAAAATTTTACAAAACGCTTACTGCGTCAAACCTTAGACATTCAAATCGTAACTCTGAACATTATCTAACAAAAACCAATTTGGAATGATTATATATCTTCTCTCATTTACGTGCTAAAGTTTGGTCAGGGGCAGCAAGAGCGACCTACCTTAAAGCTGTCACTACACGTCTGCTTCCTCCGGGCACCTGCCTGCGACTCTTCGGTTTTTTTACTATGCGCGCCCGGCTCTCTTAATCATCAAAGAACCTCCCACTCAAAGATATTATACTCGTCCTACCTTGCGGTTGGGAACTACCGGCTTTATTTTCTGGAGCTACCCTGATCAGACCTTAGCACATACCTTTCAAAGTGTCTGACACAGATGTTAGATAGTAGGGTTATCAAGATTTAAGTCAGTTCGAACGTGGTGCTACGGTCGCCGCATGAGCGTTTGGACATAGCATCTCCGAGGCAGCCATGAAGTGTGCCGTGAATATCAGGAATCCGGCAAAACATCAACTCTTCGATATCGTTGAGGTCGCGAAAAGATTCTACACGAACGGGACCAACGACGACCTGAAGAGAACCGTTCAACGTGACGGAAGTGCAAACCTTCCTCAAATTGCTGCAGATTTCAATGCTAGCCGTCAAGAAGTATCAGCGTGCGAACCATTCAACGAAACATTCAACGAAACACATCGATGTGGGCTTTCAGAGCCGAAGGCCCACTCGAATACCCTTGATGACTGCACGACACAAAGCTTTATGCCTGTCAACACTGAAATTGGACTGTTGATCACTGAAAACATGTTGCCTGGTCGGACAAGTCTCGTTTCAAATTGTATCAAGCGGATGCACGTATACGGTTATGGAGATAACCTAATGAATCCAAAAAAATGTTCAAATGTGAGTGAAATCGTATGGGTATTAACTGCTAAGGTCATCAGTCCCTAAGCTTACACACTACTTAATCTAAATTGTCCTAAGGACAAACACAAACACCCATGCCCGAGGGAGGATTCTAACCTCCACCGGGACCAGCCCAACAGTCCATGACCACAGTACTCTAGACCCGGGCGGCTAATGAATCCATGGACCCTTCATGACAGCAGGGGACTGTTCAGGCTGGTGGAGTCTCTGTAATTTTGTGGGGCGTGTGCAGTTGGCGTGATCTGTGTGATCACCTGCATCCATTCACGTCCATTGTGGATCCCGACGGACTTGGGCAATTCCAGAAGGGCAATACGACACCTTACACGTCCCGAATTGGTACAGAGAAGCTCCAGGAACACTCTTCTGAGTTTAAACACTCCCTCTGGCCACCAGGTTCCAGAGACAGGAACATTGTTGGCATTTCTGGGATGCCTTGCAACGTACTGTTCACCAGAGATCTCCAACTCCTCCTACTCCTCCGGATTTATGGACAGCCCTGCAGGATTCATGGTATCAGTTCCGTGTAACACTAGTTCAGACACTAGTCGAGTCCATGCCACGTCGTGTTGCGGCGCTTCTGCGTGCTCACGGGCGCCCTACACTATGTTAGGCAGGTGTACTAGTTTCTTTGGCTCTTCATTGTATAATAGACCTCTATAGTTTGTGACAGAGCATTGTATACAACAGAAGATGCAAACTTTACCAAATCGGCTGTGTGAGTCTCTAAGCGACTTCAATAAAAACACCTACTGCGGATCATTAGACTTTCCACTCAATTTTATATTTTAATCGTTTTAACACTCTTATATAAAAACCTGTCATACTGTATGAACTTGTAAATCAATTAAGTAAGATAACTACTTCAGCTGTCTCTGCCCCAGTTCTAAAATTATCTACAATGGAATCGCTGTCCTCGCGACCGGAAACCAATCGCCCCACTATGTTGTTTGTGTTCACGCAGCGGCCAACGCTCCATGATGACCGTTCGTGAGTTCCCGTACACAGTTCCTTGGTTTACAGCCTGGAGAAGGCTACCCGTTCTTGGCTCTCTACCAGTTGCGTCCAACTGCTCTGGGGGCATCCAGCGGGCTGCAAGGACGATCCAGATTGCAGCACACACAACATGAAGGACAGCCTCTGCTCTCCGCAAGACCTCTCTGTATGGTCGCCACTTGCCGCTAGCTGAATGAATTCCACTGCACGCAGCCACTCGCAGTTCAGGGGCCGATTACCCTGTCCGGCTCGTCCTCTGGTCAGTCCAAGTTACTGGCTTGAGGTCTGGTCGGCTCAAGACTATTCCTCCCATCTCGCATTGCCCCATCCACGTTCGGAACAGCGCCAGTAGCAGAACAAAGGCGCTAACCTCGCCCTCTATCGAATGGTAAGGACGAGAGCAGTGTTAAAGTAGGTAGCTGGGCGGGGCAGTAAACAAGACGTGCCGTGAATTACAAATTCATGGCACAGCAGTAAACAGTATTAATGAGATTGCTGTCGATTTGCGGTTCGCCAACGACAAAATTCCAATCGTCTACCTCCCTCTCTTTCTCTAGGATGTTGAGTCCGTTGTAAATAAAAGGTATAGATACGGTTCGTATGTCAAGTCCGCCAAATTGTCGAAGTATAACACCAATATGTGTAGAAATTATCGGTGCTGTTGTTGAAGCACTACGTTCTATCAAATGAATAATGTATTACTTGATACATACACTGTTCATTCGCACGTTGAGATGAAATATGTCTTCTGAGAAGTTCCGCATTCTCACGCATTCTGGTGAAAATACGAGTAAGTCCTATTGGATCTAGTACTCTGTGATCTCTACAAATCATGTACCGTATTCTCTACAAGCCGCAGCAGTACCATTTTCATTACGAATCACGAATACCACATCGTCATACTTGACATTTGTAAATATGTGCAGTATCCTTAAACCGCACCTTTGCAGAAAGAAGTGATGCCGGTTGATGAGCGTGCGAATTTATCGTTGCCCTTATTCCGTAGTTCTGCGTATTGACATGTCCGTGGAGATGGAAATGGGCTTTGTATGTCCACAGAATGTTCCATGGCCATTCATATTCTATTTTTATGCCAGCAAGGAATTCCAGAGAGAACTTTGGTCTTGTTGGCGCGTCAGCAGGTAGCAACTCCTGAACATGAGTGATTTTGTGTTGCCAGCAGAGCAGGATGTTTCGTAGGATTTTATGCACCTCTCTCGCAGGCACGCCCAGCCTTCAGAAAATTCCCTGTGCACTGCATGTTTGTACACAACCGTTCGATAACTTTTTTCCTCCCTCTTCCACGTTGCACTTCAAAACCACCTGTCTTTTCGAATTTGTTAATCAGATTTCGGATCAATGCCTTATGTCATAGACTCGATTGTACGAAACTTCTGCAGGGCTACTGGTGGGCAATTATTTTCTGATGCTTACAGCGCCATCTATTGAGCAAATTTTCGTTTCATTTTCTTTGTTTATTTTTTTATGATTTTCCTCTACGTATCAAATATTCTGTTCAAATTTGACATCATTCTGACCAGTGGCTCTGTTTTTACAGAGTTTTGAAACTGAAACTTTAATTATGGATACCCCATACAGAAGGTTCGTAAATACACTCCTGGAAATTGAAATAAGAACACCGTGAATTCATTGTTCCAAGAAAAGGGAAAGTTTATTGACACATTCCTGGGGCAGATACATCACATGATCACACAGACAGAACCACAGGCACATAGACACTGGCAACAGAGCATACACAGTGTCGGCACTAGTACAGTGTATATCCACCTTTCGCAGCAATGCAGGCTGCTATTCTCCCATGGAGACCATCGTAGAGATGCTGGATGTAGTCCTGTGGAACGGCTTGCCATGCCATTTCCACCTGGCGCCTCAGTTGGACGAGCGTTCGTGCTGGACGTGCTGACCGCATGAGACGACTCTTCATCCAGTCCCAAACATGCTCAATGGGGGACAGATCCGGAGATCTTGCTGGCCAGGGTAGTTGACTTACACCTTCTAGAGCACGTTGGGTGGCACGGGATACACGCGGACGTGCATTGTCCTGTTGGAACAGCAAGTTCCCTTGCCGGTCTAGGAATGGTAGAACGATGGGTTCGATGACGATTTGGATGTACCGTGCACTATTCAGTGTCCCTCGACGATCACCAGAGGTGTACGGCCAGTGTAGGAGATCGCTCCCGACACCATGATGCCGGGTGTTGGCCCTGTGTGCCTCGGTCGTATGCAGTCCTGATTGTGGCGCTCACCTGCACGGCGCCAAACACGCATACGACCATCATTGGCACCAAGGCAGAAGCGACTCTCATCGCTGAAGACGACACGCCTCCATTCGTCCCTCCATTCACGCTTGTCGCGACACCACTGGAGGCGGGCTGCACGATGTTGGGGCGTGAGCGGAAGACGGCCTAACGGTGTGCGGGACCGTAGCTCAGCTTCATGGAGACGGTTGCGAATGGTCCTCACTGATACCCCAGGAGCAACAGTGTCCCTAATCTGCTGGGAAGTGGCGGTGCGGTCCCCTACGGCACTGCGTAGGATCCTACGGTCTTGGCGTGCATCCGTGCGTCGCTGCGGTCCGGTCCCAGGTCGACGGGCACGTGCACCTTCCGCCGATCACTGGCGACAACATCGATGTACTGTGGAGACCTCACGCCCCACGTGTTGAGCAATTCGGCGGTACGTCCACCCGGCCTCCCGCATGCCCACTATACGCCCTCGCTCAAAGTCCGTCAACTGCACATACGGTTCACGTCCACGCTGTCGTGGCATGCTACCAGTGTTTAAGACTGCGATGGAGCTCCGTATGCCACGGCAAACTGGCTGACACTGAAGGCGGCGGTGCACAAATGCTGCGCAGCTAGCGCCATTCGACGGCCAACACCGCGGTTCCTGGTGTGTCCGCTGTGCCGTGTGTGTGATCATTGCTTGTACAGCCCTCTCGCAGTGTCCGGAGCAAGTATGGTGGGTCTGACACACCGGTGTCAATGTGTTCTTTTTTCCATTTCCAGGAGTGTGTTAATAAATACGACAATGAAGCCGGCATATGTACTCAATTTTTATTGAAGGTTTTTACTCGTAAGCCCAGCAGCTTAAAAAGCGTCCTGAAAGAACTGTCCATTTCAAAAATTTTAATGTATTGTTGTCTCATTTTTATACATCTAGGGAGAAGAAGGTTGCCAACAACCATTACTTAACCCATTAGTGTCTGAATTTATTTCTCTTTAATATTTATATTTTCTTGGTTACTATGTCTCTACAAGGCATAAATTACAGAATGGTGTTATTTTTACAAAATTCATTACCGTCTTTAGCAGAGTATTTGATGGTAACATTGGGCAAAGCTAGGCGCATTCACTACCTAACTTTACATGGATTACTATTTCAACAAAAGAAATATGTTATAGCAAGTTGTTATTACAAATACAACTTTTGTAAGTTTGTTATAAACTCTTCATCATACAACTGATATTTTATAAAAGTTTACAAACGATGAACGATATATGGCTACAAGAATCAAATACTTCAGCTCAACATTACTGTACATGAAACGGTATAAAGTAATCTATACACAGTCCCACATTACATATGGAACACATTCTTCACACAATAGATTTACAGTCCCTGTGAGTATCCCTGTGCGTACACCTCTTCTTCGCCTTTCCTGCTGTATGTCGGACGAGGTGGTCATTTTTGTGAAACGTAATTGAATCTAATATGCGACTATCAGAAGATGTCTTTGATGCAGAGGATCTTCCGTCTTCTTTGTGTACGAGTTGCATTCAAGTTCTAAGGCCTCTGATTTTTTTTCTCCGGAGAGGAAAGAGATAGAAACATGCGCATTGTTTTAAAATGAGGCCGCGTTCGTTGTCAATGCGTCCCAGAGATGGCAGCACCGTACGGCAGATGGAATTTTACCGCCAGCGGCGAGAATGAGAACTGTTTTAAATACTTAAAATGGCAACGTTTTCCTTACTTGAACAGCGGGCAATCATTCGTTTGCTGAATTTGCGTGGTGTGAATCCAATTGAAATTCATTGACAGTTGAAGGAGACATGTGGTGATAGAGTTATGGACGTGTCGAAAGTGCGTTCGTGGGTGTGGCAGTTTAATGAAGGCAGAACATCGTGTGACAACAAACCGAAACAAGCTCGGGTTCGCACAAGCCGGTCTGACGACATGATCGAGAAAGAGGAGAGAATTGTTTTGAGGGATCGCCGAATGACTGTTGAACAGATCGCCTCCAGAGTTGGCATTTCTGTGGGTTCTGTGCACACAATCCTTCATGACGACCTGAAAATGCGAAAAGTGTTATCCAGGTGGGTGCCACGAATGCTGACGGACGACCACATGGCTGCCCGTGTGGCATGTTGCCAAGCAATGTTGACGCGAAACAACAGCATGAATGGGAGTTTCTTTTTGTCGGTTGTGACAATGGATGAGACGTGGATGCCATTTTTCAATCCAGAAAGAAAGCACCAGTCAGCTCAATGGAATCACACAGATTCACCGCCTCCAACAAAATTTCGGGTAACCGCCAGTGCTGAAAGAATGATGGTGTCCATGTTCTGGGACAGCGAGGGCGTAATCCTTTTGAAGAACAAATTCCTTCCTGCACTGCAACAAAAACGTCCGGGAAGGGCTGCGCGTGTGCTGTTTCACCAAGACAACGCAACCGCACATCGAGCTAACATTACACAACAGTTTCTTCGTGATAACAACTTTGAAGTGATTCCTCATGCTCCCTACTCACCTGACCTGGCTCCTAGTGACTTTCGGCTTTTTCCAACAATGAAAGACGCTCTCCGTGGCGGCACATTCACCAGCCGTGCTGCTATTGACTCAGCGATTTTCCAGTGGTCAAAACAGACTCATAAAGAAGCCTTCGCCGCTGCCATGGAATCGTGGCGTCAGCGTTGTGAAAAATGTGTACCTCTGCAGGGCGATTACGTCGAGAAGTAACGCCAGTTTCATCGATTTTGGGTGAGTAGTTAATTAGAAAAAAAATAGGAGGCCTTAGAACTTGAATGCACCTCATAAAGCTTACTGTCTCTGCAACTACAACGGACGGTGCTCCTCCACTCTTGAATTCCACCTGAAAAATATTTTGGCTTCTTCCTTTGTTGTAAGAAGTCCAACTGTTTGTATGGCGACATTTAACGTCCATTTGAAGATAGTCCAGTACAATTCCATGCTTTTTCATCCCAATATGGTAGCATGCTATATTCTGACGAATTTGATCATTACCTCCCACACCTATATGTTATATTTGGCTACCAGTTTTGTTCTGGGAATCTTTATATTTTGGTTTTTTAGTTGCGAAAATCTCTTGACTTGGCCAACTTCTTTATCCCAGGAAGAAGAGATCATTAGGCCAACCGAGTTGACCAACCATTGCACACACCATCACCCATCATTCTTCTCTGTCTCAAAATGTCCAGGATCTTTCTTGGAAAATGATTATTTTGTTTTCCATTGGACATTCTTTTGGAATGGTGCCTTTGGCAGAGTATCCACAATACTTGAGAAAGGGAAACAGAGATGCGCCTGAAAATATATTGTCTTTGTAGAAGCTGTAGCAAAGTTCTGTCTTCAGAAATTTCATCTAATAAAATATGTAAGGGACTTGTCGCCTTGTCAGTTTCCCTAATACAGTTCCTAATTTACAAAATATCTATCGTTGGTGTTGAGGCTCCAAATCTTGTAGGCGAAACTAATAGGCTTACCACAGCTGAATAGTTTGCACCCGTGGCGGCCAATGTACTTCATCATACAGTTATCATATGACAGGTGTTCCTCGGATATGCTTCTTCAGCATCTCCATAATAGGACGGATTTTCCATGCCTTGCGATTTTGATTGATCTTAGTGTTATCTGCACAGTGTAGAAACCTACATATATATAGAAATCTGTCTCTTCTCACAGACCGAGACACAGCCAAGTTTTTCATGTCATCGTTTGAGTCCCAATAGTTCCTTCTAGGTGTTGTCCTATTGTAGCTTCTAACGTAAAAATTGGAGATGGAACACCGAATTTCATCTACTGTAATTTTTGGTCCTGACAATTGAGAAATAATGATTAAAGCTTTGTGTTTTTTCATCAAATCCTCAAAAATTCATTATCAATAAAAAGTTCAACTGTATCAGGTTTCGTACCTCGACTGTATATTTGAGTATATAAAGCGCAACCATGCTAAAAAACAAAATCATATTTCATATATTATTATGTAAAACATACTTACTCGGTATTCCACTTTTCTTCCCCATTCAGCAAATAACGAATTTCAACAGTGCACATTTCGCAGCTTTTAAATGTATTGTTAAAATTGAATCATTGTAGTGATCTTTACAGTCTGCGAAACAGAAACAAGGGCCGCCAAGATTCTCGTTTCCTTCATGTCGCGGAAACAACGAATTTAAAAAAGTGTGTGATTTGCCATATGGCGACGCAAGGCGGTAATGGCTTAAGTTCTGAACTTCCCTCTACACTGGAAGACTCGATATAAAAAGAACTTTTCACGAAATAATGGTTTGGCGAGGGAGAGAAATTTCGTTGCTGCTTCCGCTCTTGTAAGTTTTGTAAAGAAAAATTCATGGTTGAAGGCAAGGCAGCTTTTAAGTCACTGAAATCACACTGAGTTTTTACAAAAGAAAAGTCACAGAGAATGCATACTTCTGTCATCCAATATCTCCGTTGAATAGCTTGATGTACACTTCGTTTTATATTTTGGAGAGTGAGAGTGAGATTTGTTTGTAGAAAGAGTTTCAATTTGTGTAAGTGAATATCATTAAAGACATTACCGTCTTAAATGACGGAAAAGATTCAAAACATGCATAAGTTCAAGCAATGTGCGTATTATCATAAGTTTACATTTATATCTCAGGCTGATCGTCAGGCGACCACTCAGACAATATTAACACGTTACTAAATCGAACTTAAATGATTTCTATCATTGCATAATCCATAGTAAGTTCGAATTGGAGCAGATCAACTCTTGTACATGCCTTATGATTATTCGTTGTGGGTGTCCGTACAGCTGTGAGGTATAGCCGTCCTCTAACGAAGGTTTGTCCTAACAAAGCAGTTGACAAGGTCCTTTTGGTTGCGGCATATCCTTGCCATTCTAGGACCTTCGAACTTACTTAGTCAGTCAACGGGGACACAATATTTTACTTGGATTCCAAACTACGGGGTTATTTGGAAATTTACCACACACAAAACTTTTTTTCCAGAAGTGTAAGAAGCTTTACGTACCACTATAAAGTCCTCACACCAGATGGCGGTTGCATCCTTGACCTTTGTTTTGCGGTTTGACCCTCAGATACCGAACCAGCCGAAATATTTATAGAATCACATGCACAGGCATCCTCTAGAGGACTCCAACTGTTGATCGAAATGGCACACACAATACCTTCGGTGGGACAATATAAGGACCGGAGATCAGCACGCCGGCCGCGGTGGTCTCGCGGTTCTAGGCGCGCAGTCCGGAACCGTGCGACTGCTACGGTCGCAGGTTCCAATCCTGCCTCGGGCATGGATGTGTGTGATGTCCTTAGGTTAGTTAGGTTTACGTAGTTCTAAGTTCTAGGGGACTAATGACCACAGCAGTTGAGTCCCATAGTGCTCAGAGCCATTGGAACCATTTTTTAGATCAGCACGCGGCAACAACAGCGAATGCGTAAGAAAGATGCACTGGGACGAAAATTGTAGTCAGTATAAAAATTTTCACAAATTTTAGTTGCTCATTTTTCAGATCAGTCTTTCAACAGCATTACTGCGACGCGTCAGAGAAACAAAATCAGTTGGATAAATGCACTGAATTAGTTCGATGTGCGGATAAAGAAATTTTCCCAGAAGCAATAATTTGTCAGAAACCACACGTATTAAAGACAGTTTAGCATGGATACGCCGGAGAAAATTAAACATAGGATAACGATTCAAGCTTTGCATTGTATAGTGTAGTGTAAACAGACTACAACTTTTATGGGGGACCAGCTGATTTGTGTGCGTTTAGAGATTGCCGGTGTTGGGAGCAGAAAGCGACTCATGAAGGCACGGCATGCAGCATCTGTTGTTGCTGTGGTGGTCTCCAGTCTGGAGATTGGTTTGACGTAGCTTTCCTCGTTAGTCTGTCCTGTGCAAGTCTCTTCATCTCCTCATAGCTACTGCAGCTTATATCCATTTGCACGCTGTGTTCTAGCCTTGGTTCCTCTCTAAACTTCAATCCTCTACTCGTCCCAATCCCACACTTTTCTCCATTACGAAACTGACGGTACCTTGATGCTTCAGGTTGTGTCCTATCAACATGTGCCTCCTGTCACTGAAATTGTGTCATAAATTTCTTTTCTCCCCAGTTTCGTTGTAGTACCTTCACATAAGATATTCTATGTTTCCACTTTATAGTCTACGTTCTTATGTAGCATCACACAGAATTTTTTTCTCTTTTTGTCTGAACGTTTTAAGGTTCACGTTTCACTTCTTTACAAGGCTACAGACGAACAGCTCCAGAAAACACTTCGTGATGCGAAAATTTATGTTCAATGTTAAGAAATTTCTTTATTTCGGGAAGTCTTTTCTTGGTATTGTCAGTCTGCATTTTAATCTTCTGTATTTCGGCCCAAGTAGCAAAGGTCTTCTATTCCTTTTGCGTCTCCTTTCCTAACCTAAAACCCGCAGCATCGCCTTATTGTATTCGACTAAGTGCCATTATCTATCCTCACTGTAAACATCCGAAGACCTTACGAAAAACAGTACACCGAAAGGTATAAGATCTACGAATATATTTGTAAGATTCGGTACAGAATATGCGAAAGAACTTGATTCCCTTCAGACTGGCAGTCAATTGAACAACTGAGGGTATTATGTAAGTAAGTAATAAGAGAACGTTATTCCCGTCACATGAACACAAATAAGCATGTGCTTACGACACTGTGTTGTACAATTACAAACCACATTTTATGGCAATTCTGGAGCACGAAGATCCCCTGTTTAATAATCGGAAGGCATTGCGAAAACTGAGATCTTGATAAACTGCTCGCCCTGTTCGTCCGAGCGATTCAGGGTGTAGTAGACAATGGCAATGGGTTGATGTAGTGTCCCTTTCTTCCAGAAAGCTCTCTATAGAGTTCCACAGTTTGGTGTAGTGAGTCCAAATACGAGCTTCGCGAATATAAGAACAGATTCGTGGCTCGTTTCGGGACTTAGTAGTTGATGGACTTCAACACGTCGTTGCCACGCAATTAAGTAGATATGTTAAAAGTAACATCGGGAGTACACAACTGCTACAAAGCCGCTGTTATTTATAACATAGATAAATGATCTTCTGGGCGATGTCAAAACTTCGTAAAGCTATTCATCGACTACGATGTCTATAGTAAGACTGAAACATCAGATGACTTTACGGAAACGCAGAAAAAGCTGCAGATAATCGAATTCTGAGAGAATGGCAGTTGAACCTGAACCTAAATAGATGCAATGTTTTGCACGTTAACAGATGTCGGAATCCATTGATGCTCGAATATACTTTTGGTGATATAACGTTCGAAACAGTAACAACCATAAAATACATAAAGTAAACTTGCGCAGGGACTTGTTATGAAATGATACATAAAACTAGTTAAACCAAAGGCAGATGTCTGGATGAGGTGCATGATGAAAGAATAAAATCCTCCCATGAAGGAAGTGGCAAACAAAACACTCGTTAGACCGATTTTTCAATATTTATCGTCAGTCTGGGAACATTATCAGGTAGCAATAACAGAAGACAGGGAAGGGATTCAACGAAGAGCAGCACGTTTCGTCTCGGGTTCGTTTAGTAAGTGGTAGATCAGTGCAAAAACGCTCACCAAATTCCTGCGGCAGACTTATCAAGGGCACTGACTGCAATAATTTTAAGTATAACGTAAAAATTTCAGAGGATGTACGTTTCAAGAGGTGTAAGGCAATGTATTATATATTCCCAAATACATCTCACGAAATGACCGCAATGGGACAGAGATATTGGAGTTAATACAGAGGCTTGCTAACAGTCATTCTTTCCACAACATCTGCGAATGGAACAAGAAAGGTATGACTGATACTACCACAAGTAATCAATGTACACGAATGGGATATTTGAGAACAAAGAGTGCGTTACAGATGATTGTAATTCAAAATTGGCCTAAAAAATAATTTGTTAAATTGGTTCTCGAAGAATGATTATATTTTGACTTGAATCATGAAGTTCGTTTTTTGATTATTTAACAGAAAAATGTTATAGATTTTGTTGCATAACCCGCCAATTTAGCGAATCGTGACCATACGTTCATAATTACGCACCTCAGAAATTATCTCAAAGGCAAGGAAGATCAGAACAATGGTATACGTATAATTGAGAAAATTAGCTATTCTCAAGATCGTTAAAATCTTCTTCACAATTGCCACTGGATCGAAAGCACCTGAGACGCATGAATTTTAAAGTGCAGAGCTATTTTGTAGCCCCAGTTTTATGACTTATCACCGGCAATCGACAGTAAAAGTTTAGTGAAATGAACTTCGTAGCCAGTGTAAATTCGGCTGGTCTTTATTTAAGTGGCTTTTAATCGTAAAAACAGACAAAAAGATGTCATGGCGTCGATATCTGCCGTGGGGTTCATCTTATTATAAGCGCTGACAAAACTTTTATGTTAAACATATATGAACGAAATTAGAGTGGAAGCAGCTTTTTCGTACCATACAAACTTAACAGGGTCTTTTTTCAGAAAAGGCATTGTGAAATACCTTATTCATCCGAGAGGTGACATCTTTTCAAAGTCTCCTACGTCCATTGATGAGGGAAGAGTGAAATGAAAGTTTTTTGATATTACACTTCATTAGAGAAACGTGAAAGACATATATGTTTTATGAAATCTCTGTAAACCGACATGTATATTTAAAAAACAAAAACTTATTGTTTTACATCTTCGTCAGTGTGAGAAATTGCCGTCTGTTCTTTATTATTTTATGCGTATAAATATAATATCCAGCTGTTCTCTTCTGTATTCTTGTATGCACTGTAAAAAATCAGTTGAAATTATTGGGAAACTATCCCGAACATTGTGTCAACCAAATTACCCACAGTGACATTTAGTACCGTCAGCAATATTAGGTTATTGATTGTGTCAGCTATCCAATACAAAAGACGTTTTGTGATATGTTAATGCTGTGTAATATAATATACCTTGTTAAAGATTGTGACTTAAACTATATCCAGTCAACAAATGTTTAAATAAGAGAATTAAGGGGATGGGTATAGAAATTTATGGCACCAATCTATGCGAGGGCAAATACTTTGGAACTTTACTGCATTACGTAACAAAACCGTTGTTCTTTCCAGATGGCTTGAGACTTTCATGTGGTCGTCATTGTTGTTTTACTCCACGGACGGTTCACCTGTTTTCTACTATCTCACTTTGACTGGATAAGTCATCAATAGCTCCACGAGTATGTTTGATTTTTGTTTAGCCATTCGCTTACAGTTTAAGAGTAAATATTGAGATGATTATACATAGGTACTGGTACACCTACCTAGTATCATGTAGCCCCCCCCACCCCCTCCCCGAGCACGCGGAAATGCCGCAGCACGACGTGGCATGGACTCGACAAATGTCTGAAGTAATGCTGGAGGGAAGTGACTCTATGAATCATGCAGGGCTGTCCATAAATGTGCAAGAGTGCAAGGGAGTGCAGATCTCTTCTGAACAGCACGTTGCAAGTCATCCCAAATATGCTCAACAATATTCATGTCTCGGGAGCCTGTTGGCCAGACGGAGTGTTTAAACTCAGAAGGATGTTTCTGAAACCACTCTGTAGCAATCCTGGATGCGTGTGGGGTGTCACATTGTCCTGCTGGAATTGCCCAAGTCCGTCGGTATGCACAATGGACATGAATGGATGCAAGTGATCAGAAAGAATGCTTACATACGTGTCACCTGTCAGAGTAGCACTTATAGGTATTAGAGGTTCCATGTCACCTCAACTGCACACGCCCCACACCATCACAAAGGCTTCAAGAGCTTGAACAGTCCCCTGCTGACAAGCAGAGTCCATGGATTCACAAATTTGTCTCCATACCTGTACACGTCCATTCGCTCGATACAATTAAACGAGACTCGTCCGACCAGGTAGCATATTTCCTGTCATCAACAATCCAGTGTCGGTGTTGCCGGGCCCAGGGGAGGTTTAAAGCTTTGTGTCATCCAGTTATCAAAGGTAAATACAGGGTGTTTCAAAAATGACAGGTATATTTGAAACGGCAATACAAACTAAACGAGCAGCGATAGAAAAACACCGTTTGTTGCAATATGCTCGGGACAACAGTACATTTTCAGGCAGACAAACTTTCGAAATTACAGTAGTTACAATTGTCAACAACAGATGGCGCTGCGCTCTGGGAAAATCTATAGTACGATATTTTCCACATATCCACCATGCGTAGCAATAATATGGCGTAGTCTCTGAATGAGATTATCCGAAACCTTTGACAACGTGTCTGGCGGAATGGCTTCACATGCAGATGAGATGTACTGCTTCAGCTGTTCAATTGTTTCTGGATTCTGGCGGTACACCTGGTCTTTCAAGTGTCCCCACAGAAAGAAGTCACAGGGCTTCATGTCTGGCGAATAGGGAGGCCAATCCACGCCGCCTCCTGTATGTTTCGGATAGCCCAAAGCAATCACACGATCATTGAAATATTCATTCAGGAAATTAAAGACGTTGGCCGTGCGATGTGGCCGGGCACCATCTTGCATAAACCACGAGGTGTTCGCAGTGTCGTCTAAGGCAGTTTGTACCGCCACAAATTCACGAAGAATGTCCAGATAGCGTGATGCAGTAATCGTTTCGGATCTGAAAAATGGGCCAATGATTCCTTTGGAAGAAATGGCGGCTCACACCAGTACTTTTTGAGGATGCAGGGACGATGGGACTTCAACATGGGGAATTTCGGTTCCCCATATGCGCCAGTTCTGTTTATTGACGAAGCCGTCCAGGTAAAAGTAAGCTTCGTCAGTAAACCAAATGCTGCCCACATGCATATCGCCGTCATAAATCCTGTGCACTATATCGTTAGCGAATGTCTCTCGTGCAGCAATGGTAGCGGCGCTGAGGGGTTGCCGCGTTTGAATTTTGTATGGACAGAGGTGTAAACTCTGGCGCATGAGACGATACGTGGACGTTGGCGTCATTTGGACCGCAGCTGCAACACGGCGAACGGAAACCCGAGGCCGCTGTTGGATCACCTGCTGCACTAGCTGCACGTTGCCCTCTGTGGTTGCCGTACGCGGTCGCCCTACCTTTCCAGCACGTTCATCCGTCAAGTTCCCAGTCCGTTGAAATTTTTCAAACAGATCCTTTATTGTATCGCTTTTCGGTCCTTTGGTTACATTAAACCTCCGTTGAAAACTTCGTCTTGTTGCAACAACACTGTGTTCTAGGCAGTGGAATTCCAACACCAGAAAAATCCTCTGTTCTAAGGAATAAACCATGTTGTCCACAGCACACTTGCACGTTGTGAACAGCACACGCTTACAGCAGAAAGACGACGTACAGAATGGCGCACCCACAGACTGCGTTGTCTTCTATATCTTTCACATCACTTGCAGCGCCATCTGTTGTTGAATATTGTAACTACTGTAATTTCGAAAGTTTGTCCGCCTGAAAATGTACTGTTGTCCCAAGCATATTGCAACAAACGGTGTATTTCTATCGCTGTTCGTTTAGTTTTTATTGCCGTTTCAAATATACCGCTCATTTTTGAAACACTCTGTAAGTGGCCCTTCGGCTCCGAAAGCCCATATCGATGATGTTTCGTTGAATGGTCCGCATGATAACACTTATTGATGGCCCAGCATTGAAATCTGCAGCAATTTGCGGAAGAGCTGCACTTCCGCCACGTTGAACGATTCTCTTTAGAGATAGTTGGTTCCGTTCATGCAGGATCTTATTCCCTCCCCAGAGGATTCGGATTCCTGATGTTAACGGTAAACTTGTGAAATGGCCGTGGAAAACCCCACGTCACCGCTACCTCGGACATGCTGTGTCCCACCGCTCGTGCGCCGACTGTAACACCATTTGCAAACTCACTGAAACCTTGATAACCTGCCATTGTAGGAGCTTAACAGACCTAACAACTACTCCAGGCTCTTGTAGTCTTATACAGATGTTGCAGACCGCATCCCCGTATTCTGCCTGTTTACATATCTCCGTATTTCAATACGCATGCCTAAACCTGTTTCTTTCACGCCTTACTGTGTATTATTTAGTACAGTCTAATTTTGCTAATTTCTAACGATGTACCTACAAAACCCTTCAGCAATTAACCATGAGGGTTTCCTGAACACTCTGTAATTTACTACTCACAGCCCTGGTGAAAATTTGATTCTGAACTACAGAGTATCACGAAATCTGAATATTTTACTGGTCAAAAATTTTTAAGTTAAGGAAATCCATCTAAGTAGAAAGTCTAGGAGAAGCTGAGATTTCAATTTCAAACTTTTGACGGTTTGATCCACACGCTTTATAGCCCTTAAGAGAAACTGTGGATTTACAAAAGACTGGAAATGTGGGATGGAGACAGCGCTGTAATTATTGTAGAAGTGGCAGTACACAGAAGAAGAGAATATAAATTTACGTCATACTTTCCTAAGAATTCAAATTTTGCAGAAAGGGGGAGTATTCACCGATGAATCAAGTGGCAGTTGTGTACCTACATTGTTAGCCGTTAGAATCACAACACATTGAACTACGATGTCGATTGTGAACTCATGCCGACGTTTGTTTCCTGGGGCATAGGAGATGTCGTCCACCAGTAGCGTAGTGGCGTAGCTACCCGAGCACATCTGAGTCTAGCCTTTAACAGGGACTGCTCACTGCTAGAATGTTCAGGGTGGTGCAAACGAGTGAAGCAAGCGGTCAATCGTGCCATGGAAACGGACGCTAGCCAGCGATTGGTAAGCGCAGAATGTTGTTAGACCAGCTTTCTTTTCTCTTTTTGCCATTCATCCTGCAGGAAGGTGATGAGTTGTTCCAACAGGATAACGCTCAACTCAACACGCTGTGCAAGACGTGCAGCACCTTCCCTTGCTAGCACGGTCTCCGGACTTGTCTGCAATCGAGCACGTGTGGGATGTGATGGGACGAGACGTGGCCCGTGCGACTCCTCAGCCAACAACTCTTGTAGAACTACGTTATCAGGTCGAGCAGCAGTGGGATAACATATTCCAGGACAGTATTCCCAAATTGCACGATCGGCTGGATACCAAAGTCAGCGCCTGCATTGCCGCCTTTGGAGGCTACATTACGTACTAACATGGGTGTTTCAGTATGGGTCGATACCTGGTATCTCAGAACCACTTATCCTACTGGAGACTCCCGCTAACCCGCAGGGCAGAACAGGTGATAAGGATTGCGGAAATGGCCAAATAAGGTGTCGGTCAGATTCACTCAAAATTGTAATTTAATAACACCTTTAAACCAAAACGGCAGATAGCCGAACCTTTAGAACTACGAGTTTCAAAAAAGGCAAATATTTGACGGCTGAAGGCATCCAAACAAGAAATATTAAAAGAATGAGATTTTCACTCTGCAGCGGAGTGTGCGCTGATATGAAACTTCCTGGCAGATTAAAACTGTGTGCCCGACCAGGAGTCGAACTCGGGACCTTTGCCTTTCGCGGGCAAGTGCTCTACCAACTGAGCTACCGAAGCACGACTCACGTCCGGTACTCACAGCTTTACATCTGCCAGTATCCGTCTCCTACCTTCCAAACTTTACAGAAGCTCTTCTGCGAAATATAACAGTTAAAATAGCAAATAAAATAATTAAAATATATATAGTATTACAGTCAGGCCCGCAAGCTTCAAGGCAAAAGTAGATAGAGCGAACATGCAAGGTGCAATACAAGCAGCTGAGGGCCACAAATTTGAAATTTTTAAAATATATTACTATTATATCTTAAGGCAGAATGCCGCAATGCTGTTGCCTAAGGGCTAATTTCAAGAAAAAGGTTTTAACCCGCTTAATGCCCACAATTGATTGTCAAAAATTCAAAAAATACATAAAGTCCAGTGAAAACAAGAATTTTTAAATCATTGTCTATCGTAGAGTATAAACAGACAAACACCGGTGAGAAGGACAATTAAGAAAACGGCACTCAAAAGCCTCCAGGAAGGTCGGTCTGCCCTCGTTCACTTAGGTAAGACTGGTGGTGGGCCCAACTACACTTGATCAGTCGGAATCCAACCAGGGGACAGCCACGGACCAACCGACACAACGACTTGCTTGCCACCAATCAGTACATGCGAACTCAAACACCAAAAGTTACGAACGAGATTATCCACAATGAAATATGTATTACCTGTCAAAACTACACACCATGTTGGACAGCAACAACAGGTGAGACGGCCGAAGTGGCCGAGCGGTTATAGGCGCTACAGTCTGGAAATGCGCGACCGCTACGGTCGCAGGTTCGAATCCTGCCTCGGGCATGGATGCATGTGATGTCCTTAGGTTGGTTAGGCTTAAGTAGTTCTAAGTTCTAGGCAACTGATGACCACAGAAGTTAAGTCCCATAGTGCTCAGAGCAATTTGAACAACAGATGAGGAAAGGACGCTGCCTGAAATTACGTTAGTGGCCAGGGCAGGTAACCGGAACTCTAACGTAGTGAGATGGAAGTACGTTAAAAACAGGTTGTAAAATACATGGTGGCGGGAACACGAACCACTCACGGCTCACTACTGATCTGTAAATGTAATCATATCATGTACTGTTACAATAGTAAATCTTGAGTGAATTGGAAGGGAATTCTATTTTTTACCGGCAGTGTATGTAACTTACTGTGCGAGCACAGCGTAGTAGGTAAGAATACATTACTGAATTTTTAGTTGTTTTGGGGTGCGAAATTTAGTACACAGTGCTGCCATTTCTGGGAACAACAGAAGCTGTAAACAAAGTGGCATCGAACTGAACTGACCTTGGATGAGAGGTTGTGGATACATCATTAAATGATGGTTCAACTCTAAAGCAGAAGTTATCAGCTGTTGTGGCTGCCAGTTGGTGGTGCGCTAGCTGACGTGACTTTACGATCCTGCTTGGCTGAACGAACAGTTTGTTCTGTCGCGTGTTAGTCGAGTGGAGAGTCGCTGAAGTTCTTGGCGTTGTCGCCCTCGTGAAACAACCTGATCAATACTGGCGTGACAGTCGTACCGATCAACCCGAGCACCAATATTGCGGAACGACGGAATGCGATCTTGCTTTTGTCGCATTCGGATACGTGCTGGTTGATGTTTCTGCTTCTTGCAACCAGCCATCCTTCAGATACGACTGCTGAATGAGATGCCTGCTGCATAATCTTTCTTTCTAAAGATGTCATGGTTGGTATCACTGCTGCCTCTTTTGTGTGGTTGTGTTGAAATGCTAACATTTATCGGCATTTGGCGTACATACTATGCAGGCAGTATTTTTTGCTTAGTTGCTATATCTGTTGAATAAAAAAATTCATGCAAAACATAAAGTAGCTGTTAACGAATCATAATGCGCTACAACTATTTGTAAGAAACACAGTGTTTTTGGATCACTGAGGAAAGAAAAGGTAATTCGATCTGTAGTGAAAATGATACTTCGTTTTCTGGTTATAAGATGACTTTCTGTTCTTTCAGACTTTTCCGGAAGAACAGACGTATCACCACATATGTGACAATCAGTGAGCCATTCAGCGCGGACACACAGCAAGCTGGAACTCATACGGGAATCGGCGAGATGGAGCGAGTAATGAGGCTAATGAACAAGGGCACTGTGTCAGTGATATGTGGTATAAGTGGAGAATTTGTGTCTAACGGGAGATCTGCTAAGTTAGTCCACGCGGTTGTCGTGCCCACAGTGTCCGGATGGCGTAGTGATCAGTATATCTGTCTAGTAAGCAGAAGGCCGGAATTCAAATACCGGTTTGGTACAAATTTTAACTTGACGCATTGAGATAAATCAGTGCTCACTGCCAGCTAATGCTTTTAATTCCTTTGTGTCTTGAAAATACGAAACTAATGAGCAGGAACAGAAATGAGTTTAACGGTAAATCCAACCTCGGTAACATAAATCTCAATTTTAGGTAGATATTTCTTGGAATTTACGGCTTGAGCACAGTTTATCTCAGGGAAGTGAATCAAGGACTGTGGTAGAAACGAAAAAGCAAAGAAGCGTTTGTGATGTGGTGCTTGCAAGACAAGAAATAAGTAGGATTTCTACAGAATCATTGAGGAAAGTACATATTTTAGGGAGTAACTTCTTTTTTACTAGAGAAGGCGTGGAGAGCAAAATCTGTTGGCGAGTACAGAGATTTATTGCAAGCGCTACGCCAGAATGAAGAGACTGGTACAGGAGAGGAAGTCGTACCGTAAATACTTTTTCACATTCAAAATGCTCAGACTAGCACATTCAAGACTTAAAAGCCCTTAAGTGTTTACGAAGCTCCTCTAAACTTTACTGAAAGTAGGCCTCATCTACTTAGTAACTGCATGAATCACTGCAAACAGTTTGATTCCAGAATGAGATTTCCACTCTGCAGCGGAGTGTGCGCTGATATGAAACTTCCTGGCAGATTAAAACTATGTGCCCGACCGAGACTCGAACTCGGAACCTTTGCCTTTCGCGGGCAGGTGCTGTACCATCTGAGCTACTGAATCAGGACTCACGCCCGGTACTCACAGCTTTACTTCTGACAGTATCTCGTCTCCTACCTTCCAAACTTTACAGAAGCTCTTCTGCGAACCTAGCAGAACTAGCACTCCTGAAAGAAAGGATATAGCGGAGACATGGCTTAGCCACAGCCTGGGGGATGTTTCCAGAATGAGATTTTCACTCTGCAGCGGAGTGTGCGCTGATATGAAACTTCCTGGCAGATTAAAACCGTGTGCCCGACCGAGACTCGAACTCGGTACCTTTGCCTTTCGCGGGCAAGTGCTCTACCATCTGAGCTACCGAAGCACGACTCACGCCCGGTACTCACAGCTTTACTTCTGCCAGTATCTCGTCTCCTACCTTCCAAACTTTACAGAAGCTCTTCTGCGAACCTTGCAGAACATTCTGGAAACATCCCCCAGGCTGTGGCTAAGGCATGTCTCCGCTATATCCTTTCTTTCAGGAGTGCTAGTTCTGCAAGGTTCGCAGAAGAGCTTCTTTAAAGTTTGGAAGGTAGAAGACGAGATACTGGCAGAAGTAAAGCTGTGAGTACCGGGCGTGAGTCGTGCTTCGGTAGCTCAGATGGTAGAGCACTTGCCCGCGGAAGGCAAAGGTGCAGAGTTCGAGTCTCGGTCGGGCACACAGTTTTAATCTGCCAGGAAGTTTCAGTGTGATTTCATATTCTCATGGAGTGATTTCGTAAACTCTGGCTCCTTTGCGGCTATGCTTGCAGCAAACGATGTTAACGACGGGTGCTGGAATGTGGTCACACACAGTAATATCACCGGCATGGATTGATACATTGAATGCTTTCCGGCTGACATTCAGTGTGTGGGAATCAATCCAACCCCATTCTGTGACTGCACGAAAGTGATGCCAGCCTCATACTGTTTGAAACCACAAAATGGGAAAGGAAGAGATATGTGCAACCTCTAGTGAAGCGGTCGTGTGGTCACCGTGTTGGAATGCGAAGCGGGAGATGTGTATTGTCTCGTTCCTCATGTTATTTTTTTTTTACTCACAAAATTATAACGTTCCTCTAGTCATTGACTTGTCTGTTTCCTGTATTCCAATTCGCATCTGTGTCGTGGAACGTCCGTTTGGAACAGCGAGGTGTAAGGAAGGACCTCCAGGCATACGTACCTCCTATTTCTTCTAAACGAGTACAACCTGTTACGACTCTTGCGTTCCGTTTTGGGAGTTCTGACTCTCGATTTCCTGCGTTGAAACATAGTTCACACCCGTTATTTGTTGTTTTTATTTCTGTGAGAGGTCTATGGGGCATCTTAACTGCCCTCACTATTCATTACATTCACTTGCTACTGTAATATATTCTTACCAAATGACCCATATTCCATAACGAATTTATATCATGGTAATTGCCAAAGAAAGGGGCACGAGAGAGACTTTAACACGGATCTCCTTCTTCGGAGCCCAACACCGTGACCACGCAATCGGGATTCGTCCTCCTTTCAGCTCCCTCGAGGTTGCAGATCTTGAAGGTGGACCGTTCACTTTCCATTTTGCTTCTTTTTTCAATGTTCAATATATCTTCCTACTTTCGTGATTGATTTATGTTCAGTATTTGACAGGCTATTCACTGGAACATTTCACCACTAAATCTAGCGGTGGGCGGGTTAGGTGGCGAAATGGGGAATTACCCTTGTAAGTAATTTTTTCCCTGTTACTTGTTGATATTGATATCCCGTAACCATTTGTTTTTGTAACAAATAACAGTTTTTCCTAAGACTACATTTTCATACTGTACTTGCTATTTCAACTGCAAGCCGACCTCTGTTTTTAGACAATGTTTCGCGACTACTAGCATATAAGGTAGTAGACAGATGCAACAACTGTAAGCGCGAGGCTTTGGCCACTTGGTTCAGTGGCTGCAGACGACGAATTAAAACTCAGCTGTAGGCAAGGCCAGCAGGTAGCAAGGGAGATATACCATCCTTGGCACTGTCGCTGTAAGCTTAACCGTTTGATGGTTAAGGGGACGTCTATGACAGGAAAGAAAGACTGTAATATTCCTTGAACGGACCAAAACGCAACATCACCTGAACTAATACAGACAGGAAATGAGCATTTATATCAAATCAAAGAGAAAACTCAAAAAAGTATGTGTTCAGACGCGCTCCTAATAAGGCGATTAGTTTTTAAGTTCTCCAAGATGAAAAATTTATAATGATTCAGAAACTTTTAAAATTAATAATCCTTTACTTGATTGTCATAAACTATGTCTCGGCGGCTAGCGCTTGAAGAGCTCTATCGAAACGTACTAACAGAATTGTTGTACCTATAACAATATTTTACTTACAAGCTATAATGTGTATTCCGTTACATAAAACGGTCATTTTCACCCGAAATAGCCTGTAAATTAATAAGCATAACAGCTGTATGACTTACAGGACTAAGATATATTTCTAGAAATGTTTGGAATTATTTGTCAGTAATTAGCATGTAGTAAATATCACACTGATAAAACAGTGAATATTTTTAAACTATTATAGCCAGCAGAATCCAAGACAGCATTAAAAAGGTTAGAAAATTTTATTGTAGTTTAATGTGCTATGTGCATGGTAACTGGACGTTAGCAGTCAACTTATTACAAAGTGTTTTCTCCCTTTTAAGTCTGGTATTACAGACGAAAAGATCACAGCGAGTTGTTGGGTGGTCAGTTACGAGTCAAAGTTATTGAAAAGAGAGTTCATGCTTCCGTATTTAGGAAAGAGGGAACATCTTGTTGCGCACAGTATTCTCTGACGAGTAGAAGAATACTTCCATCCGCATTTGGCTGCCAGTAAAGTAATACTCCTGCTCTTGTGCAGTTCCAGCTCAACACCGCAAGCACAGCAAAGTCTAGCAAACATAGTAATCAATGATCACGAAATTATCTTCCGAACCGTAGCCCGGATATAATAGTTACTCCGACGACGCAAATGTATCGGAATGCGGAAGGTGTGTCGATTTTTTGGGTATTCATTCGTTTTCCCCTATCGCAAATAACTCTGTTCACTTTCAGAAGTGACTGACGCAGGCGGAAGTTGTCGACTCCGCTAACAGCCACAACTTTGAAAAGAAATATGGACTTGGTAGGCTCTTTTCTCGCTCTCGGTTGGTGAAAGCAGAGCACGACAAGCGCTGATAAGACGGAGTGACTTACAAGCTGCGAGGAAACTGCAGAATTTCTGCCGCCAGAAAGCAGTCCTTGTCTGACCGGACGCCTTCTTGTGGTCCGGCAGAAGGGAAAGGGCGGGAAGGGAAGGGAAGGGAAGGGTAAGAGGGGTAGAAGGGCTGCCACTTGAGTCCAGGCATGGAGGCGCAGGGGCCGGGCCGCACGGCCCTAACTGAATAAACCCCTCCCGGCGTCTCGCCAAGGAGTCGCTGCGTGAAAGGAGTGTCAACTCACGCCGCTTTCCAGGCGCACCCGCCGAGAGGAAACAAAGTCTACGCCCGGGCGCTCCAACACTCCAAATTACGCTGACTAGCCTACTCAGAGGTTACGGCAGTCCCTCGCCTGAACGGCTACTCACATGAAGCCCTACTTACACGACAACGTGAGTCACGAGAATGAATACACTACTGGCCATTAAAATTGCTGCACCAAGATGAAATGCAGATGATAAACGGGTAGTCATGGGACAAATGCATTATACTAGAACTGACATGTGATTACATTTTCACTCAGTTTGGGTGCATAAATCCTGAGAAATCAGTACCCAGAACAACCACCTCTGGCCGTAATAACGGCCTTGATACGCCTGGGCATTGAGTCAAACAGAGCTTGGATGGCGTGTACAGATACAGCTGCCCATGCAGCTTCAAGCCCGATACCACAGTTCATCTGACGTATTGTGACGAGCCAGTTGCTCGGCCACCATTGACCAGACGTTTTCAATTGGTGAGAGATCTGGAGAATGTGCTGGACAGGACAGCAGTCGAAAATTTTCTGTATACAGAAAGGCCCCTACAGGACCTGCAACATGTGGTCGTGCATTATACTGCTGAAATGTAGGGTTTCGCAGGGATCGAATTAAGGAGAGATCCACGGGTCGTAACACACCTGAAATGTAACGTCCACTGTTCAATGTGCCGTAAATGCGAACAAGAGGTGAGCTAGACGTGTAACCAATGGCACCCCATACCATTACGCCGGGTGATAATCCAGTATGGCGATGAGGAATACGCGCTTCCAATGTGCGTTCACCGCGATGTCACCAAACACGGTTGCGACCATCATGATGCTGTAAACAGAACCTGAATTCATCCAAAAAATGACGTTTTGCCATTCGTGCACCCAGGTTCGTCGTTGAGTACACCATCGCAGGCGTTCCTGTCTGTGGTGCAGCGTCAAGGGTAACCGCAGCCATGGTCTCCGATCTGATAGTCCATGCTGTTGCAAAAGTCGTCGAACTGTTCGTGCAAATGGTTGTTGTCTTGCAAACGTCCCCAGATGTTTACTCAGGGATCGAGACGTGGCTGCACGAACCGTTACAGCCATGCGGATAAGATGCCTGTCATCTCGACTGCTAGTGATTCGAGGTCGTTGGGGTCCAACACGGGGTTCCGTATTACCCTCCTGAACCCGCCGATTCCATAATCTGCTAACAGTCATTGGATTTCGACCAACGCTAGCAGCAATGTCGCTATAAGATAAACTGCAAATCGCGATAGGCTACAGTCCGACCTTTATCAAAGTCGGAAACGTGATGGTACGCATTCATCTTCCTTACACGAGGCATCACAACAACGTTTCACCAGGCATTGCCGGTCAACTGTTGTTTGTGTATGAGAAATCGGTTGGAAACTTTCCTCATGTCAGCACGTTGTAGGTGTCGTCACTGGCGCCAACCTTCTGAAAATGCTCTGAAAAGGTAATCATCTGCACATCACACCATCTTGTTCCTGTCGGTTAAATTTCGCGTCTGTAGCACGTCATCTTCGTGGTGTAGCAATTTTAATGACTAGTAATGTAGTACAGTGCATCACTCTGGGAGACGGACATCACGTATGAATGCCATTAGGCAGCGCTGTGGATTTAAACTGCGGAGCACAAGTAGGTAGTGTCATCTCCATCCCCCAAAACTTTCGCTATTACTTCCATATCCTAGATCGCTACGCACTCTGCCCCGCCTTTCGTATCCGACTTCCACCTTTCACACTCATTCTCTACCACCTGATCAAATTTTTCCCTCATTCGGGAGGGCGACGGTTCAATCCCGCCTCCGGCCATCCTGATTTCCCTATATCGCTCCAGGCAAATGACGGGATAATTCCTTTCAAAGGGCGCGGCCGACTTCCTTCCCCGCCCTTCCCTAATCCGATGTGACCGATGACCTCGCTGTCTGGTCTCCTTCCCCAAAACAACCAACCAACCAAATTTTTCCCTGTCCTCATGTTCCTGGAACATTTGTCCAAATCCTTTTTGTCGTGTAAACCTGAAAATCAATACCCCATTGGATCCTCAATCCTCTTCAACCCTCTGCTGCTGCCGCAACTGTGCTAACATATTCTTCCCAGCTTTCGACCCCTTCATTCTCCAAACCCTATCCCAAGGACATTCAAGAAGCTCTCTCTCCCTCACCTAAAACCACATGTCTATCCTGCTGTGGCACTAGCCTCCATATACTTTTTTTTACATCAAGATTGTAATGCGTGTAGGGATTAAAATTCAATGACACATATGTATGCTCTCAGTAGACGTGGGTGTTTAAGGCTGGAAAACACGTCCTTCGTATTTCATCATTGCTAAACTGGGAACTTTAATTGGATTCCACATTACTGTGAAACTGGAAGAAAGTAAAAGTACTATTAGCAGGCATGCCTTATGGAAGCACAATAAATATTCTTTAGTTTTCTATGTATTGTCGGTACTTACCAATAGTCCAAAAAGCAATTGATAATTTGCCATAGATGTACCTTGAATGGCTAATTCGAGAGAACAGTAAATGCATACTGCAGTGTCAGAAAAAGTATCAACGAACGGTAACCTGAAACGTCCTTTACAAATTACGATCGGGTAATGTGGTGTTTCCTGTTTACAAATGTACCGCTGACCTCGGCTGTGTGTGGGCCTAGTTGAGCATGTGCAGTTGCTACAGCGCCAGTAGCGGTGTACATTTATACCGCCGCCTGGCCCGCTAGGAATTTGGCAATTTTCAGCTGTTATTTAGATACTTGCAGGTAAAATTCTGACAGTGCATTTCTTTCGTTGTCTTCTTCCTGTGTGAAAAAATTCAGGGTAGGTTTCGAAATGTCTTACTGGACCATTCACTTGTCAGACTAAGGGCCCCAACTACCGAATCTTCTTCATGACTTACAGAATTGCCCCTAAATACTCCCCAATGCACTTAACTTCACGTCAGCGAGACCAAAAACCCAGAGTCTACACACTAATAATGAATTCCATTTCCCCGCACGTGTTTCACAAGCTGCTACATTTACAACAGTTGGTCAAACTGGCTTCCGCCAGCATTAATGGAGGCATATCATCATCACATAAAGTTCTGCCGTACCCGTTCTAATACTCTGGTGGCATTTGAATAATATCGCAGCCAGCGATAACTCTTGCCAAGAATTCCTCTTCAATCTCGATGGGTGTCTCGTACACAACACTTTTTACATGAGCCCGCAAGAAGAAATCAATTGGACTAGGTACGGTGAACGTGCTGGCTCTGAACAGGGCCTCTTGTGCCAATGTACTTTTCAGGGTGAGTGTGATCCAGGCGTTCACAAACCCTTGTCAAAGTGACGTGGGGTTCCATCTTGTTGGTACAACATCATTGACGAGTAACAAGCGGGATACATTCTAGACGCCTGGGTAGTATCCAAATGTATTCCACTGACAGAGGTATCAGTAAGGTTTCGCTTATAACTTTCAATTCGGTCGTTTCCCGAACAGGGACCCTTGCCAGAGGCAACATCAAATGGAATGACTTTTCATTTTATCTACATCTCACTATTTCACTAGAACTGCCCACAAATATGGCTGAAGAGTGACAATATTTCTGCTGCCGAAACGCGAAAGTCATCAGGGAGTAATGACATAGACAATAAAACAGATCGCGTTGCGTTTATTACAATGTGAATGAAGGTGAGGTGGTGTTGGATGGGAGGGAGGGTTTAGCATTCTTCTAACTTGTTCGTACCCTCTGAAAAATACCGCCTTATTTGGATATGTTACCCTGCCTCATACGTATACACTGTTCGGACAGTGTATACGCTGGAGAAGAAAATAACAAACAGAGGATCGCCGGGATAGTACATGCGTGGTTACGCACAGGCTTCCCGGAAACCCTTCCCAGCGCTCCACCTTGTAGCATAGGGGTGTGAGGCAGTGTGTCATTGAATCCGTGCAGCGGGTTAACGACTGCTGGCCTGGTAAACTGCCCACGTGTGGTTCTTAAGCGATTTTCCAAGTACGTTTAGGCAATTTCTGGGATAGTCTCCAATCTCTGCCTCTGAGAAGATGATAAACCAGCAGTTAAAATACGACAGCACTCAGAGCAGCGTTTACACGATTCGCAGACGGACGGCGCACACGGCTTCCCCCTCTTAGTGACTGACGACTGTGTTGACAGCAGCGGCAATCGGTCGCAAAGCTAAAATAAAACAAATTTACGAAATCTTAAAAACGGTGTATTCCTTGAATAAGGGCAAGAAAAGAGAGACTGCAGTTGTTTTATCTATCAAACAAATGTGCCGACTTGTTCATTTAAACAGCATTGTATCCCGTCCACTCTCGCTAACACTCTTCTCTAGTTTTATATTCTAAAAGTGCTGACTCCTTTCGTTATCTTCATTTAGCTTCTCACAATATTCTTCCTCAATTATGGGCATAACTTTACCATACAATTAATCCAGTGTTATAGCTGTGCGCGCCTTTGCGTCCTCTGAATGACCTGTTAAAAGATTTCTTAGAGAAAGTTACGTTTACCTTAGTAACACGGCGTATGTGTATATTTTTTAAGGCGTCCTGCCAACTGACCCCAGTACCTTTACTTTCATTTATTTTATATTCTATATTTACGAAAGATTACGAGTAGTAATTTCGTCTTTGATCTTTCCTAAATATGAAGACCATCGTGTAAACAAATGAAACCGATAATCTGGATTATCAGTTTTATACAGTATGATTCAAAATTCCTATTGCAAGCTTCTAAGGGTTGCAGAGAGGAGATATAGTAATTTATGTTTTAAGAAGGAAAGCACGTCCGTAAATGTAACGTTTGGATATAATGTCAGTTTGAAGATCTTATCACATACAGTAACTCCCACTTCAAGGTAGGCACACGAGGTGAGGGGAGGGCGCAGTCGCGTCATCATAAGTAGCTGTTGAGATTATGACATCACGTAACACATCCATCAGACTACAACAACAGCTGCAATGAATTGTTACGTTCGAAACTTGGAGGGTTGGCTCTGGTGCTCCATGAACGAGGTGCATTTTCGCGTCTGCAAAGGACGTCCTTCGTCACGTAGAAGAGAGCCCGAGCACAAGTACTCGAAACATCGCCCATGCCCTACAGCTCACAGGCCAGAGATTGTTATCTCTGCTATGTGCGTTCCATAAAGCGGGGGATTTGAAGGTGGCCCGATATTCAAACTTACTTTGTATCCAAATGTACAGTTTCGGAGATGGGTTACATACTGAAACGTTATCTACTAAGTCCCCTCTACAGACCCTAGAAACCTGTGATAGGAATTTTGAGTCACACTGTGAATTATAATGAGTGAATTTGTGGAGTGGGAACTAACTGCGGGAAACAATCCCTGAAAGGACAAAGACCAAAGAAGATCATGTGGGCATGTGGCCAGAAATGCATTCCAGTGGGAGTACATCCACTTAAGGGTGTAGATAAACGATGATTGACAGTGACTCCGGTAGCAGCACTAGGCAGGGGAAAGCCCGATGACCGTATGGAACATTCTCCAAGACAAACGTCACTGTCTGTATCACAATGCGTGGAGGCTCTATTACTCAAGGGCTTGCCTTTGCGTTGACTTTTTTTCGCTGGTTCGTCTCACAGACAACCACGTTGCTGGGATTTCTGTCATCCGCCCTACTTACCTATGAGGCTACCCTTACGGGGGGCAGCATTGTCAAACTTGACAACCTGTGGGTTACGGAGAATCCCCGCGGTATGATAGCTGGGAGCGATCAGCACCGGTCCAGCCTCAGTGTGTGGTAGGGGATTGTTGGCGACAGCCTCATTGGACGAGTCATCTCCTTAGAAAGACTAATAGGCGAGGGATGTCTGCACTTCCTGTGGCTGAAAGTGCGTCCCTGCTACAAGACCTGCCTTTGTTGGTGCGAAAGGTAATTTGGCTACTGTATGATGGTGCTGTAGCTCACTGTCCTCTAGATTGTAGATCTAAAACACTAATACAGACAGAACATTCCCACTTGTCTAATGTTCTCTCATTTGCACATTAAATCTTTGAAGATATTTTAGCTCCAGGTAGGTGTAACTCCCATTTTCGGCAGTCTATCCATATGATCTTTGCACATTATGCTCTTGTGGATAAGTTCCTGCGGTTTGCCTCTATACGTGCTCCCCAGAAACCTTTTCCCGATGTTATACCAGGAGAAGAGGTGCTGATAATGGAAACAATATATGCTTTATCACACGGCGTAAGGATACTTTACGGAGTAAATTAACGTCTGATTAATTCGTCGCTGTGCGAGGAATTTCCTTTTCTCTGCTTTACAAATAATTCTCGTAAATGAGTAACTTCCCGTTGATGGGTTTCACTATCGTGTAAAAGTTTTTAAAGTGCATCATATTCGCCGATGACTGTAGGAATTATTTATTTCACTATGGCAATTTCGGCCTTTTGCTCAATTTTCAAGTGTTACTGTGAAAGATTTTGCCTCAGCATATGTCGGAGTTGGAAATCCGCATATATCTATACATGTCATCGCCATAAATATTCACGTAAACAACTTACAAGTTTGTGTGATGGATCGATCGTACGATACTAATTCCGTTTGAAGAGTGGAAGTGGAAAACTTTCTAAGTGGCAAATGTCACATTTATCGGGAGCATCTTAAAACAATGTCTCTTTTTGGACGTCTTGTTTGTATACGAAAAAGTGATAACGCGTTCAGGTATCAAAGACATAACTTGTCCACCTCACCACTTCAAAAAATAATGAGACAAAAATAATTTATTAGGACAGTTCTAAGCGCCTTACCATCAAACTGGCTGCTCGTAAGTGCCAAGAGGAAAGTTGTTCTTCCAAATGCCATTAAAACAGAGGCACTGCATTTTATTTGTGATAGTAAAATTACAGAAATACAGCAGAAATATTTCAACTAGTAGAACTGTGGTCAATAAAAACTGTCATTTTTAAAATTTTTTTTACAATGAATAACAAACTTCAGGGAAAGAATTTCTCAATAGTGATTTCTGCATCTTACACAACTCCATTCATGGGATACACTGTTGCAATGTTTGCTGTACAACTCCCTGTGCATTTGAGGTAGAAATGATAAAATCGTCAGCAGGTCTTGCTCTTCTGCAAGTGATGACCACGGCTGGTCTCTCAGATAAAATACGGCGCGTCCTACATATGGCATCGTCATCACTCGTTTGAATACACCGACATTTTTCCATTCTTGTACTTCAAAGTAAGAATTTTTAAAAGCTGTTTGATGGGGATGAGTATGAGACATTTAGGTGAGACCACTTTTGGAGAACTTCCATGCCTGAATTGACAACAGTGTTTTAGCAGCGCCTGTAAAG
Organism: Schistocerca gregaria; assembly: GCF_023897955.1. Taxonomy (NCBI): domain Eukaryota; kingdom Metazoa; phylum Arthropoda; class Insecta; order Orthoptera; family Acrididae; genus Schistocerca; species Schistocerca gregaria. The sequence continues at coordinate 966,291,344 of NC_064920.1, read as the reverse complement.
TCAAAGAAGTCAGTGGAATGGCGTTTGGGACTCATTAGCGAAGCACTGCTTGACACAAAAATCACGTACTTTCTAGTAATGAATGAAACATTTTCTGCATGATTTGTCACTGGATGAAGTCAAGGGACATGCGACATAGTACCGAGAGTGTAATAGCACTGAAAACGTATTTCTGGAAGAAAGTGGCACTTAAAACGCTCTCTATTTCAACTCATTTATGTCACGGTCGGCTGTATAAAACCGTATGAGCAACACACTAGACCATGGATGGGCCACCGGCGCCTCGTGTACCGGTTGGTTTCAACCCGACCGCAGTCCGGAACCGTGCGACTGCTACGGTCGCAGGTTCGAATCCTGCCTCGGGCATGGATGTGTGTGATGTCCTTAGGTTAGTTAGGTTTAAGTAGTTCTAAGTTCTAGGGGACTGATGACCTCGTTAAGTCCCATCGAGAGAGAGAGAGAGAGAGAGAGAGATCCATTCGCTTTGTACTCCGCCCGGAACGTATTTTCTGATATCAGAAAATACGTTCCGGGCGGAGTTTTTCTATTCTTTCGAGTAAAAACGTTACTAAATAATTCTTATACGTTGTGGACGAATTATAAAATATGAACTACTCAAACTGCAGCCAATTTGTAATGAATTATCTGCAAGCAGTTGGTGTTAGGGACGTTTATTTTTCCATAATGACATTTCTAGAAACTTTGCATTCTATCTCCAAATGTTTACATGTATTTACATGTAGTGAATGTTGGTAACAGGTTTCCAGGCTGCGGGTAGAGAATGGACCAAGTCCACAGAGGATTCCCAACAACAAACTTTATTGACCAGACATCTAAAGAACCAACGCTGGTAACAGCACAGATACACAATGATATTACAACTTACTATTTGTTCAAATAATTCATAAAGTCAGAAATCCAGGAAACTCTTGCAAAGTAAAAAGCGTATGGTTGAAGAATACATATTTTATATTTTAATTTAAGACAAATGGCAATTACTTTCTTGAATAAAAGAATAAAAAAGAAACTTAGAACTTAAGCTTTTGCTTGTGACAAAACTCTGTTGCAAATTTCTTCCTTTTTTTCTAACATGAAGTTTTAGGAAAAGACTTTTTCAGATATTGTACCTGTTCAATGTAAATGCTTAAGAAAATTTTATTTGACAGAGGACTAACAAGTGTGGTGGCTTCGAATGGGTTTGAGGTCTTCTGAATAGTTCAAAACACCAAAAACATTATTTACTAGCTACAATTTTTAATCGGAAAGGTTGCATCAGTTGCAGTACTGCTGAAACTTAGCAGCCTTTCGAGGTCGTAGACCCACTTAGTTGCAGTGGTCATGTGGCAGCGCGTGAGACAACAAGTTCTTTCTATAACACACCAAACAAACTATTAGAACATCCACCGTCTTACGCCAACTGTGAAGCCAGCCAAGATTTTGCATGCAAGATGTTATATCAGACATTAACGTACAACTTTGCAAAGCGTCAATAAGCCTGCAGTTCCTAAAGAAAATTTCAATATTTTAAAGCACGTAAGACCATTTCATCGCTGCTTATCCAACACCTGATTGAAATACTTTAGAAGGCAGGGCGCAAAGCAGTAAAAGCGCAGCTCGTAATAGGATTAAGATAAAATTACATATTTAAAATTGCAACTAAAGCGGCATAGCATAATTTGAGCTGCTTGCGCACGCAGTTGAGTAGAGGCAAGCAGTAAGTAATCAAGTACTGCAAGAGCAACCGTTACCAATAATTTCGGTGACTCACAGTTAAGACTAAACACGCTGCTGTTCAGTACAACATACTTCAAACAACATAACAGACTTTACCACAGCCACACTTATAGAAATTTCCAAATATTTGGCCTTAAATAAACTGATATTGCTCCAGTAAAATTTCCCGACGCAAGCTCGATACAATAAGAACAATTTGCACACTTTTCATATGTTGGACCCAGTGAATTACGCATTAGACACAGGTAGTACTTGTAAGCAAAACGGCACCTACACGGTGAGGAACTCACATAAACAAAACGCGACAGCATTTTTGAGGTACCACAGCTCGACGCGGAAGTCGTCAAGGACCACTCAATAGTTGATCGTACAAAAACGATCCTGACTGAGAAAACAGTTTACTCACCAGAATTAACACAGCTGGAGGTGGCAGAGGCAGACAGAAGTAGACGGTGGCAGGATGCAGACGGCTGTATTCAGCACGGATATGTTGTCCTCCAGACGTAGCAAGGCCCCAGTTCCGCTATTAGCGTGAAGTCCCACCCCCATGTGGTCCATTAACGAAAGTTGCTTCCGTACTCGGCAGAAACAAACTCTGGACCCGCACCGCCCACCGCTGACGACACGGCTGACAGGGTCCTTGCCCTCACTCGGTAACCAGCGTAACGTCCTTGGCGTCTCGCTGCTTCGCCGACTCTCCGTCGAATAGTTTTGCGCGTGCATGAATAGGCGATCGCGGCCATTCGCGGCGCAGCTAAGCACGGGCACAAGAGAGAGGAGACACACTAACCGCTCCAGACGTAAGTTACGGTTCAGTTGTATCATTACTAACTGAACTGCAGAATTCTGCAACGGAAGTTTTTAACACAGCTATTGTAAAACGTCGTAAATAAAGAAACAATGTTCACGACGCGTAAATAAATGTAAACATCTGATAAAAGGAGTTAACATAAGATAAATACTCTCAAAAATATTTGTTTTGAGGCATAATTTTGTATTGGGACAGGGGTGCCATTAATATCTGTTCATTAAAGCGTAACATTAACGTCGTGGACGCCTTATTTCTGTTTTTATGAGCTAGGAGTGCTGCTGTCGCGTGAAGTGACCAGGCGGCTCGCGAGCTAAGGTTACTGAACCCCAGCGAAACTTACGATTTCAGTTGGTATCTCTTCGTGATTCCCGCCAATTTGGGCACATTAGCGAGGGGTACTCTTGGCAAATATGGTTGTTAAATATGACTGAATTATTTATTGCCCGACTCCAGCCGTTTGCTGGTACTGGTGCCCTCGTCGTAAATATTACGAATGTTTAGTAACGGTGTACCTGTTTCCTTACAGGCGGCATACTTATTTTGTAGCTTATAATTTACATCAGAGTGGCGTTGTAGGTGAAATATCAAGCAGTAACAGTTGGAAGAGGATTAACTTAAGAGTATGTCACATTGGCTCTCTTCGGTGCTAATCTCGTCTTTTGCTACTGAATTTAGCGCAATATGGCTGATCCTAAGTTTGATTTTGACACAAACATGCTAGTAGATTTGCTTCAAGAAGTTAATAAAGACACATACAGTGGAGAAAAGTGAAGATGAAGATTTTCTTCGAGAAGATATTGTTGCGTGTACAGATGACAGTGATACATTGAAGCAGTAAATTAAGAATCCCTGAGTGAGCGTTGAAGAAAGCAGAAGACTTTACACTCATTTTGTGCTTAAAATACCTTTAGAGTCATAACAATTGTAATAATTTGTAGCCGGCCAGTGTTGCCGAGCGGTTCTAGGCGCTTCAGTCTGGAATCGAGCGACCGCTACGGCCGCACGTTCGAATCCTGCCTCGGGCATGGATGTGTGTTATGTCCTTAGGTTAGTTAGGTTTAAGTAATTCTACGTTCTAGGGGACTGATGATCTCAAATGTTAAGTCCCATAGTGCTCAGAAGCATTTTTTTAATAATTTGTACACAGACACAGCATAAATTATGACGGGTTTTTCCAAGACATTTTGAGCAGTAAAATTGTCATTATAGGGATATTTTGTACTTTCAAATGGTTCAAATGGCTCTGAGCACTATGGGACTTAACATCTGAGGTCATCAGTCCCCTAGTGCTTAGAACTACTTAAACCTAACTAACCTAAGGGCATCACACACATCCATGCCCGATACAGGATTCGAACCTGCGACTGTAGCGGTAGCGCGGTTCCAGACTGAAGCGCCTAGAACCGCTCAGCTATTTTGTACTTTCTTGTATGCAACATACCATTGAAGAGCTAATAATTATAACTGAAATAAATGATAGTACCTACGTTATAAGTTACATTAAGAAGCATCTTTCGTATTTCCTGACGGCGACAAGTTCTGGTGACCTATGTACACTTTCAAACCACTCTGCAAAGAAAATTACAGTTGGCATGACAATTTTATACATACGAGGGATACATATTTTCAATACAGTTACATTACACTAATAAATATGTAAAACGAAACAATCACCATACAGTAAATCATATTTAGACAAGAAATTTACAAAAGACTTACATAGTTTTATGTACTGTGCACTAAAGAGTAAAAATTACGTGTCCTTTTGTTACAAATTAAATCATTATCATAAGTAATGTGGCAGCACATCTTATATTGGAACCACAAACACCACCTATTGGATTAGGGTGCGGTCTCCGTGTAAATTGACAGGTTAATTTATTTGTGGAGTGCGGGTTGCCACACTTTTTGAGTTGTAGTAAAGACACGTAACTTTTTAGGGAATAGGCATAAATTATGTGTAAAGCATAACAGTATAACAACTGAGCGTAGCTCATGGAACTATAGTATCTTCTGCAGGTGACTTCATGTCTTGACATAACATATGATACTAGATGCAATTAGACCTACTGGAGACCAATGAATGGTCTTGCTAAGAACTTCGTTGTCACTGCAGGGTTTTGAAGTCTATATCAATAAAATGAAAAAGAATGTATTGTTTAGTCAGTAAACATTTTATCTTCGACGAGAGCCTCTGTAAGCGGGCACTCGTGTTTTAGCTATCTGTTAACCACTGGTGTCTCTACACACCATTTCTCCAATGTCTGTCCTATGTGGTCTGTTTATTCTCGCTGAGTCAGCCATATTGCTACTTTGGTCGTCACTTCAGGGGCAATTTTTGTTTATATATAAACACATATATGTATATTTTAATATTGCCGCACTTACGATAGGGTGTACCATAGTAAGGCAAGTCGTAAAACTAAACGAGCATGACAAATTTGTATGACAGTATTGACTGGAATACTCTCTTTAAAATTCTGGAAGTGGCATGGGTAGAATACAGGGAGTGAGCGGCTATTTATAATCCGTACAGATATGAGACGGCAGTTATAAGAGTAGAGGGAAACGAAAGGGAAGCAGTGGTTGTAGGCTACCCCAGATGTTATTCAACCTGTATATCGAGCAAACAGTGAAGGAAACAAAAGAAAAATTTGGAGTAGGGATTTAAGTCCGGGGAGAAGAAATAAAAAGTTTGAGGCCTACCTATGTTGTAATTCTGTCAGAGACAGCAGAGGAACTGAAAGAACAGTTGAACGGAATGGACAGTGTCTTCAAAGGAGGATATAAGGTGAACATCAACAAAAGAAAAAGCAATATGGCCGAATTAAATCAGGTGAAGCTGAGGGGACCAATTAGGACTTAAAGTAGTAGACGAGTTTTGCTATTTGGGAACCAAAATGACTGATAATGGCCGAAGTAGGGAGGATGTAATATGTAGATTGACAATGACAAGGAAAGTGTTTATAAAGAAAAGAAAAGAAATTTGTCAACATTGAGTGTATATTGAAACGTTAGGAAGTCCTTCCTGAAAGTATTTGTATGTAGTAGTGCCATGTATGGAAGTGGAACATGGACGATAAACAGTTTAGACAAGAACAGAATATAAGCTTTTCAAATGTGGTGTTACAGAAGAGTGCTGCAGATTAGATGGGCAGATCATGTAAGTAATGAGGAGGTACTGAACAGAATTGGGGATAAGAGGAATTTGTGGCACAATTGACTAGAAGAAAGATTCCCTTGGTAGGACGCATTCTGAGACATCAAGGGATCACCAGTTTAGACTGGAGGGAAGCGGGGAAGGGAGGGGGAGGGGGTAAAAATCGTAGAGGGAGACCAAGAGGTGAATAATACAGTAAGCAGGTTCAGAAGGATGTAGGGTGGAGTAGTTACTAGGAGATGAAATGGCCGGTGCGGGAATGAAGGCCACAAAGGCAACACGTATATGTTAGCGCAATACAAATAAATTGCAAATATGTAAGAATATACAGCCTACAGTTGCAGGTTAACTTTATCGTTTACCTAGGTTTCAACGTTAGTAATAACGTCTTCTCCAGAACATAAAATTATTTAAATGTTTGCCTAAAACAAGCCATGTCCTAAGTCAATTTTATAAAACTCGATGAATAACCATAAGATTTTGTCACTTCTATTAAACATGCTATAACACACTCACTTTAAGCCCGTTGAAACCTAGGTAAACGATAAAGTTAACCTGCAACTGTAGGCTGTATATTCTTATATAAACAATATAAGTTGCTGTCGCTGCATAAAAATGTTAAAAATTATGACATTGCAAATATGTCTCGTTTGTATAACATTGTCGCCGGCCTCGGTAGCCGAGTGGTTCTATGTGCTACAGTCCGGAATCGCAGCGACTGCTACGGTCGCAGATTCGAATCTTGCCTCTGGCATGCATGTGTGTGATGCCCTTAGGTTAGTTAGTTCTCGGGGACTGATAACCTCAGATGTCAAATCCCTTAGTGCTCAGAGCCATTTGAACCATTTTTTATAACATTGTCATGTCAACTGTAATTTTCTTTATAGGATGGTCTGAAAATGGACACAGGTGTCCGAAACTAGTCTCCATTAAGAAATAAAGAAAGATAATGCAAGTAGTGGCGCAGCTAACACCATTTATTTTAATTATAAAAAATTTAACGGATCTATTTTTGTCTTCCAGAATGCTGAAAGTCCGCTTATAATTATAATTAACTTTTGCATATCCTGTAAATTACTCTTACTTTGAATAAAATTTGGAGTAGTAAAATTTTTAGTGGTTTAGTAGTAACGTAACATTCGCCCCCTTTTAGCGCTTTAGTGCCAGTATTTGAATCGGGCCCACAGTTTACTAAAAGTATCTCAAGTTTGCACTAGACTGTACCGCTGGTGTGAACACCGTGCAGGTCTAACCTCGAATACTGAAGCAGAGTAATGTTTCGGCTGTGAGCAGAGCGGTACCCAGTGAGGCGCAGCAGCTGTGCTTGGCGTCGTTTTGCAGGGCGGCCTGTGCCGTGCTCTGCTGTGCCGGCAGCAACGGCCACGGCTACGTGCCAGCAGCAGCGGCGGCAGCAATATCGGCGGTTCAGCGGCGGCGCCTGCCCTGCCCATCCAGCCCACAGCGCGTGCCGCGTGATTGACTCCGCGCCGCCTTATTGGCCGCAGCCACTCTGCGCCGCTCCTCATCTCTCAACCTCCACCCCTCCCCCTCCCCCCCACCACTCACCCAAATCCCCCCCCCCCCCCTACCGCGCCCATCACAAATTTCAGCGCCGTGCCACCCCGCGGCGCGCCTAGTCTCAGGTGCGAGCGATGAGGACTTAGCCGCGGATATTAAACAGCGCGCACGTTCTAGTTGCAGCGCTAGTACACTGTACTTGGTCCCGACGTTCCGAACCTACTACCGGCTCCTTTTATTCCTGAAGGAGAACCATGCAATTTAACTGTAGTCCGGTTACAATTACTTGATAGTTGACCTCTATCACTTGCCGCTAAAGTCCACAATGAGATTTTCACTCTGCAGCGGAGTGTGCGCTGACACGAAACTTCCTGGCAGATTAAAACTGTGTGCCGGATCGAGACTCGAACTCGGGACCTTCGCCTTTCGCGGGCAAGTGCTCTACCAACTGAGCTACCCGAGCACAACACACGCCCCGCCCTCACAGCCTTACTTCTACCAGTACCTCGTCTCCTACCTTCCAAATTTACAGAAGCTCTCCTGAGAACCTTGTAGAACTAGCACTCCTGAAAGAAAGGATATTGTGGAGACATGGCTTAGCCACAGCCTAGGGGATGTTTCCAGAATGAGTTTTGGTAGAGCACTTGCCCGCGAAAGGCAAAGGTCCCGAGTTAGAATCTCGGTCCGCCACACAGTTTTAATCTGCCAGGAAGTTTCTTACCGCTGAAGTGTTGCAACATCGGCTGCCGGCTACCATCCGGTTATAGGTGACATACAAACTAGGCGGATCACTTCAAATCTTCTGTTAATCTCTAACGCAGAGCAATTTCGGAAGTGGGCACCTTCAGGTATGTGGGAAATGCGAGATTCCCTGTCGACAGTCGATTTTAAGAGACCAATGACCGAACTGAGAAATTCGACCCGTTTTGCAGCCCTGAATTTAAACTAATCTCCTAGCCTCGTTATGTGCAAAGTACCAGAGAAAACAGCGGTCATAAATGTGTGGCAGAACTAGAATCACGATCGCTTTGCTCACGGCGATTAAAGCTAACTTCTACGAGCAAACTCAAGTCAGAAAAGAATTCGGTTTCAGCGCTAAAGCCGTTCGGGATTAGTCGAGCGGTCTTGGGCGCTGCAGTCATGCACTGTGCGGCTGGTCCCGCCGGAGGTTCGAGTCGTTCCTCGGGCATGGATGTGTGTGTTTGTCCTTAGGATAATTTAGGTTAAGTACTGTGTAAGCTTAGGTACTGATGACCTTAGCAGTTAAGTCCAATAAGATTTCACGCACATTTGAACAACTTTTTTCAGCGCTAAAAGCAAACTCTAATTTTTCGCTATCATTTCCTACATGAGCTGTCCGAGTTTCCAACCGATAAGCACACCTTGTTGGCACTTATTGGAAGATTATAGACGATAAGGCAGGTTCCAAACAAAAAAAAAAATAATGATAGGAACAAAATAAAGCAAATAAGAGCAAATAAAAATGTCAACGCGAAGCTAGAAATGATGTGGTGAAGTACTAGAAACAAAAAAATGCATTTAAACCTATTAATTGAATAAAAACAAGAAACTCTTTTGATTAGACTTAGAAATAAAAAAGAATTCTCTTCATTTGACTGCACTCGTAGCAACGGCATTCTACACGTCACGTTCGTACGCTAGCCGTTGCGCTACGACAGAATTCTGGTCTACGTAGTTACACTTGTAACTGTGGTGATCCAGTCGCAACGATGAACTACAGTCTTCAAAAATTCGGCTTCAACCAATATCGCACGAAGTGTATCTAATGTAAGGCAATTTCTGTAATTACAACTGTACATCTGACGCTGAATTGCGTCTTGTGCGGAAGTAAGCAGTAATGTTGTGTAGGAAACATGTCTCTTCCATTAGCATCGTTGCGTGTACGTGTCTTTTTCGTGTGCTTGTTATGTGCGACAATATATGAATCAATGTGCCAAATCCATGACTCGGGATCCAAAAACATTAAGAAAGAAAGCAGAACAAGGAACTGATCAATTGTGGCAGTCTGTCAACGGTTGATGGTTCGGGCGTGACGTTGAGCACTCTGATTGGAGGAAAACAACTTCATTGCGTGATGCAAGAAATCTTTTCCAACTACAGTTACAGAAAATTTAAGGAATGGTGGCTACATGTTGGAACTTCAACAACTATTATCTTTTCTCCTATTATTACTCTCGTGCTTATCGCAGGCCGGGGTGGCCGAGCGGTTCTAGGCGCTACAGTCTGGAACCACGCGATCGCTACGGTCGCAGGTTCGAATCCTGCCTCGGACATGGATGTGTGTGATGTCCTTAGGTTAGTTAGGTTTAAGTAGTTCTAAGTTCTAGGGGACTGATGACCTCAGAAGCTAAGTCCCATAGTGCTCAGAGCCATTTTTTTTTCCGGCTTATCCCTGTAGCAATTAGCCATCGTCGATCTTCATGGACCTCTTTCGTTCCAATTATCCGGCCGTAGGTTTCTGTCCTCTATTTAATGCTTTATGTATTTTTTCCCACCTTACGAGGAGAACACGGCAAGTGTCAAACCAGATTCCCCAGAAACTTCGCTTACTAGAAGAGGGGAGAAAATAAGCGAACACGTGTCTTGGCTTACACTTAGTTACTCGATTGTTTCTTAGAAACTGACGCTCAAAGTTTCTGAGCTACATTTTGTACCCCTTTGCGAGTAAATAGTTGATCTGCCGCGGTGACACAGAGGCTGGCGTAGCGTCTTCAAACTTTCACGTTCCGAGTCGGAACCCGATTATTACTTTTATTTTTGGTTTTCATTTATCTACGCATGTCCGTACAAGAACATTTTCCAAAGCATATTGAAATAACGTTGTCTTTATTGGGCTACTAATTAAATGTTGGTACATGAATTTAAAAAAATGAGAGAATCATTTGAAATGGTTTTAGATTGCTGTAGTGTATCTTGAATCAAAACCAAATGAAAATTGTGGCCAAAGCGTGAAATCTTACGCGGTGTTAATGACGTTTCTTTCCCGAGTTAGAGTCATACGAAGAAACGTCACCTGCCTTCGCGAAATGTTCGTGGTGTTCGGAAATTCTACACTACTTGCCTTTAAAATTACTACACCACGAAGATGTCGTGCTACAGACGCAAAATTCAACCGACAGGAAGAAGATGCTTTGATATCCAAATGATTAGCTTTTCAGAGCATTCAAACAAGGTTGGCGCCGGTGACGACACCTACAACGTGCTGACATGAGGAAAGTTTCCAACCGATTTCTCATACACAAACAGCAGTTGACCGGCGTTACCTGGTGAAACGTTGTTGTGATGCCTCGTGTTCAAATGGCTCTCAGCACTATGGAACTTAACATCTATGGCCATCAGTCCCCTAGAACTTAGAACTACTCAAACCTAACTAACCTAAGGACATCACACAAACCCAGCCATCACGAGGTAGAGAAAATCCCTGACCCAGCCGGGAATCGAACCCGGGAACCCGGGTGTGGGAAGCGAGAACGCTACCGCACGACCACGAGCTGCGGGCGATGCTTCGTGTAAGGAGGAGAAATGCGTACCATCTCGTTTCCCGCTTTGATAAATGTCGGATTGTAGCCTATCGCGATTGCGGTTCATCGTATCGCGACACTGTTTCTCGCGTTGGTCGAGATCAAAAGACTTTTAGCGAAATATGGAATCGGTGGGTTCAGGATGGTAATATGGAACGCCGTGCTGGATCCCAACGGCCTCGTATCACTAGCACAGACGGCATCTTATCCACATGACTGTAACGGATCGTGCAGCCACGTCTCGATCCCTGAGTCAACAGATTGGGTCGTTTGCAAAACAACAACCAACTGCACGAGCCGTTCGACGACATTTGCAGCAGTGTGGACTATCAGATCGGAGACCATGGCTGCGGTTACCACGCTGCATGACAGACAGGTGCACGAATGCAAAACGTCATTTTTCGGATGAATCCAGATTCTATTTACAGCATAATGATGGTCGCATCCGTGTTTGGTGACATCGCGGTGGACGCACACTGGAAGCGTGTATTCGTCATCGCCATCGCGTGATGGTATCGGGTGCCACTGGTTACACGTCTCGGTCACCTCTTGTTTCCAGTGACGGCACTTTGAACAGTGGACGTTACATTTCAGATGTGTTACGACCCGTGACTCTACCTTCATTCGATCCCTGCGAAACCTTACATTTCAGCAGGATAATACACGACGGCATGTTGTAGGTCCTGTACGGGCCTTTATGGATACAGAAAATGTGCTGCTCTGGCCAGCACATTCTCCAGATCTCCCACCAATTGAAAATGTCTGGTCAATGGTGGCCGAGTAACTGTCTCGTCACAATACCAGGCACTACTCTTGATGAACTGTGGTATCGTGTTGAAGCCACATGGGCAGCTGTACCTGTGCACGCCATCCAAGCTCTTTTTGACTCAATGCGCAGGCGTATCAAGGCCGTCATTACGGCCAGAGGTGGTTGTCCCGGGTACTGATTTCCCAGGATCTATGCACCCAAATTGCGTGAAAATGCAATCAAATGTCAGTTCTAGTATAATATATTTGTCCAAAGAATGCCCGTTTATCATCTGCATTTCTCCTAGGTGTAGCAATATTAATGGTCAGTAGTGTATGATTCGAATGTTTCTACGATTTTCGGATGTTTCTACGATTGGTATCAACCAAGAGAATATACCAAATCTTCAAATTTTTCAAATGCCTTTAAGCGCTATGGGACTTTAACATTTGAGGTGATCAGTCTCCTAGACTCAGAACTACTGAAACCTAACTAACCTAAGGACATCACACACATCCATGCCCGAGACAGGATTCGAACCTGCGACCGTAGCAGCCGCGTGGACCAAATCTTCCTGAACGATAAACATACGAATAACATTTAAGAATTTGTATAACAATGAATATGTAAAAAGATTGTTACCCATGAAAATACATATATCTATATAGTAAATGTATGATATTGTGAAACATAGTTGTTTTATATTAAATAATAATGTAACGCCATTGTATTCCCTAATTTGATAAGAAACGTTCATGTAGTAACCTTCTCCGGACACGAGTAGATAAAGGAAAAAATAAAATTTAAAATAAAAGAAACAAAAACAATAATCGGGTTTCGCACTCGGGAGAGTCCGCGATGCTAGCCACTGTGCCACTACTTGGGCTGAGAGTATTGGGCTCTGAAAGGAATCTAACTTTTGTCGAAAACTTTGACCATCGTTTTCCCAGAAACAGTCAAGTATTTACTGATAAGCTGAGACAAGTATTCGCTTATTTTTACTCGACTTCCACTGAGCAAAGTTTCTGGGTAATAGGGGTATGACACTTACCGTGTTCTCGTTAGCGCTGGCCTTCCTCTCCTTACTCCAAGGGCTCCCCATTTAAAATGTTCCTAGGACGCCTATACTTAAGCATTCTCTGTACGTGCCTGTAGCACTGGAGCATTCTATTCTCCAAAAAAGGTTTTGTTACAGTCGCCTCCGTGCTTCCGCATTCTGCGTCCTGCAGACATCTTCTCATCCAGTCCATTTGCACTATTCTAATTACCTCCCCAACTTTCCTTGCTTAAGGCCACATCCCACCACATTGTAAAATATTCTTTTCGTAAAATCCTGCCGAATATAATTTTTCTACACTATCCCTTGCAAAGCTATAGCAGCTCTCTTTCCCGTTGCTATTCTGGAAATAATTGTCATATGTGCCGGAATAATCTACTATTGTTCCCAAATACACTGCCGGAAGAAAATGCAACACCCTCAAATCTTGTGTTCAGCGGTACCCAGGCTAAAATACACTGATATCCAAAATTAAAGCAACAAACGGAAATTTTGGAAGGTTGCATTTATTTTGCCACAAAACAGTATAAACAGGTGATTGTAAAGCAGAAACAATGTAAAGAATACAGAGCGTAATCAGCCGGAACTGTGGACAAAAATGTCCTTCGCTTTTTTCTAACTTGTCGGCATTACACACAAATTCTGACAACTCGCTAATGTGCTCAGTAACGGGTATGACCACCTGTGCTACTAATACAGGTGTGACGACAGGACACAGTGCGAATGATGTCTTCAATCTCTCGTTGAGGCAATAACGCTCATTCTTCCTGCAGAGCTGCTCACAAATTTTGGAGAATGGTTGGTGGATGCCATCGTGGCCGTGCGGTTCTAGGCGCTACAGTCTGGAACCGAGCGACCGCTACGGTCGCAAGTTCGAATCCTGCCTCGGGCATGGATGTGTGTGATGTCCTTAGGTTAGTTACGTTTAATTAGTTCTAAGTTTTAGGCGACTGATGACCTCAGAAGCTAAGTCGCATAGTGCTCAGAGCCATTTGAACCATTTTTTTGCTGACGTGAGGCAACCTGCCCCCTCTTGCAGTCCAGACATGCTCTGTGTGATTCAAATCAGGAGAACGAGTAGGCTTCGCTATGGGTGCAATATCAGCCGTATATATATATCAACATCTAATGAGGTCGATCATTATCGTCCATCAACACGATGTCTGGGCCCACAGCACCTCGTAAAAACCGCGCTTGGTACCTGACAGCAGTTAACTCTTGCTGTTTCACACGGACAGTTTCATGAAGCGATATTCGAATGGTCAACATAATCCCTACCCATACCATTATGGATTCACCTCGATATCGGTCTCTTTCCACGATGTTTTGGTACCGGAATCGTGTTCCACGTGCCCTCCAAATGCGAATCCGTCGAGAATCACTCTCCAGACCAGATCAGGACTCATCTGTGAAAAGAACATTGGCCCACCGTTCGACGGACCAGGTGGCATGTTGATGGCTCCACTCTAGATGTTCCCTTCTCTGAAGACACGCCAGAGGTAAACAGACAGCGGGTCTCCAACAATAAAGGTCAATCAGCTGAAGCCTTCTGTACACCGTTTGCCTCGGTATAACACGTCCAGGGCACCTAGAAACGACGGAGAGGCTCCGTCCCCGCCATAGCCTTAGTGGTCCACAACCCCACGACGACTACCGCAGTCCACTTCACCCCTTCACCCCTCCACACCGAACCCAGGGTTATTGTGCGGTTCGACCCCCGGTGTACCCCCCCCCCCCCCCCCCCTCCCCAGAGAACGTCTCACACCAGACGAGTGTAACCCCTATGTTTACGTGGTAGAGTAATGGTGGTGTAAGCGTACGTGGAGAACTTGTTTGCGCAGCAATCACCGACATAGTGTAACTGAGGCGGAATAAGGGGAACCAGCCCGCACTCACCGAGACAGACGAAAAATCGCCTAAAATCTATCCACAGACTGGCCGGTTCACCGGACCTCGACACAAATCAGCCGGGCGGATTCGTGCCGGGGACCAGGCGCTCCTTCCCTCCCGTAAAGCCGTGCGTTAGACCGCACGGCCAACCGGGCGGGCCACGTCCAGGGGATACTGCGAGGTCATATGCCAGTTGCAGTGCTGCAGTAAATCAGTACCGCCGCGCCCTTACAGTCAAATGATGAGCCAGCTGTACACAACCAAAACATTATCAACACTAACAACTGAGCCAGTGAGAGCTTGGAATTAGTACAACGTGGATCCGCCTACGGTTCCTCACGCTTTCTGTATGCATAACCATTAAAAGACCAAATGCGATATTGATTACCACCTGCTGTTTTCGTGTTGCCTTTTGTACCCATTCAAAACAGATAAAATTTACAACCAGAATGCTTAAAGAAAGCCACCTTTCGTGTACTTGGGCGAACTATTATTTTGTGTTTATGTTGCCCTAGTAGTGTTCGCCAGAAATTGCTTCTTTCCGCAGGGGCAAAAGTATACGAAGTAGGACGCCAGCGGTCATGGCGACGCTATTCAACTTGTGCTGCTGTCGCTCGTGTAATGTGTTATGTCAACTACCAAGCAATGTTTTAAAGAAATGAACTGGTAACAAAGTCACAAATTTTATTTTGGACCACCAAGGGCGATTTTGAAACTATTTTGCTCAGCTACGTTTGTCTTCCACTTTTAGGAATAGATGTCGAAGCCTTTTACGCCTTAGTCCTCAGGTAATGGCCACAGCATCCTTTAATCGGTTAGACAATGCTGTGGCACAACAACAAGATATACGTGAGGGATTATTACAGTTCAATAACTTAAAACGAACCCACGAAAGGCTTCGAAATCAATTGCAAATAACAACAAACATTGCAGAGCGAGTTAGTAAGAAAGTAGCCTGAGAAGCGCCCCAAAACCAAAGGATTTTAGAGCTGAAGCCCTCTTTATCCTGCATCATGGAAGTAACAAGACTGTCATTCACTGACGGATTTGATTTCAGTAGTCTCCACTGCAGAAAAAATCTGAAACTGAAGAGTAAAAATTGTCACCAGGAGAGATGTAGTTTACACAACAATCAAAACAACTCTCGAAGAGTTAAAATGCAAGAGCTTGTAAATTAAGAGTACAGAAGGAATTCTACCCTTATGCAGAGAAAAGAGCAGATAGGTGCAAAAAGTATGTTTCGAACCTTTACGAGGAGAAGAAACTACTCAGGTGATGTGATTTTCAGAGCTGAAATGGGCGTCAATTTGGAGAACACAGCAAATCGTTAGAGTCTGAGTTTGATAGAGAAGACTTGCCATCTGATAGAACAGAAATGTCTAAACATCATACTGAGATAACTATCGCACAATTTTGCTTGACAGTTCGTGCATCCAAGTTTCTCACCAGAATGATATGTAGACAACTGGAAAAGAAAATGAGGACCTTGTCGATGAGATCATATTGGTTTTAGAAAAGATAAAATCACCAAGAGACAACTCGGATTCTAAGGATAATAATGGAAACAAGGCTTAAGAAAAATGAGCTCACTTTATTACGATGTGTTGGCCTAGAATATCCAATCGACAATATAAACTGGTGCTAGATGTATAGAATCCTTTCCAAAATTGTATTCGCTATATAGAGAAAGACAAGTAATAAGCAATCGCTGCAAGAACTGAGAGAAAGAACGAGAGAAGCGCTTGAATTGAAAACTGCAAACGGTTCATTGAAATACAATGATGGAAATAAACAGTCAGGAGTGGGATTAAATTAAAGGAGAAGGAAATCACTGATAAGACTCACTGATGGTTCAGAGTAAACCAAACAAAGACGAAAGTTTTTAGGGGTAACAGAAATGAGTGTAACAACACTCTTAAGAACAAAAATGGGGAAGACTTAAGAAACAGATAAAGTGAAGGAGCTCGAACCTGTTGGAATCAAAGTAATGCGTGACGTACGTGATGTACTATGGAAGCTGGGTGTAAGAAACAGGCTAACATAGGAAATGAGAACATTCCACGCTAAAAGAATTCTGCCTGTATGAAACGAAGGTCTTAAATTGATAAAGAAATTTCCGAGACTCTATATTCGATGTGCAGCATTGTATGGAAGTGAACTAGGAACTTCGTGAAAACCAGAAATCAAAAGAATGAAAGCGTTTATAATATGGTCTTAAAGTTGCTGAAATGAAGTATCCCGCAAAACAAGCTATAAAAGGTATATAAAGGGTGCCAGACCCCCACTCCCCCCTCTCCCCCCCCCCAATAGAAAAAAATAATGATACACCGATAACGCTTAGTATGTTTCGTTGGAAGCCACTCTACCCAGTTTTCAAGAAGGAACCCATACCCGGAAACACACTGCTTGTGCGCTGGAGAGTGTCGAAGCCTGAGAGGGTTGTACACTCCACATCAGTAGCTCATCGCACTGTCTGCATTACAAGCTGCCTTCGTACCGCATACCTCCTATGGCAATACATAATCTACATCGGCGCTGCTGAGCCTCACGCACATGACCCAATACGTGCGCTTGTCTTTAAAGTATTTCAGCCAGTCCGTGAACCCGAGAGAAATAAGATCTTCCGCTGACGTTACACGTATGCGCCATTCATCATACTCTTTAGACTACCCCACAGAAAATAGTCGAGAAGTGTCAAATGTGGCTACCGTGCTGGCAATGGAACTGGTCCAACTTTACCAATCCATCGATTGAGATATACCGAGATATTCCGCACATCTTCATCAATGTGTGCTCGAGCTTTGCCGTATTGCGGTCACTACATCAGCCAGGTTAGGGGAAACATCTCTAATAAATGTGAGGTGGATTGTTTCTGTTAATCTGTTTGACAGTGGATACGGCCCAATGATATAATTACCAATTATTCCGGCCCAGCTGTTAATATCGACCCTGAGTTGATGATTTTCAATCAGCTGGGCACGTGGGTTTTCGTCCGCCCAAACGTGCATGTCATGCGAATTTAATATGCTGTCTCTAGAAATTGCGCACTTATACATGAATAACACGAAGATTGGGATTTGTGGCTGGACTGTCCATTCTGAAAATATCACTGCATGTAGCCGTCGTGGGTAGTCCTCCGCCCGTAATTCTTGCAGACGATAGGGATGGAGCCGGTGTTCAGGGACGACGCGCCACATGGCATTTTCACCCGGTTGCTGCGTCTGTGCCAGACTACACTACTGTGTGCGGACTACACGAATCACCTTTCGGCGCCTAAAAGGCGATAATCAATAGACTGGGAATAGTCTTCTCAAGAAACAAGCACAAAGTGCTATAACTTTATTGTGCAACGTACAAACCTCAGGAGGGCAAGTTTCCTGCTTCTCTGAGGTTTCTCTACATGGCAAGGAAAGTGTAGTGGTGCGAGGTATGCCTGTTTGGAAAACGTTCCACATACAAGCTTGTAGCACCTCTCCCATTGCAATCCACTTTGCCATATGCAAGCATCATGTAGGTAATTTCTGAACCTGGGTACTGGTTCGTATTGCACTGCTGTCGACAACGTTGGTGCACTGGCCGACCACACAAGATCAGCAAGAGAAAGCGCACAAGGGCTGTGTGGAGAATGTATCGTTTGCGGAGAAATGTTAATAGGCTCATGTTGTCCGTCCATAGTGCACAGACGGCTGAGGGCTTGCATACGTCCCGCATTCAGACGCCATAAATAATTGGAACAAACCGTCATAACCATTCGTTCTCAGACTTCGACGCTTTCTAGCGCCCAACCGTGTGTTTCCGGATGTGGGCTCCATCTGGAAAACCGATGTTTGCCTTCCCGCCCAAGATACTAAGCATTGTCATTGTTTTTTTGTGGGACACCCTGTACGTCTTACCCATGTAGAATTACACCGCCTGACAAAGTAAAACGTGGTCGCATGCCTGACTTCGCACAGGCAACGACATCGACAGGTATGTAAATGATAAGTATTGCAGTTCTCTATGACGTTCTCTATGACGTGTAGAAAGACCACCAAAAGTGATTTGTTGCTGTTCGCGTTTACTGTTGTTATCAGTTTGCTAGGCTATATTATGGGTATGAAGAGCGGTAGATGATGAACATGGAGGTGGTGCATACTCGTATGATATAGTGTTGTCCACAACTGATAAGGGTTAAAAAGGGCCTAATTTCGTGTCTCCAGTTGGCTGGTCGATGGAATCGTGCAGTATCCACATATATGGTGCATTCGGATGTGACTGAGGCCCGGTGTCGGACATCATGGGAACGTGGAGACAAGCATACACTTCGTCAAGGTTTCACTCAACCACGTTGGCCACCACAAGGGAGGGTCGCCTTACAGCACACCAAGCGTGTTGTAACTCTTTTGCATCTGCACCTGCAATCCGAGAACAAGTAACTAACTCTCTGCTACATGCTGTGGCATCCCTCGCATATGGTCGAAGGCAAAGGGCTGCCGGAATATGGAACTACCGTGGGATGCATAAACTGCCGTTAACATCAAAACGCAAACGGTTTCGAGCTTCCAGCACGCTGGAGCCGTTCGTTTGCACATTTTTGACATGTTTTTTGCATTTTAGGAAATACCATGTTTGATTATGTTACGATGATTTGAATATGGATCCCGACCCGAAGCTACTTTGGACTGGTTTCTCATTGAACTGACAAACTGCTGCGTTTGAAGCGGTGCCACGACCGGGAAGCATGGGCTGCTGATGAATGGCTTTGGAATGTGTTCAGAGATGAATCTCGTTTCAGCACCACACCTGACGACCATTGATGACGAGTATGTCGGTGCCATGGTGATCATTCTTTCATTGTCTTGGTGAGGCACAGCGGTGTCTTGGCGTCATGGTGCTGGAAGAGATGGGCTATGACTTCAGGAAACTGCTGGTGGTGATTAAGAGAACTCTAAAGACACAACGGTGCGTCAAGGACATCCTGTGTCGTCTTATGTTACATTTTAGGGTGTGACCATGCCGTCTTTCAACGGAACAGTTGTCGTCCATACATGGGACGTGCCTCTATAAACAGTCTGCGTGCTGTCGGACACCTCCTGTGATCAGTAAGAGCCCGAAATGTTATATTTTAGGGTGTGACCGTGCCGTCTTGCCGTCTTTCAACGGAACAGTTGTCGTCCATACATGGGACGTGCCTCTGTGAACAGTCTGCGTGCTGTCGACCACCTCCTGTGATCAGTAAGAGCCCGAAATGTTACATTTTAGGGTGTGACCGTGTCGTCTTGTCGTCTTTCAACGGAACAGTTGTCGTCCATACATGGGACGTGGTTCTATGAACAGTCTGTGTGCTGTCGACCACCTCCTGTGATCAGTAAGAGCCCGAAATGTTACATTTTAGGGTGTGACCGTGCCGTCTTTCAACGGAACAGTTGTCGTCCATACATGGGACGTGCCTCTGTGAACAGTCTGCGTGCTGTCAACCACCTCCTGTGATCAGTAAGAGCCCGAAATGTTACATTTTAGGGTGTGACCGTGCCGTCTTGCCGTCTTTCAACGGAACAGTTGTCGTCCATACATGGGACGTGGTTCTATGAACAGTCTGTGTGCTGTCGACCACCTCCTGTGATCAGTAAGAGCCCGAAATGTGTCCCCGACAGAACATGCGTGGAACCAGCTCTGGCGTCAACCACGTCCCTGTGTCAATACGCAGAATATCAAGGAGCAGTTAGAACTGATGTGGGCCACCTAGCCTCAGGAGATGATACAATGGCTATAGAAGTGTGTGCTTGTGAATTAATACTGAAAAATAGATTCACACAATTGTGTGCCTATAGCGAATCAGCGTCTCCGCTGTATGGTGAGTAGCAACTTTCCTTCTCTGTTATTGTTACATTCCCTCTTGGATTTTCCATTGTTTTATTAATACTGAAAAATAGTTCAATTTTAATTGTAACTGTGTGTAGGAATTTTGAACTTTTCATGAGGATTATAGAGTCAATAGTCTGTGGTGATTTCAGTGTAGAATTTCTAAAGGATTATGATAGGTAAAATGATGTGTAAACTTTGTTTGGATCGTACTATTCGATCTCAGTAAATAATTTTCCAACAAGGGCATATAAACACAGCAGAACCCTAATTAACAG